>NC_140536.1:19120703-20320703 GCF_057382185.1 Mchenga conophoros
ATCATTTCCTAATAACATCTAAATTTACAATAATATATTATACAGCAGTGGGGAATATATTCCATCACAGTAGATGTATTTATGAAAGTGCTATAACAAAGTTTAGGGATATAATTCATCCACTGTTATCTTCTTGTGCCACCACAGAGCAGAGCAGCTACCTGAATGCTACATCCACAGAGGTCGATTATCTTGTTAATAATTTTACTTCTTCACTATGTATGAAAAAGAAAGCTTCAAATCAGAAGTACTTGACTCCCTCGTATAACTCTCAAATGCACACCTTAAAGGAGATAACTTGTAAGCTGGAGAGGAAATGGCGTCTCACTATTTTATAAGATCGTCATTTACGTGGAAATAGAGTTTGCTGCTTTAAAAAAAGCCTTCTGTAAAGCTCAAACATCTTACTATTAAATAAAACAAATAAAATTTTAATCAATAGAGAAAAAATTTACTCATAATCATCTCACAGACGTAACATTATGTACAGTTACCACTGATATTTATTTAGAGTTTTTTTCTACAATTGATCTTTCTGAGTAACTAGGGTAATTACTTCCTCCAAACCATCAATGTGTCTCTTAGACTCCATTCCAACAAGACTGCTCAAAGAAGTCCTACCATTAATTAATACTTCAATCTTAAATATGATCAGCCTATCTCAATTAAGCTGTGTACCACAGGCCTTCAAGCTGGCAGTAGTTAAACTGTTATTTAAAAAGCCATCACTGACCCAGCTGTCTTAGGTAATTATTGGCCAATCTCAAAAAATCTTTAAAGTCTAGTTGTCAAACAGCTAACAGATCATCTGCAGAAAAATGGCTTATTTGAACATTTCCAGTCAGGTTTCAGAGCTCATCACATTATGGAAACAGCTTTAGTGAAGGTCGCAAATAATCGTCGTATGGCCTCTGACAGTGGACTTACCTCTGTTACCTAGACCTCAGTGCAGCATTTGATACTGCTGACCATAATATTTCATTACAGCGATTACAGTATGCTGTAGGCATTAAAGGTACTGCGGTGCAGTAGTTTGAATCGTATCTACCTAATAGACTCCAATTTGTTTATATAAATGGAGAGTCCTCTTCGCACACTAAGGTTAATTATGGAGTTCCACAGGGTTCCCTCGAGAACCAGCTTCAAATTGTGACCCCAACTGGTCACAGCAAATGGCCGCTCCTCCCTGAGCCTGGTTCTGTTGGAGGTTTCTTCCTGTTAGAAGGGAGTTTTTCCTTCCCACTGTCGCCAAAGCACTTGTTTATAGGGGGGGGTCACATGATTATTGAGGTTTACTCTGTTTTCTTTGTACTATTGTAAGTAGTGCATTGAGGAAACTTTTGTTGCGATTTGGTGCTGTATGAATAAAAATGAAAGAAAATGAATTGAATTAATGCCTCATAATTTACATCAAATATCTGGGTGGTTAACCAACTATATTTCAAGCCAGTTAACTATCTGATTTATTACAGTACTTTGAGGTACTCAAGTTCTCTAATGTGTTTTATTAGCTGAAGGATCCCCTTAATTTCAGAGAGCTATGGAAACACCATAAAGTGTACTTATAGACAAATGTGCTACTTTAGCAGAAGATTAATATAGTCATCTTGTTTTTCTTGGAAAAACAAAGGTGTGAAAAAAGTTTCGATGTTAAGGCAACCCTATAGTAACATGAGGTTACTATTTTTTAGTATGCAGCATATAAACAGACAAATATGTACACTGTGAAATTATTGTAAATCTAGCTGTCTTGAATGTCTTGAGTTGAGCTTTGGAGCTTTGTAGTAATCTATAGTGGCAGCTGCAGCAAAGACTCACAACAAAAATCACCACACAGGTTCGAGACATTGCTTCATGAGGAACTGCAACAGAAATGACAGCACAATAATTGTCTTTGAAAGAAATTTCCAAGGAGCAAAAGCTCTAATACTTTTTCCCTCCCACTGTGCACCACGCTTACTGTCACACTCTGAAGCCTCGCTGCTCACTCAACCAATGAACACAGCAGAGAATAAGAGCTGTCCCTATGCCAGGAAAACAAGATATTGTTGTGAAGCACTTGGATACTGTACATAGTTTTTTTTTGTTTGTTTGTTTTTTTTTTTTTGGGGGGGGGGGGGGGGGGGGGGGATTTCCTTCTGTGCAAACAATGAAAAAATTTCTGGTATGACAGTATGAAATCTACCAGCAAGTTTGAGCCAGCAACAATGATGTGAATTGAAGTATAACTACTGCTGTGACTGATGTCAGTTGGACACGAAGAGACGGTATATATTTACATGTTTTTTTTTTTAATAAAACATGAATCCCCTAAACAGAAACCAGATATCTACACAACAAATGAATATCTGATAACATGCTGGATGACATCATGACAATGATACCTTATAGAATAGTTACCTAAGAAATGGAAATATTCAAATGATCAATTTGACAACTGAAAATTATCCCAACAACAAAATAATTTCTCTTACTAAATTTCTGATTATTTATTAAGTATTTATTAATTTCTCTCTCTCTCTCAGGTCAAATACAAACTTGATGACAGACAACCAAAACAAACACACTGAGATGCACCAGTGATAAGATTAAAAAACGTGAAAACAGTTAAGTAAGATTAATGGGTTAGTAAAATGCCAATCGCCCCTTTTAAGTGAGCGTTCACTTGAAGCACAGCGCCTGGGTTTCCGGAGAAACTAATCTTCATTGTGATACTCATTATTTCTGACTGTGATTGTAAGTTATGTCAAGCAGGTTAATACAAGAAAGCCTGGCTTTGTTTTACACCCCTGAGCATCTGTAGGAAGGAAAAATGATATTCTGAGAAATATAAAGATTATAACCATGTTACTTCATGTCACTGCACAGGCTGAGTATATTCAGTAGACTGTTTGCCTAACACTAAAAAGCTTTCCAGTGTAGGATAATAATACTTTAAATCTAACAAGAATAAGCACCGACATGAAATCTGAAAAACTGGACATGGTTCATGAGCACAAATGACACAGACAAGCCAAATTAGAGTAACAAAAGTAAAACATGCTCTGCTGGGGCCACATTAAAAAAAAAAAACCCGAAGTGAAACTGTGACTTACTATGGAAGACCTTTAAGTGTTGAGTAATGGTGTGGCCTGAAATGAAAATGAGAAGTACTAATGCTGAAAGTAGATGCTTACAGGACATGCTCTTCTTCTTAGTTTTGTACTGTTACTTTAGTCCCCTATTAGTCTCATAGAAAAGCTGTTGTATGTGACTTATGCAAATATTTAATGCTTTTTATAATTGAAAAGATATTCAAAGTACTGACCTACATGATCAAAAGGCTTGTTCAATGTCCAAAAACAGAAAGACAGCATGATTTATTCAATTGTACAACACTTCTGCTCTGTAAAATGATAAATAAAAAGTTATAAAAAAAAAAAAAATGAATTGTCACCTGTAAGTGCATTAAGTCCAATCTCCTGTATTCTAGAACGAGTTCAAATAAACTACTGAGGTGCAGCATTTTCCCCACACAGCGTATATTTTACAATTCACTTTTTCACCTGTCTGAAACAAAAGCTTGAGAGATTTACTATTGGACAATGCACTCAATTTAGCACAGGACTTTCAAGTCTAGTGTTTCCCTATGAGCAAACTGGTCAGATTACTCTTGGTGTGACAGTCTTTGATGATTCAGCTGTCTCCAGTTTTCTTTAATAATTTATACAATATAATAAATGCAGCATCAAGTTAGATTTCCTGTTAGCCAAATATAGCTTACTAATGTTGGGTTGCTAGTGATAATTTTAACAATTGCTGAATGTTAGGACAACGTGACGGGTCAGTTGAGCCTTGACCATCACTGTTATGATAATACAGAACACCACCAACACGGGGATATCACATTGCGCACTGCAATCCAGGCGGTGGAGCTGGAGAAAAGATGGGTGTGCCTCCACACATGCTTACATATGCACCTTCTTCCTCGCTTTCACCACAAAGACACTATTTTTGTGGGACACAATTAAGCTGCTCTGTTCAACCTTATATTAGCACAGTCTAGCTAATGTTAGCTATACAGCAGAGAGAGACTAAAAGAAGTAGGATACACAGTGTCCATTCATTTTTAATGGCTTCATATCTTGTATCAATAGATAATGACTTGATAACAAACACAAATAGTTCTCAGATCACTGTAGAGCATCTTTGTTCAGTTTCACCCTCTCATGAATGTTATCTCTAAAATAACATCCACATCCTGAGTCACAACAATCCCTTAAACTGAGGTTTATAGGCAGACAATGCCTAGAGAGGCAGTTGGAGAGCCATAAAGTATAATGCCCTATTTTGTAGATTTAAAGGGTATCAATTTTGCTTTTCCCCCCTCTTTTTTCCCGTGCGTGCGTGCGTGCGTGCGTGCGTGCGTGCGTATGTATATATATATATATATATATATATATATATATATATAGATAGAGTGTACAGGCATAGTGTACAGGAACATCTGTGCCGAGTATAACCTGGAAGTCCCGAGGTCAAAATGGGAAATGCCCCCAAGGGTGGTGGAGAATGACCGAGCTAAGATCCTGTGGGACTTCCAGATACAGACGGACAAAATGGTGGTGGCTAACCAACCGGACATAGTGGTGGTAGACAAACAGAAGAAGACGGCCGTAGTGATCGATGTAGCGGTTCCGAATGACAGCAATATCAGGAAGAAGGAACACGAGAAGCTGGAGAAATACCAAGGGCTCAGAGAAGAGCTCGAGAGGATGTGGAGGGTGAAGGTAACGGTGGTCCCCGTGGTAATCGGAGCACTAGGTGCGGTGACTCCCAAGCTAGGCGAGTGGCTCCAGCAGATCCCGGGAATAACATCGGAGATCTCTGTCCAGAAGAGCGCAGTCCTGGGAACAGCTAAGATACTGCGCAGGACCCTCAAGCTCCCAGGCCTCTGGTAGAGGACCCGAGCTTGAAGGATAAACCGCCCGCAGGGGCGTGCTGGGTGTTTTTTTTTGTTTTTTTTTTTAATATATATATATATATATATATATATATATACATATATATATATTTCACAATAATGAGATCTGTGTATGCTTACATAATATCTATGACCCAAAAGCTTGGGTTTCAGACAGTTGTGATGTCATGATTTAATGAGAGCAGATATATATTTAATGAGAGCAGATATATAGAGAAACAACTCTAGCGCTGAGCATAGAACCCCCTCCTCTAAAGAAAGTTTTACATAATTTGGCCTATTAGTTTTTGCAGGAGGACAAAAAGCCAAGGAGCTGTAATTAAAAAGCCAAGGAGCTGTAATTAAAAAGCTTCGTTCTGTCTTGGCAGAGGAACTATTCCCAGCAACTTTTCAACTTATAGCATATTTGTTATTCGATTTCAACAAAACTCACATTTCACACATCATACAACTCAAACTAAACCACTTACAAGAAGCGGTCTAACATATTACTAATATTAGTAAGCCCTCCTAAATATGCAATTAAAATCCTCCATAACTAAAGAAAATTAGGGTTGTGCTGGTGATTGCCAACAGTCTGCCAGTCATGACAATATTTAGGTTTTTTTTTTCTTCCCACTAATGCATAATAGCAATATTACATTCTTTAAATTCATATTAAACTTAACTTCCCTCACTATCTTGCCATATCACCATCCCTGCATATATCACACACAACAAGCGTGAGACTGTGCATACAGAAACCTCTGGACTCCTTAAAATGAACAGGGCTGTGGCGAGCAGCTAAAATGGCCTAGCGTAAACAAAACCACACAGAGAGTATTTTTGTCTCTTTTAATTTAAAGCTTGCTAATTTATCTCATTTCTTCATTTTTGTTCTTGTTTTAGTGGGATAAATAGAGAGACCATGGTGCAGAAAAGATGAGGTAGGTGCACCAATTTTACACATTAACAGCCTGAAAGACAAAACGTTATGATGAAATGTTTGGACTTAACAACATGCTGGCTGTGCACTTCTGTCTGCAAATCACATAAATGATACGCTTCCCTACTATCTTTGCACCATTTTGTCTGTGTGCTACAAAGTATACAGGAGGAAAGTGCTTAAAAATTTATATTTTTAAAACTGTGCTTTGCATGTGCAGATTTCTACAGATTCCAAAGGATACTCATCCTCACAAACAGTAAACGAAGCCCTCACTGTTTAGATAATCTGTTTGTGTTTATCTGTGACCTCCTTGATGTGTCAGTCAGGAAATGACCCGCTGTCCTTATCTGCATCCATTTATAACTGACACGTTGGATTATGTGCAGGATATTGGATTACTCAGAGCCAGATCTGACTACTTCGAAAGTGAGATGAGGGGTAAAGGGGTTCCTGGTTCCTCGGGTAGTTGAGTGTACTTTACATTGCCCAGGAGTTCTGGAAGAACTAGTTTGAACCACATTCAAACACGAAAAGGAAGAAGATATCTTGGCTGACTGATTTGCTACTTGCAAACTTAGAAGACAATCCAAAAGCTGCAGCGTTGGATAAATCACAATAAATGGATGATTACCACCTAAGAGGAGGGTGCTGCAATTTACCAGGTGCATTGTTTGGGGAATAGAAACGGAAAGTCACAATTTCTCTTCCAGGGAGTCATTAATTAGGTCCCATTTTTCTCATTACATAAAGACTGATGGTAATTTCCCACCCAGCGTTCTACTTTCAGCCATCTAAGGAAGTAGTCAGTAACAGACTCCCAAAATCACATGACACTTCAGAAGCATGCCGGGTTCTTTTATTTCCCTAGTTTTGGTATTAAAACTGAATAAGCTGCCCAGTTTCAAAAGGTTAGGTACAAGTTAAGAGTTTCTTGTATAGAGACTATTTAGAAGATTACTACTGGATTACTAGTTGATACTAGAGTTGATCTCCTCACTCTTATAGTGAAAGTGCTGCTTATAGATCAGTCCAGTATATTCCTGTCTTGTTCTTTCCCTGCAGCTGGTCTTCTGTACAGGTTGCTTGTGTGATGCTCAACATTCACCTGCTTGTGTCTCTTATCCCATGGTCCAATAGATCCCAAATGCCTTAAATCTGTGTCATGGTAGGTACGTATTTTTATAATGTCTATGGTTTCAAGGGGGCTGCAGGTGGAGAAATACTTCATGTTCTAAACCTAAGGACTGTGATTCACTGGAGAGGCAGCTGACTATAAAGATTTAAGGTTAATTACTATTTTTAACCTGTTTTTTGGACAAGCTCTTAAGGAACTTTTATATACTTGACACAATATAGTTGGTATTTTAAATATTTAGAAGGGAGAATGTTAAAAACTGTATTTTTGGGGCAGTGAGTGTAATTTTTATCCTAGAAATATAACTTAAATCTATGGAAATACAAAAATCTCTTCAAAGTGAAGATCTGTTGCTTTCTTCTACTTTACATCAGTCTACATTGTAGGCCCTTAGGCTTTTGGGTGCCATTTGGCTAAAGCATGACAAGTGAAAATATACCTTGAGCTCATTTAATGTATGAAATACTAGTGAACTTAAAAAAGAAGACCATATTAAATTATGAAAGGCCTGACACTCAGCTGTGGGTGACATTTCAGTTTTATTATGAAAAAAAGATCTCACACATTATCACCAATAATTAGGCAAAGAGGCAGTCAACTCTAGAACCGTGAAACACAGTTTTAAGCAAAAATGTAACTTTATCCAAATGCAACCATTAGACTACAAGACATGTCATGTTGGAACATAAGATAACTACCAACCTACGCAGCTATAAGTTATAATGAAACGTCTGATTAAAAGAAAACACATTTTTATAACAAGATCTTCTCTCGCCCACAGTTTCCTTTAACCTTTTGTTCCCACAGAGATACTCAGTCTATCAATGCAATACAGCAGAGTTTTTCCTATATTAGAACAGGATTATTAGAGTGTGAGGGTGCTTTTTTTGTTTAACCTTCTTCCTACAGAAATTCCAAAAGTGATCGCTACAAAAACGCTCCATATAGGTAAGTTTATTAAGCCCAGCTGTGCCTGTCACCGCAAAGTAGTTCAGAAAGCATCCTTATCAATATGTAAATCTCTTCCTGCTCTTTACACTCAGTCATAACAGATGTTTGCTTACAGACTGCATTTGTTTCCCCAGAGCTATTTAGTTAGATTTAGAGAATCACTGTTTTATTTCAAGTTGAACAATTGTAGCTAAATACTTTTTTTAATAAAAATTAATATATGTCCAAAAAAACAAAAATATTTTATTAACCATGACATAGTACTTTGCTTAAGAGTTGAAAAGATTTGTTAATTACTACATTTAAACCACCAGCTGTTCCAGCATTATTTTTGTAAGTGTGGGAGACAAATGAGAAAAGGTGAAGACAGTGGGGGTGGTTTAATACTACTTAATAATACTTTCTTTAAAAATTTAAACAATAGCCTTTGCCAAAGGTAAATGTAATCCTGTTTGCTAACAGGGCGATGACAGCCACCAAAGTCAACACCGACAGCTATCTAGTCACAATGTAACACCCACAATGCAAGAGGGAACAAGGGGATACTCTTTACTCTTTTGTTCAAGTGTACATGTGGGAGTTTGATCAAATAGGCTAAAGGATTTTGAGAAGGCATTTGAATGCATGTCTCGGTGTGTCACGTACAGTGGGGCAAAAAAGTATTTAGTCAGCCACCGATTGTGCAAGTTCCCCCACTTAAAATGATGACAGAGGTCAGTAATTTGCACCAGAGGTACACTTCAACTGTGAGAGACAGAATGTGAAAAAAAAATCCATGAATTCACATGGTAGGATTTGTAAAGAATTTATTCGTAAATTAGGGTGGAAAATAAGTATTTGGTCACCTCAAACAAGGAAAATCTCTGGCTCTCACAGACCTGTAACGTCTTCTGTAAGAAGCTTTTCTGTCCCCCACTCGTTACCTGTATGAATGGCACCTGTTTGAACTCATCATCTGTATAAAAGACACCTGTCCACAGCCTCAAACAGTCAGACTCCAAACTCCGCCATGGCCAAGACCTAAGAGCTTTCGAAGGACACCAGGAAAAGTATTGTAGACCTGCACCAGACTGGGAAGAGTGAATCTACAATAGGCAAGCAGCTTGGTGTGAAAAAATCAACTGTGGGAGCAATCATCAGAAAATGGAAGACATACAAGACCACTGATAATCTCCCTCGATCTGGGGCTCCACGCAAGATCTCATCCCGTGGGGTCAAAATGATCATGAGAACGGTGAGCAAAGATCCCAGAACCACACGGGGGGACCTGGTGAATGACCTGCAGAGAGCTGGGACCAAAGTAACAAAGGTCACCATCAGTAACACACTACAACGGCAGGGAATCAAATCCCGCAGTGCCAGACGTGTTCCGCTGCTGAAGCCAGTGCATGTCCAGGCCCGTCTGAAGTTTGCCAGAGAGCACATGGATGATACAGCAGAGGATTGGGAGAATGTCATGTGGTCAGATGAAACCAAAGTAGAACTTTTTGGTATAAACTCAACTCGTCGTGCTTGGAGGAAGAAGAATACTGAGTTGGATCCCAAGAACACCATACCTACTGTGAAGCATGGCGGTGGAAACATCATGCTATGGGGCTGTTTTTCTGCCAAGGGGACAGGACGACTGATCCGTGTTAAGGACAGAATGAATGGGGCCATGTATCGTGAGATTTTGAGCCAAGACCTCCTTCCATCAGTGAGAACTTTGAAGATGAAACGAGGCTGGGTCTTCCAACATGACAATGATCCAAAACACATCGCCCGGGCAACAAAGGAGTGGCTCCGTAAGAAGCATTTGAAAGTCCTGGAGTGGCCTAGCCAGTCTCCAGACCTCAACCCCATAGAAAATCTGTGGCGGGAGTTGAAAGGCCGTGTTGCTCGGCGACAGCCCCAAAACATCACTGCTCTCGAGAAGATCTGCATGGAGGAATGGGCCAAAATACCAGCTACTGTGTGTGCAAACCTGGTAAAGACCTATAGTAAACGTTTGACCTCTGTTATTGCCAACAAAGGTTATGTTACAAAGTATTGAGTTGTATTTTTGTTATTGACCAAATACTTATTTTCCACCCTAATTTACGAATAAATTCTTTACAAATCCTACCATGTGGATTCATGGATTTTTTTTTTCACATTCTGTCTCTCACAGTTGAAGTGTACCTCTGGTGCAAATTACTGACCTCTGTCATCATTTTAAGTGGGGGAACTTGCACAATCGGTGGCTGACTAAATACTTTTTTGCCCCACTGTACATCCCTTGGGTGCTTCAGAATTAAGAAGTACCAGGCATGTTGTTACAGGCTAATCAGTCCATGCAGATGCAAAGTGAGAGCTTAGTCAGCATTGGCAGCAATAAGTCACATTCATTCCCAGTGGGTGTTGCACTCTGCCAGAGGTGCCCTTTGTCACAGATTCTGTTCATAATTTTTAAAGACAGAATTTCACATTCAGCCAAGAGGCGGAGGGTTTCACGCTTGGTAGTCTAAGAATCATGTCTCTGCTTTTTGCAGATGATCCTGTCAGATACATCAAGTGATTACCACTGTCTCACACTGGAGTGATTTGTTGAAGCACCAGTATTGCAGCCATATCCAAATCCGGAGTGCCCACCCCAACATGGGAACAAGTTTCTGCCTCAAATGGAGGACTATTCCAACGCAGTTTTGTTCACTAGTGAGAGGAGAATGGAGTGAGAGCTTGACAGACGCAGTGGTAGTGTTATAAACATTGTACCACTCAATTGTGATGAAAAGAGAGTTAAGTGTTAAGGCACAGCTGTCAACATCTGGGAAGTGATAGGAAGAATGAGTCTGTGGGTATAAACAGTGGAAATTAATTTCCTCCATAGGGTCCTCTGGGCTCTCCCTTACAGGAGGGGTGAGGGGCCTACAACCACTGCTCCTCTATATCAAAAGGAGCCAGCTGAGGTTACTGGGATGCCTCCTAGATACCTCCTATGTGTGGTGCTTTGGGAACATCCGACTGGGAGGGGACCCAAGGACAAGTCTAGTACATGCTGTAGAGATTATGTCATTCAGCTGGTTTGGGAACGTCTCCATGTCACACCAGAAGAGCTACGGGCAGTTGATGTGGATAGTGAGGTCTGGTTATCTCTGCCGCCCCTCCGATTCGTACCCAGATAAGCAGCAGAAAGTGGATGTCATTTATTTAATTATTTTGTTTGAGTTATTCTAATTATTTGGGGTAGCTTAAAACTGTAAAGTGGACAAAGAAGAAAAACTTAAAACCACGAATTAGGGATTTTATAATTAAAAATAGTACAAATCTTCTTCTAACTGAAAATTAATCAGTTGCAGGAGAGAACGCGAATACTGGCCAGGGAAGACACGTGATCGTCCTCTAACCTTAAGTTCAAAGACTCAGTGTAGTGGAAGAAGAAGTCAAGTGAAAATAATGGGCAACCTGACTAAGGCAGAGGCAAGGCGTTGCAGACTTCCCATTTTGAGGTAGACAGGTTTCACCAGCAATCAGATTCGCACATTCGCTTCCACAAAAGCTGTAATAACAGAGCCTGGACCTCTAACTGATTGTAGGTTACCTGCACAGTGAGGCAAAGGTGGGTGAAGTTAGTCCAAATAAATATTAAACTTTACACTAGGTGGAAAAGTCAGTTTCTTTAACCACGCATCAGGCTAATATTACCCTACGCTGATAAATTGTCCCTTTTCAGCTTGTCCTGACTTGCTAAAAATAAATAAACCGCAATGACTTTTCCTCGCAGTCCTCAAAAAGCCACCGCTGGTGAGGCAAACTGAAACCATCACGCTCAGTTTATTCTTTCTTTACATTGAAACACCTTAAACACGATACGACACGAAGTTTCTGCGACTTTTCAAGTTATTGCCCCGTAAGTTTTCCAAGCTGGTGTCAGTTGGCAGCGTTAGCCAGCTAGCTCCCAAGTTAGCTTCCCAAACAATGTTCACCTGTTACTGCTTGTGTCAAACAAAAATCAACTCCGCTTTTTCGACTTTAAGACTACAAAAAAACTTATCGATTTTAACTCCCTGTGTGGAACTCCGGGGAAAGAAAGATAGCTGCTCAACTGCGCTAAGCTACCGCCTGTTAGCATGAATGGGAAAAAGTAGAAGCAAACCACAGAGCAAGCCGTAGCTCCCCTTAGCAAAGAGTGACAGGACACCAACGGAGACAAGTTTAAAAACGTGGAAAACTACATACCCGACGGCAGCTCCTGTTGTCCGGCAACTTTTGCTGTTACTTGAAGCTCGGTTGTAATCCAAATAGAGTGATTAAAGCAGTGCCTCCCCCACCGAAACTACCCACCGCGTCCGCAGACAGCTACAGCAGCTGGAAACTCCGCCGCTGCCCAGAAAATACAACAACAACATGGCAGCGCCGCGCCGCGTTCAGGGCGCGCTGGACAGCCGGTAAATACAAAACTAACGTGCGGTCTCTGACCTGCGAACATGTAAGAAACTTCAAACAAAGCTGAAATGTGAATGACATATTTTATTCTGGCACAACTTTAATGCCAAAATGCCCATCATCATTAGCGGAATCCAGGTTTATAACTTCACATGTTTTGTCTCGTCCGGCAAACAACTGACAATTATTTAAATAATAAGTTTTTACACTTATATTACTTAGTAAAGTAACCCCCAAAACCACAGGGTGCAAGACAGGAATCAGTGAAACAATCGAACAAAAGATGAAATGTAACTAAGAAAAGAGGTGAAATATGAATCAGGTTAAAGCAAGGATATAAAACTTCAATTCCCTTCAGTTCAATTCAATTTTATTTATACAGCGCCAAATCACAACAACAGTTGCCTCAAGACGCTTTATGTTGTAAGGTAGACCCTACAATTATACATACAGAGAAAAATCCAACAATCATATAACCGTCTCTGAGCAAGCACTTTAGCGACAGTGGGATCTTGAAAATTGTTATTTGTATGTCCAAACCCAATGACTACTTTGGTGCTTCCCCCAGAGCTTTTAGCTGTTTGCTCGTATGGTATTTTAGGCTAACACAAGCTTGATGGTCTAAAATATCTCTGGAGAAAGCTGCTAAGCTCACATGTCAACTATTTATCACTGTCATCTTTAAATAAATTCATCAGTCATGGTGGAAAACTGCAGGGGAAAAAGCAATGAGAAAGATGGGTAACAAAGTGTTTACTTCAATGTTTTGAACTTTAAGTTATACTGAGTCTGAATCTATTTTTACTAGCACTAATTAACTTCCAGCTAAAAAAGATGAATTCTAATAAATAATTCCAAAGGTTATGCGTCTGAGTTTGTGTTGCTGAGTGGAATGTTTACAAAGACTTGGACCTTTGGAGATTATTTTTCCCTACAAACAGACAAAATATGGATGGAATGAGCAAGTTCAGATCAGCAAGTGCAAAGCTGATTTTGGTTTTTATTCTAGTGGAGTTTGCATCAGTAAGATGGATTTTGTTGGGGCTGATGTTAGGAGGTGAAAGAAGGGAAAACAAGGAAGAAAAGTAAATGAAAATCAACACAATCAATAAGGGGAAATACACGGAAGAGAGATGAATGTTTCCCTGATGAAAATAATGGAGGTTATCTATGTTTTTAATAAGAAACCAGAAAATTATGAAAGTTATTTTAGTATTTGAAGAGCCAGAAAATGAAATGCTATGGACTGAGATTTCACCCCTGGTACTACACGGTGGCCAATCTGCTACAAGGCCATTTTGCATCACCCTAAGAAAAAATATAAAAGAGAAAAAAGCACAAACTTAAAAGCCAAATAAAAAATGATAAAATAGTAATTGAGGTGCTGACTTGGCCTCCAAATTCCCCAGATCTTAATCCAATCAAGCATCTGTGGGATGTGCTGGACAAAAAAGTCCGATCCATGGAGGCCCCACATCACAACTTCCAGGACTTCCAGGATCTGTTGCTAATATCTTGATGCCAGATACCACAGCACACCTTCAGGATTTTAGTGGAGTCCATGCCTTCGAGGGTCAGGGCCTGTTGTGGCAGCAAAAGCGGCACCAACACAGTATTAGGCAGGTGGTCATAATGTTGTGCCCGGTCAGTCTATAATGTATATTTGTCCTAAATAATCTTTTTCCTAGTTTACATTAGAAGGCGTTAAGTGGAACAGGAAACTCACTGATCACAGTCACTTCTTGAGTCTATCTATAGAGCTCTGACTGAGGTGATTACAAACCTTTATAGATCGTGATGCTCAGTGAGGCACTAGAACAGACGAGATTAGTGAACAACAGTTACAGCAACGCTAATCACCCGTGACCTAACCGGGTTGTTCTCAGTTTGAATCATGTGACTGCTGAGTGAAAAAAAGAAATTCATTATCCAGTTAGGTTCACCTAACGAAATGAGCTTTCAAAGCTTTCATAACACCAGCTTTAAGATTATGTCCACTGTCATTCAACACTAGATTACCAGCCAGGTGAGGTGGCCCAGGGGTCGCAGACTTTAAGAAGCTTTTCCACTACTTAATTGTCCGTAACCTGGAGCTTCCAATTACCTCACCCTTATGAGAACTTGTAGGGCAAAGGTGGCCAGTTTAACTTGGCTTTTCTTCTCCATCTTATCATCAAAGGATTTAACTTTTCTCTTTGGGTCTAGTTTTTTATTCATTACACATCAACTTGTGTCACTTTTCCTTCCTTCCAGCTGATTGTTTAATGCGTCTCACCCTTCTCTGTAGGTAGTTTTCAATCTAAATGTGGCAAAAATGAAAGAAACTGTGAAACACTGCATATGCTTTAAAACAAATGCCTGTGGCATGTACTTCTGTCCCGCAGTAGGCTTTTTTGGAATCTATTGAAACAAAAGTTTGATTATTCATGACCACCTACGCCTGTTGGCTAGACGTTTGACTCCAGTTTCACCTGCAGGTAAATGGAATGAATAATGTAAATGTCCTTAAAGATTGTCTGCTGTTAGAGAGTGTCTGTGAACCCAATCTGATCATCACTGGGATCCTAATGATCCAAACGTGGTCTGCTTTAGCTTAGCTTTAGCTTCACATAAGATTAATTATACTGTAATTAACTGTCCCCCTCATTCCCAGTCTCTCACAGTATTGCATTTGCATTTGCTATACCATGTAGCATACAGCTGTTTTTACATTTCATTTTAGATTAGTACATGACATCTAGCTCTCCATAACTTTTAAATCAATTTTAATGACATTTCTCTATATACCTAACTTTATTTTCATCTTAGGCCAGGGGTGTCCAACTCCAGGCCTCAAGGACCGGTGTCCTGCAGGTTTTAAATGTGTCCTTGATCCAACACATCAACAAGTCTTGAAGTTCTCCAGAGGCCTGGTAATGAACTAATCATTTGATTCAGGTTTGTTGACCCAGGGTGACATCTAAAACCTGCAGGACACCGGCCCTTGAAGCCTGGAGTTGGACACCTCTGTCTTAGGCTACTTTAGCTAAACAATTGCAGCATGGAAACTGTGGCTGTATCTGTGCTATTATATACTACTCTTCAGTATTATTCATGGGGAATTAACACATATTGCACATATTTCACATTGGCTCATGTGCAAATTTTTCATAGTCTATTAGTAGTCTACTAATGTTACAGTCTGGACTGAGCATTTCTATAAACAGACATTTATTATTATCTTTTGCTGTTCAGGCTCAGAACGAGATATCTAATTTCCCTTTTTGTCATTCAAACAGCACAATTGTTTAGGCTGACATATTTAATGCACAGCCTTTGTATGCTGCTTACTGGTGTGTAGCAAGCTTTGTTGTGCACTGTACCACTGAAACTGCTATTTACAGGACTAAATAGTGAAGCTGGCCAATTCAAACATAACCATAATTTCTTAATTTCAATGCATTCTGCTGTAAGTGTTTCCCTCATTGCAACTGCCTTTATGTAAAACCATGTTTTCCTTCAATTTTGAGTAACAACAACACCAACATACTAAAGCAGTGCCCTGGTGTGGATGTGCTCATACAAAAGTCTGATCACAAGCTCTCTAAACTCATCTTTAAATGTGAGAAAATTGGGAATATTTTCGTGACAAAATTAGTTTCACTCACTTCACTTAACATGATTATTTGTATAATTTAACCGACTTTATCACTTCATCTTTTCATTAAATCACCCAGAGGTATATTAGAGTCTACATGCATACCTTATTAGGTACACCTGTTTGGCTGCTCACCAATGCAATATCTAATCAGCCAATAATATGGCGGCAACTCAACACATCAGAATGAAGTGACTTAAGCGGAACAGGTGATTGAAAAGTTGATTTAAGTGAATAAATCCAAGTAGATGTCTGAGAATGATGTGGGGAGAAAAAGAGAAAATATCCAGTGAGCCGTAGTTCTTTGGGCAAATATGACTTGTTGAGTTCAGAGGTGAATCACCAGACTGCTGTGAGCTGCTAGGAAGGCAACACTAACTCACACTGTCGCAACGAAAATATGAAGAGCCTCTCTGAATACACAGCACATAAACCTAAAGCAGCAGAAGACCACACTGGGTGCCACGTCTGTCAGCCATGAACAGGAAACTGAAGCTATAATTCACACAACCTCACTACAATTGGACAACAGAAGATTGGAAAAACATGATTTGGACTGATGATTTTCAATTTTTGCAATGACATGCAATGCAGCCCTTACCTGATTAAACTGTATGTGAGAACATGGATATGTGGCTCACTAAGACAGGAAATTAGATAGGCTTGTTGTACCAGGTCCTTTGTAAAAAGTGTGTGTATTGTCTGATAGCACCTACGTGAGAATAAAGCAAGTAATTGAATTCACATTGGGTGAGTGGCCATCATGTGTCCTATCTTCTTCGTGTTCTTCCCATGCAGCATCCTTACTGAAACCAAACAAACTATTTCCAGTAGTGAGAAGGGACAAGCCTGTCTCAACCTGATTTTCCAAACAATGACATTTAATCTCAGGTGTGAAGGCAATTTGAGTGTGTCATCTTGTTTCTTGCAGTCACATAAGTTCAGTCCAGGTTTCAAGCTGACTGATATTTTAGACGAGAAAGAGGAAAATACAAAAAGAACCAGTTTCTTCAGGGAGAGCAGCGAATGTCGATGTAGTGTTGTGTGAAGGACCCTTTTTCTCCAAATCAGCTACAGATATGTTTTGTTTTTATTTTTGTTTTGTTTTCTGTAATTTCACATTCTATTCAAACTGCAGATGCAAACTACCTCAATTTCTCTGCATGTTATTTATATATATATATATATATATATATATATATATATATATATATATATATATATATATATATATATTTGTGTAAAATCTTTCAGCAGCATGACCCTTTACAGGTATAAAATAAGCCATAACTGGCAGCTCTGAGGGCTTTGGTCAGTTTTTATGGGGTCAGTAAGGACAGCCAGCAGTAAGAGAGCCAATAACAGGAACTGGTTGAAAATAAGTCAGAGAGGCTGGTGTGGTGAAGGGAGATATTCACTTCAATGAGAGCACAGCAAAAAAAAAAAAAAAAAACACCCAAAAAAAAAAACAAACCCAAAAAACCCCCATAAAAACAACAACAGGCACTTTAAAAATTTAGGGTGAGGAAATGAGAGGTGGAACATCAAAAAGGATGAGAAAATGTTTTTGTTTACTTAAAGCTCTCCAACCATCATCATGTTGCTCTGTGTAGGAATTTTATCTTGATAATGAACACAATAGAACTATCACAGTTGTTCCTTTGAGCTTCTTTCTTGGTTTGGTATCACTTTGACCGGGGATGTCAAACTCGTTTTACATCGTAGTCACATACAGGCCACTTTGATCTCACTTTGGGCCAAACCAGATAAGATAAAGTGCACTTTCAACAGCGTGTCTAAGTTTTTTCACGTGATCACGAAATGCTGTTGTAATAAATGAACAAAATGACTGCATGACTCTTCTCAACCATACAATTTTTTTTTCTGTTATTTAGTCATTTATCTATTAGTGTTTTGTTGTAGTATGGCTGGTCATGGGGGAGCTTTTTTTCTTTTAAATTAAAAAAAAAGCTGTAAAAATTATGAAAATAGAGTTAAAAGTCAAAAATGTATGCAGTCATTCACATTTTCCAAAGTTGATCCAGTGGGATGGATTAGAGTCTTTGCCAGGCAGTTCTGTACCTTGGGCCTTGTGTTTGACACCCATGACTTTGGCTAATTCTGACTAATCATAAATTGTTAAAACCTTCCATTTGGAAAAGATCAAGAGTACTTAAAATGTTGTTTAAGTGTAGTTAAAAGATGAGATGAGCAATGTTTACATTCTTTGCCTCCCAAATTTGCTCCACTTCTCCATCATTTCTGTCATTTCTGCATGTCTCTACATGTACCCGTCTTGTTTTCAGTTACTCGCTATAATTTAGAGGAGGCAGTACACTTTTGATTATACCTTTTTGAGCTTTTGACACTGTTTGTTCAGTAAAAGCTGAAAGACTGTAAATTATACTGACTCCAGTGCATTGCTTTTTTCAATGTATATAGAAATAGTTTGTGTCCTCCATGATTTAGTTGCCATTTCTTCATGGTATTGGGAGGTAGGAGCAGTTCTTTTGAAAAACAAGAGCTGCAGAGAGCTGAGCCAGGATCTTATCTGTAGAGGCAGATTTAATTGGGGGCAGGATGGCCTGGTGATCTGAGAAGCATTTGCTATAGCACCAAGGTTACAGGTTCAACCACCATGGCAGCTGATGTGTCTATCAGCGACTCTATGACCATGAGTAGGGCTACGATTTCATATCTGCTCACCCTAATATGGATGTCATGTCATCTAAATGCAAATTAAGTTTCGGTGAACTGGAAATGAACACAGCATGTTCTTAAATTAATGGATCAGCACAGCAGTTCTGTGTTTCAGAGAAAATTGTTCCTTTACTTTGTGACCCAGAGCCTCACTTGAGACATCTGACATCTCTGGTGTTGCTAAGTGGAGCATCGTTTACCGTGGTCCCCGTAAAATGGGAATGAACTGCTGATTATCTGGTTCATGACTCTGAAAATGAAAACTTGAGTTCATTAGTTGGAGTGATGTCTCGAAAGAACTGACAACTGGTTAGAAATTATGAAGAAATTTGTTTCTTATTTTTCACTACCGAGGAGCGCGAGGAGTCCATCAGCTTCTTCTTTTCAACATTAACCTCCCACACCTACACATAATATTTATCATTTCATATCAGTCATCTATATTTTTGCTATTCCCAAACATTTCAATTCTATTTTATCAGTTAGTGAAGTGAGTAAATAAAATATAGGCATTATGTCATATTTAACTATGCTGACTTGAAAGGCATGCAGCTGAAACGGCTGTCAGGCCGTTTCATTTTAAAATGTTTTTGTCCTTTGTTAGCTCAAAAATGAAGGTCTGAGTCAAATAAATCCAATAAAGTCATCTTTCAGCTTTCCCTGTTTCATTAAAGAACAGAAAAAGAGATAATGGCACACTTTTCTTTTGGGGAAATATACAGAACATTAATAATTGTAACTTTTTTCAAGTTCACGAAGAAGAAGTTTCTTTCCATTACAAAGATTTTATAGTTAATATCATAAAAATCATCTTTAGTTTGGATGTCTAATGCAACCAAACCTCCAACTTCTCAGTCAGGTTTTCTGAGATCAGTTACCTTTCTGCTTGTTGCAGTTTAATTGCATCTTCAGGAGTCAGATTAGTAAAGCATTCTGCAAACATATGAAACTAGCTGACAAGTTGATAACGCGATAATATGAGGATACGTGGACAAGGAAGAGCTTTTAACAACATTGAAGAGGAAGCAAAAGTATGCTAACAAGTGTGAGGGTTCACTGCAATGTGACAGATCACTGGGTTTTTTTTCACTTCTTGCTTTGTGCTACACATTCAACCCCCTTTGCTCCCTGCGACAGTTTCATAGCTCTTCAGCAAAATAAGCAGCAGCTTTGTCTATCACTTACAACACACGTGTGAGTACGCACACAAGCACGCTAAAAATACCTTGTGGAAGCTGCAGTTGTCGACCTCATTGCTTCATCTTGGCCAAGATGACACTTTGCTCATTGTTTACCCAGATTTTATCTGCATACATATCACACATTATATTTGGAAATATAATTTGAATCATGTAGGATTATTCAAACTTGGGAAGATAGACTAAGGACAATTTTGACCTCATTGAGGCCTTACTCAGTTGTAACCTTCCAGAGTATATTTAAGATTGGTAGGTGGCTTTGCTTTCTCTGTGGAATATGTAGTTTCACCTGCTGAGAATCTTTACACTTGATGTTGCAGCTCCTGGCAGGAGGTGTCTGTGTGGAAGCAGCTCTCGGCTTCCTCTGTCATTTCTGGAAACAATCACTGTGTGATTACACTGACACACAGTCTGTTTCCATTAGTTCCTTGAACGTCACACAATCATGATGCCAGCTATCATACTCAGGTGCCATCTGATAGCAAATGGGTAAGATTGACGTAATTCTATATTTTTGTCTTGATGAACAAATGCCTTAAAAAAAAAAAAAAAAAAGTGAAAACAAGTACGTGTTAGTCCACATCACAATACTCCTGATTAAACTCCAAGAGCTTACATTTCTACTGATTTCGTTTCGTTTATCGCGATCCAGCTATTTTTCCTGGAGTCAATCAAACTTTACATTTTGACAGTGCACTATAGAACATACACACCTATACAACAAAACACATATAGAAGCAACAAAGACATCTCTTTACAACACAAACTATGCCTCACATCAGGGTAAGCACTGATAATATAACAGAAAATTTCATTACAGCAGACAAACAAAAATCCACGTTCATGGTTCAACAATTTCAACTGTGATCAAAAGTCAGACCAAAAGAATATTGTTTTAAATATTTTACAAACACAGTGTTACTGGTTTCTGTTGTTATCTGTATTGGTGGTAAACTCCATGTTTATAAAACTGTTCTTTTAATTGAATTGGTTGTTGCTTTGTTTAATAAAAAATGTCCTCCTGTAGCCTGTCGGGAAGACCATTCATGTCTATCTGCACTGAAGTGCAAATTTTTATACAGAATGGACTCGTTGTAATAATAATAATTCTAACAGATAAAGTAAAGAATGAAGTAATCAATATATAACCAATAAAGACATTTATGGTTTTGTTACAGTTTTTTGTTACAAACTTGTTCTATACACACAACAAAGAACAATTCCTGCTGCTCTGTTTTGTACCATTTAAAGACTCTTAATCTAATCCACTGTACCACCAGACCATACTATTGAGCAATATCGATGCCTGGATTAATCGCCTAATCAATTCCGGTGTCAAAGCTTGGCATTTTAACGACTTTTATTAATATGTTCTGTTTAGGATAGATGGCTGTCTAAGATTACACCCAGGAGCTTTGTCTCATTGATCTGATCAACAGCCATAGTTGATATAAATAAATAAGTATATATAACATATAACTGTTTGTGGGACAGATCATCATTACCATGAATACATATACTAACCTTTCATCTCATGTGGGGGTCAGTAGCCTTTAGCACCAAAAAAGCTATTTTGATTTATATATTGTTACGAAGTTTTGCTATTAGGTGAGAAATACAGGCATACAAAGTAACAGGAAAATTATAAATTGCTTCTAATTATCCAATTGAGGTAGAACTAAAATAACAAACCTTTTAAAAATAATTTATTATTACTAAGTAAACTGAACAATTCTTAACAAGTTGAGGGAAAGTTCATCCTACAGCAGCAAGGCATCTCTGCAGCTTTGGGAGCTTTTTCTCTCTATTTTTGTTTTTTTCCCCTCGGTTTACAGTGCATCTGGAAAGTATTCACAGCGCTTCACTTGTTCCACATTTTCTCATGTTACAGCTTCATTCCTAGATTCATTTTTTTCGCCTCAAAATTCTACACACAATACTCCACAATGGAAAAGTAAAGTTTGCTTGGAATTATCGCATATTGATTAAAAACAAGAAACAGAAATATAGCAGGTACATAATTATAAGGTCCCACAGTTGACAGTCAGACCACAAACCAAGCAAAGAAATCAGAGGTATTGTCTGTAGACCTCTGAGACGGGATTTATAGGACTGTGTGCAGAATTCTGAGGTGAAAAATGTAACAGGGTAAAATGTGGAACAAGTGAAGCGCTGTGAATACTTTCTGGATGCACTTTACTGTTAGTAAATAAAGAGGAACATAAAAAGCTTATCTTGGAAATTGGTGAAGCCTGAATCTCAGCTGAAAGAACTGTGAGTATTTGACAAATGTGATGTGGCATTCTGCAACCAGTCAGAAAAATAGATGCAGCTTTAAGCTTTAAACAAATTAAAAATTACACCAGTTGTAGTCAGAGATTTTCAGATGGCAAGTATCTGAAACTTGAGTTAAATCTTGAGTTTAAGAACTGTATGACCCTTTACCTTTGCTCTCTTTATCTTACAGTAGACTACTGGACAGGCCAATGGCAGCTCCTCCTCTTTGTGCTCTGCTTTTTTCTCTGTCACCGGAGATTAGAGCTGACTCAGTACCAACAGATCCACCATGCATCAGTGCAGCTGTCACTCACTCTTGTTTGAGTGATGGGCGGAAGGCCATGTGTACTGCTGACGGAGGAAAACGGGCATCTCTGGCTGTTTATGTGGCAGCTGAATTTTGCCGAATGTGATTCCTCACAAGAAAAAAACAAAACAAAACATGCCACTACATCTCATTATTACATTTGAAATATATTTGATTAAATTTGGCTGAAAGGAACATCTCATAGAGCACCGGCTGCATATGTGCAGAGTGAAAATTATCAAAAATGGACGGTTTGTGCAATTTTCTGAAGGCCAGGTGAATCAGTTATATCTACAACATAGAATAAACATGACAAAGTGGTTGGCTCAATGGCACTCAAGCTCACCAAAGTGATTTTTAGCAGTTTCCAAGCACTGAAATCTAATAACGGCAATATTACCAGAATCTATCACCCAGCAGGAAATCAATTTCACATCATCAGCATAAAAAAATGTAAAAACTGCTCTCCAAATACTTTCGGTAGAGAAAAACTTTCAACCTCATGAAGGAAAAATGATGTGGAAGAAGACGCTAAGCTTGATATAAACGTATGGAAAAAGATTTGGCTCTGTCAGGAGGTTCCCTAAGTCCTCATCATTTTCACTCAGTATTTCTGGTGTTTAACCTTTATAATGACCAAGTCAGGATCAAAGAGGCAGGTATCTGAGCAGAAGCTGCAGAGGAACCAGGTGAGACGGAAGGTTCAACGACCAAGGTTAAATTGCCTGTGGAAACTGTAGGAAAAGATAAACACTAATTAAACTAGGAGGAGAGGAGACAGAGTCAAGTATTTGATCTGAGTGTAGGAGTGACCGCGTGGTTGGGCTCCATTCGCAAACTGTCTCTCGCCCTATAATCAAGCACACAACATTTAAAAATATAAGAAAGCCGATGCCAAGGAGGAGACAGAACATGACACCACATGTCAGGATCGGCGGCTGGAGACCATGCGGAGCAAAGGAGAGGAACCAAATGCAGACGTGTGGACACAAGGGATAACTGAAGGTGAGCTGTTTAGATAGATAAATATAATACAAATGTGAGAAAAACAAATTAGTAAGTAAAAAAGAAACCTAAACTGGGGAACTAAACAGTAGAAAAACCACTGGGAAACCTGTAACATAGGGACGAGTAAATAGATGCTCTAGGGATTGAGGAAAACTAAGACAATAAATACACTCAAGTGGAAACACAGCAGGAACAAATTTGCACATAGCGACAGGGGAAGCAAAACTGAACACAATGCACATGAGACGAGGGACTGACAAAAAAAAGAAAAGAAAAGGAAGCATCACGCACACCAAGACTCAGACAAGGACACGCAAGCTTCACACCAGGATGGTGGCGACAGAACACCGAGATATGACTGGGGTGAGAGAGAGGGTGACACACTGGGAGAGGGAGGAACACAGAGAGAGAGAGGCAGAATAGGCGAGAGACACAGAAAGTAAAAAAACATGGAAACAGGACAGACCTAACATGGAAGATGCCAAGGACAAAACATAAAGGTGAGTGTTAGAAAACTAGAAGAGAACACTAAAGAACAAAACACAGAGACAAGATGAAGGGAAACTAAATTAATGACCCTAAAGTAAGTAAACAAGAAAGGGCAACATAATCCTTCAACATCTGTCGGACAATGCTCAGGATTTTCTATGAGTCTGTTGTGGCCACTGCTGTCCTCTATGCTGTTGCATGCTGGATCAGCAGGTTGAGGGTTGCTGAGGCCAACAGACTCAATAGACTAGGCCAGTAATTTTGTGGGTATGGAGCTGGACTCTCTTAGGGTGGTGTTGGAGAGGTGGTGCTGGAACGACACAGGAACTCATTCCTGCCAGTAGCCATCTCCCTGTACAACTCCTCCATCTAATACACTGTAAACACTGCGATAGTTGCATCCTTTTACACACGCTCTTTTCTTACTCATTAACGTTGCTGTCTATTTCTTTTTTTTTATAACCACATCTGTCAACCCTGGATATTGATTATTTGGTGATTTGTATATATTGTGTTATTCCTTATATCTTAACATATTGTGTTGCTAATAGTCTAGTCTGTTTTTGTTTTTGTTTCACTTAATGTTACTGTACCGGAGCAACCGTAACCCACATTATTTCCCTAGGGAGTAATAAAGTATTCTGATTCTATTCTGAATAACATCCAGAAATGTGCTCAGTTACAGTTTCTGTCTCCACCTTCAGGTTTTCCTGGCACCCACATCTCCACCAATCTCACTTGGACCCACAACACCAACACCCTGGAAAACAAGGTTGCAGCAGTGGCTGCACTTCCTGCGTGTCCTGAGGAAGAATAACCTGGACCAAAAAGCAGCGCCTTTGCTCTTGTCACATCTCATTTAGATTATTTTAATTCTCCTCTCTATGGTTTACCTCATAAATTTCTCCATAAACTGCAGGAAGCTGCTGATGTTATATCCAGAATCATATACACTGAACGTATAACACGTAACAATTGAAAGTCCTGCTTCTCACTTTCAAAGCTCTTCATAAACTTGCTCCTCAGTATTTATCTGATCTTTTCCATACATACTCACTCTCTCGTTCCCTTCTGTCTGTTCCATCTGCTCACATGACTACCATGGGACTCGGAGCCTTTACTTGTTCTGAGACTTTGGAATGCACTCCCATCAAAACCCATCTGTTCAGAACTGCATGCCCTTCATTATAACTTGGTCCTAGTCTATTGTTACCTATATTAGTTTTATAGTTGTGCTTTTATTTGTTTACCTTATGTTTTTATTTTGTTGTACTATTGCAAGGTGACCTTGAGGTTCTTTAGGACCCCTATAAATAAAATGTATTATCATTATTATTATTATTATTATTCCTGCTGTGTGTCTGTGAGTATCTGTGTGCACATCTCTGTGAACACTTGTGTGCACGGGCGCTGGTGTTCATAAGGTTTCTCCATGCAAGTGTCTAATAGTGGGCGTGGGGAGCCACAGCCCCAGACCTCCAGGACCTGAAGCAGGCATGGAGGAGACCTGGGCCCCAGACATCCAACTCCCCCCAGAGCATGGGAGCCCCAGGAGGACCACCAAAGGGCCAACAGGAGCGAGCCAGTACACACCCGAGCCCCAGCCCCGGACACTGAAAACCACCACTGCACTGGCAGTTGGGGTACCAGCAACAAGCAACGAGTGTGGTGGGGGGAAATAGGCCCCACACCAGGAAGGAGCCTGAAATGTTCTAAGACAGAGGGAGAGTCTAAGACCCGGCCTGTTGCATAGACACAAACAGGCATGCACAGGCATAAGCATACTTTTTAAGGTATCAACTATGAACTGTGAACTATGAGACTAAACCAGAAACGAGAAACCTAATCTTTAAATTATTGTTAAATTCAAAAGTCCATGAACTGATCCAAGGGGGGAAAGAAGGTGCGGTGGTGCCGGAGGAGGAGCGCAGAGTCAACTTCACTTCTCTGATTGGTGATATTATGGAAATTCCATAGTGTGCAGCTTTACTCCAGTTTCAGCAAGTCTAATCAACCACACAGTGTGGTTGTGGGTGTGTGGGACCTTTAATCTACAATTATGCATCATTTTTATGAGCCGATAATATGTTTTATGTGCAGAATCAAAGTAACTATTATTTATATTCAGCAGATAAATAAATCCAAAATGTTTCCCTCTTGGATGTAATAGATCAAGATTCAACATACTTTAAAGGAGCATTCTGTAAGTAGAATTTCTAGAAGTTGTACTTTAATCTTCAGGTGGACATATTCTTTATATATGCTGTATTTTATCTTTATATTTCAATGTTTTTTTTTCCTTTTGTTCGCTCCTGGCACATACAGTACACTCAACAAAAATATAAACGCAACACCTTTGTTACTGCTCCCATTCCCCATGGGATGGTCGTAGAGACCTAAAATTCATTCCAGATACACAATATAACCATCCCTCCCAAACAGTGGTCACAAATCAGTCCAAATGTGTGGTAGTGGGAACATCTGCTATATTGAGATAATCCATCCCACCTCACAGGTGTGCCACATCAGGATGCTGATCTGACATCATTAGTAGTGCACAGGTGTACCTCAGACTGCCCACAACAAAAGGCCACCCTGGAATGTGCAGTTTTGTCTCACAGCAAAATGCCACAGATGCCACAAGCAATGAGGGAGCGTGCAATTGGCATGCTGACAGCAGGAATGCATTGAATGTTCATTTCTCAACCATAAGCCATCTCCACAGGCGTTTCAGAGAATATGGCAGCACATCCAACCGGCCTCACAACCGCAGACCTCGTGTAACCACACCAGCCCAGGACCTCCACATCCAGCAGGTTCACCTCCAAGATCGTCTGAGACCAGCCACCCAGACAGCTGCTGGAACAATTGGTTTGCACAACCAAACAATTTCTGCACAAACTGTCAGAAACCGTCTCAGGGACGCTCAACTGCATGCCCGTCGTCCTCATCGGGGTCTTGACCTGACTCCAGCTCGTCGCCGTAACAGACTTGTGTGGGCAAATGCTCACATTCGATGGCGTCTGGCACGTTGGAGAGGTGTGCGCTTCACGGATGAATCATGGTTCACATTGTTCAGGGCAGATGGCAGCTGAGAATGTCCCAGTTCTTGCATGGCCAGCATACTCACCGGACATGTCACCCATTGAGCATGTTCGGGATGTGCTTGACCGGCGTATACGACAGCGTGTACCAGTTCCCACGAATATCCAACAACCTCGCACAGCCATTGAAGTGGAGTGGACCAACATTCCACAGGCCACAATTGACAATCTGATAGACTCCATGCGACGATGTGTTGCACTGCATGAGGCAAATGGTGGTCACACCAGATACTGACCGGTTCTGGGTCCCCAGACCCCCAATAGCGCAAAAAAACTGCACATTCCAGGGTGGCCTTTTGTTGTGGGCAGTCTGAGGTACACCTGTGCACTACTCATGATGTCAGATCAGCATCCTGATGTGGCACACCTGTGAGGTGGGATGGATTATCTCAATATAGCAGATGTGCCCACTACCACACATTTGGACTGATTTGTGACCACTGTTTGGGAGGGATGGTTATATTGTGTATCTGGAATGAATTTTAGGTCTCTACGTCCATCCCATGGGGAATGGGAGCAGTAACAAAGGTGTTGCGTTTATATTTTTGTTGAGTGTAGCTTACTACAGCGGCCATCGTTTATGTACTGCATATAAAAAGGGGTCATATTTTCCTAAAGCTAAAGAGCCTTAAATATGCATTCAGTCTAATAGTGAATAGGAAGTGAATCGTCTGGCTGAAAAAAGGAGTACACATGGAAACAAGAAAGCAAAAGTACCTTGTGGCTTCCTTGTTTTATGGTCTCAGTAAACACGTTAATTATTTTATGATCTCAGTCTCTGTTCATGCAGAAAGCTGCAGACTCACATTCAAGATGCAAGAGGGAGAAGTAAAATAAAGCAAGCATTTAATGCTGAAGTCCAGAGATAAGAAATGTACGAACTCCAGAGAATAACCATGAGTGAAGCATGGGAAAATACAGAAAAACGCTAGGAATACAAAACTGTTAAAACAGAGCTAGGGAATGATGTAGATGATGAGATGAAGGACAGGGGAAGATGGAGTTATGTTTCACTAGCTACACCCAGACCTGATTCCTGCCAGACCTGCTGAATTGAGAAATTGCTTAAACACAACCTGTTTGGCAAAGAAAACTTGGAACAGTGATAAACCTTCACAAAAGTGGCCAGCCTAACAGAATCACCCCAAGAGCACATCAACAACTTACCCAGGAGGTCACAAAAGAACTACAGCATCTAAAGAACAGCAGGCCTCACCTGCCTGAGTCAAAATTAAGTTTGGAGTGACCTTAAATCAGATAAAAATGTTTTGGCAGGACCTTAAACAGGTCATTCATGCTCAAAAACAATCCAGTCTGTCTGAATTAAAACAATTCTATAAAGAGTGGGCCAAAACTCCTCCACAGCAAAGAGAAAGACTCATTCAATCAACTCCTCACACAGGGACGGGTATTTTCAAACTTTTTTCCCCATAATAAAATCATAATGTTGTATTTATTTGGGTTATCTTTGTCAAATATTAAAATATGTTTGATGATCTGAACCATTACAGTCTGACAAATATGCAAAAAAAAAAAAAAACTAAGATCTTTAAGATTTCGGATCCATATGTACTTCCCGATATGAAGAACCATCTCTTATATAAACACAATATTCTGATCGACTCTGCTTAAGGTTGCTGTCATTGCATCTATCAATATAAAGTCTATTCTTTGTCATAAAACATCACATCGCTGCAAAAATTCAGACCCGAGTATGTTGAGACTCAGCTGTGTCTGCTGAAAAGATGCTTTAGCAGCAGCTGAGGAGGTTTCTCTCAAAACTCGCTCCTTTACTCCACCTCCTTCAATTCACTTTGACATGCGAGTCCAAACATCACAGCACGCACATGCATGACTCAGATTGGCCGGCCAAGCCAGCGGGCCACGAAGCTCAGCTGCCTTCAAACTCTCCCATCTGTCACCTCAAATCCACGGCATCAGCCCCCAGCCGAGCTTCATCAGCGCTCCAGAGATTGACCCAGCAGGAGTGGGGAGGGAAGGCCGAGCCCTGAGTAAGGGGAGCCATGATATAAAGGGAGAGGGAAGGGAGAGAGGGGGTGCTCATCTTTCCCCACAGACAAGAGAGCGCGTCACAGTGAATTAATCCAACCCTTGGTGGTGGCGTGCAGGCTGCCGGCTGCAGCCGTGGGATTGGACGCCCTTGTCTTGTTAGCTGCTGTGTCACCCTGCCCCTCCCCAACTCCACAGCAATGATCTCCATCTCTCTTTATACTGTATAATTCCCTTCCTGGCTTGCTCTCTTCTGCTGTTGTTCCGCCGCTGTGACTCCAGCTATTTGAACTCATGTGACAACAGAGAAATGCAGTTAATGAATCAGAAACCTAAGTGAACTCACTGGTTTTAATGCTTTAATGCTAAGTATACAACCTTTACCTTAACAAAAGAAAATAACGTCCCAGTTGGAAAAACGTACCTTTATATAGGAGGATGGTTAGCATATGTACATCACATATAGTGGGGAATATGTGTATTTGATCTCATACAACCCAGCCAGAATTACATGTTATTGTCACAGTCACCAGACCACTCTGCCACAAAGTGCTTAAACCGTTCATCTCACATCAATCTAGAAACAATCAGTGTTACACCCCGGCCTAGGCAACCGGAGTGCAACGCAGGAAAATAAAAAGCCCGTATAAAAATAAGGCGAAAACACACAAGAAAAAAAACTAATACGGGCTTCCACAAAAATAATCCCAAAACGAGATTTAAAGCAAGATACCACATTTATTTACATCACCAACACAAGACGTCAAACTATTTACAACGGGGGGAAGATCGCGACCTTGACATACTGAAACACAGGGTTTAAATACATAGAGGGAGCAATCAGGAAATGGACCACAGGAGGGAAACACAGCTGGGGCAAATTAGAACTGACGAGACAGGGAAACGTAAACTGAAAACACTAAGATAACACAGACTTTCAAAGTAAAACAGGAAACACATAACAGTCACGCCAAAAACAACACACCGACAACACCGAAACGTAACAGTTCCCCCCACCCAAAAATCAAACATGTAACCCCAAGTGAAATGTTTTGATCAAAAGCGGATGAAGGCTGGTGGAGGCTGGAGCGGTCCCTCGGACCCTCCCGCAGACGACGAAGGCTGGAGTGGTGCCCCGGACCCTCCAGCGAAGGCAGACGAAGGCTGGAGCGGTCCCTCGGACCCTCCAGCGAAGACGGATGAAGTGTGGCGCGGTCCCACGGACCCTCCAGCGAAGACGGATGAAGTCTGGAGCGGTCCCACGGACCCTCCAGCAAAGACAAACGAAGGCTGGAGCGGTCCCACGGACCCTCCAGCAGACGACGAAGGCTGGAGCGGTGCCTCGGACCCTCCAGCGAAGGCGGACGAAGGCTGAAGCGGTCCCTCCAACGGACCCTCCAGCGAAGACGAGCAGCCCACCAGCTGCAAACACGGACACGCAGCCCACCAGCTGCAAACACGGACACGCAGCCCACCAGCTGCAGAAGGCTGGAGCGGTCCCTCGGATCCTCCAGCGAAGGCGGATGAAGGCTGACGAAGTTGATGAAGGCTGGAGCGGTCCCACTGACCCTCCAGCAGACGACGAAGGCCGGAGCGGTCCCTCGGACCCTCCAGCGAAGGCGGATGAAGGCCGGAGCGGTCCCTCGGACCCTCCAGCGAAGGCGAATGAAGGCTGGAGCGGTCCCTCGGACCCTCCAGCGGAGACGGACAGCTGAAGCGAAGGCAGACGAAGATGATGAAGGCTGGAGCGGTCCCACTGACCCTCCAGCAGACGACGAAGGCTGGAGCGGTCCCTCGGACCCTCCAGCGAAGGCGGATGAAGGCTGGAGCAGTCCCACGGACCCTCCAGCGAAGGCGGATGAAGGCTGGAGCGGTCCCACGGACCCTCCAGCGACGACAAAGGCTGGGGCGGTCCCCGGACCCCCCAGCGAAGGCAATCCCGGACGAGCCCCCATATGTTACACCCCGGCCTAGGCAACCGGAGTGCAACGCAGGAAAATAAAAAGCCCGTATAAAAATAAGGCGAAAACACACAAGAAAAAAAACTAATACGGGCTTCCACAAAAATAATCCCAAAACGAGATTTAAAGCAAGATACCACATTTATTTACATCACCAACACAAGACGTCAAACTATTTACAACGGGGGGAAGATCGCGACCTTGACATACTGAAACACAGGGTTTAAATACATAGAGGGAGCAATCAGGAAATGGACCACAGGAGGGAAACACAGCTGGGGCAAATTAGAACTGACGAGACAGGGAAACGTAAACTGAAAACACTAAGATAACACAGACTTTCAAAGTAAAACAGGAAACACATAACAGTCACGCCAAAAACAACACACCGACAACACCGAAACGTAACAATCAGAGTGCTGTGCCATACCGGGTACAAAACATTAGCCATGCAAAGAAGTGTGGGCTTACTCCTGTCTGATTTGGCAAACAACTCTTACTGTGAACTCATGAATGTCCAGCTTCCCCTCGACCAGTTTTCACTCCGGAGGTTTGGGCCAGCTCATGCAATCCATCAGTTTTGAGTTGTGGTTCCGCAGCTCAGACAGTTTAATGTTTCGTTGGTGAGACAGAAAATATAATAAGAAATGAGAATAAAATAAAAATGTGTATTTGCAATATTGTATTAAAATATACAAACATAGTTCTCCGTTATATAAAGCTCTATGTAGTAATTGCTAGCACAGAAAGCATGGGCTAAAAAACATAAAAAAATTTATAGAATCTGGAAATTTTATCATTTTAGGCAAAAATTCACAGTGGTCCCTGCAACGTATTACTATTATATGATAAATAATGTGACACCACCAACAACAACAATAACAGTCCAATAAAATGGCAACATTACAAGGTATCGTGCTAATTTTGGTAACAATGCTAAAGATCAAGCTGACTTTCGGTATGAACTTTTAGTGCCTTTCAGGCTGTGTTAGGAAGGGCATCCATGTGGGGCTACCTGCTGTGAGGACCCCTTTTGAATAAGGGAGCAGCCAAAGCACCTCTTTATTTTCACTGTGTACTCATTATTGTCATTAGGTCTGTTTAAACAGACTCATGTATGCCACTTGCAACAGGAATGAGTGGAGTCATGTTTCTCTCCACCAGTCACACTCACATGTATGAGCAATTTAGCCTCACTGATTAACCTAACCCTGCTAACTGCATGTCTTTGGACTGTGGGAGGAAGCTGGAGTACCTGGAGAGAACCCACACAGATACAGGGAAAACACGCAAACTCCACACTCCTGGCCAGATGGTGGATTAAACAAAAAAAAGGACATTTATAACATGCTGCCCGTGTTATAAATGCCCATTTAACATTTCATTGTCTGGCTTTCCATGTCCAAGTGACTCGACCTCCCACTTTGCTCTTCTCAGAGACTTGACTAACCAACAATACACCAATTACTGTTTGACGTTCCTTAAATTAGAAACAAAATCAAAGCGCTGCAGGTATGATGGTCATACTTCACAGCACACAAGATTTCTTCACCAGATCCCCCACTCCTCCACCACTGGAGTATATTTACATGAGGGCAGTGAATGGAACCTGCAGTATCAGATTTTATTTTGCCAGATTTTGCACATTAAGATTAAACTGTCAAGCTTAGTTCCAGAAATGTGCTTTAAAACTTATTTGGAGTGGAGCAGGCCCTGTGAGTGTCTCTCTGTCTGTCTGACAGTGAATGACGTGGCTTTAGATGGCTGTAGCTCAGGTGGTAGAGCAGGTCATCTACTGATCGGAAGGTTGGTGGTTCGATTCCCGGCTTCCCCTAGTCTGCATGCCAAATATCCTTGGGCAAGATACTAACCCGAAATTGCTCTCCGATGCATTCATCGGAGTATGAATGTGTGTGAATGTCAGTTGTGTGAATGGGTGAATGCACAAGTTGTGTAAAGCGCTTTGAGTGCTCAGAAGAGTGGAAAAGCGCTATATAAGAACCAGTCCATTTACCATTTAGATAAATAATAAATATATTGCACAATTTGACAGCATATGACAGACTGATCTAAAATCCTACATCAAACTTTCCACTGTCAGGCCTCAAGAATGAATCCTCTTTGACTGTAGTTAGGATACCTTATCCTTTCATCCAGATAACTCAAATTTCACCCAAATGTGAAACTAATATATTCGATTTTATTTGTCAAATTTTCAACATTCCCATTTGCTATATATAAAAGCCAAAAAAAGAATTAAACGACTCTATGTTTGAGGACAAAGGGATTCCCCTCTGCTGAGTGGCCTTTATTTCTGAGTGGTACAAAATCCCATAATCCCTCCCCCAGAGGGTGACAGCTGCTAAAACATGACGGCCTCTGGCTTTGCAGATGTATGTACAAGGTGTCCTTGAAGCATCAGTTACAGACAAATTGTACTCAGTGAGCAAAAGGTTCTCTCTGTAAACCAGAAAAAAATCTGCATGCAAAGAGGGGTGACATCTGCTACTGAACTCACTGCCTAAAAAATCGAAGGCAGACTGGTTTGATTTTTTAGATGTTGCTTACCTTTTGCTTTCAGTAACTTCTTTGTTAGGCACCAAAATTCAGGTTAGATTCAGTGAAAATGAAGAGTGAGTGCAACTGTGGCCCTGTATAGCATAAGCATAAGTTGAGTGCTGAAACATGACTATTAAGGATACCCAGTGCACTCCAAGGACACCTTGTACATACCTCTGAAATGCCTTTGAGAAACAATGTAACTGCCATGGACTCTTTACAATCATGTCCTAGAATTTTATTTAACAACTCCATGATGCTAGTTTCCTTTTCAACTTTCTGTCACACCTGTATCCCATCAGCAAATGACTCACCCAGTACACACACAGCAATGCTTCCCTCTGTCCCCTGCTAGACTCTCTCAGCACTTTTGTCACAAGTGACATACATAGTTTGGCCTGACTTCATTCATTCATTCATCTTCATTACAATAGGATGGCATTTGAGCTGAAATTACACAAATTTGTCAGCCAACTATAGGAAAATATGTTTTATTCCCATTCCAGACAAAACCATATAAACTGAATGAACAAACAAATCTGAAAAATTTGTCTTTTCCTATTATTGTTATTGTTGTTATTTTTGAGCTGTTGAATAGAAGCAATACTTAGGTTGTTCTCTGATACTGAATATCCATCCAGCTGTGCCAATTTTATATATTTCGCTGTCACTCTATTCAGTCTGGACTGTGTACTAAACAGAGAAAAACACAAAACACCTGTTAAAATGCGCATAAAGACAATGTTAATTAGAACTAGACACAATGAGGGAAATAGAAAAACTTTTGCATGTATTTAGTCTAGTGCTGTCAGCGTTAATCTCGTTAAAATTACGTTAACGCCATAACCGCATTAACGCGGCAAACCTCCGTTAGCGAGTTAACGCGGATCGTTCCATGCATGGAGCTGCACGGCGTCAACGCCTCAGCGCTGTCAGCTTGTTAATACGTTAGCGCCGTGCAGCCCCTAGCACGGGCGATCCGGTGTTCTGACAAACCATCCTACTTTGGCAAAACGTTCTACTGTAAGTAGTTTATGCACATTTCTGCTGCCACAGAGTAATTCCAGCACCAATTTAAGTAGGTATGACGGTTTGCCACTTAACTTTGCCCATCAGAGTATACTTGTAGCTCATATGCATACAGCCAGGATGGTTTGCCACTTCATTTTACCCGTTAAAGTATGCTTGTAGGTAACATTCACAAAGGTAGCATGGTTTAACACTTAATTTTACCCGTCAGAGTATGTGTGTAGCTGTTATTAACAAAGGTAGGATGATTTGCCACTGAATTTTAGCTGTTAAAGTATGCTTCTAGCTCAGATTAACAAAAGTAGGACGATTTGCCACAAAATTTTAGCAGTTTAAGTATGCTTGTAGGTGACATTCACAAAGGTAGGATGGTTTGGCAGTTAATTTTACCGGCCAGAGTATTTTTCTAGCTAATATTCACAAAGGTAGGACAATTTGCCACTGAATTTCATGTTGTGCGTATGAGCAGAAACAACGGGTAGAATGGTTTGCCAGGTAGGATGGATTCCCAGAACACCGGGTTAACTCGCTAACGGAGATTTGCCACATTAATGCAATTGTGGTGTTAAGTAAGTTGAACTAGATTCATGCTGACAGCACTAATTTAGTCACAAACGATGTTGTTGAAATTAAAGCCAAGACCTCATGATGCCACACATTAAACTCTTATTAGTCAACCTGAAGAAGACAAAACCTGAAAACATTTTTTTAGGAATTTCTAACTGGAACCAGGTGGAGGACAACAGTTTAATAAACACTAACAGCTGCTCTGCCAGCTTGGCTAAAATGGCTGTTAATTCTGAGTCAGGTGCATTGTGGCTTCACCCTCTATGCTTTGTTTTGCTCTGGAACTGCATCAGTGAAAACAAATTAACCTTGGTTTGGTTTTGTCCTCTTTTTTTTTTAACTGATACCTGCGGTGAGTGACATTTACAGCGTTTCATGCCCTCTCTTTGTCCTGAAACACTGAGATACACAGAGTGAGAAGAGAATGTGCTGCTCCAAGGACACAAGGACACAAGGACACAATGAAGGCTGCTTCTAACAGCTTGGACGAGTTTACGGACACTGTCACCTCCTATATCCACTTCTGTGAGGACAGCATTGTGCCATCACGCACCAGGGTGAGTTATAACAATGACAAACCCTGGTTTACTCCTAAACTCAAAAAGCTGTGGCTGGAAAAGAGTAAGGCGTTCAGAAGCGGAGACAGGGACTGCTACAGAGAGGCCAAGTACAGGTTCACTAAAGAAGTGGACATTGCCAAACATCAGCACTCTGAGAAGATGCAGCAGCAGATCTCAGAGAATGACTCGGCCTCTGTGTGGAAAGGTTTTAGGAATATTACAAACTACAAGCCTAAAACCCCCCACTCCACTGATGACTTACTCTTGGCCAACACCCTCAACGACTTCTACTGTCGTTTTGACGAGCCATCAGGCAGCCTTCACACCTCCAACGACCCCAACAATAGAGGCACTTTGGACACTCATTCCCCCACCTCTCCCCCCTCCATAGAGCCATCACCACCTTCAAACTGTTCACCTGCAACACCCCCCTCCTCACCCCACACAAAAGAGGATTTCACACCACCTCCTCCCACCACAACTCTTCATATTCATGAAGCAGATGTGAGGAAGCAGTTTAAGAGTCTGAATGCTCGGAAAGCTCCCGGCCCAGACGGCGTGTCTCCTGCCACCCTCAGACACTGTGCAAACGAGCTGGCCCCAGTGTTTTCTGGCATCTTCAACTCCTCACTGCAGGCATGTCATGTGCCTGCCTGCTTCAAGTCCTCTACCATAATCCCTGTCCCCAAGAAACCTAGGATCACTGGACTAAATGACTACAGACCCGTGGCTCTGACATCTGTGGTCATGAAGTCATTTGAGCGCCTAGTTCTCTCCCATCTCAAGACCCTCACGGCCCCCCTCCTGGACCCCCTGCAGTTTGCATATAGAGCCAACAGGTCTGTAGACGACGCCATCAACATGGCCCTACACTTCATCCTGCAGCATCTGGACTCCCTAGGAACCTACGCCAGGATCCTGTTTGTGGACTTCAGCTCTGCCTTCAACACCATCCTTCCAGACCATCTCCGAGGCAAGCTTTCCCAGATGAATGTGCCTGATCCCATCTGCCAGTGGATCACTGACTTCCTGACGGACAGGAAGCAGCACGTGAGGCTGGGAAAGAATGTCTCGGACTCCCGGACCATCAGCACCGGCTCCCCTCAGGGCTGTGTTCTTTCTCCCCTGCTCTTCTCCCTGTACACCAACTGCTGCACCTCCACCCACCAGTCTGTCAAGCTAATCAAGTTTGCAGATGACACCACCGTCATTGGGCTCATCTCGGACGGGGACGAGTCTGCCTACAGGAGGGAGGTTGAACGTCTGGTGTCCTGGTGCAGCCACAACAACCTGGTGCTGAATGCCCAGAAGACAGTGGAGATTATTGTGGACTTCAGGAAGCACACAGCCCCACTCCCCCCCCATCATCCTGACTGACACCCCCATCACCTCTGTGGACTCATTCCGCTTCCTGGGTACCACCATCACCCAGGACCTGAAGTGGGAGCCCACCATCACCTCCGTCATCAAGAAAGCCCAGCAGAGGATGTACTTCCTGAGGCAGCTGAAGAAATTCAACCTGCCAACACGGACGATGATGCAATTCTACACTGCAATCATCGAGTCCATCCTCACCTCCTCCATCACCGTGTGGTACGCTGGAGCCACTATCAGGGACAAACAGAGACTGCAGCGTGTTGTGCGCTCTGCTGAGAAGGTGATTGGCTGCAGACTCCCATCTCTGCAGGACCTGTACACCTCCAGGACACTGGGGCGTGCAGCTCGGATCTCAGCTGACCCTTCTCACCCTGGACACAGTCTGTTTGACCTGCTCCCCTCAGGCAGGAGGCTCCGGTCCATTCGCACCAGAACCTCTCGCCACAAGAACAGTTTCTTCCCCTCTGCTGTTGGACACATGAACAATAACCACATGACTGTCCCCGCCACTAACTCATGACCCTACGCTGTGTCACTGCATCATTTCATGTTTGGCACTGATCACCACCTGCACTCATGTATATATCTTTCTACGTAGCACTCATAATTCTTATTCTCATGTATATATCTCATGTATATCTCATGCACATATCTTTCTTTCTACATAGCACTTTAATTCTTATTGTCTGCACTGAAGCACCGCAGCAATTTCCTAATGTTGTAAACCTCAACATCTGGCAATAAACCCATTCTGATTCTGATTCTGATTCTGAAAATGAGACAAAGGAAGCTGACTGAAATGACTTTTAGTGCACTGTATCTGTGTATTTGAATATATGCAAATGTAAAGAAAGACTTTTTTCTGATCAAAGTGACAAATGTTATTTTTATATAACATCTGGTACTGTTGTTTATAGACATAAATACTTTACCCTGCATGACCTCTTCTTTCACTTAGCCCAAGGCTGAATCCTCTGCTCCGTGCACCTAACAGAATGCAGAATGATTTTCATTTGTTTGCAAGATTTCTTAGTCAAACCCCACCTGAGACAAAAAAGGTGGGGAGTGGAGCCAGTATACAGACAGAAATGATGAGAGGAAATGTGTTTTTATTGATCTGTCTAAGGAAAATTGGACACCAGCAATACAAGCTTACAAATAATATGAAGCCAATACACAACACTAAGAGTTATTGAAGAGGTGCTCTGAAATATAATGATCATAATCCTCTCAGGACACTTGTGTTTAAATTACAGTTGTGATCCATTTAGTTCTGCTGTGTTGGCACTCTTGTTACTGGGGTGATACCCTCAAAGGCACTGCTGCATTTATTCATAACCAATTAATTGCTACCAGTCTGAACCTCTGCTGACAGTTTTGTAGACAAAAATGGATCTATTTGACACTAAATGCACAAAACTGGATACCTATATCTTTTTATTAACCATTCCTTAAAGGTAGCTGGCATTTGTAGAGCATATTTCTAGTCTTGCTGGCCACTGAGAACTCTATCGATATCACATCTGCACCAGTTAAAGCCAGTTTAGAAACACCTGTTATTATATCCTGCGCGCTATTTTGGACTTTTTATCGTGGTCTGATAAAGAGAACATATCCAGTGAGCTGCAGGGGTCAGAGGAGAATAGCCTTTGCTTCCAGCAAACACAAAGCAACAGCAACTTATGTAACCATAACTAATAAAGTGACTCAAAGAGAAACATATAGTACATCCTTGTACGCTGCGCCTGTAGAGACAGTAATGCACTTTTGCTGTGCCCGTTTTTCTTGAGAGTGCTTGATGTTCCACATGTGAATGATATTTTTTGTTTTCTTTTACCATCAGAAGTAACATGTGAGCACATTGAGCCAACATTTCAGAGTACAGATCAGCAAGACAACAAACATTTTTCAAACAGACAAGAGTTCAAGTCTTGTTTTGGCCGTTTTTGAAGTTCCACAGAAAGTGGTCATGGTCATCAAGGTGAGCTGTGTGGCGGGCAGGCGTTGGACCCAAATGCAGAACTCAAACATAAAGGGATTGAAAAAAGGAGCAGCTTTATTTGGCTGTAAACACTAGAACACTACAAACAAGAAAACAAAATCGAAACTGGAAGACTTGAAAACAGGAATGACGGGAAAAACCACACCACTACAAAGGACGATGCAACAACAAGCAGAGGGCAACAAAGGGCTTAAATACGCAGAGGGGTAATGAGGGAAATAGAAACACACGGGGAACACAGCTGGGAGAGATCGAACATAATGAGAAGGAAGGAAAAAAAATCTGAACACACTAAAGCTGTGTCCCAAAACGTAGACCGCATCCTTCGGAGGACCCGGCCTTCGCGGTCTACATGGGCCGGGTCCTTCGAAGACCGAGAAGGCCGGAAGTGCGAGGATGTGAAATGGGATAGTCTAGCCTTCAGATTTGCGTCACCGCTGTCTCGGTGGAATTTAATAAAGTCAGCTGTCTGCTCCTTGCTATCTAAAATATAACAGGACACTGGCATAAATTCTCAACCATCTCACACTTCTGTTTAATCAGTTTTCTGTTTGACGTTTATTCAGCTATGTGAAAATCCCAGAGGAACCCACCTGATGGATTAATACATTTTTATTTAATCTAATCTAATAACTTTGATCTCAGCCAAAACGATTTACTCTGGAACAAATAAAAGACAGAAAAAAGCCAAACAATAACATTTTTAAGTTATCCGAGTGACTTATATATCATGTTTAACTTGAGTAGCGAAAGACATCGAGTCTGAAAACGATGAAGCAGGGAGTCCGCTGCTCTCGCCGGCTCGAGTGACCATTGAAACCTCCGGCTAGCTATCGAGCGGATGGGTAACAGCTACTTTCTCGCCTGAAAATATGTTAAAAGTTTATTTTGTGACTTAGAAAGATTAAAAAGAGTAATATTAAAACTTAGTAGTGGCTGCCATTGTTGGAAACTGGAATTGGCTGGGCCGCACTCTGTGACATTACAAGATGGTACTACAGTGTCACTCAGAGAGACGTAGCTTGATCAGAAGGACTTTGAAGGAATATGAATTCTGGGATATGGTGGGCCATGAAGGACACACCTGACCCATCCTTCAAATTCGGAGAAATTAAGGACGCATTTGTCGGCCACATTTGAAGGAGTCGACAAATTGAGACAGCCTTCGTCGCCTGGTTGTGACGTAATCGGCCTTCAAATGCGGCTTCCAAAGGACGCAGCCTACGTTTTCGGAAAACAGGAAACATGATCGCACACTGAAGATGTGGGCTTGACGCTAGGACTGGGGAAGACACAGGAGACACAGACATGGGCAAGACTAGACATGAAACTTGGAATTTGGGGAGGCACAGTAACAGAAACCTTAGAAATGACCAAATAAAACACAAAACCAGAACCATGACTAACAATGAATCAGCTTTCACAAACAATCTATGCGATCACTTAGAAATTAATGACCATAAATATAGAAATAAAAATGCGGCATTGAAATGAAATGGCACTTATTTAAGTGTCACTGAGAAATTCAATATAAAGGAGAAATTCATCCCATCCAGTGTTATTTTATGCCTGTTTTTCAGATAAAAAATGGTTTTAAAATGTGATAAGTTTGAGTAAGTGGTAAGGTCACAGCAATAAAACTGGTGTTGCATTGATTCCTTGGCCTCACAAAAGAAAACATGCAGTACATTTTTGGAAAAACAGGCAAAATTATGTTGCATTATTGCTTCACAGTTGGAGCTTGCAGTCCAGTTTTCTTTCAGGAGACAATACAAAACATCACAGCAGTTTGCCTGGAGACCTGCACCTTCAGGGTGTTAGCGTAAATATACAGTTTGCTCTTAGTCATCCAGACTGGCTACATAAAGCTTGTATAAGCCCTCTATCTTTGGATGTTGTGTTCCTGCTCTGCTGCTATTCAGTGCGATCTATTCACTGAGGGACATTGGCGAAGGCTCGTCATTTCTCAGCTTTTTCACCCACTTCGTAGGGGGTAGTGTCATAATTACTTGTTTCTTTTCAACTTGCAAAATGAAGCTTGGCGAGAAAATATTGACGCCCATAATTGCTTGTTTTCTTCTTAAAAGTGTTTTCGTCTCTCCTGCTGATTATCCAAGGGAGGAAGTTAGCTTATAGCATTCTTATTTTACAATTTATTCAAAGGTACTGTTTTATTTGCTTATAATTTTCTATTATAGTACAAGTTTGTCTTACATTTGTTGACTGATTCCCAACCTCTTACTTTTCATATTACATAATATACCATCTTTCTCATTTTCCAACTTTGAAAAACTTTTGTAACACTCAAATCACTGAAGAAGATATCATCATAGCAATGAAGGAAGGTTTGAAGCTTGTGCTTGCACCACAAGATCTGCTCTTGGCATATTTTCATTGCTTTAGGAGTAAAGCTGTGCTACGAAACACTGAAAACACCTAACTTCTCACAGTTAGTATAAAGTTGTAACAACGTCGGTGAATTCAAAAGAGATTTCTGCATTTGCTTGGGGGCAGCACGCCGGTAGATAGAGAAGCAAAGCCTTAAAAATCTATTTTTAGGGTTTTGTTTGATGTTCAGCATCAAACAACTTATAAACATAGACTGTGACCTAATGTGTCCAACCACACTGAAACACAAAACACATGAAAGAATTCAGAAAAGACAGCTGTTATATAATGATATAATTTATAACATACACGCACTGGCCAATTCAATAGGTATACCTTACGAAGTACCAGGTTGGATCACCGCTTGCCTTTACATCTCTGCTAACCGCTTAACGCCTGATGTATCATATTTGGCATACATAATTTTTCTGAGTTTTGGCGACGTGTTAATGTTCAAGAAACAACTTTGAGTTGATTGTGACATGGTGTGTTATCTTGCTGGAGAAAGGTGGGTACAGGGTCCAAGAAAATATCCACAATATACCCTTGACCTTGATAAAGGGGTGATGATCCACATTTTCATCTAAATGAAGCAGCAGAAATAAAGACTCAAGAAGAAGAAGTCATCATTGCTAGTTTACTTTCACACATGTGAATCCTTCTGAGCCAGCAGAAAGATTATACACATGACAGCTTGAGCAGCGGGCACCATGGTGGAGTGAAATGGGCTTCATAAATCATTCCTTGGCATCTGTCACTTTCAGTTTAATTTACCTTAATTTAGCAATTTGTCTCTTCAGCTTCCTTCAGTTTAACCACCTAAATTAAAGGGAAGCACTGCTAATTTAATGCAACGAGGGTCTATTTGCTGGTCACAGGAAAAGTTCAGGCTGTGAACACCATCTTTTTCTCTGAAACGAGTTTATTAGGGAAGTCTCAGAACATAGCCTTGTGGTATCAGGGTTACTATTGCTTAAGCTTTGAAATTTAAATCCAAAACTCTGTGTTATCAGCTGACTGTGGAGCGTTACCAGGCAGGGTGTGTGTAATGATAAGATGCTGCTGAGTTGTATCACAGAAAATGAAAGACCCAATGTTTTTGAATGGTAAGTGTCAAAAGCCTAGAAATCTTGAGCTCTTCCAGTTCAGTTATTATCTTCTTGTTGTCTGCTGAGCATACTCAAAGCTTACAGAAGTGAAATTCTGTACTGCATTTTAAATTTTGAATTATCTTCAATCATAGTGTTAAGATAAAGTGTGTAAAATCTGAAAATCAACTTTACAAATCTAAAGTATTTTCTTGTAACCAAGCTTTAAATGCTGTCTGTTTATTTCTCTTCTAAGCTTGAACACTTTAACATGCGACTCTTTATGGACTGAGCAATTGGGACTCAGCCACCAAGGCAGCCTCAAGTGGCCATTAGAGGAACTGCAGTTTCTGTTGGCTCCATTTTTTAGCCTCACAGGTGCCCCATGCTCTCTGTGTTTATCCTGAAATAAATGAGTCGGTATGTAAAGTGAAGCTGCTGAGAGCAAATTAGCATAACAATAATTTTTGTGCCTACAAATTGAATTCTTTACTGTAAAACCCCTTAGCAAAGCTAAAAATGTTGGCACTTCCACTTAGACCTAATAAGCTCTCCATTTGGAAGCCACAGTAATGAAATTCAAACTGACATTTCAGTCCAACACCAGTATTAATAAAACTGCTGTTATTTTAGTGTGCCTACTTGACTTTTAAATTAAGCGTCTAATAACCTGACAGAGCAGCGTTTCAGCTCTGGGTTTGATGAGACAGAGTGGATATGCACAGATTTTATCTGCTGTGAATTTGACAGAAATCGTCGGAGAGAAACGATCACGGGATGCATCAGATTCAATATTAAGAAAGAGGCAGTGACTGGAAAACAAACACGGCATGTTTTTGTCAAATTGTGCTGTTCTCGTCTTTCAAGGGGAATGAAACTATTAAGGTTTTAATGTTATCTTTGATTGCTGAGCTCCGGCTGGTTTGATTGCACGTGTACCGTTTTCCTTGAATCTGTGTTTCCGCTGAGATGTAAAAATGGCTGCTGCTCTACAGATAATAGCTTTCATGTAGAATTTAAGAAAACATGGGATGTTTTGGCCAACACATCAAAATCGGTTCTATATGCAGTGTGGTGACAAAATAGATGGAGAAGAAATGCTGAAGTCAGACTAATTACTGTTAAAAAAAAAAAAAAAAAAACGTAATAAAAATTAGACTTTAGACAAAACATGAAAAGAAACTAAAATAAAAACATGTAGGACATGTATTTAACTTTAGTCTGCAACAATTTGTTACTTTCACAGAAATCACACTATAATACAAACCGCATGAAAACTATCCATCCGTCTTCTTTCACTTCTTCAATTTAGGGATGCAGACAGGTTGGAGGCTATCCCACAACTCTGGGATAAATGTGACAGACAATTTAGTCACTTTGCTAAGTACACCTCGGTCGTACCAGGTTGGAGCCCCTTTCCCCTCCAGAACAACCTTAATTCTTTGTGGCGCAGATTCAAGAAGGAAATAATTGCTGAAAGATTATGGTCCATACTGACATGATAGGATCACACAGTAGCTGCAGATTTGTCAGGTGCACATCCATGATATGAATCTCAAAGACTGTGGAGGCAGTTGGATAATTAGAGATTTGAGTGAATAAGCCATTGAACAGGTGTGCCTAAATAAGTGGCTGGTGAGTGTCCACGTGACTAATCAGACATACACAACAGGTGGAGCTGTTAGAAAGAACTTTAAACTCCTCTGAAATGCTTTTTAAGGAACTTGAACAAACTTGATGATAGCCAACCTTTATCGGGTTTCAGGGTCTTGAGGTAAAAGGAGCTGTGAAACAATCTTAGGTTTTTAATGCTGGATAAGGGGAAGAGAATCCATCAAAGGTTGAGAAAGTATTTTTGTGCATTTATATATGTTATTGTCCTGGCCATCAAAGCAAAGTTTGAAAAAAATCACATGTATATCTGAAAAACTTTCCTTTATGGCAGGTCTAATGAACTTGTTGGGCACTGTATATATACATTCCCAAGCAGTAAACAGTACTTAGTTAAACATTTGTGTCACTAGAAAGTCTGTGTTCAGATCAAACACTGATTTTATTGTAATACTTTCAAATATACGACTGCTTTATTTAAGTTTAATGAAAACCTTTTTTTACTCTGTATCTTGTCTTGTGTCTTGGCAGCACAGTGGTGTAGTTGTTAGCTCTGCAGGCTCACAGCAAGAAGACTGTAGCTTGAAGTCTTCCTGGGGCCTTTGTTCTCACTAGTCTTAGTGGGTTTCCTACCACAGTCATGAGTGTGAGGTTAATTTGTGATTCTAAGTTGGCTGCAGGTGCTGATATGTTATGTATAAAACCTTGAGTGGTCAGTGAGATCAGAAAAGTGCGAAACAATTTTAAACCTATGAATGTATAACAGTATAAATTATTGGGCACCTGATTCTGTGCCTTAAAAAAGAAATCAAATACTTAAAGTACTCTTGTCCTGTCCGCTGTGTGATTAATTTCTGAAACTACAAATCGGGGACAACAAAGGAAAAAAGGTTTATTTGATTTTACCGCTGCTTCTCCACTGTAATTTTGTTTTGTTATCATCTGTTAATTCTTCACTTTGAACTGTTATCGCTGCACATTTTCATTAAGTGCAGGTCATTTCTTATGTGTCATATTAAAATATGTATAACGCATATATTTCATGTCACTGCCCGGCTGCAGAAACAAATGCTCCAAACTGTGAGGCAGTTGAAGCATCAGACTGAAGTCGCCTGCTGTGGATTAAGGATTACCCAACCCACACAGACAAACACGGGATTATGTTTTTGTCTTGTTTTGCCCACCGCAGAACTGGAGCCCAGCCTGCAGATAAATGATACTTTCACAACACACAGGAAGAGTTTTATGCACTTCAGAGGAGTCATAGTGTTTATAAAGCCTCCTAAAATGGGTGCTTTGAAGAATTAAAGAAATAAAAAAGTGCTGTCTAGTTTGAGTGACAGGGTTTTACTACACTTATCCGATTTTTGGGACAGTTGTGTGCAACAGCTCAGGGGTCACCACAGCGAATCATCTGCCTCCATCTCACCCTAAGCCTGATAACCTCCTTTTTCACACCAACCCTCTGCATGTCCTCCTTCATTACATGCATGAATCTTCTTTGTGATCTTCTTCTTTTCCTCCTGCCTGGCAGCTCCATCTTCAAAATCATGTCCAAACCATCTCAGCCTTGCCTTCGTAACTTTGTCTCCAAACGGCTCAACCCGAGATGTCCCGCTGATCTGCTCATATCTAATCCTGTCCCTGCTGCAAATTCCCCACCAAAATCTCAATATCTTCGACTCTGCCACCTCCAGTTCCAGCTTTGGATGGTTAAACTCATCTGCCTTGACTACTTCTGCTCCTTGCATCTTCACCCTTCCACCTGCCTCCCTCTCATTCACACACATGCATTGTCTTTCTTGTACTGCTTTTCATTTCTCTTTTCTCCAGCGCATACCTCCACCTCTCTTTCACCGTGTAACAAAATGAGATTAAAATCATGAGAGAAAAGTCCACAGTGAAATATTTCCATCTTCTAGTTGTTAATACCTAAATCATGCTAATGTGCTGAAAACATCACATTTAGGTAATGATTGAACTGTAAATACATCCGAATAATAGAGTTTATTGTTCATGATCTGATTTTAATCATGTGATTTAGTCTTTTCGCTACTTTTTTCCTTATTCATCCCCATTAAAAAAAATGTAGAATGGACCAATCCACGGTTTTGGAGAATTGTTACACTCCTGTTGAAAAACAGTCTATCCTGATTTTTTTTTAAATGCTTCCATACCTTATGTGCCTCATGGTGCTTTAATCCACTGCCTACCATTCTTTACTTGTTTGTGTTCTCTATATATATCACACACATAAAAAACATAATACATTTTTTATTCAAACCAGACTGAATCCTGTTACCTCGCGGTTGAATCTTGTGCTTCAAAGCCGCTGCCTTATTGTTATGGGACATCAACATCTCGTAATTCAGTGGTTCCCAATGGGCACACTGGTATGGCTTGAGGCAATCAATGAATTAATTTGCAGTATCAGTTCTTTGCATGCACTGTTGCAAAAGCTGCCATCTTCTGGCGTCAGCTTTCCCACAGACAACAGTTGGGAGGGGAATGCTAATGCTATCGTGGTGCTACAAAGCCAAAAAGCAATTAGAAAGCAAACAACTCTTCTGAGAGAGATTTGGCCAAATCCTCAAGAGCGGATCTGAGCCCGCAGGCACCAATACTGGCTTGTTGGTTTGTGTAGAAGGTGATGAATATATTACAACAGTAGCAACCGGAATCATCGGATTTATAAAACTTTATTAATCCCTGAGGAAATTATGTAGCCACAGTTGCTCCAAGAAAGTAACAATAATTAAAGTAGATAAAGTACCATTTAGATCAAACAATTTATTACAAATTAGCTCTACTATACAAACATCCCAGTATATTACACGGAATTGAATATAGATAAAGTTGAAATTGAGGTGCCCCTCTTGTCATATTAACATTGTTATTTTCTCTGTAGACAATGTGCAAATAGTAAGGGTCTGTAACTATTGCAATGTGGACTTGTACTTTAGATTTAGGAGTTATGCAGAGAGACAGCCACAGGCTGTGGTGATAATCTCAGTGTATCAATGAATGTGAATTCTGCAGAGGGCTTACCCTGCAGTGTGCTTGGAGTTTTTAGTATTCAGTTTCTGAGAAACTGTTCTAGTATATTTTAAATAGGATTTCTATGGGACCCTCTGTACTGGTTCAGTTTGCCTGTGAGGCTCAGCTTTAAAAAAACAATCTGGAAACGTCTCATCTATACTAGAAATTCAACCCCAGATTATCTGAGCTGTACTGTCACTTTTAACACATAAAAGACCCTGAAATTAGATTCTAATGAAAGAACCGTTCCTCAGGTATGGCTGCAGGATAAGGTGGTAAAGGAGGATGTCCCTTTGCCATGCTATCAGAGGCTATGTATTTATGTTCCCAAATGTTCAATTTCCCGGGACCTTGCACTATTGTGGAAAGTACCCTATATTGCTTGACTGGTAATTCAGCCATGCAACTGTGAGCTGTCAGATAAAAGGTTAAAAAATATCATGAATATGATTTTCATAATTTTAAACCTGCTGGAAGAGTCAGATGAGACCTGATTTTCATACTGCTGCATTAATTCACAGATAAAGCCTTGGCAAAGTGGTGAGGTTGGTTTTATTAAACAGGTGCAGAACAATAATAATTATAGAAGAAGAATGCTTTGTGAAACTGAAGGGCTCTCTGTAAGTAATAAAAAAATAGACAAGAACTCAGTCCCGATAAATGAACCACTTGGATACAGCAACAGGATTCACCACCCTCCTCATCCTCAGCACACATGCGTTCATGTGCAGCCAGCGTCATATTATAGGAGGTGGACTCTGCCATCATCATCATCATCATCATCATCATCATCATCATCATCATCATCATCATCCCCAGCCAATGGAGAAACCAGTGGAGGACACACTTAAACAGTGTCTACGGAGCGGTGCGGACCAGAGCGCAGCGCCCGGCACCACAAATCCAACTTCCCGCACACGTACTCTCGCACAACATCTGAACAACAGAAAGTGAGTTTTGTGATTCTCCTCGTGGACTCTTTCCCCTCATAATTTTCATGGAAAGGGCTGTGGGATGCTTTAAACAGCAGTCAGCTGGGAGGATAATCAGCTGGGAGATGCGTTTTTTTGCGGACTGCTTCCCACTGCGTCTTGAGATGAATGTAAAGCTGAAAGTGAGTAGACTTGACTTGAACCTGTAATATTTATAAACCTTGATTAGCTCGTTTATAAGAACTGACACTATTATGTGTGGTAATATGTAGAAACGGGTCTTAGAGGTCTGCACTGTGATTTTAGAAGTGCGCTAAAAAAAAAAACAGCAGCAGAACAGGTTTGTTCATTCTTCTTAAATACAAAGTAACTGAGTTAAAAACTTTCATGTAAGTCCATCCAACCATCCATCTTCCGCATATTACATGTAAGTAATAAGAGCATTTCATTTGTTGTGGAATCTTGCAAGGAGCACATACTCATGCAGGGCAGCGCTAATCTGTGCGTGCTGGAACAAACTTATTTATTTATAATTTTGTTATTTTCTTCTCCTTTCGATTTTTTAAAAATGATTTTACCTAAACAATTATCGGCAGGATATTCGTGAGCTGTCTGCATGCCTGCGCTCAGAAGATGATGGCCACAGAGGGAAACAAAACCCTTCTGGGTAACGCATCTTACACTGAAAGGCAACATGAAGACAGGGACGCCTGTAGCTGCGCATTGGTTCTGTTTCTGAAGTTGAATGTCCAAGAAAACAGCGCGGAAGATTAGAAACGCTTTTAATTTTTCATTCAACTTTGATCTAACTCTGGATACATTATGTCTCCACGGCGTTTTTTTTTTCTTTTCAATTTCTTAACTGTGCTCTCCGTGCGCATTGGGCTCCCGTGATAACCATGTATGGATTTCCATGCAGGGATGCTGGTGCGTGTCTGAAAAGCGACTCGGTGGCCTTAAAAAGAAGAAAACTGTCTCGTTGTTTACATTTACATTTAATCGCCTAATTGATTTCTACTTTTTTACACAAAACGAAATCCCAGTAATGCATCTGTTTAGTTTATTCCAATGTAAAATGTTGGTGCTCCACGAGAAGGCTGTCCAGGAACCTGCCAGACTGTAGATTAAAACAGGCTGTGAGCGTCAGCTGGGTTTTGTTTACTACTACAGTTGTTGTCCGGACAGATTATTACGTCATCTAACCTCGTGCTGGAGTTAGTTGTAGGCCATCCCTCCTTCTATCTATCCATCCATCCTTCCTTACAGCCTAACCTCCCTCCCTCCAACCCATCCAGATGGCCCGCACGCGAGGGCGCAGAGCAGAGAAGAGCAGGGCGCATGCGCCAATTGTGCAGCCCACATCTGTTTATTGCATAAGACCACACACCACAGGGCTACCTGAAGGCAAACTGTTCGACAAAGAGAGAAAATAATTGTTTGTTATCATTAAAAAAAAATCTTTTATTTTGTGTGAGCTTTTTTCTTTTTTTTTCTTTTCTTTAATTAAATCACACTTCACCAAATATTTCTTTAAAATCTTTATTAGGCATACCTGGATCGTATCTGTGTGTGTATGTGTGTGTATTTTAAATGCACATGGCCTTGTTTTGAGTCAAATCACATGTATATTGCCGGTCCTTTGGTGTATTCGGCTGCGTTTTCTTACTTTGCAATTGATAATTAGTCTGCCCTGTTCTGTTCATGTGGTGTTTATTTCTTATGTTATAGTGTATTGCGCACTTAAGTCCACTTTAAAGGTCTTTGTTTGAGCTGAGAGGTAGCTCTACAGGAGCAGGGGCAGGTGAGAGGAACAGGTTGGCGGGCAGATAAAGGCTCAAGTGGAGGTTGAAAATCACAAAGGCATAAAAGAAAAAAATGTATATTTCTTTTGGGGACATTTTGCCATCGACTGACAAAACGAATGGGGGAGAGAGAGGAGGGGGGTGTAACATGCACCAAAGGTCTCCTGACAATGAATCAAATTGTGGACACTGTGATCATGTAGCATGCACTATGGGGTGCCATGGATACCACTAGCCCTTGCATGTGCAGAACTAGTCTAATCTTCATGTCTTTTGAAAATCAGCCAATATTTTAGACAGAATCAGAAATAGTTCGCTGTTTATAGCTTTTGTGTCATTCCACGGGGGAAAGAATCAGTGGGTTGCAACGGTAAACCATGAGAGAATCATTGTGGTAGTCCCTCCCATAGGAACAAATGCCAGTGATTTCAGGTTGAGGACTAGGCAGTGATTGAGCAAGGGCTTATTCTTTTTGGGGTGGGGTAAAGCAATATTTATTGGACTGGTATTTATATTGAGTTTTTTTTTTTTTAAGCTCTTTTAGAAGAGAATAGCACTTAAGGCACTGTTGGGATTTGAACCCAGGATCTCCTGTTTACTAGACAGGCGCTTTAACCAGCTAAGCCACGGCACCACTATGATGAGCAGGAGTCAGGTGATGGAGGGAGGAGTACAGCTTTAGGCCATGTGGGACAATGTGTGGCTGATGCTCTAAATACTACAAAACCCATAATCCTCCTCCAAGGTTCATTTAGTCATGGGGAGCAAGCCAAGTAGACATGCAAATCAGATATTCTGCAAATAAATGAAACAATACACTCATAATCCAGGCAAGTTCTTTGTACAAATTACGTCTACATTGGCTAATTCTACTTCACACAATTAATGTCCTCTGGAAAGATTCAGTGCTAACACAGTAAGTGTGACACTGTGGTGTACTGGTCATGAAAAATGTAACACATACGAGGCTAATTTTCAGTGCACGGCCCAAGTTTCAGGGAGTTACATCAGATATTTGCCAGATGTAGTGAAACTTTGACATGAAAAAGTAGACTGAATGGAGCAATCATGATGTCTTCTTCAAGAAGTGAATATGTTTACATTTCCTTACTTTTGAAGATGTGGGACAGTGGTTAATTCCAAGAAGTTAAAGCACAACACTGCCCCACAAATAAGCTGCAGTTGTGTTGATTTAAATACAGTTTCTGTACTACTATGTCCAAAGTGTTGCTGAATGCCATTCCTGGTTTTATTAGGCTGCTCCACTGTTGTTACTGTTGTTACTCTTTTATAAGGGCTTGGCTGAACAGGTTTCAGCTTTCTACTTCCTGCTGTTTAGTTATTTGAATCATTTGGTCTGTAAATATAACTACTTACCAACAAACAGATACTGTGGACATACTTTAGAGCCATGCTGAGTTGATATTTAGTCTCCAGATTTGTGTCTTTTTTCTTCCCTGATTTCAGCACAAACAGCTCACACCTAACACCATTTTTGTTATGTGTTCATTCTAGGTCATGATGTGAATGCCCAGCATCGTTTTATCCAATGATTGAGTCCAGCAAGCCGACCATGTTGGACAGAACTGAACAGGCACACTGCACTGTGTGCTGCTGCACTCTGGCCAACAAAATCCTCATGGTGCTCTTCATGGTGCTGCTGATCTTTGCCACCCTCTTTGGAAATCTGGTGACTCTTGCTGTGGTTCTCGGAACCAAACACTTCCACACACCGCAGGGATACCTGAAGGCATCCCTCGCCGTGGCTGATCTGGCAGTGGGAATATTTGTGGTCCCGCTTTCCGTTTACGCTGAGGTTTATCTCATGGTCACTGACTCGGCACCGGAGTGGACCTCGTACAACTCACAATCGGTGAGTTTTCACCCATGCAACATCATCGGCCCCATCTTTGCTGGGTGCACTTTGGTCTCCATCACGACTATTTTCTTTCTGACGATCGAGCGAAGCATTGCCGTGCTCAGGCCTTTGCACAAGGACTCGGTGATTACTCGTAAAAGGACCACGATCCTAATTGTCCTCTCCTGGGTGGGAAGTTTCTTCTTGGCTGTGTGTCCGATAGTTTTCAGCAGTGAAATTGCTTTGGAGTATAACTCCTGCAGTCGGATGTGTAACTACGCTCTGGGTACAATCGGCAAGTTCCCAAGCCAGGCCTGGAACATCCTCCTCCTCTTCCCCGCGTTTGACTTCACCCTCCTTGGTGGCACAGTGGTCATTAACATCATTTCTCTTTCCAGCATCAGGCAGCACTCAAGACGCAGGAAACACTTGGCTGAGAGTGAAAGCCAAAGCACGACCAAACCCACATTCTCAGACATTAAAGCAGCCAAAACCATAGGGACTCTAACTGTGGCTTTCACTGTATCGTTCACTCCAATCGCTGTCTTTGTGGTCGGGAACGTTTTGGGGAATAAATGGTGCAACTTTTCCTTTTTCGCCTTCTGGATTTTGGCTACCAACAGTTGCTGGAATGTCATTATTTACAGCGTGAGGGATCAGAAGTTCAGGCTGCTGGCACAGAAACTGCTGATGCCGTTTCATAGAAAAAACACCACCAAAACTTAAAATCGACCAGGACCAAAGACTACTCGTACACGAGGAGGGCCGCGTCATTTAGATGGTTGTTTTTTGCACAAACTCTTTGTTCAAACACATTGTGAGCCTCTTAAGAGACATACCTGCATGTCTTGTGCATTGCTGTTGTGAAATTACAGTTTATTTTTACATCGATAAAAAGCATGGAGCTTTTTCAGATCACAACTGTTTCTCTCTGTGGGTATTTGTCTTGTTTTGTGAAACATTTAAAAACTGAAGCCTGTTTCAGTTATTGGAATGATTGTTTGCTTGAGTGTAATTAATTAAAACCCGATGAAAACCAAAACAGTTTGTGCATGTTATCTTTGGATACCACAGCATCAGAGTTGTTAGTAAGATTGATGATGTTGATTCCCAGTGAGATACTTCAACATTAAGTGATCAAGACTGAGAGTATACAGGGGTCCCAATTTAGTTCCTCCAAAGGCCCCACTGAGAATCACATCAAAGGCCAGACATGTAGTATTTAGTTTGTTGACATGCTTTACTATAATCAAAAATAAATAGATCATATAGCCCTTCCTAACTTTTTTAGCCTATATGACATTTGGTCAACAAAGAAGACCTTTGATCATGTGAGATGGAGCTGAGCCTTCTGCTATGAAACCGACTGCTTCTGCAGCACTGTTGCTCTGAGAGTACTCTGCTATAATTTCATGCCTCTTTTTACTTCAGCAACTTAAAAAAGGCCACAGGCTCTTCCCTGTGTATGGCTCTCTATATTATCCGGTGTGTGGATTGAAACATCAAAGTAACAAAGAAAATGCTCTTCTAGAAAACAGAAATTGTTGCCATGGCAAAAGGATACCAAACACTTTTACATTTGGCAAAAACATGGACTACTCAGTGGTTCACCTCAAATAAGGCTGTCTGCCTTCTGCATCAGTGTTAGTTTTTTTTTTTTTTTTTGTATTCTGAATTATGTGAGGCTATTGTGCAGATGTGCCTGTTTAGTTTGGCGAGTTCATATCACAGTGCAGAGTTTGGCTCCAAATGTGTTGGCAACATTTTATTAAATGTAAAATGAGCTTAAGTGAAAGGAAGAGACAGAGATCTGTTTTTTCCTGTTTTCCATACGCTGGTCAACTACAAGGATGCAGCTTTATTAGCATCACACCCCAAGCAGCACAGTGATCAGAGGTCATTAACTGGTACAGCAGTCTCAGTCATGGTGGCCATGCTAGCCACACTCAATACAGAACAAACAGCAATGAGGTTATAAATTAACAATAACAACAACAGATCAACACAACATAACTGGAATAACTGTCATAACCTCTTAAGTTAACACATGAATGCCAGCATGAACAGTCCCACCAGTCTTTGGGTTAGTGGCTCCTCCCCTTGGACTGCTACAACATTAAATATCGCAAATGAAATAGAGGCTGGATACAAAACATGACTCAAAACAGATACTACACTTTCACAAAAAATAAGAATATGCTATAAGCCACCATCAATATAAGGTAAGATACATTACCATACTGAGTCTCTTCATGGTGTCTAAGAGGTTACAAGACGTTCTATGACCTTTCCAGAGGTGAGTATTATTAAAGCTACACAAGCTTGTTTCCACCAGTGAAAACATTTTAGCCAACCAGATGTCAAAATGTACACTTCCTAACTTAAACTTAGCAGTAAGGTGAAAATTTGATATAATGGTCCAGAATTTTGATTTATGAATAGCACTGTTTCTTTGTTTTTTCAGTGGCAGAAATAGGTTTCCATATAAAGCAGGGACTGCTTCATAGATGGAGGCTCAGATCCCAGAATGCCACACAGCAAAACTCCATGCTGTCATTATTTTAATGAAGAAACCCTGAGGTCAAAACTCGACTAAGCTGTAGTAGTTTAATAGCAGCCTTTGAACTGTGTGCAGCCATGTGGTCTTTGGGGAGAAAATATATATGTTTGTCACACACACACACACACACACACACACACACACACACACACACACACACACACACACACACACACACACACACACACATTTCCTACTTTTATTTGTTATTCAAGCAGTTTTGCTGGACCACAACCCAACAAGACGTAATCATAAACTTTTCATTCTCTGTGAACTGGACCAAAAATTTAAATATAAAAAAGGGATGGGGTGGCTGAAATCAGCAAGTGAAGCAAGTTTAAAAAAGAAAAGAAATGAAAAGGCCTAAAGGTGCACCATTTGCATTTAATAGATAGTGTCGGAGAGAGAAAAGGAATGAGAGCGAGGTAACGAGGTAACAAATTATATCGTTTTCCCCTCTGGTGAAACTAAGCATTGTTTCTAGTTGTTCTGGTTCTAAAACTGCAGACATAAGCAGAGGAATGAAAACGAGAAACACGTTTTTGCTTATTTATGCATATTTAGGAACAGCTGCATTAAAAATCTGGTTAACACAAATGTTCATTCAGAATCATCAACTACGGAACCGACCAGTAAAAAAAACGATAAAATCTTTATTTGTTAAAAGACTAAAATCGAAAGTCAAGCTTTTCTTTTAAATAGTTTGATTCAAACAGATATTCTTTGACTCTGTGATGTGTGCTTACTTTAAAAGCTTTTACCTCTAAACGGCATCTATTGCACAGAAGGTGAAATTGAAACATGAAAGAAAACAATTACTGTGGAAGTTATCATTTCCAGCAACAGAAACCGCTGAGTCACAGTGTGGAGGAATAAAAAAAAACAAAAGTAAAAAGAAGGTCACAATAAAAAAAGAGAGAGAATAAAGAAAAGAGACGTTGGCATCACTGTCCTTGACTAACATTAATAAGGCTCATTGACTGGCGCTGAAGTGGTTTTGGAAAGAAAAAGAGGAGGAGGAAGAAAGCTGAGGATACAAAGACGACTGAAACAGATGGAGGCAAAAGAAAGAAAGCTGTCACTGATCATCAGGTCAGCACAGCACTCCAGAAACATGTCACTGTTGGCCTGTTCCTTCAGACTCAGTCTCAGGGGTGCCAAAAACAAAAACAATTTTTGTCATATTTTTGGACAAACCTGAGTAGAGTAGGCATTTCTTTATGGTCTCATTTACTCCTTGTCAACACTGTTGTGCTGTTTTATCATCTGTCATCATCACTTTGATGATGCTATTATTTTTTTTGCAAAATGTAACCCACTGTGCATTTTCATATTCCTACCCATATGTGAGGAAAGATTATGTTTTTGTGGGAAAGGCAGGCTGTGATTAAACACATAGCTCTCGACATACCACCTGCACGTTTGCCCCTGCAACAAAGCAATCAGTTATCTCCCTGATTTTTTTTCTATGGCCTTTACTGTCAGTTAGACCCTTTGATGTGTCACACTCTCACTATTCCCCTCAGTCCACAAACAGCTACCAGCTCTGGGTTTCATTTAATTAGAAAAAGAAAAAAAGATTAAAGAGCTTTCAGAGTGCGGCATTTACGTCTGTATGAAGGTATACATTGTGCTGTACACAACGTCGCTCAGCACACATTAATTACAGATGGATGTTATGACTAATGACTTTATTTGATCTTTGCATTTGTGTTTTGCTGTCACCCAACACACTATGTTTGTGGGTCCAGTACACAAATGATGTCTACTTGACTTTATCTTGACACAAACAAGCTTTAGGTTTAGGCAGAGCCGGATTTACTAATAAAAATAATAAATAATCTAAGCTTACAACACACACACAGCTCTTGCCAGACAACAGTGAGCAGCCTAAACTAAATTAAACAGTCATGCTACTTAGTGTGAGGAGCTTAAAATAAACAAACCACTACGGTTCAGGCCCACCACGTTGCAGTCAGGAAACCACAGAACTTCCTGCAGCATTTCCACTGTCTAACACCAAAAGGGGAAAAAGGAAAACCAAGGTTAGGCCATTTTAAAACATACAGTTCATATGTACAGTGCGAAATATACTTAACATAAGTGCTTTGTATGATTACTAAAAGAAACAATACATTTTTTATCTTGTAATAGAAGACAAATTAAAACTATTTAAAATTGTGTACACTGAGCAGCATGTGTGCAGTAGCCTATCAGCCTGGGATACACGCAGGCAAAGCAGCAGTCTAACCTGGACATCTAAAAAGTGCATAATAGATCCCTCCTACTTTACCATGTGCCTTTAAAGCACCTGTCCCAAGATAAGGTCTCCAATCTAAAAGGTCACACAGGAAGAAGCGGCTAGGTCTGCTGTGAGCTTGAGATAGGAATGAAAAGTAGGTCCTTCTCCTAAAGATTAAACACAACCCTCAGTGCCAAGCACCACATCGACCCAATACAAGACACTGTTTTCTGTGACCTCTCTCTTCAACTACAAAACCCAAGTTAGTCTGGAAAACCTCCAGACTAACTGACAGAATCCAATTATTTTTACCTGAGAGAAAAAAGACTAACAAACCCTTCTGGCACATCAGGCTCCACGTCTCACACGGGACAATCTCTGACATGGTGTATTTTGTGTCAATGAATTTCATCTCATATAAGATACCTGCATGCGAGGCTAAATTGAATAAATAATGGAATAAATCAGAAGCAAAACTGAAAAAATGTTTTGTGTGAGATTTTGATTCCTTTTTTTGTCAAGACTCCGAGTCAGTTAGCTCCTGTGGATCATGCTGACAGCGGGCGCTCACTGCAAATCATCTCCAGAGGTTGGAAACACCTGGGACCGCAGGTGGGTGAGGGATAAATGAGCCAAATCCTAGGGGAGAAACTTTCATGACAAGTAGAATATACTTTTCTTCAACACACCAGACTGTTATCACCTCGACGTGGGCAGTCTTGTTTTTCAGTTTCACCTGAATTTAGGCAGGAACCGGTATCTCATTCACACACAAAAAAAATTACTGATAAGATACCAGACTGATCTGAGCATCTGAAAATGAACTGAAACCAATGAAAATATGGTATTTTGATGAGGTGTATAGATTTGATGGAAAATGCTAAAAAAAAATAAGCTGGAGCATCAAATACTCTGGAAGAAACTTTTAGAGTAAATAAAGATGCTGGTAGTGGATAATACTTTTTGTGAACATCAACATGTAACTCCTGTGTGAACATTTTGATGAATGAAAAGTGGAAAAAATGCTGCCAGGCATCATGAATCTCGATGCGTTATGAAACGAGTATCACAGGAGCATCCAAGGCTGCATGTAAACATTACCAACCACTCCTGCAAGTGGAACCCTTTCTCGTCCTTGCTCCTGACTTCAGAGATAATATGCATGTATTTTCCATCTTCTTTCTCCTTAGTCATTTTTAACACAATATAATTACACATTTAATTATTGTTCTTATTTCCGTCATAGCACTTTTATGTTTCTCTAGTGGCAAAATCAAATGTCAGCCGTCTCAAAAACCACCCACCACTTCCAAAGTCTGACTGGAAGTCACTTCACTTGACTTAGATAAAAATAAAAATTGCGCCAGTCTTGGTGTTACTTTCTGAGAGTTTCCCACCTAGAATTAATCAGAAAATGCTTAGAAACTTGATTTACATCTTAAATGTTTTCACACTGTACTGTCAGTCATTCAGAAAGTAAATGTGTAGATAACTTATGTTTGGTTCAAACTCCATTCCTGCAGATGCAGATTTCGCAGCGTTTGCAGAAGAAAACAGCAGGAGTGCCTTTGTCGGAGCTTTTCTGTCAGAATACAAGGCTACAGCCGGTGTGACTCACTGATGTTTTTCTTGAATGGCTTAATAACATATATGTCTGTGAAGGTTCTCAGTCATCCAGGTCATCGTAGTCAAAGGAGCTTGCAAAGAAAAGCGTCTGGACTTCTTTAAGTTACTTGAAGATGTTTCACCTCTCATCCGAGAAGCTTCTTCAGTTCTAAGGTCAAATGGTGGAGAGTCCCAGATATAAACCTAGTGGGAGAAACCCCCCACAGAGGGACAAAAGGACCCCCTGATGATCCTCTAATCGCCTGAGCCAAGGTGTGAAACTGGGTGTGGGTCCCAATCAGCCAGAGTTTCGGGTGTGTTCATTGTGAAACCTGGCCCCACCTTATCATGCGAATTCCTGAGGTCAGATGGCCCAGGATGTGAGTGGGCGTTAAGGCGTCTGGGAAGGGATCTCAAAACTGGATTATAGATGGCAGAGAGTTGGTGTTGTAAACCCCCGCCTCTGTTCAAAGATGGTCGCTCACAGTGGACATAGATGGCTTCTTTCACTCCTCTTTCAAACCATCTGTCCTCTCTGTCCAAAATGTGAACATTGGCATCCTCGAAAGAGTGACCTTTATCCTTAAGATGCAGATGGACGGCTGAGTCTTGTCCCGTGGAGGTGGCTCTTCTGTGTTGTGCCATGCGCTTGTGAAGTGGCTGTTTGGTCTCTCCAATGTAGAGGTCTGGGCATTCCTCGCTGCACTGTACAGCATACACCACATTGTTAAGTTTGTGTTTTGGCGTTTTGTCTTTCGGGTGAACCAGTTTTTGTCTGAGCGTGTTGCTGGGTCTGAAATGCATGTCATGTTTGGAGAAAACTCTCCTGAGTTTTTCTGATACACCGGCTACATAGGGGGTGACAATGTTGTTGCGTCTGTCTTTCTTATCCTCCCTCGCTGGTGTCTGGTCTTCTTTTCTGTGCCTCTTTGCTGACAATAATAACATATAGTATATAGTACTATGCAAAAGTCATCTATCATTTCTTTATATTTTGCTATTAAAATTGCTTGAATGCTCTTAGTCAGCTTTCTTTAAGTTCTTTAAGTAGTCTTCAGGAATATTTCTCCAGGATTTTTGAAGGACATTCAAAGATTTTCTTTGCCTTTTGCTTTTTTCTCTCTCAAGATTATCCCACATTGCTTTAGTAATGTTAAACTTCGGACTCTGGGACGACCAATCCTTGACTGATTGTGTTTAATTGTGTGTTTTTTGTATGCAGGTATGCTTTTACTTCACTGGCAGTGTCTTGGGGATCATTATCAGGCTAAAAAATAAAGGTGTTGCCAATCAGTTCCTTTCTAAACTGGATTGCATGGTGGATCAAAATCTGATGGCACTTTTCTGCATTCAATCAAACATCTACAATTTGGATTAATAAAACTTGTTGCTAATGAGTTTCAGTCCAGTTCTTGTGTAATTCGGCATACATCAGCCATTTCTCCCTATTTTCCTTCCTTAAGAATGGCTTCTTGACACCCACCCTTCCACTGAAACCATTTCTAATGAGGCTTCAGTGAAAAGTAGGCGAATGAACTGAAGCCAGATACAGCTCTCAGGCCCTGTGTCAGGCTCGTTTTTTGTTTTTTTTTTTGTCCTTTTTCTTAAAGACATAACTTTAAGATATTTGCCATCCGCTGTTGATAGTTTTTAGGCCTGTCACTTTTATCCTCCACATGTCCAGTTCCATCAATGTTTTTAAAGGACACTGCAGACCATACTGAGATATGCCAGGTTTTTGGCTAATGTGTCCATTTTCTTTTTTTACTCTTTCCTTTTATCCTTTTTTTGTTGATACTGTTAACAAAATGGAATCAAAATTTGAGTTTTTGCTACAGGCTGCTATTAACAATGTACCTTGAGATACAATTTAAAATGCTTTGCTAAGTTGTCAGTTATAGGAAGACAACACTCATTTACTCCTTCAGTTTTTAATGCTTGAATGACTCGTAGGTCAGTCCTAAATAGCTTAACAAACTAAATGCATTCCTTTGACATGTCTGGCCAAGTCTGGTTCCTTGGAAGCCAAATATGAAGAAATGAGAGGAAGCTCAAGACTTTTGCACATTATTTTATTTACTTTGATCTCTTCTTGCTAATTATGACATATGGGTATCATAGACCAAGCCCAACTCAGTGTGCACACATATATAATTATTGAGAACTGAGAACCTTCACAGACATATATAATTATTATAAACATGCAAATACTTGATTGTTTTTGCTCACAAAGGGATGTGGTGGTTGCTGCCTGGACTGTCAACTGTAACTCCTCTTGGACTTTAGATTTAAATTTAACTTTCTTGGCACAGCAATGTAGGCTATCAAAAATGTGAGCGGATGGGAGCTTTCTCTAAGAAAAGTACATCATGCTGAGGCTACAAAAGTTTCTGAGAAAGACCCCATGCAGAGAGCAATAACTGTACAGCAGGGGCTCTTTGTGTTTTATTGAACAGACTGCTGATGATGATGGAGATGGCTGCTAAAGACCAGTTCAGTAATCGTTCACAAAAAAGAAATATAATGCTCCAACCTTCACAAATAATTTTGGCTTGCAAAGATCCGATAAATCTTTAAATCCTACAGAGCTCTCATATGCTGCAACACATTACAGTTCACACCTTTATTATCAGTCTCAAAAATTAGCAGAAGAATAATGTTTGACAGAAGCTAGACTTTCCCAGTTTGCAGGTTTAAAAATAGGTTGTAAGACACTGGTGAGGACTTAATCAATAAACAATGAGGCATTTTTAATGGGTAATTTTTAATGGGTAAATGGCTATTAAAACACAATACAGCCAATACTGCCTTAATCCTTCATGACAGAGATTCAACAAGGTGCTGGGGAAATTGGCATGCAGTTGACACACAGTTGCTGCTCATTTGTTGGTTGAACATCCATGATGTGAATCTCCCGTTCTGTCACATCCCAAAGGTGGCCTGTGGGATTTGAGATCTGGTTTCTGTGGAGGTCTATGTCGAGTACAGTGAGCTCATTGTTATGTTCAAGAAGCCGGTTTGAGATTATTTGAGCTTAGGGACATTCTGCGTTATCCTGCTGGAAACAATAATCAGATGATGGACCCACTGTGGTTATAAAGGGACGGATATTGTGTCATAGTGGTACTGGTATTAAGGGGCTTAAAGTATGTTAGGTGAAGTCCTCCCACACCATTACCCCACTAACAGCAGCCTGAGCCACTGATACAAGGCACGAAGGGTTGCTGCTTTTTTGTTGTTTAAATCAAATTCTGCTACTATCATCTGTATCATCTGAATAAGCAGAAATTGAGAGTCATCAGACCGGGAAACGTTCATGTCCAGTTCTGATGAATTGTAGCCTCAGTTTTCTGTTTTTAGTTGACAAAAGTAGCACCCAGATGTGCTATAGCCCACCTGCTTCAAGTTTTGAGGTGCTGTGCATTCTGTTCTGCATACCTTGGTTGTAACAAGTGGATATTTGAGGTAGTGTCACTTTCCTATCAGTTTCAAAACAGTGTAACCATTCTTCTTTGACCCCAACAAGGCATTTATGTCCAGAGAACTGCCACTCACTGGATATGTGATCTTTTTCAGACTATTCTCTGTAAACCCAAGAGATGTTTGAATAGGAAAATCCCAGTAGATTAGCTGTTTCTGAAATAATCCGACCTGTTCGTCTAACACCAACAACCGTGCCACATTCAAAATGACATTTTTTCCCCATTCCATCTTGACCATGTCTACATTATGTGCTGTGAGGTAATTGGCTGGTCAGATATTTGCATTAACAAGCAGATGAACGTGTACTTGATGTGAAATTACATATAGAAAAAATTTAAAACTGAAATGTAAGTCAGTTTTCATGTCAGAGGCATCGTTAATCCATGAAGCAATGACAGATGAAGTGTTAACCTTCATAATTTCATTATAATATCCTGCTAGCTGGGAGACCTTGGGTCTTGGCTGTTACTTTAACTTGTACAATCCACATCAAGATTTAACAGAAAAAACACGCAGCCGTTACAATCATTCAGCATCCAGACTCCCCGGATCCATGGGTTTAATGATAATGTATATTTAAATATTTTGATACAAAATTACAAATATGATATTTTGCTGTGCTACCACAGGCTATTGCCAAAAATATTACAACACTGAATTTCTGCAAGAGGTTTTATATACCGGTATCAACCCATGCCGATGTGCCACGAGTGAGTATACTCAGTGGCAAACCCTGAACTCTCTCTCCCCTTTTCAGTAATTAAAAATGTATCCGAAAGTGGAAAAGTCGAGCAGAGCTACAGTCCACCTGCTGCCTGACTGCTGTAAAGTTAGGATGCATTAATGCCACTCTTATTTTTATGCATGTGTAATGACAGTTAATATCAGCCACTGCATACTCGAAAAGGTAATATTGATGTAGATGGGTTATTTTCCACTGCCACTGTGACAACATTATGCAGCTTAAAAGCAAGAGTAATTGTGTGCAGAGCTTGAGTTGAACACAGGCTAATTTGCGAGCGCTAATCAAGCCACCAGACCCCCTAACACACAGACGAGGCCTATTTGGTCCCCTGCCAGTGATGACTCCCAATCTAATCAAATATGTAGGAAAAGGCACAGTTCACAAAGGTACCACCCTGCAATAAACAAAACCCCAAAGAATTAGATGCTAATGCCACATGTACACACCACAGGACTCCCCCAGAGAAGATCTATACATGCTCCGACATATAACAGCTCTTTTAGTGGCACGAGGGAGGGTTACAAAATATTAGACAGGGGGATTTAATGTTGTGGTATCGCTGTGTGGGATTGGTTTCTTAGTCTTGGGCAATTTCACAAGAGAATTACTGGCTCTATAAGTATTGAACAAGTGTTATTTAGAGCCCTGTGGCGTGCTTTGTGCCCCTGTACAATGACTTGTATTACTTCATTGAATTCTGTGATTGACTGTTAATTAGTTTGGTTAAGCTCAGTTCGTTCTCTGTGTCATTCTCAGCGATTCAAGACTCTTTTGAGGTTTCTGTTACAGCAGGGTTACACTCACACAGACCTCCACACTTTGCTTAAAGTAGATTTATTACCATGTTTCATCAGCGGGGCTTTGTTTTTCATTCCCCTTGGAGCGAGAGGAGGGGTGGGAAGCACACGTTTTTCACCCTGAAGGAAGACAAGGATGGAAAAAAAGGCTATTTTTCTGCAACTGAGATGGAAGGGGAGAACAAACACTTCTATGAATCTCATGCAGCGTTTAATGACATCTTATGTGAATATGCTTCTTGTTGTTTTCGACAAATATTTTTAACTCATCCATTGAACTCTGTTCCCTCTAAAGTATCACAGTTAAATAGTAAGAAAGTCACCAACAATTTTTTTTTTTTTTTTGTTGAATTCAAATGTTTAGTTGTTTGAATGAAAAAAAAGGAGGAGGGGGGATTGATTTGTGCGTCACTCTGAAAAAATCATTCTGTTTTAAAGGGGTAGAAATAAGCTATTGTTTTGGTCAATGTGGCAAAGACCAAGGAATTAATTGTGGACTTTAGGAGGATCAGGAAAACCTTGACCCCTGTTTCAATACAGGGGTCCTCCACAATGTCCACATTGTGGAGGACTATAAATACCTTGGAGTACACATAGACAATAAACTGGACTGGGTTAAAAACACCACTGCACTCTACAGGAAGGGCCAGAGTCATCTCTATTTTCTGAGGCAGCTGAGGTCCTTCAACATCTGTCGGACAATGCTCAGGATTTTCTATGAGTCTGTTGTGGCCAGTGCTGTCTTCTATGCTGTTGCATGCTGGGGCAGCAGGTTGAGGGTCACAGATGCCAACAGAGTAAACAAACTGATCCACAAGACTAGTAATGTTGTGGGGACGGAGGTGGACTCCCTTAGAGTGGTGTCGGAGAGGCGGTTGTTGTCCAAGATGAGGACAGTGCTGGATAATACCTCCCACCCACTCCAAGAGGTGCTGGCTACACACAGGAACACGTTCAGTGAGAGACTGAGATTACCAAAAAGCAGCACTGAACGACACAGGAAATCATTCCTGCCCGTCGCCATCTCCCTGTACAACTCCTCCGTCTAGTACACTGTAAACAATGCAATAGTTACACCATTTTTGCATACCCTCTACAGTAAAATAGCAAATGACAAAATTCACAGGTAACAGTCAAATGTCAATCATATTGTCAATACTCTTGACATTTATAATCACCTATGTAATATTCTTGATATTTATAATTGAGCAATTTGTCAATTCGCTAACATATTGTATTATTTAATTAGTTTAGTCTGTTACTGTTACTTTCTTGGAGCAACTGTAAGCCACATAGTTTCCTTAGGGATTAATAAAATATTCTGATTACCATTTTACCATTGTCCATGAGCAGTGTTGGGTATAATACATTAAGAAGCATTACTGTAGACACAATACATTATTAAGTAATATCATAATGTAACTAATGTAACATGTTACTGTACAAAATTCTGTAGTAACATTAGAGTTACAATTGGGCTGCTACTTCCAGCAAACTTCCACTACAGTCAGTTGATTTTAGTTCATGGGGAGGGGGGAACGGTGGTGTGGTCTACAGCTTTGGATCAGTGGAGACATGGACATCACTTTTATTTTTATTGCACGAACAAGAGCACAATGGTGAAGTGGAAACGGCATCCAAGACAGAAACATCCGCCTTGTGCTGCTATCGCAATTTTAGCTTTTTGCTAGAATCTTGACAAACATCAAGCTAACACAAAGCTAAGAACCCAGAGTGATGAAGAAGGTGAGTGTATCTTGAACCCAGAGCTGTAGTTTCTTCAGTCGAATCTCTGTGGCGGTGTCTGTTAAGTCTCTTTATGCTGTCAGTTCATTGATCACATGTAAACACTAAAAGAAAGATTGAATGTGTGGCCCCATCAGGATTGGGATTCTCCTGCTTCCAGTGTTTGGCTCCAAGAGGAATGATGCTGATGACAAATGTCATGGTTCTGTGCCTGTGACCCAGTGTTTATGCATTTGGACTTTTTAAATTCTGGTTTATTTAATATTCTAAGAATGGTTTGTGTTCCAGGTTTCTGTGGTTGTTTGTTTACTATTTGTATTTTCTGGTCTTGTCAAGTTCATGTATCTTAGTCCTGTGTCTCGGTGGTAGTTCCTGTTTTACTTTGATGGTCTGCAACTTGTGTGTTATGTTCGTTTTTGCTTCCCCTGTCTCTGTGTTCTCACCACCATCCACTGTGTGTATATATTGTCTCCGATCCCCTCATTGTAGCTAAGTTCTGTGGTTCTGTCTCACTTTTTGCCTTGCTGTCAGTGAGTCAGTTTATTTTATGTCTCTGGTTGATCTGGATCTTTTGCTGATGCTTTTTCTGGGATTAAAGCTGCGATTTTTAGTTCAGTTCTGTGTTGCACAGTCCTGCATTTTTGGGTCCACAACCCCGCCTGCAGCACACTTACACTGCAGCCATGATAACAAAGCCATGCTCTCCTTTAGTTCCCCTCCACTGCAAAACTCCATTTTGCTTGAAGTGTCATTTGGAGGCATGGCACCAGTCACAGCTTTATTAGAGTTTAAGTGGCAGGTTTATCAGGCAGGAAACTATGGTTTGTTTTCCATTTGTACTTTTCAGTTTTGCAATTGGTTTTGCTTTACTTCCACTCACTGGTAAGCTTAACTGTCTCTGTCTTTTTTACTTCACTTTTCACCCACACCACCTGTGACACAGTGCATGCCTGAAACATCCCTGCAACTCTGACGAAACAGAATATTTTCATGGTAGTGTGAACAGCCGGAACAGAGTAATTGAAGTCATTAATAAAAATGTATTGGGAGATAAAATGTGCATTAAGACTTGCTTATCATAACTTTGATATGTACTGATTTCAATAAGTCCTGTGTGATGTTTGATTTGAGCTGGCAGGTCATGGTTTGTATTAAATATAAAATGAAGATTATTTCCAATCAATTCGCTCCACATTTCCATCTGCTTGCTGCATGTCTGGAGGGTTTCTTTCTTTGGAGGGGAATGAGCACGGCTGCTCAATAATCTAATTATACTACCAGTCAATCAAATGAGTTTGTCTAATTGAGACTCGAGTGCCTCTCCTGTCAGCAGGAGCTCTGACTTTTTGCATCAGGTCATGTCAGTCTGAGGACCCAAAAGCAGAGCACTGGTTCAGATGTCAGTGCAGAAGAGAGCAGGGGTTTTTTTTATAACAAGTTTGAAACTGAATCATAAGTGGGCTTAGGCTGACAGGAAATGGTGGCAGTCACGATAAGAGGCAGGCAGATGGGTGCTGTGAGCAACGCAGGCTCTCCATGAGATGTCTGAGAGAGACACTGGAAAGCTGTGGTAACTCAAGTGGTGCAGAGTTGGCCTGCAGCCTAGTTGGTTAGAAACAGCCCCAAAACACAGAGAAACATTTTCTCTCCAACAGTCAGTAAATACTCCAAATATTGTTTTTTAGTATATGAGTTGAGTCCAGTATACTGTGAGTGTTTCCCAGATTTGATCTGTATACAGTAGATCAATTTAATTCAACTCTACTACAGCTGTTGCATCTACAAAAAGATATAAAATTATTTAACAAATTATTAAATCTTAAAGCTTAAATGTAACTAAGGCTTAGCTGGTGTCTCAAAACTAAAACTAAATAAATGAATATCTATTGTTATTGCTTTTATTTCAGTAGCTGTGCAATTATTGGGTTCTTATATGTAGGAAAAAACAATCTCATATAATCACACATTTTGAAAAGCAGCAATATCTTCACTTTTGCTACATCTATATTGTTATACTAACAGGTACACTTTTGTCTTTGGTACTAAGTGGAAGACAAACGCAGTAAAATTAGAAGCTTTTTTTTATCATATAGAAAAGTAACCTTTCATTGTGTCATCGGTTGCACTCCTCTTCCTCCTCAGTGTCTGTATTTTCAGTCAGGAAGAGCTGATCGTCAGGGGAGATGACGAAGCGGAGAAATTCCTCTTTGTCACTTTCCTCATTAAAGAAATCTACAGGGCGCTTCCTTGACATTACATAAATTTCTTGTGCCGTGGGGAAGAGCAGCTTACACCACCTCCCTTTCTTCTCCATCATGTTATGAGTAAAGGCTCCCACCTGTGCAACAGCCCTTTATGAACCGAGCCACTCGGGAGCCGGTATCTCTGCTTGGGCCAAATGATAGGATTGGAAATATAATCTTTATTCTTGGAACTGTTGATCTGGATGAACTCTTATCTTTTTGCGGTTTAAAGCCCTGTTACCCCCAGAGCACAAGAAACCGATGTAATGTAGAAGACGCCTCCTAGAAATGTTCTAGGTTTTTACTTCATTATTGAATTTTCTTATGAACATTTTTAGAAATTTTTTTAGTTTTGTTAGAAAAAAATTTAACACCTTCTTAATGTTTTTTCTTTATTTTCATGGCTATTTACATTGTAGATTTTCACTGAAGACATCAAATGCTTCACGGTGGGAACCATGCATGTAGAGACCATCTGTTCTGCATCGCACAAAGATTCGGCAGGTCGAACCAAAGATCTCAAGTTTGGACTCCTCAGACCAAAGCACAGATTTCCACTGGTCCAGTGTTCATTCCGTGTTTCCTGGCCCAAACAAATCTCTTCTGCTTGTTGCTTTTCCTTAGTAGTGGTTTCTTAGCAGCTATTTGACCATAAAGGCCTGATTCGCTCAGTCTCCTCGGAATAGTTGCTGTAGAGATGTGTCTGCTACTGGAGCTCTGTGTGGCATTTATCTAGGCTCTAATCTGAGGTGCTGTTAACTTGTTGTTTCTGAGGCTGGTAACTCAGAGGAATTTATCCTCAGCAGCAGAGGTAACTCTTGGTCTTCCTTTCCTGCAACGGTCCTCATGTGAGGTAGTCTCATTGTAGTGCTCGATGTTTTTTGCAACTGCACTTGGGGACTAGGGATGGGTATCATTTAGGCTTTATCGGATACCCGTGCCAAAGCGGTACTTTTGAAATGGTGCCGGTGCTTAAAAAGTGCTCGAACCGGTGCTTAAAGAATGGAGAACACAAACTTTGTCCTAAAACCTCATGTTTAGCTGTTTTTTTGTAAAAAGATAAGAATTTAGCCTTTTCTGCAGCTATAGGGCATATATGGTATCACTCTTGGCTGGAAGCAGTGCTTAAACAATGGAAAAAACACAAACTTTGTCCAAAAACCTCTCATGTTTAGCTGTTTTCCACTTTTTCTTTGGTCATTTCAGCCTTTTTGGCCAGGGTGAAGGGAGCATCTGCCATCAAACAAGAAGACAGCCGCATGTAACTACGACGATGATTGCTAGTTCACCTTACATGCATTAATTTAATAACGTGGTTAGCCTACTCAACGTAAATTACACACGAACAACATTAACCTACTCACCCAGAGAAGAACGGCTGCTGCTGCCATCATCATCTGTCATCATTTCTGCTACACTGACAGGGCTAGGGGTCAGGACTCTCCTCTTCGGGTTCTTGGGATATGTTGCTAACTCCGGGTCCGATAACAGGCACCACACCCGCAGTAGATGTGCTCGGCGTGAGGTATTGCAGCAAGCTATCAAATACGGCGCATTTCTCGGCTTTTAAAAAAACGCTATGCGTCGCCAGGTGTTTCATCAGATTTGAGGTGTTACCTCCTTTGCACAGTATCACCTTAAAGCACTTGTTGCAGGCTGCTGAGTTTGTGTCTTTTGCTGTGAAGTACAGCCAGACTTTTGACTGCTTAGCCTTGGGCATTTTTAATCTGTAGCGTATGTACCTGGTCCCCCCTACTATCCTCGGAAAGGTAAAATGATTGGCTAGAATCCAAAGTGTATGACATCTCAGGGAAAAAAAGCACCGAAATAAAGCACCGAAATGTGCGCTGCTTTTCGGTCTGGTTACTACCGTTTATGTCAGAAGATACCGGTACCCATCCCTATTGGGGACACATTCAAAGTTTTTGCAGTTTTTCTAAATTGACTGATCTTCAGTTCTTAAAGTAATGATGGACTGTCATTTCTCTTTACTTAGCTGATTGGTTCTTGCATAATATTAATTCTAACAGTTGTCAAATAGGGCAGTGTACCAACCTGACTTCTGGACAACACAACTGATGGTCCCAACCCCATTAAGACAGCAGGAAATTGCACAAATGTGTATGTTGTGCATGTTGAACAGACCCTGAACACACAGACTGGAGTCAACTCTGCGACATAAAACTTCATAGGAAGGAGTTAAAGAGAGACAAACTTCATTATTTGGGTGTCAGCAAGATGGGTAATAGGCAAAAAATGGTGAAAAACCTATTATATGTATATATCCATTTCGTAGGAACTGGAGTGTGACTGATAAATTCTGAAAAACATCCCTAGTTTGTCCACCACTTCTTTCTGCTTCAGGATCGGTTTAAGTACTTTCTGTTGCTGGTGGGGTTTTTTGTTTGTGTGTTTTTAACAAGAAGAAGAACTCATTTGCTCTCTTCCTTTGCTTTTCCTGATAATGTTAGCAGCAATGAGAGGGTGTCTGGCTCCAAATTGAGCTGCACTTAGAGGTACCGTAAGTGATGAAAAAAAAGAAGCTTATTTACGATGTCTAGGAATTTAAGTGCAGGTTGCATGTTTTGCTCAGAAATACTGGAAAAGGTCAGACATTCTCTTTCAGGCTTTAGTTTTCTTTTTCTTTTTTTTGGATTATAACAGATGATTGACGGTCTGCATGCTGTTGCCAGAAATTGTTTGTCTGGTGGTGTGTGAAGCTGAGATCTTTGGTCTTTTTTTTTTTAGCATTTGCTCTTTACATAGAACAACAAAAGTTGTGAAAACACAAACACTGTGTTTATGCCACAGCTGTCTATGGACGAACCTTTTTTCTTATATCATGATGCATATACCTAAACCTGCTTACCAAAACATGGTAGCTAATCAGTTTACGTCAGGTATTATGTTAAATTTAAGGTGGTGTCCTTACTGAAGCATATACCTGACATTAAATGTGAAATATGATCACCGAGAAAATGTTTCCTATCTGCTCGCTGTCTGGGTTTAGACCTCTGGAGGGAATGTGCCAGGCTGTTCATTAATCCAATTAGACAAACAATCGATTTAATTAGTCACTATAATTGAGACCTAAGTGCCTCTCAAGCCAACAGCAGCTGCAGCAGCAGGGTCATTTTTAATCTCAGAGTTTTAACTAAAAATAAGTTGGTAATTAATCAAAGAAACACAAGCGCATCAGTAGTTTCAAGAAGCAACTTTGTGTATGTGTATTTGTCCTTATTCTTCTCTAGCTCTCACTGACAATGAAAAATTTAAGCCTCAGTTATGTTTGTCATTCAGAGACAACAGGATTAAGGGCAAATGGGGGGGCGTGTTTGGTGTTTGGTGCATGAAAACTTTAACAAATCCAGAAACCTGAAGTTCTCTATCATATCGAGACTATCTCTCCATACTACATCTTCCACATGTACGGGGAATGACCTAAGCAAAGTGCAAAGTCTCCAGCTACAATCTGAGTAGTGAACCCCAAATGTTTGTGTGTGCTTTATAGATATAAAGCTCTGAGTGATTTAAGCCTTAGCTGAAAAGTACTTTGGGTGCTCAACAAGTATAGAAAAGCAACATAAAAGTATGACTTTCATTCTGAGGACCAGGGAGCTTGTGATTTTGCAGACTCGCTATCATTAAAAATGTCTTGCCATGATCTTCTCCATGTTCATCCAACAATGTGACTGCATTCATTCAGACTTCATTGGAAGTGTTAGTGAAATGTTACAACTACAATATTACTTTTCACTTTCACAGAAAAGTAAATGGGCGACTAATTCAAACATGAGGCCAGTGTGTCAGTGTCCAGATTAATGGCAGGGTGGATGCCTCGAATCATGTCCAAGGCTGTTAAACTGACAGATGATTGTGCAGAATAATTTCAGATACATATTTCATACCATACTGTACGCTATGATCCTTTAATAAGAAATGGCAAAATAAGGGATTTTTGAAAGTTTCGGATGTGGGCAAAAAGGATTTTGACTTTAAGACATATTTGACGTCGGTTTTGAGTGTGTGTGTGTGTGTGTGTCATCTCTTCCAGCAGCAGAGTAATCAGTGCAGCAGGGAGCTCTGTTGAGGAGCATTAGAGCAGCTTGTGTCGATATGGATTTAGTGTCACTGTGCTGAGCTGCACCAACGTGTCTCTGCCCATTCCCAGCTAACACCAGATTTAACTGCTTCAACCTGCCTTTAACACAGCCTTCAACGAGCTTTACGTTTGAGGTTCAGTAAATACCAATCCCCTTTTTTGGCTTAAACAGATACCCAATCCAACCCAGATGTTCTGTTTTAAGAAATATCACAGAAACAGTTTTTTTTGTCAAGTCAGTCATGTGTTAAATCAAATCCCAGGCTGTTGGTGAAAGGGTTTGCCAATGTAAGCTGTTTCTTGCAAAAGCCTAATTTTCAGTTAGCCAGTTAGCCCGAGCAAGCTAAACTCAAATCAGCCATTTAGCAATTATTAAAAACAAATATGAACTAATTTATACACTCAGCGGGTTTTTCACACAAAACTGGATTCACTAAACGCTCTTAAATGCATAAAAATATCATTAAGGAATTTCAGTTGAACCTGATGAATGACATGAAATCTTAAATAAATGAAAGGAAATGGGACTATAATTCAACATTTTGAAGTGCCACTTTGTGAATAAAGAACACACTTTGAGTTTGCATATCGAGTCGCCTAACTCATTTGGGTGACCTGACAAGAGCTATATTTAAGGAAAGCCTACTGTACAACGCAGCAGAATTCAAGAGATTTTAGTCGAAATGAGGACCTAAACTTTCTGTGGAGGTACCAGTGGAGAACGGGCAGATGTTGTCAGTGAGGAGCTGGCAGACTGAACAAAGAGCTGCAGTTTGCCATGGTTGTATTTTTATTGTATAAGGAAAATAGGATGAGCAAACAATTCTAAAAACACAGAAATAAATATGGAACCTGAATGTTTTTATCACTGTTGGTGACAGAACAATAAGACAAATACTGAATGGATGAAAAGTAGAGAAATACTTTGGGGGTTAATTAGTTAATGAGTGTTTGCCAGTCAGGATCTGGTGGGAACTGGAGCAGTACCAAACCTCCAGCACTCCACATAACCTGAGACATATACAGTCACAAATGGAGAGAGAGAAAGGATTGTGAGAAAAACAGAGGATCTGCAACTGTTTCTATGCTGACTATAGCTTTTTTTTTTTTAAATCTGTTTGTTAATCTCTACCAACTTCTGAAGAAAATACTTGGCTCTTATTTTTCACCTGCTATACGACCTAATTTCTAACTGTGTTTGCTTCTGAAGCTGGACATTTTCCTAAAAGACAAAACTTTTAAACTAAAGTCCACTGTAGGGCTGGGCCATATCATACCGTTCACGGTGATACCGGTACAATGTTAGGCAATGATACGAAAATGAAACATCGCGATAGAATATGGGTAAAACGCGCATGCGCAGAGCCTTTGTGTACATACGCACATGGTGGAAAAAGCATGGCCGCGATGGAAAATGAGAAGGGCGAAAGCGCGGATTGTTGAATGAAACGGATGAACCAGAATTGGTTTGTAAAAATGTTGCAACTTCAGTGGTGTGGAACTGGTTTGGCTTTCGTCCGTCAGATACACAACAAAGAACTTGATGGACTGTCAGAGCATTCAGGAGTCAGGAGCCTCGCGGAGTGATACGTACTGTGCTTCAACATAATATTACCGTATTGTGTGTGTATAACCTCTTTTTAAGTTTTGTGGATATTATACATGGTTATGCTGAGGATATGTCGGCCAATTTCCACTGGAAATGTCTTTTGGTTAAACTGGGTTAAACTCAGCAAGGAATTTGCATTTGCACTGTAAAATTTTTATATGGCTTTAATGCATATAAAAACAGCTGCTTGATTAAGTGAAAATACATTGATGGGGGGTTTTGGCACCAAGTTGTGGAATTGTAAAGTATTTTGTCTCACGTCAATTATATCGTCAGTTATATCGTTATCACACCAGTTAATAAGCATTTAATTTGAATTAAATAGCTTTAACAACAGTGAAGACTAAATTCCTGATTTTTGCCTTTAGTTGACTGACTGAATGAAACAAAACTGAAAACATGACAAGTATGTTAATGATGATTGTCACTGCCAGAATGGCTGATGTGTTTGAGGAGTATGGACCCAAATGCAGACACAAAAGGGGCAAGACTAAAGTTTAACAAAAAGCGGGCCGTTTATTTTGGCTGTTAACTACCACAAAAACAAAAGCACGGGCAAACAAAGGTGAAAAACTAAGCAATAACCTAAACTGGGAAGCAACTAACGCAGGACATGGAAAAGCTCTAATGATCACCACAAACCTAAACATGACCAGAACATGAGAAAACTGAGATGAGAGAACCATGATATCCATGGACCATGAGGTGAGAAAAACAGATGACCTGACAATGAACAAAGGGAGACAGATGACTTAAATACACAGAAGGGGAATAAGGTAAGTGGAAACACCTGGCAAAACACAGCTGACACAAAAGAACATGACGCGGCAGGGGAAGCAAAACTAAACACACCCAACATGGAAACAAAACTTTCAAAATAAAACAGGAAACATGGAGGGGCATGAACTGGGACATGCAAGCTTGACACAAGAGACAGAGAGAGGGACAGAGTAGAGAGACCCAAGGGGAACTTACATAGATGAAGAGATAGCACATGACAAACAGAAAAGACTCATAAAAAAGGAGAAAAGGTGAAACATAATATAGACTAAAACTCAGCTAAATCCTAACTAATAATAACAACACAAGAATTTCACATATTTCCAATATAACATAAGAAATCAAAAATACAAAATAAACTCAAAATGCTGGGTCACAGCCCCAGCCCCTGACAGATGATGGGTTTGAAGTGAAGATGTACCAGTGCTGAGACTCAATAGCAGTGGTAGTTGAACTAAAACAGCAATGCTGTGGAGCAAACAGCTAAATCGTAGGCTAAAGGTTCATATACTCTCTATAAGGTGATGGGAGTTGAAGACTGTTTGCACCTCTAATGATTTTTCTTTGCTATTTTGCAAAAAATCTGAGAAGAGAAAATCCAAAGAATTATTTTAAACCCAGTTGTGCCCCTCAAGGACAAATATGAGTCACTCTTGAATATGGTCTGTTATAAATAAACCCTGTTTACACCAAAAGTCCCTGACTGCATGTGTTTTAGCTCTATAAAATGCTCATAGAATCTGAGAGGCTGTGAAGGAAGCTCTTAATGGTTGTCTTGCTGTGTATCAAGAAGGAAAGAAAATAACCATTATTCTAACTAAATGTTTTAGACTCAAGCTCACTGAGAACAGAAAGCAGAAAGCGTGGGGATAAACCACCTGCAAGAAAAGAAAGTATCCAGCAGTTTGCTACACAGCTGCAGTTCTTCATTCTTCAGGAGGTATAATCAGATCGGACTAATTTCTGACCCCACTGGGACCCTAATCACCATTCTACAGAAGCCTCACCTGACCTATGAGGCATTTGCAACTCCCATACAGTCAAGCCCCAATTCATCCATCACAACAGTCCCTCCTTTAAAACAGTTTGCAAAACAGATGCAAAACAGAAGATGGTAAATGGTCTGTATTTGTATAGCGCTTTAAGGGTCCCCAAGGACCCCAAAGCGCTTTACACATCCAGTCATCCACCCATTCACACACTGGTGATGGCAAGCTACATTGTAGCCACAGCCACCCTGGGGCGCACTGACAGAGGCGAGGCTGCCGGACACTGGCGCCACCTGGCCCTCTGACTCTCCAAGCAAGAGCTCGAACCGGCAACCTTCCGATTACAAGGCGAACTCCCAACTCTTGAGCCACAATCGCCCCTAGAGAATAACTGAATATTGAATGTATTTTTTTATAGACACATAAGTGAATGTCAACAAAATATATAAAATGTATTTTATGGTAACTACAGTAACTTAAGGGCATGCTGGTTGGAAATGCAATCACATAATTTTGCCTTCAAGTGAACTGACGATTGAAAAATATCATTGAAGAATTCCTTTACTTTGAGAAACTTGTGGGTCGCTTTTGTGGTATGCTGTGCGTTATTGATTTGCAGGGTGAAGCGCTGTCTGATCAATTGTGCAGCTTAGTTTGAGCAGAGAACATAGCTCTGTGCACCTCCAATTTCATCCAGCTACTTCTATCAGCAATCATATCATCAGTTACACCAGTGACCTGGTTCAATTGACAGCCATACAGCCCGTGGCTCAGTATCCCCCACATAAAGTTTCATAGCTGAAGAGGAGCTTCAGAGCATAAGCTGTTTTCTCTTCCCATCATTGTGGTTGATTAACATGTTAATCTTTGTTTCATCGGTCCAAAGACTCATTTAGAACCTGTCTTCCTGTTTTTGAGCATAACCAACAGTTTGTACTTTGTATTTACATTCATGAAGATGATTTCTGATTATAGACTTTGACAATAACAGAGTTTGAAGAACGCAAAGTAAGTATACCCCTAGTTTGTTTTTGCAGGATGTTTCACAATATAAAAATATGTAATTTATCACAACAGATCATAAAAAAGTCCAACGTGTGAATAAAAATGACGATATTACAGATAATCTTTAAATTTGCGGACCTCTCCTCTTCCTCTCCCCTTCTGTCTGTCTTACATCTTTCTCCATCTCTGAGTGAACTTATTTTGCACTCTTTTCTCTCCCTGTGAAATCCAGAAGCTAGACCTTTAGCTAGCAACGCAGTGTGTGACAAACTCCACACAAACAGTTTGTGTGCTTGCTGATCTTTGTTTAGCTGATAGAAATGACCTGATAGCTGTGATAAAAAATTTTTAAATTACTTGATTTTTTAAACCATATAACTTTTGGGGGGGGGGGATGTAAGAAGTAGAAATTACAGACATTTGTTTAAAAATGTAAGGAGTAAAAGTGAAAAGTTGTTGGAAAAATTTATATTCTTTACTAGAAGGCTGAACTAGAATTGCTATGCGACTGGGACGGTGAGGAACAGCAAAGGGTGACCAGTTATGTAAGTTTTGGGGGGTTTGGGAGAAGCAGAGATGTGGCTGACAGACTGAGGAGGGGCACAAAGAGAACCCCAGTTAAACAAAGTAAATCACTCAAAAGCTCAAGATAAGCCTGGCTACTGCTACAGACTGGTGTAATGATCTGGCAGGGAATGGGTGAAAAAGCTGGTGTGTAAATACTGCAGGGGAGTGATTAGATGATGAAATGTTAGTGTGAGAGGCAGTGAGCAGGCAGACCTCCAAAAGGACCTCATGAACACAGGACAAGCTAGCTACAGATGCTCATTCACACAGAGAGCATAAAGACGGAGAAGGTTGCAGGCTGGCGCCAGCGGCATGGATAATTTTTGTTTGTGTGCATGTGAGTACATTGTCATGCTGCATTGATAAACTGTTTTTTGAAGTTTATCAAAGAAAGTCACAACACCGCAGACATGTAAGGGGCGGCCTTTTTTTTAAACCCATTCATATTCTCATCAATGTAGGATGGCATATTATGTCCACATTAAGAAAAAAATATATATTATTGATCATTTTGAGAATAATGTGGAATTTTAAGAAAAAGTTTAAATGTGGAGATTACAGTTGTCTCAAGGGAAACTGCCTCGGCTGCTAAACCCTCTACAAAACGCCTTGTGTAGATGAGTTAGTGAGATTGTAATTTAGAATCAGATTTTTTACTTACAAGGAAATGATTTGCCTTTTAGCACATAAGCAGTGTGGTGATAAGTATGAGGACAGTAAAAAGATGGTGCAGAAAGCTGCATCTGGTCAGAAGGGAAAAAAAGAAAAGACGTAAAGTTATCGATGATTATACCGTTGTGCAGTAAAGAGGCTGTATGTTGTATCACAAGACACAACAAGACACCTGCTTGCTTTGTTTCACTCATCTGCACAAGGAATTTTGTAGAGGGTATAATAGTTTTGTGTTGAAACAACTAAAATCTGCACATTTTTCTTGAAATTTCAACCTTATTTTCAAAATGATGAAACTTTTTTTTTCTTAATGTGGCCCTAAATCGCCTTCGTATTAATCCATTCCAACAGCTGGACTGTGCTCTGAATGTTTCCCTGGAGCAGGTATTTAGACTAGAAATCATTCACTGCTGTTTAAGCAGGGAGACATGGACAGTTTCAGATGGCTACACACTCACAAAAATGCATATGCTCCCAAAAACTGGAAAGTGGCTACAAAGGATGCGGTGCATACCGGGTTATTGTGATGCTTTGCTCTCATTTAGCAAGAAATGAGAGGAAACAATTTTTCTTGGGGGTTATTTGCAGTTTGGGATTCATACACATGATGTGCAATAATGCCTCGTTTTCTTCCTTTTCTCCCAGTAGAGCAATCATAAATCCCTGCAGTCTATAGAGCACCTTGACTTTTAGATGCAAGTGTCATTTAAATTTTCTGAAACAACTGAAGCGGCTATTTTCTCTAAGAGGACAGTTCCTGTTCAAACTTTTCTCCTTCTGTCCACTAAAAGGTAGCTGGTTCTTGAACGCTCACTCTAAGTTAAGTGCTAAGTGTATTTGACCTAAATTGACAGTTGTATTCAAATTAATTATATTAGATGCAAAGAAGTGAAACTTCTTGGATGGAAATGTCCTAATTATATTCCACAAGAAACTGAATCAGATTTAACTTCAGCTCATTTGCAACTAAAGGTTAAAGTAAAATTCAGTAATAACGACATATGGCATCGAATGTTCCTTCTGTTTGAAAACGATTTAATTAACAAATTAAACAGTTTCAGCAGGGTTCAATATGAGGATAAAGGTTTTGTGCTTTTCTCCACACAGTTAAAGTCACAGTCTCTGGCGTCGGAGGCTTAGAAACACTGAAGAAAAAAAATCATTGCAATAGCGATCCTTGTCTGAGACAGAGCATTGATTCGGTGAGGGCTGAGTGCGTGCAGCCTGTGAAAGACTCTGTTGGAAAGTGCAATCAGTATCACTTAAAAGCTAGAGATATTCAAAAAGAGTGTGATCTGAGAAGCAGAATGACTGAAACTTTGCTCTCTAATGTTCAGAAAATCATTGTCCTCTTGGATCGATTCCAGCAGCTCATCTGGGCCACCAGCTGCATCTCAGTGATGAATTTTCAAAGCTGCTTCTCTTTTGGATGATGACCTAATTATTCATTATTCTAATTTTTACTCCTTTTCTCTTACACAATCCTTGACCTGGTCTGGATAATATGTAAAAGCAAAGTCGGTGCCAGAAGGAACAGGTGCACTTTTGCAGGAGGCGGCTCTGTGAATTCATTACGTGGCATTTATTCACAAACGTTCTTTCCTGGTAGAGAATAAGAATCATACTTTAGTCACGTTCTACCTCCATTAAGCTTCTAGAAGATAAGAGGTGCATAATGAGAATGAAGCAGTCTGAAGAACAATGAAAACTGTCCAGTGCAGTAAACATAAACTGACACGGCTCTCCAGTTCTCTAATTAGATTACTCAAAAAAAAATTAAAGGAAAACTCTCTAATCACACTATAGCATTACATTAGTGAAATTTCTGGTCAGTTAAGGAAACGAGGTGGTTTTTAAGCTTTTTCGGCTTCTTTGGCGTTAATGACATTAACAACACATGCACTAGAGGGTCTACAATGAGACAACCCCCAAAACAGGAATGGTTTTACATGTGGAGGCCACTGATGGGATCCCAGATGGTTTGCTGTGTCTCCCAGCACATTCTAAAGAGCATGTCAGAGGAACAGGACAAGCATTGCTAAGAGCTACAAAATTAGCTCCTGCAGGCCATTGGCGTGAATTTCTCTGTCAAATAATAAAAAGCAGACTTCATGAGCATGGCTGAGGGCCCAATGTCCTCTAATCGGCCCTGTATTCACTGCCCAGCACTGGTATTCTATGGCAAATTGGTATTTACCATAGAATAGGGGTGGCTGTAGCTCAGGTGGCAGATGTAGTTTGCCATTGCCAATGGGTGAATGACTTCGTTAGCTTCATAGCATAAGTGCCTAAGTCATTTTTTGGTCAAATTGAGATTTTTGCCTAACTTTACTCCCCTACCACTGCTGCATCATCCTGTCCGTCTGCCTATGTCATTGGCCAATCACAACACTCATAAGAGTCAAAAAACATACTTGCCTAAGTCATTCATTTGACTTAGGCAGTTTTACCATTGGACTTAGGCAGTTTTGCTACAATCAATTTGACTTAGGCAGTTTTGATGTATGCAAAATGGCTGATAAGAAGAAGAGGTTGACCGCAAGTGAAGCCCTTGCTCTTCTTTTTGATTCATTTACATCTGGTAAAAGTTCATATTTTTTTAGTTTTTTGGTCACTAAATGTATTTTCATTCAATCAAAGAGGTTATGACCATGTTAAAAGATTACTTTTTTGTTGCAAACAAAGTATGATGGCTAGCTAACATTAGCGTTAGTAGTGTAGCATTAGCATAGTAATGTAGTACAAGCTAGCAGCTAGCTAACAGCAGCATGCTACCAGAGTAAATCTTTGGCAATTTCAAAGGCAATTTGAGCATTTTCAGCAAGTTTGCAAATTATATTATGTTTCAAACATTTGCTTTTTATTAGGAGGAGAGTCTAAGGACGGGGGACGCCCTGGGTTCATTGTTAATTGTTAAATTGGACTTTATATTGACTGTGTTCAAATGACTGATACTGGTTGAACTCTATTGCCAGTAATATTCATGTAGCCCTTTGAGGCGACTGTTGTTGTGATTTTGGGCTATACAAAAATAAATTGATTTGATTTGATATTAATAGTACAAATTGATTTTTTTTTTTTTTTTTTACATAGCAGACATTTTGACTACACAAGTAGATTTAGATGTCATCTTGATTTACCATTTTAAGATACTCCAACAGCATTTTATTTTCTGTTGTATCATCAGGAAAGGAAGTTGATGTGAACTTAGAGGAGTTGGTGGATATAGATGAGGGAGAAGGAGGAAATTATGTCGATATGGGGCAACAGACTGATAAGCAGCCAGAGGAAGGAGAGGAAGATGAAGGAGAGGAAAAGAAAGGGGAAGGAGAGGAAGATGAAGGAGAAGAAAAGGAAGGGGAAGGAGAGGAAAAGGAAGGAGAAGGAGAGGAAGATGAAGGAGAGGAAAAGAAAGGGGAAGGAGACGAAGATGAAGGAGAAGAAAAGGAAGGGGAAGGAGAGGAAAAGGAAGGAGAAGGAGAGGAAGATGAAGGAGAGGAAAAGAAAGGGGAAGGAGACGAAGATGAAGGGGAGGAAGAGGAAGGAGGGGAGGTGGAAGCAGAGGAAGAGGAAGCCAGTCCAACCCCCAGCACTTCTGCTGTTCGTCACAAGCGTCCACTGCCCCATACGTGGAAGAAAAATGTCATCAAAGAAAAGCGTCTGAAGGGAGAGAATTACAAGAATACAATGGGACAGGAGAGACCACCAAAGGCCATGGGCCCACCATGCACATCACAGCACTGCTTCAAGTCAACGAAAAGAAGTTGTGAGCTACTGACTGAAGTTGAGAGAAGAGGAATCTTCAACAATTTCTGGTCCATGCCTTCCTGGGAGACACGCAAGGTGTATATCCAGACTGTTGTTGAAAATGTGCCCATAAAACAGAAGAAAGGTGGTGTTGATTCAAGGAGAACAACATCTCTGCTATACCACCTGCAACTCTCAGATAGATGCAAAATACCTGTGTGCAAAAATCTTTTCTGTTCCACACTTGGTATTGCCCTGAGAACCATTGGATCATGGTTAACTGCAGGCATGAAACCCAACACTCATACCCAGCCCAACCCCAAGATCAACACGACTGGTCCTCATATGCCAATATCAGATGGAGACCAGGCCTTCCTGAAAGAGTGGCTCTCTGGAATACCTACAGTCCCATCCCATTACTGCCGCCAGGTTCCCTCTTATCAGAACAAGAAGTTCCTGGAGCCAGGAACAGTTTTGAGAGAGCTTCACAAGGAATACCAGAATGCTGCCAATGAGAATGGAAAGCGTGCTGTGAGTGAGACATACTTTCGGAAGGTTTTTGGAGAGCAGGATTACTCTGTGTTCATTCCAAAAAAAGACCAATGTGACATCTGTGTAAGCGCCAAGGTAGGAAATACAGATGAGGATGCTCTTGCTACACACTTGAGATTGAAGAGTCAGGCTCAAGCTGAAAAGGCTGCAGACAAAAATGAATCCAGTGACACACTTTCAGTGTGGACAATGGACCTTCAACGCGTTCTTCTTTGCCCCCAGACAAAAGCAAGTACAATGTACTACAAAACTAAATTACAGATGCACAACTTTACCTGCTTCAACATGAACAACAGAGATGGGTACTGTTATGCTTGGGAAGAACATGAAGGCTCCCTCAGCAGTGAGGTTTTTGCACATCTGCAGTCCAACCACTTTGAGTCTGTCCTACAGGCCAACAGAAACATTGAGAAAGTCATTGTCTGGAGTGATGGCTGCGGGTATCAGAACCGGTGTGCTACCATCAGCAACGCCTACCTTTACCTGGCCATGAAGCATGGTGTCAGCATTGAGCAGAAATTTCTAGTTGCAGGCCACACACAGATGGAGTGTGACTCCATGCACAGTCTAATTGAACGGCGCATTGTGCAAGACGTTTACACTCCACGAGATTACGTTGTCATCTTTGAGGCTGCACGCATTAATCCATCCCCATACAGGGTGACTCAACTATACCACAATGACTTCATGAAGTTATCTGGCACCTATGTCACCAATATTCGACCCGGCAAAAAAGTTGGGGACCCCACAGTCCATGACCTCCGGGCTTTGCAGTACTTGACTGATGGACGGATCAGGTACAAGCTGGATTTTGAATCTGACTGGGAAGACCTGCCTCGGCGCATCAGCATACCCGACAACAAGCCATTCAAGTGGATCCCACTCTTTCCTGCTCAGTTGCCCATCACCCTGAGGAAATACAGTGACTTACAGTCAATGAAAAATGTACTACCAAGAGTGGCCCACAAGTACTATGATGATCTTCCTCATCAGTAGTATACATAGCCTACCAAATAGTACACACACACACACACACACACACACACACACACACACACACACACGCACACACACACACCCGCACACGAAGAGAAAGAGAGAGAAGAGAGAGACAAACACACACAGACAGATACAAACACACATAGACACACGCACACCTCTTTTATGAGCCTACAGGCCTCCTCTGCAAATTAATGGGTGGGTGAGGTGAAGTGAGTAAGTCTCCTTACTCTAGCTGCCATTTTGTGATTAAAATTGAAAAGTTACAGTGTGTTATGGTTACATTATAGTATGTCATGTTCATTTTATAGTTTGAAGAAAAACTGCCTAAGTCATAGGCATAATCTGCCTAAGTCACTTTTATTAGACAAAAGAAATGATGTTGGGTTTTGTTCTTTTTCCATACTTTTCCTCACATATACTTAAATGTTCTGTGAAAATATCAATTAAAAATATGCATGTGATATTTAGAAAATTAGTTTTTTCTTGTTTTCCGAAAACACAAAAAAATGACTTAGGCAATTATGCTATCAAGCTAACGGAATGTAGTTTAAAGCGCTTTGGGAACTGAGTAAAGCGCTATACAAATGCAGACCATTTACCAGAAATAGGCAGGTCCACCACTGGCACCCTGTGGTTTTCACAGATGACAACAGTTGTAAAAGGGTCTGGAGAAGCTATAATTTGGTAGGGGTCTTTAGGTATCCGGTTGTTCAGTCTGACGTCACTAGCCGTGTCTGGGTCTAAACTCCGCTGCAGGTCCATATATCAAACGATCACTGTGGCATTACTGAGAGTTGAAAAACTGTCTAAAGTCTTTCATCTTTAATAAAATGATCAGCGTTCTGCTCTACCAGGTGTAACAATTGAGTTTAACATCCAGGCATCCATGAAAACGGAATTTATGACATTTAACGGAGTTAGAAGTTAGCAGGGAGTTAGCTCGCTAGCTTCTATCTAAATACAATATAGCATGTCCTGACTGCGGGGTTTTGGAAACAAATTAAAACGTACAGCTCTGTTATCACTTCCAGCATAAATGAAGACAGAAAACTAAACAGCAGTGACGTTTGTAGGGTTACTGAAGTTGGGCTAGCTGGTATATAATGATGTGCTGCGTGACCGCTAGCGACACAGCTACGTTAGCATAATATAAACAAGCTAACTTTTTTTTCCACTCGATAAAAGTTACCGTGAGTGTTCTCGGTGGTCAGGAACAAATGTAATCGCATGGCAGGATGCTGTAAAAGGACCAAACTTCAGCCAGGAGAACAACTGAGATAATCCATCCACAATACGAGGTTAGTCATTCATATACTGCTGCATGGGCTGGGCTGTAGTTACACCCTAAGGTTTTAAAAACTGAGCTTAAATAAATGATTAGCGGTAATAAAAGCTGAGGGAGGTCAACAGTGATCACTGACTGTTTTAGGAGCTTTTTGAGATCAAATAGAAGAAAATACATAACATTAAACATGTTAACAACACAAAAGCCATATTAAACGCAGACTACTTTAGACCCGGAAATAGGATTCGTCGCGTCATCACTGAACAACCGGATTGGGATGCAGGCAGTTCAAAGGAACCTGATTTATGTGATCGTATTATTGTTGGGTCTACCTTGCAATATAAATCACCTTGAGGCAGCTGTTGTTGTGATTTAGCGCTGAATAGATAAATTGATTTGAATGTTGTCAGGCATGCATATAAGCATGTGGGGGCCATACAAACCACTCAATACCATTTTGAGTTGCTGCCATTAAATTTGGGAAAAACCTACTAGCCTGTTCAGAGCTGTGGGTTGATTTTTTTCATTTCCATCAAATAATGTGGCATTGTTTTGTCCTAATATTCTTTTTCTGAAATCATAAGTTTAAGATTGCCACTCAGCTGGGGATTCTCAGCCAGACTGGAGCTCATGGAGTATTTCACACCCTCTTCTCCAGTCGTAATTTTACAAAATTAGATTTTCAGTGAACACACTAGTCTGTCTGCCCAGTCAAGTTAATCATGAGGTTAGTTTCTTCTCCTGCAGCTCAGCGTAAAATGTTGAGAAATGTGGAGAAAATATTTTTTGCCACTATTAATGAAGCATTTTAAACCCGATATGAAGACCTAACACCAGGGAAGACCAGAGAAACAGAACTAAATGTTGCTGTAATGTCAGTTATAGTAGTAGTATTTTGAGACAAATAAAAAGTATGAAGTATTCGCTTTTATTTACTATTAAGAAAACATTTAAATTGAAGAAAAGTTAAAATTATGACCTTTTATTTCTAATTAATATTATGGATATTTATTTGCTTCTGAAAGATTTTCAAGGACCACAGAGAGTATTTCTCACCACAGAGATGTTGAATTGATTAATACAAACTACAAGAAAATATCAGAACTTGATGGGGGTTTTTTAAAATCCAAACCAGTGATTGCATATATGAGAAAACTATCCTACTGAAACTTCACTCAATGTAACACTATTTTTATTTTCTTTATGGATTTATGCTCTCAGTTGTTTCCCTTGTGGAAGGCAGCACACTTTGTGTTGTTTTGGATGATTGTGCATCAGTTTCTGTATCTGAGCTGATGATGCTTTGTTGGGGTTTTTTGTTTTTCTCTGAGTTGCAACACATTATCTGAGTCTTTCTGATTTGCTCATTGTGTCTTCTGGCCAGGACTGTATATGTTTAGCACCCATCAACATGTATTTTACCTTTTTCTTATCTATTTGATCGTTTTAGGGTTTTTTTTGTTTTGTTTTCTTAATCCATAATAAATAAATAATAAATAATCTTTTCGCAACACTTTAGTCACTGTGAGATTTTTTTAGTGCTTAATAAATAAATTTAGACCTGGAACCTCTTCCAACTCTTATCTAGGGATAGATTCTAATTTTGGGTGCAAGAGGTCCCACATCCAAATCTTCAGGTAAATCACATAAGATAAGACACCAAAGAGGGCTGATGTTAAGCAGACAGAAGGCCCAGCTGAGCTGCATTAGCTGGCAGTTCCTGCTGACAGTCCCTTGTCAGAATAACAAGGCTGGGACCGCCTTAAGACGGTGGCGGCAACGTCACAATTCTGACTCATGGCATTTTCATGTTTTTCGGTTGTTTAAAATTAGATATGAGTACAATCATTCATACTTCGTAGTTTGAAAATGCGGTGGGGTACATTAAGTTCAGTCTCACCCCCGTCTTCTTGAGTCAAGCTGTTTTGTCTCTTCACGTCCAGAAGTACCATAAAAGCACCATAATGACAACCAGCAGATGCAGTCATTCAGTTTCCCAAGTTAGATTCAGCTAAGAATCAAAACAAAATAGATACGTGAGATGTTCACGGAGCGAGTGAGCTTCAGGATGTGGATGAGGATGACATTTCCGAGCTTTCATTGTGCTTGATTTAATTTGTTTTGGAAGTTTTTTGTTCTCTTTATTAAGAAGTCGGCTGCAGGTGTTAGTTGAAGTCAAATTTATGAGTCTCTCTGAAGGGTTTTATATGCATCAGGTAAATAAATGGAGATAAATGAGTCGAGATGTCAAAGTGACAAAATGAAAGGAGAGATGGGTCTCCGTGGCAACAGATCAGACCCAATTTGTTGCTGGAGTTTGTGCCATCGCCTCCTCAGAATCTGCTGTGTGTTTCTCCTCTATTTAGAAACGTAGCTCCATTACTTTCATATCTAATCATGGAGATGTTTTATTCTGTTTTTGTCTAACATATCCTGATTTATATCTTGTGTGTTATCAAGTCAGCATCAAGCCTGTTTTAACAACTGTTTTAACATCCACTTTTTTTGAATCAATATTTTTAGCAGCTTACTGGAGATAAATTGTTGAATAAAATTAGTTAATTTTTAATCATACTAAAACACCGTAGGGGATGACAGGGTGAATAGGAGCTTCTGCAAAGTGTTTGCTTAGTATGTTAGAAACTTTTGCATGATACTGATTTTATTATTTTCATATTAGTGCTGCATCACATCAAACACTCGCAAGATGGATCAATTATGGCAACTATACTGACAACAAAAAAAATCTGTCACCTTTCTCACCTTACTAATCATCTAACACAGCATGCTTTGAAATATAGAGTCCATAATCAGGTGGTACAACACAGCACAGACTTTCTTTGCATTAGCTGGCTCAAAAAAACCTAAAACACCAGCTGCAGATAACAGATATCACAACGGTGGTCATCAGCTTTCACTGTTAAGTTGGCCTTTCTGCTTCAGCTTATGTCTGCTCTCATATGAAAAAGGGATGCTTTGGTCATAGCACAAAATGATCCCTATGAGTGCCACCTACTCTAATTGGATACATGTCAGATGATGATGATTAAAAAAAAAAAAAAGGTCATTAAATGGTTAATAAAAATCTATAAAGAACATAAATTATATAAGGAGTAAAATACTAAAGTTAATAATTTAAGTTTATTATTTGATTTCTGATCATTCTGCACTATCAGTGGTGCTGTTTTGGATGTTTGTGTCTTTTAAATTTTCTTAATGAGTCAGAAACAATATAGATATATTTTGGTTATTTATAGGTTTTACTTTGAAGGTTACTTTTTCTCATGTGTTTTTTGGTTTGATTTACCTCCCCTGCTCAGTGCTTTGTGTGTGCATGTATATAATCCTGTGCTCCTTTTATAATTGTCACTTTTGGGTTGTTGGTTGGTCTACAGTTGGGAGAAAATGAATTGTTCTATACAGAATGAAACAACGTTTACAACATGAAATTGGTTCAGAATAAAACATCTGAAATGTTTTTTTAAAAATCCTGGAGAATGCTGCACTTCTAGACAACATTTTCTGAAATAACCTTTTTGTTGTGTTTGAAAAAGGGAAGTAAAAATAAATGTGTTTTACTGTTTTCAGAAATGCAACAATATTTTGTTTTTAAGGTTGTTTTTTTTTCCATTAATCTACAAATCCTTTCACAGCATCTTCCACTAGATAGATGATAAAATATTTTAAATTTTTTCATATTTTCTTAAGACTTTAATTATAAAGACGGAAACTTTAAAATGGACACATTAAAGGTTACTTTTCCATAGAGTCATAAATAATAATAATGGATTGGATTTATATAGCGCTTTTCAAGGCACCCAAAGCGCTTTACAATACCACTATTCATTCACTCACACATTCATACACTGGTGGAGGCAGCTACAGTTGTAGCCACAGCTGCCCTGGGGCAGACTGACAGAAGCGAGGCTGCCATATCGCGCCATCGGCCCCTCTGGCCAACACCAGTAGGCAAGTAGGATAAAGTGTCTTGCCCAGGGACACAACGACCAGGACAGAGAGCCCAGGGATCGAACCAGCGACCTTCCGGTTACAGATGCAATTCCCAACTGCCTGAGCCACGGTCGCCCACAGATTAGAATTAGAATCAAATATAACAAGATTTATACAGTATCTGCATCACAGAACTAATACATGCACATTCTTGTCATAATTTGCATTTTTTGCTTAAATAAGTGGTTTCATCAGTAATCAGTCAGGTTACAGCTTAACAACTTACACAATAAAAAGTATATTCCCCAAGCACATACTCTATATACATGTAGTACTAAAACATGGTTAAAGTATCGTGGGTATCTTTTATATAGTCGGACTTTTAAGGGTCGGAGAAATGCACAATAGTTGAAATTATAAGAAATAACAAATGTGTGAAACAACAACAATGTAAATTGTGATTTTTGTCAATGTGCTTTTATACACCGTATTTGCACAGCTGTTACTTCTGTTGTTGTCAGCTCAGTGCATGTAGCACATAAACCAGTATTAAACTTAATGTATAATGAATACTTGTTGGAACACCATGGTTTTTATGTGGAAATGTTGTGAATAATACAAAGAATGTGAAAATAATTGTGTGTCAGAGATGCTGCAGAATCAAAGGCATGTAGAAAGCAGCGCCTTATCTAACCAATTATTTTGATGCCTGTGTCAAAGTCTCTTCGCTAAACCCACTGCAATCCTTGCTTGGCTATCTGTTGAAGGTTTCAAGGAGTCCAATTAAAATTTCTGCTTGGTAAGCTACTTATCAACAAGAACATAACATACCCAGAAAGCGGATTTAATTTGTCACAATTACGAATAATACATTTAAGTCACAGAAGAAAATAAAGACAGGACAGAAGGAAGCAAATGTTTTTAAAATGGGCTGTCAGAATTTTTTCAACTATTTCTGGAATTGTACTCAATGTATGAGGAAATATGTTCAGGACAGTTTATTTTAAATTTTAAAAAAGGTTGCATTAAAACAAGGTTTACTAAACAGGCCTGCAAAACCTTGCTTTTACATAAGAAATTTATTTTGCCATCATTGATCATTTTATATTTTTCACTATTACTAGAACTCACTCATTGAATCAGCTTGCTAAATGAAATGAATGATTTTAAAACTAAAAGGATTAAAACAAAACAAATTGATATCTATTTGAAAGATATATTACATTTCCCAGAACCTTGACACATTCACTTTAGTCACTATAATTTTACAGAATGAATTGGTAAGTCAGGAATGTTTAATTATTAAACTATGTGAAGCACTTTTAACAGACAATCAGTCGATCAATACAAATAAATTTTATTGACAAAAAAAGTTGTCTCAAGGTGATATATATTATAAGGTAAAGACCTTATAATAAATTAGAAAACCAAGAAAATCCAAACATTTAGATGATCCCCTATGAGCAGGCGCTTTGGTGACAGTGGGAAGGAAAATTCCCTTTTAACAGGAATGCAACCTCGGGCAGAACAATCTGCCGTGAAAGAAAAAGTCTCAAAAAAAAGGTTAAACAAAAACTGTTCGTAAGTCTTGATGCCACAGACTGAAAAGCTCTGTCCCACCTAATCATTAATCTTGTACGAGGAACAATTAGGACATTTTGCTCACTAGAGCAAGAACAACCTGTATTTATGTTGTCTACAGGTCAGAGAAAATGAATTATTCTCTGCAGGATGAAGATAAAAAGTTTACAAAGTTACAAATTGGTTCAGAATTAAATATGTGAAATTGTTAAAAGAGAAAAAAATAGTGTTGAATATGATTTATGAAATAACCTGCTTGTTGTATTTAACTGTATGCTTTACTTTTTCTGAAATGTAAGGATACATTGTTTTTAAATAAGTTATTTAAATAAGTTTTACAGCTAATCTGCCAATTAGAAACTGGCAGCATCATGTCATGGAGTTATAACACACTGCTTGACATTTTTATTTCAGTGGCAGTAATAAGCGTCATCACTAAACCTTCCCTCTTCCAAGGTACTTTTGGTTGGGCAGAAGTGTGGTTTGTCATTAGGTGCATGGATGGATGAATTACTTTCAGACAATCTTCAGATTCTCTGATGGTTTTTTATCCAACCATCAATGTTCTTCTGCTTAATCAGGTCTGGGTCATAGCAGCAGCAGTCTAAGAAGAAAGTTCTTCATTTTATGTATTTTACAAATAGTTACTCTCACATGCATATTCATTACACAAAGAATTTCACAGGCGTTGTACAACAGCATACTACTGCCAGCCTTTAATATCCTTCCATATGGCACTATTTTTAAAATGTTTCACAGACAAAATACAAGCCTTGTTGTTAAGTTGCCAAAAAGACACAGAAGACAATGTACTTACATGTAGTGGTGCAAATCTAAATGCTAATGTGTTGACCTGGTAAACAACTGAAGAAAATACATTACCCTTTAGTTTATTGATGGGAATTATTCAAAAGGCAGCCACTGAACAAACTGAGATAGTCTCAGGCAATCTTCAGATTTTTCTCTTCTCAGACTTTATGCTCTGCCTACAGACACATCACCGCTGCTGTAAAAGCTTTAGGCATTCTGCTATGCTGCTACATTTTGCTTCTTTGTGCAGCCGTGTCAGTCATTAGTGACCACACTGCCTTTAATGTTAACTAATGCATTCTCTCATTGTCAACAACAACAAAAACACCAGTATGGCTCTGCAGAGAGGTAATATGGGAGGCTGAAGGTGGCGACTCATCAGGTGGAGGCAAAAGTGCGACCTTGAATATTAGGTGTCCACAATTCAGCCATTTGTGGTCCCTGCATGGATGTGACAAATCAGCCTGGTAGCTGATGTGAGCCGAACAAGGAAAACATGATGCCAAATAATGGCGCACAACATCAAAAAGTAAAGGTAAAAGTCTTCCATCTGTTCTTGAGCATATCCACAGACTGCTGGCTCTCCTAACCTCCACAAATTGACCTACAAGTGATAGCCATGGGTTTTTCAGGTCAGTGTTTTGGATTTTATCAGAAAAGAAGCTACTTTCAGCTGCTCCCTTATTCACAACGGTTCACCACAGCAGGTATCTCAGCATATTTGATTTGACAGATTTTTACACCTCCTGACACATTATTATTATTCAAATGTGTAAACCACCACACTATGGAGCCAAGGGATTTTCAATTTGAATATTAATATAAAAACTCTTTAATCAAAATCTACAAAGTTGCCAAATGTCATGCACAGAAAACAATGAACTGAACAATGAATATGCTGACCTGCTCACAACGTTTACAATTACAAAGTACTACAGAGACGGCATTTTTGTATGCAAACCCAGAAGTTAGCCCTGATTCCCTTACATAGAATTTATATAAATGAGAACACACTCTGTCAGGGATTAATGCTTGGGATTCTTACACAGCAAGATAACCTCTATAATTTATTGTAACATTCATGATTTTTAAACCTAAATTTAAGGCTAATGTTAGGCCATACGTGCACTACATAAACTGCAGGACTTTACTTATACCACAGTTAAAATTACCGTGTTTGGTGAAATTATGTTGAATGTTTTTGAAAACCGTCTCCCTTAAACCCACCATGCAGATTTTTGAATTTGCGTATTGCAAGTAATAACAGTAATTATCTTGTAATTTGATTACAGTAACACAGTAACACCCAATGTTTACGATTAGTTAGCTACGGATGCCAATAATTAAGCATTCATTAAATCAGGTTAACACAGTTTTAAGTAATATACTTTATCTGTTGGCTTTTTGTTCATAAAAAGCCTGGGGAAAAAAAGATGCTACTGTCACCAAATATTTGACTAACTATTTGTTAGCTGTGTAGGTCAATCAATCAATCAAAGCTTTATTCGTCAGGTATACTTCTGACTGTAGTAAAAGTGTTGGAGAAGACTTAAATACAGACTACAAGTACAACGAGGGAATAATAAAAGATGCATTGATAAATGACAAAGGAAGGCACTACTTACAAACAGGGCTGACAGGCTACTGGAGACAGCTGGGGAATGAGACACAGCTGAACATAATTAACACAGGTGAAAACAATTATGGCAGGACTGATAAACAGGTAACTAAGGCTACATTCACACTGCAGGCGAAAGTGCATCAAATCCGATTTTTTTGACCCTATGCAACCCATATCCGATCATGGTATGACAGTGTGAACGGCACAAATCCGATATTTTCAAATCCGATCTGGGTCACTTTCGTATGTGGAACTGAATCGGATACATATCCAATGTTTTAGAAAGCGACTGCTGTTTGAATGGTCATGTCGCATTAAACCCGTCTTTTACGTCACAGACACAAGACAGATGCCAATTATCAGCTCCGGAGAAGCGCTCGAGAAGACATCGTGAACGCTTCCTGGCCATCCAGTGTAGATGTCAGTGAAACTGTTGGGAAGACAACGTGAACATTTTATTTGTACTGTATAATCTGCAGATTCTGACAGAAATCTGCAGCTATCCTTTGAAGCACCGCTCCTCTCTAAAACAGCAATAAGGATCATTATTAGGTTATTTACATTATTATGTAAATAACAAAATAACTTAAAGCAAAAATTGGGAAACGTAAAATCCAAAGTCTTTATATTAAGGGCCATCAGTCAAACAATACTGTTTGCTCTGGGTCTAAACAGAGCGCGTTGTGTGTGACGTCTTCTTTTGCGCATGCGGGCCGCTTTGAGCGTTCACACTAGAGCGTGTTTGCTGTCGCATTTATTTGTAGTGTGAACGAGCAGACAAAAAAATCGGATTTGATCAAAAAATTGGAATTGAGCATTAAGACCTGCAGTGTGAACGTAGCCCAAATAACAAAATTCTAAACACGAAGACAAGACCAACAATAGGTACGACTAACAAACAGGAACCCGCTGTAACAGAAAGATAAGACTCACAGAGAAACACAGGGGGAACTAGAAGTACTACTAAGAATACATTTTAAAAACAAATATGTGAACAAAAAGACAGGATTGTAAAACTAAAGCTCAACAATGGAATAACGGTAAGATAAAAGGAGCAAAGGATTAAAAGACTAAGAGGAGGAAGCAAAAACTGAATCACAAAACATGAATCCAAAGCTGAGAAACATAATTAGATTCAGACGTTATAAGGGGTTTTTCAGATTGTCTGTTTATGTTATTTTGGAATTTGTGGAGCTTGGTTGGTGTCAGGGTTCCTGGGTCGGTGACCCAGTGTTTTCAGTTCACACTCACTGTTTATCTACTGCCTGTTCCACTTCCTGTTTTATTGTGTTAGCCTTGGTCTGTGTGTATTATGTTCAATCCTCTTCCCATTATCATTAGTTCATTATGTTCAGCTGTGTACTCACCAGTCCCTCATTATCATCATTATCACCAGTCTGTGTATTTAAGCCCTCTGTTCTACCCATTCAGTGTCGGGTCATTGATGATGTTGTTTCTGTCGTGTGTTCCGTCCAGTCAGTCAGTCAGTTAGCCAGCCAGTCTACCAGTCCGCTAAGTCCAGCCAGCCAGCCATCCATCCTATCATCTGTTGTCTACATATTCCATAAACCTCGTTCTGCACCACGAGTCCTGCATGTGGGTCATCCCTTCCTCGCCTCCGCACACGAGCCCTGACAGTTGGCTTACAAACTTTGTGGCTCTTTGACATTATTTGTTGATGGGGTTTTTTTTTTTGGTTTTTTTTTTTTTTTACCCTTTTAGCAATTTCTATTTTTCTAAAGCACCTGCTGAAAAATCTATACTTCATCAAGCTTTCCCCCAGCGAGTGAGCACAGAGCTCTTTCCCTCTGTTCCTTTCAGTGAGTGGGCATCCAGATGGAGGCTGTGCACTGTTCAAGAGAAATAATAATAATAATAATGGATACTTTATTGATCCCCATGGGGAAATTACTTGTTTTTCTCTGCATTTGACCCATTCACTCAGTGAAGCAGTGGGCAGCCCACTAAGCAGGCGCCCGGGGAGCAGTGTGTAGGGACGGTACCTTGCTCAGGGGTACCTCAGGGTAGCCGTTAAGTGGATTCGAACCGCCGACCTTCCGATCATGGGGCGACCACTTTACCTACTGAGCTATCCCTGAGATTGAGTAAAAATTAAAGTGTTTCCAATGAATAGATCCAGAATCATGACTAGTTCACAAAATGCCTGTCAAATTCTGTATTTATAACTTGCTCTTAGACGGTGCTGCAGCTGTTGTTCATGTGGATATATTGGACCTTTGGGTCTATGGATACAAATAAATAGATTAAAGGTTGCTGGATGTTTACATGTTGCCATGATGCTACAATTACTGCTCATGAGTTGATTGTTGGAGGTCTCTGCAAAGACAAAATTACAGATATTTAAATAAAAGGAAGCTAACATGAAGCCAGAATCCATTGCTTCACCCTTACATCCAACACAACATTGCAGTATGCAGTACAATAACCATTGTAATCTGTTTATACCTGAATTTTATGCACTACTAGCATTTTTTTAGAAAACTATTTATTTTACTATATATATTAAAATTTTGATTTATTCCTTACCAAAGCTAAACAACCCAGTAATATCACTGTAGTACTGCTGTATCACTAGTATTTGAACTGAAATATCCTGACAAACTGTAACATTCTCTTTATACTGGCTCAGTTCCCAGCTATTTTAAACAAGCTATTGTTGAACCAATATTAAAGAAACCAAATTTGGACCCATCTCTTCCAAGCAGTTACAGGCCAATATCAAAATTACCATTGGTGTCAAAGATCTTGGAAAAAACAGTTGCAGAACAACTTAACTTTTTGGAAAAGAACAATGTTCTGGACATTTTCCAGTCTGGTCTCCGCAAATTGCACTCTACTGAAACCGCTTTGCTTAAAGTGTCTAGTGACATTCTGATGGTCGCAGACTCTGGAGAGTACACTGTTCTGGTTATGTTGGATCTCAGCTCTGCTTTTGATACTGTTGATCACAGCATCATGATAAATAGGCTGAAGGACTTGTTTGGGATTACTGGTGTTGTTTTAAAATGGTTTATGTCGTATCTATCTGAGAGATCCTTTACTGTCTGTATAAATCATGTGCTGTCGGAAACATCAGTTCTGCCTTCTGGGGTACCTCGAGGATCTGTTTTAGGTCCTATTCTCTTTTTGATGTATATCCTCCCTCTAGGCCACATTATCAGACGTTACAATAATATTTCTTATCATCTCTATGCTGATGACATTCAGTTGTACTGTTCTTTCAAAGCTTCTGAGTTGTATAAATTGTCTTGTTTAAATAATTGTCTGTCAGAAATCAAACAATGGTTAAATGACAATTTCCTTCAGTTAAATGCAGATAAAACAGAAACTTTGATTATTGCACCTGATCACATGCTCTCAGAAATTAGGCAGCATATCAGTTTTTTAGACCCTTCATTTCAGTCGCGTCTCAGAAACTTAGGTGTTATATTTGACAGTTCGATGTCTCTTCAGAAACACTCTAAACAACTTGTCCGGAACAGTTTTTATCATCTAAGAAACATTTCTAAACTCAGACTACTGGTGTCAAAGGCCGAACTTGAGATAATTATTCATGCTTTTATCTCTTCTCATTTGGATTATTGTAACGGTCTTTTTACGTGTCTTAACAAATCAGCTCTGGATCGCCTTCAGTCTGTACAGAATGCAGCGGCAAGACTTTTAACTGGTACAAACAAGAGGTCACACATTACTCCAGTTTTGGCTTCTCTTCATTGGTTGCCTGTAAATTTTAGGGTTCATTTTAAAATTTTAGTTGTAACTTGTAGAGCTCTGCACGGTGAAGCTCCCCAGTATATCTCTGACCTGTTGAAACCTCATGCTTCATGCCGAGCACTTAGGTCTTCAGGTCAGAGGCTACTGGTGGTCCCACGTACTAGGTTTAAAACACGTGGGGATCGGGCTTTTCAGGCACTGGCACCTAGACTGTGGAACTCTCTGTCATTGTCTTTACGCTGTCTAGACTCTACTGACTCCTTTAAAAAGCAGCTGAAGACATTTTTATACAAACGGGCTTTTAATTAATTTTAACTTGTATGTCTGATCTTTATTGTAAAGCACTTTGTGATTTTTATCTGTGAAATGTGCTATATAAATAAATTTTACTTACTTACTTTTTTGAACTCATCCCTTGAGGCAGGAGTAAAGGGAAGCTACAGAAGGCATGGATTTTAGTACCATACCAAAAGTAATGCATCTAGATCATTTTAAATAAATTTATTAAATTTGCTTCAAAGTTTATGATTAATTTGACCTTGATACTACAGAGTTTGACCACCTTTTGCTAGCGCCACAAAGTTACTGCAAATTTGACTCTACTTGGTAGAGATGACATGAAGGCTTGGATGGACTTGGGTGAGGCAGAGATGGAAAAGAGGCTGCAAGGTAGAGTAAAAGATGCACAGTGTGATTTAAAATATGCAGAGTGGATGCTGATTGGCTCGAAGAGGCTGACCAGAAAGATGACTGGACTAGAGCAATGATGTCATCTGCTGCTTTAGTGTTTGATGTGCTGTGCACTCAGAGATGCTCTTCGGCATATCTCAGTTATATTGAGTCTGGTCATTGTCATCAGACATCAACAACTCATTTCAGCCATTCATCAGATATCTTCTCTTCTGTGGACCATTATCTGCAAAAACCAATATCTGCAAATCCCAGAGATGGTTGTGTGGGGAAATCCCAGAAGACACACAGTTTCTGAAATACTTAGACCAGCACATCTGGCACTAACATTCATGTCACGTCCAAATCATATTTCTTCCTCATTCTGATGCTTGATGCCCGAGTTGTCTAATGTTGATAAGACATTTGCCTTTAACTTATTTCACATCAGCCAAAGTGGCTGTTGAGTGTATCTTATTAATGTGACTACAAAGTGCAGTGTAACGTTCAGATATTTGCATGCACTTTGTTCTTATTATATCTACATGTTTTCCATTTATTGCTTCTCACTTTCTGTCTCGACCTCCTCATCATTCAAAGAAAAAAGAACATACACGTCTGGAATTGTAAACATAAATCAATTTTTACTTAGTTCAAATCACACTGTTTTAAGGCTTTTTCTTGTCTATGTTGTTGTATTTGTTTTTTCATTTTTATTCTGTTCAAGGATAAAAGAATTGATTGTCTTCTTCTTTTGATCTGACAAGTCTTTACTTTACCTGATGTCCTTACTATTGCTTCTCAAAGCCACTGAATAGTTGCTGAACTGAAAATAACTATATATTTTTTCTTTAATAGATTTTATATCGTCTTCCCTACTGCACTTTACGCTAGTGAAACCTGGCGCTCAACAAGTGCAACTATTCAACACCTGAACGTGCTTCAACAACGTGGCTTGCGGCGAATCCTGAGAATTTCCTACCGGGACCGAATAACAAATGAGGAGGTCCTACGAAGAGCAGGCACCCGCCCATTAGCCGATGTTGTTGCAGAAAGACGCTTTCGCTTTGCGGGACATATTTTACGCCTACCCCCTCATCGCCCAGCTAAGATTGCCATGACATGGCGTCCACGAACTGGCAAGCGAAAGCAAGGCCGACCAAAGACCACATGGCGTCGAACATTTATGGACGACCTGAGAACTGTCGACATTGCCTGGGACGAAGCTGAAGCAGTCGCTGCTGACCGACATCGATGGAGATCACTAGCTGCCCGATGCGCCGCTCGGCGTAGGAGGAACTAAGTTTTTTCTAAGTAAGATTTTATACAGATGATATTCCTAACTTGGTTATTCTTACATTTTCACAGCATGGGCTGGAAAGGAAAAAAAAAAATCACTCAGTCTTCGAACAACATTTTTGTGTTTTATGATAACCATGTTAGAGTAAGTAATAACATAGGGAAAGATAAAAAGAAATTACTTTGTATGACACACAATAAGATATAAAACAATCAGCTGCCATGTAGAATTCTTATGCTATTTTCATTCCCAGTCCAAACTATAACCAAAAGATAAAACATCTTCTTCATAAGTTTTAACACATGGGCTTTTTTTTTTTCTTTAGTGGTGCACACACCTGCAACTGTTTAAATACTACTAATCTGAAACACTATTTCGTGAATCTTTATCTAGTCTATTTGCAAAGTGACTGTCCCATGTTCCATGCATGTAAAAATAACACCATAGCATTGTGCCATGTCACCACATCACTCCAAATCAGTAAAAACTGTATCGTTGTTCAGGAGTTTTTATTTCTGGAAAATCTGCCATTTTCTGCTTGACTAACTTTTATCTTTGGCATCTGTAGACTTCAAAGTTTGATATGTTTCATCTTATTTTTATTTCCTGCAGAGCTGATATATGTAACCTAATAGCTCCTGCAGATTCTGCACAATTTTGAGAGAGGATGATTTCTTTATGCATAACCCAGCTGATTAGTGTCAAATAGAGCACATGCTGTTCCCTAGAGATAATGATAGGATGTTTAGTGCTATCAGTCCTTTCTGCCTTATTCCAACTCTGATCAGATGCAGATCCAACTTTTTTTTTTCTCCTTTTTTCCCAAGCCTGTCAGATGTCAGTGCACTCATTTCGCTTACAAACCTTTTCTGCTGACTGAAGCAAAAAATGGCTGTTCCTGCTCCCTTAAGATGCTCCTGCAGAGCAACTGTCACCTAAAGCAGTCAGCGCAGAGAAAAAGTAATAGAAGTTTCCAGTAATTACCTTCTTTTAAGTCCAGCAGATTCCCGGTCAACTTCAAAATCCATTCAACTGTGCTTTTTAGCTCCTTCTAGGCAGTAAATCTTATCATGAACTGATGAATGACATTTGAGATGTTGTTAATTACAAGTATCTCTCGAGTGCTAGCAGCCAATTAACAGATTTTTTCCAGATACTCTGTCCCAAAATGGTTAAGTTCAAGTACCAAACAGATGCTAAACCATCAATCTTTTTGAAGCATCATTTGCTCTCCTGACCTGAGATGACCCTCAAGTTCATATGTTTGTGAAAGAAGAATCAAGAGTCCTAAAAAACAACCCCACACTATAATCTCCCCTTCACCAAAACTTTACTCTTGGCACAATACAGTCAAACAGAAGAGTTCTCCTGGCAGCTGCCAAACCCAGACTCACCCATTGCATTGCCAGATGCAGAGTCGTCACTCAAGAGAACTTGTCTCCAGTCCTCAAGTCCACAACACTTTGCATTGTGCTTGGGGATTTAAAGCTTGGATGCAGATGCTCGGCCATGGAAACCCAACCCAGGTATCCAGGTGGATGAGTTGTAAATCCAATTTTAAAAATCACCCCACTCAGAGCTGTTAAGAGAGAGCAGACTACCCATAGAAACCTAAAATCTTTTTTGTGTGTATGCCACACTGTAAATATCTCTTTTAATGCTGTAAAGTAGGATGCTTTAAAGTTGGAGTTTGTGATGACTGACTCCCTTTTGGAAGTAGCCTCAGTTTTTCGATAAAAGATCTCCAGCTTTTGCCACTTTTGACATGTTGCCCTTTGCATTTAACTTGAAGTTGAAAATTTCCCATCTCTCTCTGACTGGAAAAAAATGCTGAGCTATCTGTACTGGAAAAGACACTCAGAACCTCATCACACTGCTACTGATTGTACTATTGTGTAACCACACATTGCTCCCATTACAAAGTGTTAAAAAAAGTACAGCTCAGAAAAAAAGAAGCACAGCTTGGTTGACAGGCACCTGAATGGCAGAATGTCTTTTAGGAACAAAAGCACCAAATCTTTTACCCTCACCTCTGATGTTTTTTAAGGACTCAGACTTATTCCAAGATGAGCTGCAGCTCTGCTGGAAGTATCCCTGCAACTCAGACAGATCCAGGCTCCATACAGGGTGTTACTCCTGTATTGTCAACACCAGAGGCAACATAAGTGCTCCTTCTATTATATATCCTGATGTAGCTAACAGTGTCATCTGCACCCTGGTGGGGGGTCAGAGAAGTAATGTAGCAGAGCGCTTCTTTGGTTTAAAGCATCAACTGACCTTGAAGTCTGACAGGCTTTTAAGTTCAGCCAACAACTTTTCCATTAAAATAAATTAAATATATTCCTCCATGGAATATGTGTCTTTGTCCTTTTCTTTCTTTCTGTGCACCATCTGCTCATTTGCCAGTGCATCTTACCTTTGTCAGAAAAAGCTTGAGTAATTTTTTTTCTCTTAATTTTACTTTTTCGATAGAGGCAAAGCTGCTTTTCATAGATAATGTCTTGTAAATCTCCAAAGACGTATTCTAACTAGCTAAGTAAACTAAGGTTAAGCATCAAAGGACACAAACCAAATAATGTGATCCTAATTGAAGTTTGGTTATTTAAATGTCTGTCCTCACAGTTAAGACTAAACTAGCAGCATTTATTTATTATTATATGTAATTAGTGGAGCTGATAGCTGATATATGTTATTATCTGCTTCACTCACCAATTTCTTGCTTTTTATCCCCTCCTCTTCCTTTTTTTTCTTCTTTCTTTTTTCACTAACTTCTCCTCATTTCCATTGAGTGGCTTTCATTGGGCTTATTTGAACAGAATTATGCACACCACTTCCAACAAGTGTGAATGAACTCACACGAGGACCCCTTTAGGAGATCAGATCTCTTCTACAGTCATTGCAAACCTAACCCATTGCCACTGTTTAACAAGTGTTTAAAGTTTGTCATTCTTTGTTAGGCTGCTGGGTCTGTTCAGGTCCTAGTACTGTAAACATCATCATCAGACACTGAGCACGATGGTCCATCCAGAGAAGAACTGACTCCTCAACTGTTGTGTGTCCAGTTATCCACGACCACAATAGGTTGTCAAGACTTGCGTGTTTCTGAATTACAGCTCACATGTTTGCTGGCATATCAAAAGCTTCTTGATACATTTAAGCTCTTTCACTGCACTGCAGCACTTCTGAAGACAGTGAATAAAGTTGGCATGCCTTTGACATGTTCAACCTTTACTGAGAGCCGTTCATGCATGTTTCTATATCTGCAGCTTTGATCTTTATTTCATTATCAAACTGCCCATACAGCAATTCCTCCTCTGTCATGAGCCACGTGTTACCAGTCTACATACAGGTTTTTGTGGCTGCCCTCATGCGTACAGCAATAGTAAGATGAGACACTCTTCCTTCTCCTTGGTTTTGTCTCCCACACAGTGAAACGCTCAGATGGACGCTCTGTATGAAGGAGCATCTCTAGAAGTTGGAATTTGCATGTTGCAATTTCATTATCTAATTTTCGTCTATGCAACAGACTATAGAAATCATAATCAAACAAATAATTCAACATTGGCTGCAGCACCCAGGATTAAAATATTCTTCTTCTTGTTGGTGCTCCATCTTTCGAACCTAGTTTGTATAAATTAATGTATCAACTTGTGTTTGTTGTTAGTTAATTCCCAGTGTCCAACAACCAATTACAGCTGGCATTCACTTTTATTATTAGCAGAAAGCTCGGTGCTGTCAGCCGCACTGCATGCAGAGACATTAAAGATTGATTAATCTGTCGTATTTCCTGAAAGACCAAATTGTTGCTTTTTGACCTCTTCAGCATTTGAATGAAAGTCATTAAGAACAGTTTTGTTTTATGAAACTGACTGTAAGAAATTGGTTTTCCTGGGGCTGCAGTCACATTACAAAGACCGCATGGATAAATGTGAACAGAAGTCGCCCTTCTGTGTCTGTGGATTGGAAAATTAGTTCCACAAACTTTGCCTCAAGCCGGAAAAAAAACGTCACAGGTTGAGTTCAGCTGAACACACTGATCTGTTGTGATACGCTGTCCTGGTGGTAGGGGTGCAACGATACGCAAAATTCACGGTTCGGTTCGGTTCGATACTTTGGTGTCACGGTTCAATATTTTTTCGATACAAAAAAAATGTTCATGCCTTTTTAATTTGTCATTTATTAAAATTATAAATATATATTTTAACTCAAAAGTACAGTTTTTAAATTTTATGTTGCTGAAACAAAAGTAATTTAAAAAATAAATATATCTCAGGGATCTCAAAATTTCAAAACCCCTGGTAGCCCTTCGGGCAGGGACTCTTCAGTTTTTGGTAGCCCAAAATAAATGTAAGTAGCCCGAATAAAAAAGAGAGCAATTTTTTGATTGATGTTTTGTTTCCTTTACAATATTATACATTAAAGTATAATATTGTAAAGGAAACAAAACATTCATCAAAAAATTGTTGAAAAACAAATTACAACATTGTATAAAAATTACAATCATCAACTCAAATACTTGGTTCTAATTGAACAGAAATTTCTATGAACTTGTAAGAACTGTGTAGGACATGAATCAGTCTGTGTCAGATCCTGAATTTGAAATTTCCGCTGAAGTCATGGGTGAGAGACAGTGGAACCAAGATCGAGGCCATTTGCTTTTTGAAGTTTGCAAAGACTGCTAAATTTTGCCAGTGGTAGTTCACTCTTTGCAACATAGTACGCTGTTCTAAACAGATTTTTCAGGTTTATTTTTAGTATGTTATTTGCAATTGGTGTTTGTTCTGGGAAAGATATTGCAGACTGAGCAATAATGCATTTCTTGCATTTCTCATGGCTTCTAATGGGGGCCTTTCTTAAAATGACTGGTCCCAGTAACAAAGGCGCTTGTCGACTCAGAAATCGAGAGAAAACCAACAACACACCCGGCAGAACATTATGTTATTTACACGGGTGCACATAAGTGGTCCGCATGTGCGCATTCGCTGTCAAAATAAAAGACGCGCACCAGATAAGAAGTTGCAACGTGCGTTTGCATCCATATAAAAGGCACTGTTTTTGTCCGCTAGAGTGGGATTTTCACGGCACATTCTGCACCACATCTCTGTGCGTTCATCATTTGTTTGAAGCCAGCTCACCTCCTGCAACCACTTTTCCGAGAATACGCGCTTCTTTTGTGGTTCGGACTCCTTCTGACATTTCTTTGGAGGTGGAGGAACACCAAAGTAATTGCTTAAAGGAGCTTCTTCGACATCTTTAAGAGTTTTAAACAAATGTCTGTCCTCCTCCAGAAAATCTTATGTATGCAAACACGCGATGCAACTTCATATCTTGTGCGCGTTTTTTTTTTTTTTTTGACAGCGAATGCGCACCTGCGGACCACTTATGTGCAGCCCCGGTTATATAGCTCGTCATATTGCAGCCACAGAAATTCTTTTGTCCATGAAACCATGAAGCTGCACTTTCTTTTTGCCTTATAGTCTGATTTGTCATAACTTTTCCGTTTTGTGGTAGGCTTTTCTTTGGCTGTCACTTCTTCACCCTGACCTGTCTTATTTGGCTAAGCAGAACTAAAATATATATCCTGCTGCTTTTACACACACACACACACACACACACACACACACACATACATAACGGTCAGCGATTCTCTGCGCGATCAACCTCTCATATGTTTAAGCTTGCTACAGGAGATTTCACTTGTCATGTTTGCATAGTAAGCTAACGATTGATAAGACGATGTCAGAGGAATTGGTGCGCAAATTATCATCACTCACCAATCAGTGCTGTCGCTCTCTATACACAGTTCACGCGATTGCAAAGTGAAAGCAAAAAACAAGCGCAAATTCAAACGCGATTTCAATATGTCACATATTGACAGTGGCTCACCGATGCCAATGACATAATTACCCAGCTACATTTCCAAAAGAATGCAAAAACATTGACATATATTTTTCCTTCCAACAATAGCCCGACGGGCAGGGCAGAGATAGATTTTGGTAGCCCGACTGGAAAAATCTTGCGAGCCCTGTATCTGATTGAGGAATCACTCATCTTTGGAAAAGAGAGTTTATTACAGAGAAATGTCTCTTTCCAAAATAAAAGCTATACTATACGCTTCTTCTGGGCTATATTCTCAGCAGCATATTGTAGCGGGTCAGAGCTGTTCGGGGTTCTGTTTGTACAGTTATGTTTTGTTTATGTTGCCATAGTGACGGGTGACGCCCTCTCGCTGCGACGGTGTGTCCTTCCGGGGTCAGAGGGCGCCTTGTGTGTTGTTGTTGCTGTGCGGTTTCCGCGCTGAGCAGTTAGCTAGCGGCAGTGTTCTTCTGCAGATGTCAATAAACGGCTGTGCTCCCTGGCTAGCTCACGGGAAGCAAGACCAAACGACACCTCCGTCTCCTCGTTGTCTGAGCTCGCCACATTGGTGTCAGAAGTGGGATGATGGTGGCACCCCATGTTCTGACTTTTCCCCCACCGGTCGTGACCGGCCGGTGCGCAGAAAGAAGGCACCTGGACATTTGCAAAGTGAAAGCAAAAAACAAGCGCAAATTCAAACGCGATTTCAATATGTCACATATTGACAGTGGCTCACCGATGCCAATGACATAATTACCCAGCTACATTTCCAAAAGAATGCAAAAGCATTGACATATATTTTTCCTTCCTACAATAGCCCAACGGGCAGGGCAGAGATAGATTTTGGTAGTATGACTGGAAAAATCGCTAGCCCCGGGACGTCGGGCTAGCGATTTTGCAAGCCCTGTGTTACAGGCATGGCCCTTTAAGGATGAAGCCTGATGGGAAATGTATTCGGGATGTGTGTAGCGGGACTGCCTGGTGTGTGTGTGTGTGTGTGTGTGTGAAGAGAGAGAGGGAAAAGTAACGGTTAGCTACAGAAGAGACGAAAAGAAAATAAATAAAAGGAATATAATAACTCCCTCGACAGCCAGAGTTGTGTCGGCGATGCTCGCAGTGAGTAAACTGTTTCAGCCCACTGTACGCGGTGTTCGTGCCTTAGAGAAGAAATAAAGTTCGGTGAAGCAGTTTCCTACGCCTCCTTCGATCTTTTTGCTAGCGGAGTTGACCTGTATAGTAAGCTGTTGCCGGCTACGAGTCAGTTACGGAACCTTCAAGTAACTGCCAGAGGTTTCCTTACTACGGTTCGGGGCCGCGGATCTGGCGCGGTAACACCTGTATCTGATTGAGGAATCACTCATCTTTGGAAAAGAGAGTTTATTACAGAGAAATGTCTCTTTCCAAAATAAAAGCTATACTACACGCTTCTTCTGGGCTATATTCTCAGCAGCATATTGTAGCGGGTCAGAGCTGTTCGGGGTTCTGTTTGTACAGTTATGTTTTGTTTATGTTGCCATAGTGACGGGTGACGCCCTCTCGCTGCGACGGTGTGTCCTTCCGGGGTCAGAGGGCGCCTTGTGTGTTGTTGTTGTTGCTGTGCGGTTGCCGCGCTGAGCAGTTAGCTAGCGGCAGTGTTCTTCTGCAGATGTCAATAAACGGCTGTGCTCCCTGGCTAGCTCACGGGAAGCAAGACCAAACGACACCTCCGTCTCCTCGTTGTCTGAGCTCGCCACATTGGTGTCAGAAGTGGGATGATGGTGGCACCCCATGTTCTGACCCGAGTGACTTTTCCCCCACCGGTCGTGACCGGCCGGTGCGCCAAAAGAAGGCACCTGGACATTTGCAGGACTTTGTGTGGGGCAATGGGGTCGTCGGGGACGACTGACCCCTTAGGTGGGGGCTGTGTAGCGGGTCAGGGCTGTTCGGGGTTCTGTTTGTACAGTTATGTTTTGTTTATGTTGCCATAGCGACGGGTGACGCCTTCTCGCTGCAACGGTGTGTCCTTCCGGGGTCAGAGGGCGCTCTGTGTATTGTTGTTGCTGTGCGGTTGCAGCGCTGAGCAGTTAGCTAGCGGCAGTGTTCTTCTGCAGATGTCAATAAACGGCTGTGCTCCCTGGCTAGCTCCCTGGAAGGAAGACCAAACGATACCTCCGTCTCCTCCTTGTCTGAGCTCGCCACAATATTAAACATATCAGGTCCCCATAAGGAGAATCATGTGCTAACGGCTGTCTAAATGACTCGGGTAAAGTTGTAGCATGCATGCTTGTTGTTTTTGTCTGCTTCCACTTGTCTTTGCACTAGGATGATGTCGGCATAAATGTGCAGTCATATTCGTTGTGTTCCCACTAGTGCTGTCAGCGTTAATCTCGTTGAAATAACGTTAACGCCACAACACGGCAAATCTCCGTTAACGAGCTACCCCTGCTTGGGGCTAGACGGCCAACACGTTAACGAGCTAACTGCGCTAACACACTAGTTCCCACCCATGTAATTGAGCATTGCATGGCACATCCAACATACTGTTTTACTTTAGTCCATGACGCGCTTACCTTCAGGGTCATACGTCACATGAAAACCAAAATAATTCCAAACGCCAGATCTGAATGAGGTTGGGGGAGGTTCAATTTGCCATGTTGCAAGGAGAGCTTAACTTCTGTCTCGCTAGCTTGCCCTGCGCTCTTCCTTCTGACAATGCTGTCTGTGTTGAACGCTCAGCGGATCTGCGCTCGACAGTGCAGCCTAGGTGGAGTAGTCGAACGCAGATTCACTGAGCGCTCAACACAGACAGCATCGTCAGAAGGAAAGTTGATAAAATAAATTACAAATTTTGTATTGTTCGATACATATGCGTACCGAACCGAAAGCACTGTATCGAACGGTTCAGTATCGATACGAGTATCGTTGCACCCCTACCTGGTGGTAATGCAAATGTTTGTTATTTCAGGGAATTTCAGAGTTTGGTGTAAAAGTCTGATGTTTGGTTCTTTTAATCTATTTAAAATTACTGAATATCAGTAAAACCCAATGGATTTTTTTGTGCTTATGTTAGATTTCAGATCAACCCCCCGTACAAGCAGAGCTAACTTGTGCCTGGATTGTTGTTTTGGGCACAGTCAGTATCGACCCTGATAGGAAAGATTTTTTAACAACCCGGTTTGGCTACAGAGAGTGATTTGCAGTATATAAAAACCCCCTCTGGAAATGCTTTGATAATGTGATGTGCAAGCTATATAACCTTAGGTTACCATTCCCATACTCACAGCATGAAAGCATGTCTCAGTTTCTCCAAATTGGCACGATTTTATAGTCTGATTTTAGAAGTCCATCTAAACATGATGTCTCAACTCCTGCCACAAGCTTTCAATTGTTAATAGACTCAGTTGGACTTCTCAAGCAACAACCTTTGATGTCACAGAAACAGTCCACTGGATTTCATATGACTGGGAAATAAAAGACTCAAAACAAAAGAACTTGGGTAAATGTAGGCCAAAGTATTAAAAACATAAATCTATGACATAAAGAGGAAATTGGTGACTTGTATTACAAGTGACAATGCATAGAATTAGATCTGTGGAAACTTCTGTGGAAAAGTCTTTAAAATGCTGAATGCACCACATGTGGCAGAACTGCATTTGAACTATGCATGTAACGTTCAGTCAGAGCAACTGGTAGTTTTTTCCATAGACTAAAATCATGCCATGACAACAAATCTACCACCTATAGCATTTTATAAACTCTGTTTATAGTCATCACCTGTGGCAGCTGTAAATACGTTTTGACAAAAAAGATGTTTGGATAATTTCACTTAGATTTTTAATGAATTTATTTTCTTTGTGGCAGAAAACATTGTAAACCTATCATATTACAGTTCAGTCCTCCTTCTAGGGTATTGGTCAGATTTTAGTGAAACCTGCACACGATGATCATCCAATGGGTATTTACCCAAACTGTGCTCATCTTTGTCACCTTTGTTCTCAGTGGATCTCATAGGTTTGTACAAAACAACCAACCATTGACAAGAAAACCTGTGATTTTCTTTCCATTATTAAATCACAACATTTGGCAATATTCCATGGGTTCAAGCCTTCAAGCAGTCATTGGCTGCAAAGCTTCTTTTTTTTTATTCAGGTACTAAAAACAGTCTTTATATTGAAATTTGAGCTAGTTTGTCATAATATTTTTGAAGATGTCAATCTAATATTGATTGTTGTTAAAATCCACCATGGTGGTGTACAAAAATTGTGTCTTTGTCAAAAACATTATGGAGGGAACTGTAAATTATTTAAATAGTGCCTACATCTGTCTTCACTTAAAGCTGATAAGCCAAACCATGAAGCTATGAGAAAGGGTTGTTGACACTAGCTTAAAAAGAGAGGTGACAATCAGTGAGCAGCAGCATCAGAATCAGAATACTCTATTAATCCCTGAGAAAATTATGTAATTGCCTAAACTAAATGAAATAATACAATATATCACCAAGTTCCAAAATATAGTAAAATATCTTTAATATGTACAAATAGTTATAAATACCCCAGTGTATAACACAAATTAAATATATATGGTTGAAAAGTAGCCATCATGCAGTGAAAAAGCACAGAGTGTTCGTGGAAAATGATAGAGAAGGTCAGAAAGAGCAGCACTGAATCTTTATGGATCTAGAGAAAGCATATAATAGGGTGCTAAGAGGGGAACTATACATGGTAGTGAGACCTTCCTGGAGGCCGAGCTGGAGATGGCAAGATTTTCATTGGGAGTGATCAGAATGGACAAGATTAGAAATGAGGTTACATTTGAGATGGTTTGGACACGAGGAGAGGACGGATAGTCGATATATTGGGGATGTAGAATACGGTGGTTCCAGGCAAGATGAAAAAGAGGAAGACCACAGAGAGGGTTCATGTAGGAATAACTGCAGAGGCTTGGTGTGTCAGAGTAGGATTCTAGGAAAAGGGGGAAATGGAGGCAGCGAATCTCTTTAATATTAATATTTTTCTGCTTTTTGCATCATTAAAATTAGCACTGCAATTAAACACAACATTTGTTGTCTTGTTGCAGCAGTATGTAGGAGGGCTCTCTCTTTTAAAATCCCAACTTATAGGAACAAATGTGGCCTTGGTGTGTGTCAGGGCTCTCGTGGTCTGATTCTCATTGGGGTCTTCAGTCTCATAATGGAAAACACATGTAAATTAGAGCAGCATTTCAGTGACTCTAAAAAGGTTCACAATTATATTGAATGGAATTGTGAACGATGAGGCAGATATGAATTAATTAACGCTTTCTGTTCTCTTAGTGAAAAGTAGGTGCATCTGCTGATGAAAGCAGCGAGCTTCCCTCAGTCATAGTTAGTGTAGCATCCCCGGTTGAAAAGATGGTCTCTCAAACTGATGGTTCACAATCCTTTTATTAAACAGCCGTGTATGTGAACACACCGTAAGAGCTACAACATACAGAATAAAAGACTATTAGTAAATCAAACAGTGTGTTACCTTTAACCTTTTGACTTATTCATTAATCACAAATTAATTCTCCTTACCTTACATAACAAATAACACTAAAACTTGTAAATTATTGCATATAACAGGGAAATCGTTGCATCGCTGCCTAAACATGACGAGGTACGTTAGCGCCCTCTAGTGGGTGAAAACTTAGCCTTTATGCTTAGTAGCGGTCAGCAGCTATATGCTCCGTAAAACAACAAAATACATATCTACAGGACAAACTTTGTTACAAACCTTGTTCCCTCATCAACCAGGTGCTAAGAAACTGCTTTCGACTCAGTGTTGCACCTTAATAGCCGTTCTTTTTCCCATTCCCGTCCATTAACCATAGAGCACACCTTCTCTCTGTGCATTAAAACTCGCGCTTCTGCCATATGGTTTACGCCACTTGATTTACGGCACCTTGTCGCTCTGTGACTTTCAAAATAAAAGCATTCACTCCAACAATATAATAGCCACTCATAAGTTTACAAAACACTTTACCAAATATTAATGAGGTCATTTACAGTTAGTAATTACTGGTCTTGGTGCTGACAGTGACAGCTTAAGGCAGAAGAGATGAGGCTTAATTATGGACTAACGAGACACGTGTCACGTCAAGGTGAGGGTAGGGTGAACAACCCTGCTCATCAAATCCGTAAAAAACATTATCCAACATGAGACCATTTCGATTTGTCGCTCCTGTAGGATCTACTTGGCACACTTACAGTAAAGGTCATGTGTAACCACGGTAACTTCTGCCCCCACTTCCGCCAGTCCCTTTATTGTGGCGGGAATGAATCCTGTATAAGTTCCGGGTCAATCAGCTGCATGTCCCTGCTCCTCTGGCTGCTGTTGTCCCTGTGGTTGGCGTACTTGTCAGATATCGACAAATTTTGCACTACAGGCCAGTTGACAGCGTGCAATAACCCGGCCGATTCATTCATTTACACTACCTCACACTCGACTCAACGGTCAGGTTTTTTTGTTCTCCCGCGATCTGCCCTGATCAGCGCAAGATGGCGAGCCACCCGACCACCGCTACGTTGCGGTAGGAAGTGTGAACCTATGGACTGAATCACAAATTGTTGACAATGACCTATCACAGGTCCATGGAACTAAACTAAATCACATACTGGACTACACCTCATCCCACCTCCTTTTGGAACCTACTAAGCTGTTTTGTATTGTCAACATTATTTTTGTTTGTGATATATATGCATATGTTTTTATTTCTTTTGTACATCCGTCTATACACTTCTCATAACAAACATAATATATATATATTTGAGCTCTACTTTTGTTTCCTGTGTTTTATTCACACCCTCAGGCTCCATAGTCGAATCTTATTCTGATAGCTCATTGTCTATGAGGCTGCAGTCAGGCGCCCTGGTCCTTTAATCGCGTTACAAGTGGCGAGCCAGCCAGGAGCCTTTGTGTGTGAATATTTTGGGGTCTTACGTACAATTTTCTTTACTTATTTACTTCGCTTTTGCTGAACATAAAATCAAAAATGGATTCAGTTGCACTTTCTGGCATAAATATATCACAGTCTGTGATGATCTCCGGTGTGTCTAACACAAAATCTGATAATGAAATTCTTGACTACTTGCGTACTTATGGGAATCTTAACCGTCATTTTTACGTAAATGATCCCGCAAGTACTTTCTTCAAAAACCTGATCGCTGAGTTTGTAGATACCACTGCTTTTACAACTCTAGAGCCGTTTCTGCCATACACCCACTGTTCTAAAAGTGTTGCCGACCTTGTTTTCCGCGTCACAGCTTTGGCCTGTGAGTACGCCGCCACGGAGGACAGCAGCAGTCCCCCTCCCAATTACCTCAAAGAGCTCAAGCATATTGCTGATCGCAGCGGGCACCGGTTTGAAGATGTCTTGAAGACAGTAATGAGGCAGATTGGTCAACATTTGCATGAAGCAGGAGCAGGTGATGATGGAAAAGTTGAATATGATGAGGAAAATGGAGTAGATGAGGACATTGGTGTAGAGGAAGAAGAAAGGGAACTGGAGCAGCAGCAATTGTCTTCACCTCCTGCCAGACAGGTTTCCACTGACCAGCAGGGGGCACGACCTCGTCAAAGCCAGACTGGACCAACTCCAAGAGTATCACTCACAGCCCCTGATCTCAACCCACCACAAATACAAAGGGTTGTTGTTGAGCATGTGGTCCGAAACCCAGACATAAGCACCACAACTTCACTACGTCTCCGTGCTTTTTCAGGAAGGATTCCTAAGCCAAGTAGTGAAGCAGATTTTGAATCATGGCGTTCCCAAATTGATCTACTGCTTGCCGACCCCAGTGTGTCAGCTCTATACGTCGCCAGGCGTATTATAGAGAGCCTGTTGTCACCTGCTGCTGATTTGGTTAAAGGTCTAAGTCCCAACACATTGCCTTCAGTCATACTAAGTGTACTTGACTCCGCTTTTGGAACAGTTCAAGATGGTGAAGAATTGTATGCTCAATACTTAAATATTCTTCAAAATCCAGGTGAACGACCATCCGCTTACCTCCAAAGATTGCAGCTAACCCTCAGCACTGTTGTAAAGCAAGGAGGACTTGCAGCTGCTGACATGAATAAGCATCTGCTGAAGCAGTTTTGTCGTGGGTGTTGGGATAACACTATACTAACCAAACTACAATTAGAACAGCAAAAGGACAACCCACCACCTTTCTCTGACTTGTTGTTGTCGTTACGGACAGAAGAAGACAGACAAATTGCTAAGGAGTCACTTATGAAGAAATACATCGGTTCATCAAAACAAAAAGCTAACATCCAATCCCAAAGTACTTGTTCTTGTGGGCACTCTACAGCCAATGAAGAGCTAAAAGAAATGAAAAAACAACTCCAAACCCTCCAACAGCAAATGTCCCAACTTTTGTCCCAAAAAAGTCCAACCGAGTCAAAGTTTAAGCCACGACAAACCAAATCCAGTCATTCTTCACCTCAGTCAAATACCAAACCCAAGCCATGGTACTGTTTTAACTGTGGAGAAGATGGCCATGTTTCTTCCACCTGCAACAACAGAGCAAACTCCAGTCTTGTTGAACAGAAAAAGAGCCAATTAAGAAAAAAACAGCAAGAGTGGGACGCTAGAAATACTTCATCTTTAAACTAGAAGGAGTTTCTGTGGTGGGACACACAGGAGCTGCGTGCACGAACAGTCCCAGAAACCACAACAAATTTCCATTGTTGCCAAAAGGGCTTGTGGGGACTAAAAGCACAGGCCAAGTTCAAATCAAAGGCAACCATTTCAACTGTCTTCTTGATTCTGGCTCTCAGGTTACTACGATTCCTTTTTCCTTCTATAATACTTACCTTTCAGACCATCCAATCAAACCACTGGATGATCTGTTGGAAGTAGAAGGAGCAAATGGACAAGCCGTACCTTACCTGGGATACATTGAGATTAACATGACGTTCCCAGCTAATTTTCTTGGCTCATCCATTAATGTTGATACACTTGCGCTTGTTGTGCCTGACGTCCAGCAATCACCCCCAATGATACTTGTTGGTACCAACACTCTTGACGTTGCGTACAGCAAACACTGTGATACCCTCTCTGAGCAGTCATTCCTGCCATCTGGTTCCGGTTACATTGCAGTTTATAAAATCCTCCAGTGTCGCCACATCCAGAATTCAAATGACCAGTATGCTCCTGTAATCTTAAAGTCAGACCAACCGCATACGATTACTGCCGGCCAAACCACTGTCCTTGAGGGATGCCTGGTCACAAGGCTATTCCAAGGTGAGAAAGCAGTTATTCTGGAACAACCCACCTCCAGTTCTCTGCCTGGTGGACTCCTAGTAAAAACCTGCCTTGTGGACTTACCTAAACGTCGGCCATGTTCTCTGCCTGTTGTAGTGAGTAATGAGTCCGACCATGAAATCCACATTCCAGCTCGAGCTATTATTGCAGAAATCAGCGCCTTCCAAGAGGTCATTTCCAAAGAGCAACCCACCCAGTATTCAGACCAGTCTATAGAGTCATTACCTCCATCTCAACCACCATACAACTTTGGAGATTCCCCCTTAACTCCAGACTGGAAAGAACGCATTGTTCAAAAACTCAACACTATTCCTGAAGTATTTGCCAAACACGATCTGGATTTCGGCAGGACCAACAAAGTTAAACACCAAATCAAATTGTCCGATCCAACTCCTTTCAAGCAAAGACCACGACCAATTCACCCTCAAGATCTTGATGCTGTCAGGAAGCACCTGCAAGAACTTCTTGACTCTGGCGTTATCAGAGAATCTGACTCACCATTTGCCTCTCCAATTGTGGTTGCACGCAAAAAGAACGGCAGTATACGTCTTTGTATTGACTACCGCAAACTCAATCTGCAAACAATCAAAGATGCTTATGCTCTGCCTAAACTGGAAGACACCTTCTCCGCACTTGCAGGATCAAAGTGGTTCACGGTGCTAGACCTCAAGTCGGGTTACTACCAAATCGAAATGGAGGAGAAGGATAAGGCAAAGACTGCCTTTGTCTGCCCAGTAGGATTTTGGGAATTTAATCGGATGCCACAAGGGATTACCAACGCACCAAGCACTTTCCAACGGCTGATGGAAAAATGCATGGGAGAATTAAATCTAAAAGAAGTCTTGGTTTTCATTGACGATCTCATTGTCTTTGCACCAACTCTTGAGGAACATGAAGCTCGCCTGATGAAAGTTCTCACCCGACTCAAAGATTTTGGCTTGAAGCTTTCACTTGAGAAATGCATGTTCTTCCAGACATCGGTGAAGTATCTGGGCCATGTAGTGTCCCAGGCTGGTGTTGAAACTGATCTGGACAAGATTTCCACACTCACTTCTTGGCCAGTGCCAAAAAACTTGAAGGAATTAAGATCTTTCCTTGGTTTTGCTGGGTACTACAGACGTTTTGTCCAGGGATATTCGGCCATTGTCAAGCCGTTACATGAACTCACTGCTGGTTATCCACCTTCTCAGAGGAAACTGAGACGAACTGTAAAGCCAGAGAATTACCTCAACCCCAAAGAGCCATTTGGAGGACGATGGACGCAAATGTGTCAACAAGCTTTTGAGTCCATTATTGACAAACTCACTTCTGCCCCAGTTCTGGCATTTGCTGATCCCCAGAAACCATACACACTCCACACTGATGCCAGTGCCACAGGTCTTGGTGCGGTGCTGTATCAAGAGCAGGATGGAAAAAATAGAGCTGTAGCATATGCCAGCAGAGGTCTTTCCCGGAGTGAGTCAAAGTATCCCGCCCACAAATTGGAGTTTCTTGCTTTGAAGTGGGCGGTAACTGAAAAATTCCACGACTACCTTTATGGTGCTCAGTTTACAGTTGTGACAGACAGCAACCCATTAACATACCTCTTATCATCAGCAAAACTTGACGCTACCGGTTACAGATGGCTTTCAGCTTTGTCCACTTTCACCTTCAAATTAATCTACAGAGCAGGAAAGCAGAACTCGGATGCTGATGGTTTGTCTCGCCGACCTCATGGTGAACTGTCTGATGATCCTCTGTCACAGAAAGAACGTGAGCGAATCTGGAGATTTGCATGGCAACATCTCAATGAACCAGATTATGTCTCTATTGACCAGCATACCATCAAAGCAGTTTGTGACCGTCATCTGATGTACAGTTCAAGCACGGATCCTGATCTTGCTCTGGTGTTATCCATGTCTGTCAATGTCGACAGTCTGCCTGACAGTTTCACGGACGACATCCAGTTCACCTCCATGGTACTCCCCCAAATCTCAACAGCTGACCTTGCAGCCAAACAACGCTTTGACCCTGTCATCCGGCATGTCATAGCTCAGGTTGAACGAGGCAAGTCACCACCGCCATTCCTGAGGGAAGAACTTCCTGATCTACCTCTATTACTGCGAGAAGTAAATAAACTGGAGCTCCATAACACCCTTCTCGTCAGGAAGAGACAAGTGGGAAGTGACTTCGCATACCAGCTAGTGCTACCTGAGGAATATCGACCAGTTGTACTTAACCACCTACATGATCAAATGGGTCACATGGGAATTGACAGAACGCTGGACTTGGTCCGTTCCCGGTTTTATTGGCCTAAGATGACACGTGATGTGGTCAATAAAATAAGACAGTGCGAAAGATGCGTGAGACGCAAATCCCCATCTGAACGAGCCGCACCTCTGGTCAATATCAAAACCTCTCATCCCATGGAACTGGTGTGCATGGATTTTCTCTCTGTGGAACCAGATCGTGGAGTCAAAGACATACTTGTCATAACTGACCATTTCACAAAATATGCCATTGCTGTGCCAACACCAAACCAGAAAGCCAGGACTGTTGCCAAATGTTTATGGGACAACTTTCTTGTGCATTATGGTATCCCAGAACGTTTGCACAGTGACCAAGGCCCTGACTTTGAATCCAGAATCATCCGAGAGCTTTGTGAAATGGCTGGGATCCACAAAATAAGAACCACTCCATACCATCCAAGAGGCAATCCTGTTGAACGGTTTAACCGAACATTACTGGATATGCTAGGAACACTCACAGCTCAACAGAAATCCCATTGGAAAGATTTTGTAAAACCCCTGGTGCATGCATACAATTGCACAAGAAACGATGTTACAGGTTTTTCACCATATGAGCTTATGTTTGGCCGCCAACCTCGCTTACCGGTGGACTTGGCCTTTGGACTACCCCTTGCCAAAGAAGGATCAACATCCCACACACAATATGTGGACAAACTAAAGTCCCACCTAGAAGAAAGTTACAAGCTGGCCATCGAAAACTCAGAAAAGGTGAGGAAACGTAACAAAAACAGATTTGATAAAAATGTCACTGCATCACAGCTGAATGTTGGAGACAGAGTTCTTGTGAGGAATGTGCGGTAACTTAACCACGGTAACTTCTGCCCCCACTTCCGCCAGTCCCTTTATTGTGGCGGGAATGAATCCTGTATAAGTTCCGGGTCAATCAGCTGCATGTCCCTGCTCCTCTGGCTGCTGTTGTCCCTGTGGTTGGCGTACTTGTCAGATATCGACAAATTTTGCACTACAGGCCAGTTGACAGCGTGCAATAACCCGGCCGATTCATTCATCTTTACACTACCTCACACTCGACTCAACGGTCAGGTTTTTTTGTTCTCCCGCGATCTGCCCTGATCAGCGCGAGATGGCGAGCCACCCGACCACCGCTACGTTGCGGTAGGAAGTGTGAACCTATGGACTGAATCACAAATTGTTGACAATGACCTATCACAGGTCCATGGAACTAAACTAAATCACATACTGGACTACACCTCATCCCACCTCCTTTTGGAACCTACTAAGCTGTTTTGTATTGTCAACATTATTTTTGTTTGTGATATATATGCATATGTTTTTATTTCTTTTGTACATCCGTCTATACACTTCTCATAACAAACATAATATATATATATTTGAGCTCTACTTTTGTTTCCTGTGTTTTATTCACACCCTCAGGCTCCATAGTCGAATCTTATTCTGATAGCTCATTGTCTATGAGGCTGCAGTCAGGCGCCCTGGTCCTTTAATCGCGTTACACATGCATTTATCTGTTTTGGCTTTCAGTAAAAATCTCTTCAACCTCCTCTCTTATATACTTGCAGAGTAACACATTACATTTCTTTGCTTTTTTTTCCTTTTGAGGAGCTGAATTTTATGCAAATGTGAAATTATAGAAAGCCTAAAAAACTATAGAAAAATTGTCTTCAACCTCTTAGAGCTCTAATTATGTTATATGTTGATGAATGTGAGAGGATGGTCAAGTTAGACTTCAGGTTTTCATTAACTCATTTGAACATCTGAACCCAGGTGAGGTTCTTCTTTTAATCTTGATATAAAATTCTGTCCATGTGTTTCAATAATCCATGAATGTCCATGAGGTAATATATCAGATTTTGCATGAAATTAATTTTAATGGCATCTGAATGGCCTCTTTATGCTTATGAACGGCCTGTCCCTGCTGTCCTACAGCTGACAGTAATCGCACGTTCATAAACAAGCTACACACAAGTCCCGTCTTCTCTATGCCCATCTTCTCAGCCATCAAAACTTAATTTACATAAACAAATCTCCAGATTGTGGTTCAGGTCGTGCTAAACGATGTTTACTGGTCAAAACTTATTTTGTGTGTTCTTTAAGGTAAATTAAATTATATTTGTGTAGCCAGTTCACAGTTCACAACAAAGTCAATTTATTCACTAAGATAAAGACACTACAATATTAGAAAGTGAACTCTTGGAACTTGGTAATGGTTTACACAGACTCTGACCAGTGCACAGCCTTGCATTTTCACCTTTCCCACCTGACCCTCTGATTCCAACATGTGTTCTCCAAAGCATACCTCCACCTCTCCAGGCTCTCTTGCACCCACTCCCTACTTACACAGCAGGACAAAGTGTCGTCTGTGACCCTCATAGTCCAAAGAGACTATTACATTGTTAAATACAGAACTATAAACCAAAATCATCATCTTCCTGTGACCTTCTTTTGTTATGTAAATTATTCTAAAACTGAACTGCATGTGGTTTGCTGTAAATAATTAAATAAGAACTCATTAATGAAAAATATTTGAAGTAGTCTCTAGATGTATGTCTCCGTTCTTACTTACATTTTTTCACAATTTATAGCCACATTTTTGTTATTTTTGTCAGATTTTTAACTGGTCTAATCCGGTGCTTTTGTACATTATAATGACTTTATGTCTTACAACTTGCAAGTTTGATAAATAAATAAACAAACATGACTTTGCCGGTGCTAACATATCTGTAGTCTCTGTGTCAGGTTTGGCACAAAAAGGCCAAGCATCTGAAACCACACACGTCATAGATGGACCAAATTAACATGCTAATAGCATTCCAAGCATTCAAAATAACTTTCATTTTTATTCATTTTGTGGCACTGTGGGGTCGCTCGATGCCCAGAGGTGAATTTCCCACGTGATTTCTTTTTATCATAAATGCACATCTCATGAAATATACAAAATGACACGCAGAGCCACAAAAACAGCATCAGGATTGTGCAAGAAGATTTCAGTATTTAAATCTTTGCATTTGAGCTACGAGCTGTCACATAATGTACTGTCCAGTGTTTTCTCCTTTTTTAAACAGGCAATGTTTCCTCACCACATAAACTGATTTTATAATCAACCTGTTTCAAACATTTCAACAGGTGCTCAGAGCAACTGCTGTGGAGTCAGAGAGGCTTAAAGGCTTGCTGATATCTGTGGACACGAAGGAAGCAACCAAATCGATCCAGATGGTCTGGGAATTTGTGAAGTTCCTTTAAAAAACACAACGCTGCTTCTTCTGCAATAGTTAATGAAATATTGCAATATGCAGTCCTTGATGTAAAAAGAGCCCATGTAGCCCACATGTTCCTAGAATGGCCATCATAGTCTTTTTTTTTTCAGGTACAAATTGGATTTTTCCGGCCAAGATTTAGCTGAAGCAGTTTTAGCAAGTACAGTAAATTTAAATAAAATATGAAATACAAGAGGCTGCAAACAAATTGCTAGTTTCTTATAATTTTTTTCAGACCTGATTAGCTAAAGGGATGTTCTGCTGTAAAAAACTTTTTATGTTTTTACCCAGATCTGACAAGCAGAATGTGCTCCTCTAAGATTTGGGTTGGGATCACCACCAATGACAAATTCATAACTGAGCGACTTAGCTACATCTTAACTTTTCCAGGTAAACAACAACATTCCTAGGACATCATTGGTTACTTAGAAATTCACTAATCACAGAGCAACTTTGTTCTAGCTGGGGTTGGTGTATGAACCACGTGCAGGATCTTAGAAACAGCAAAATCTGATTTTTTAGGGTATTTTAGTAAGTGAATGACCTCCATCCATCCAACCATTCGCTTCTGCTTATCCTTTCCAGGGTCGTGGGTTGCATCTGAACTTATTGATGTATTTTTGCTTGAGAGAAATAACGAATATTTTTCCAGTAAAACTAAAAAAAAGGAAGTTTAGTAAAAGGTTTTGCCATCGAAATGTAGGTAATGCACCTCCACGTATCTCAGAATTGCAGCATTTATCGAACAACAAGAATAACAGGCAGGTCAGCTCTGTAAGAAATAGCTGAAACTCATTATATTTAAAGGCTCCAGCGGTATTCTATCCCACAGACACAACAGCCATGATGTGGGGGTTGTTTCAGTCTAGAGAAACTTGATTGGTTGCAATTTCCTCGATGTTTTCCAGCCTCAGTGTGAAACTGAGCTGACGTGCTGCAGTTCTTTCTTTTCTATTCGGGGCTGTTTGGTTTGATAACAGCTGCAGAACATTAGATTTATTTTAGGCGAGACACCTGCTGATACAGTGACTGTAACACACAAAGACAGAGGAACCTGTCTGAGTACGCCGATGTATTGTGCCGTAGAAAACTTCAGACTGCTCTCCACAGGGCTGTTCAGAGATAAAATGTTTCGGGTTTGAACTGCCTGCTTTTTACGTATGCATCTTCAGTCTCATTACCTTTTGAGTTTCTGTACTTATATGTGGCTCCATTCTTTGAGAGGCTCCATGGGCCTCCTGAAGCCAGGAACAAAACTATATGAAAGCTTTGAGTCATATTTTCCTCTCCTGCCTCAGCAATTCTGCATTTAAAGGTAGGAAAGCAGCCTAAAAACCCTTGTATCAAACAAATGGGAAGTTTTTGAAATTACTGGCAATGACAAAAATAACAGGATTACAATTCAGACTGTCTCCCAAGAATAATGCATAAAAGTTTTGCAGAATTTGCTACAGTTGCAAAAGTTTTCCCCAGCTTTTCTTGTATTCTTTATAAGGTTGTATTTTTGTAGTTTGTAGTGTACTCAAGACAGTGAGACAACGTGGAAAGCTGTGAACAGACCAGCCGTACAAAGTATCAACAGTACCCAAATGATGGATAAAGACACCTAAGTTAGTGACATATAGCATAATGTGAGAAGACTCACAGTCTACTTACTTTTTGCCGGTAAAAGCAACAGGACTTGTTGGCAGTAAACTTTCATCTAACTTAAAAATGATCAAATAAAAAAAATGACAAAAGGTGAAAGGTCGACGAGTGCTGTGTGAAGTCGGCTTAATGGAGTTTTTCTGCTACAATCTCATCAATTGTGGTCCGATGTGTGTTCGGCTGACAGCTGCTCGGGATTTTATAAGTGACCTATGACCAGAATACTCACTCTGCCCATATGAAACTCTGATGCTTTGACATTACAGCTGCCAAACAACAGCATTAAAACACGGCTCTTTGAGCTAACAAAAGGGTCTAATGTACTATAGGCTGGTATAAGAGTTTAGTGTGTCAAAGGTCCCTTTGCAGCAAGCTGAACTGACACAGTTGCAGAAGAGTGAATGTATTTGTAGGTAAGGTACTGACAATAAGAAACATACAGTTGAAGTCAAAAGTTTTCATATGCTCACATGCTTCATGGACATGAATGTTATGGTAATTTCGGGCTATTAATGATTTTTGAAGTGTTCTTTTTCCATACTGGAATCATTATAAAACTTGTCTAATCATAAAAACAACAAATTTGAATTACTTCTGATTTTCTCTAATCCACATAGGGTCAAAATTATAGTTTTGATATGTGTTTGCGATCACTGTCTTGGTGGGTGTCCCAACCATATAACTGTTGATTTCATTTGAAGTTGAAGAATTTGGAAGTAGTCTTCCTTCTTCATTATTCCATCCAAGGCAGCAAACAGCACCAGCGCATGATGTTAACTCCACCACTTTAACCTTTGCTATTACTGGGTTTTTTCTGAACATCCTAACCAATTTCTGATCTGAGGGTGACAGTTTGGGTTTACTTCAGAAACCTTGGCAAACTTGTGACTCATCTGAATAACTTGCACTTGTTTGAACAGATAAACTCTAAATCTGCAGTTGTTTAAAAATGGCTCGAAGAGACCTTCCCAAGTTGGTGAATCTAGTGAGAGCTGTCAAACAGATCCTTTTATGCTGCCAAAGCTTGTGCACCCAAATCTTGTTTTTACTATGTTGTACAATCATTTTGCCCTGGGAAAAGAACAGTTAAAAAAAATTAAAAGCCCCAAATTACCATGACATTCATGTGATGAGTCCACAGCTGTACTGTCAAAGAATAAACTAGGACTGTTCTGGAGGGCCACATCAACAAGCTTAAATCAATTTTGCTCATATTATTTTTCTCTCTTCATAAGCCTATTGGTGTGGCCCTCCATAACAGTCCCAGTTTCCTATGTAAGCTCTTGAGAACATTAATTGTCCAACCCTGGTCTGGCAGACTTTTACTGAGAAACATCCACGTGTTAATGTAGTCAAGCAGGCATTACTTAGCTTCAATTCATCAGTTACCCCAAGCTTTATATTGCAAGTTGAAGACCCCAGCTCCTATGAGAAAGCACTCGGCATTTGTAAGAGCAGAAGAGACAAGAGAATCATAGGGAAACAAGGACAAAAAAAAAAAAAAAATTCCATAGTTTCTTTTTATTTATTTTTTTAATGTAACCGTCCCGAGGTCTGTCCCTCAGGCTCCTGTCAATTCCACATACAGTAGAAACCATATCGGTAGCACAGCTCACAACAGAATTAACATGTCTGCTACATGTATTGTGTTCCTGGGGAGGCATGATGTTGGTCACTAATGTTTGAAAAAAAACTGTCTGCAGGTACTCTCAAAGTGTTTTTATTAAATATTCACCTAGAGGTTTGTTTCCAACCCACCTGACTGCTCCGGTTTTATCACCCACTATTTTCTCAGATCTCAGAAGCTAAAGCTTGAAGTCATACCTCAGCGTTTCATGTTTCAGTGAACATGTCCACAACAACAGCACAGTAGCAGCGTCGTATTCATCAAATAGACAACTTGACATAACACTAAAAAGCTACATAGATGTAAAAATTTTATGTGTTACTAAAAATAGACTTTACTGTAGGAAGAGAGTTAATACAAACAACGTACAAGTCCAGCTCGGCAAAGGTGACTTCTAACATCCCACAGGTCTCAACTTGTAAGTTTGTGTTTATTACAGAAACAACGAGTGAAAAAACAACAACAACAACAACAACAACAACAACTGACCCAATTTGCAATTAGATTTTTATGTAAGCCACGAGAAGACATCTGATCAAAGTTTTCATACATTGTGAATAAAACATTACACAAGCATTTTCTGATCAGGATGGCAGGACACCTCCAGTGAACTTGTGGATTAAACAAATATTTCAAAGATATAAGCTGTTGTGGGAACCACAGACTTGGTCTGGTATGGTTTGTGGTTTTTTGGTGGTAGTGGTGAGATAAATCCCCTGCACTTCATTTCCTGCAGCAGTCCTTAAAAAGGCTGAAGGAAGAAGAGAAATGAAGTCAATAAGTCTTCTTCCAGGAGCGGATGTACAGCTGGATTGGGAGAAGGGGATTTCTGTTCTGTAGACTCTTGTGGAAAACATCAAAATCCACCCTCCTCACTCTGTGAAGATAGTCCTCCAACACCACCTGAAGCACACATCACAGGAGAGTTTGGTTTCGGCTTCAACAGGTTTGACCTAACAAGCTCCCGTGTAAACACCGACTCATCCTCCTACAGGTGTTGTTCATATGGATATGACTCAGACCTTCATAACATGGTTTAGTTGTTGGTTAGGGTACTTGAACAAGTTTTTAACTGCAATTGCAGTAGAAATAAGTAAACACATACACCACTGGCCATGTCTTTTTTTTGCCCCTCCATATCCTGTGAGTCACTGAGCAAAATGGAGGTGAGTCAGAAACCTGAAACTAGCCAAAAATTGACTATGGCCACAGATGTACACTACTGAGTCTTAAAAATGCTACTTCTATGGTTTTATATTTGGGTATAGAGGACAAAATTGCAGCTTGACTAAAGTAGGAAAACAAACAAAATGTCACCAAATGATTTGAAAACCATCTGCATGACTACATCAGATAAGAGCATTTTAGCTCTCTTAGAAATCTGAGTGATCAATGTCATAAAGAACTTTGCATTCATATTGCTATGGTATTTGTCCTCAGCTCTAAAAAGGTACCCTCTCAACTGTAAGGTTTAAATAAACTACTCATGTGTTAATATAAAAGAACCTAAGCGGCGGTTGTGCGTTTCATGTCCCTCAGGCTTCACTAGGACTACTCTGTTTTTACCCTGCTGTTTCACATGACTCATCCGAGCCTGCCGTTCATTTAAATCAAATCGTCGGCGCGGTGAGAAACGTGAGTGTCTGTGCCGGCTTTCTTGTGCGGGCAAGAACACTGAGCTGGAAAAGTATCAAGCACATGCATATGGACAAATAATACAAGTCCACTGCAGCGTGAACATCATAATCTACACTCAGGAGTGCAGAGTGATTTTTGCTGCAAACTGCAGAGTTGGAGAGCTTTTCAGCTTTGTGCTGTAGTAGATGCAGGTCAGTACATCAGCATCATTATCATCTGAAATCATTGTTTTAGATTCAGAAAACAGCTTCTGCATGCAGGTATAAACAGTCAGCTTAAAACAGTGTATTCCTTTTAGGAACCAATTGTGAGATAAAAGCAGTGCTGCATTTTTAGCTACTGGGAAGTATTGACTAACCCTTCGGTGAATTACATCACTTCAGTGTTGTAGAGTAAAAATTTCCAGGTACTCACACTTTAGTAATGCTGTTAATAAAATTTTAGAAACAATTTTCTTTTTTTTTAAATTCAGCTTTAGTCATATAATGATGCCATTTCATCTCCAAAGAGATGAGCTGCAGTTTTCTTACACAGCACTTAGTGCAAGTTCTTTACATTTTCATCTGAATACATCTACTCTGAAAACACAAGATACATCCTGAGTTGGCAGATATTTGATGATGTATTGTTCAGATTTTACACAGGTAGCAGCAACATAATGACATCAATAATTAAAAACAGGTGTTGATTCCATAAGTTGTTAGTTTTTTGTAGGCAACAGTCTAACATATTTGGAGGACAATAAAGCAGATTGCTTTGATTAATCATATTGTGCTTCATTCTCATGGTACCAAACACGTATTACTTTAAATTCAGTACGCTAGAGTACTAGTGCATCTCAACTAACTCGACTGTGAAAATTTTTTTTTTTTTTTAAATAATTTATGTCAAAAAGGTAAACTTTTACATCTTCTATATCCACAACACAAAAAGTGAAACACCTCAAGCTTTTAAAAAAAATTGGTTGAGGCTCCTTTATCACAAATTACTGCAGTGATGAGTCATGGAGGTGTTCAACTTAAGTTATTATTGATCTGTTACTGAAGCCCAGCTTGACTTGACGATATCAGTTTCAGCTGTTTCTCATCTTTCTTAAATGTTCTATTGGATTGATGTCAGGAGAGTTGGCTGGAACACTGAAGCACAGTAATCGCATGCTTAGCAAACCCTTTGGTAGTATTTTGGACTTTTCTGCTGGAAAAGGACTTTGCATCCTCATAAAGCTTTTCAGCAGATGAAAGCATGAAGTGGTCTAGAATCTCCTGGTAGATGGCTACTTTGGACCATTGAGCACGAGTCCAGTAGTTCTTCTCCTTAGCCCAGGTATGACACGTCTGTCTTCTCTCATTCAGGAGTGCGCCGATAATAGGAATGTGACAGTTGTGGCTTCTTTCCTGAAGCATGGTGGCCCTTGATGCACCGACACCAGCCTCAGTCCATTTCTTGTAAAGCTGGTATTGACTTTTCTTGACAATCCTCTCAAGGATGAAGTGATCCATGTTGCTTGTGCACCCTTCCCTGTGTTTCTGACAAAGTTTTACTTTCCAGTCGATTTTCCATTACCTTGCTTTCATACAGCACTTGAGAAGCCAGCCTTTCCAGAACTTTCTGTGACTTACCCTCGTTGTGAAAGATGCTGATGATTGTCATCTGGACAACTGTCAGGTCAGTGTCATCCCTGTGATTGTGTGTATTCGCACTGTTTAAATAGTTCTAACAAAAAGGCTTGAAGTTTTCACTTTACATGTCATAAATATAGAATTTGACAGTTTACTTTTTAAATTAAAATGAACTTTTTCAAGCTATTCATTTTTTTGGAGATAGACTACAAATAACAAGGATCAAAACCCTTCTTCACCTCTTTGAAAACACACACAGCAAAGGACTCAACACATAAACACATAACACTTAAAAAAAAACAACAAAAAAAAAAGCAGGCAGCTTAATCACAGTCTTTCTTGTGGACACTCAACTTTGACTACAACGTCTATCTGCGTCATGAGAAAAACACTTTGTTGCATACTTGTCTGTTCTAAAAGTGAATTTCTAAACTACCATCTGTGATTAAAACCTTGCGGGACTTGAATCATTGGAATAATTGAATCATGCTGAATCTGTGATTCAAACATTGACCTCAAATTTTATCTATCAACTTCTGTGTCAAACTGACCCAGCTTTCATGCTGAAGATCACTGCTGGAGATAAGAGCTGCCTGTGTAGCTACAAGTCACTGTCCAAATAGTGTTTTGATGAAGAGTCCAGTGCCCAAGTCCAGAGGCAACAAATAAGGTCAGCAGTGCAACGATGAGCATGCTCATGTTTTTGTTTTTAACATTGTGTGCCATCAATTTTCCTCCTCGCTCAAACTGCAAATGATGAGTAACATCCTGAGGCATCTTGAGAAAGGACATTCAGCTAAAATGACCTAAACTGAGTTTTTTGGCCATAAGCAATGATTGCTCACTACCAGGCCCAGTGGCCAGATGTAACCCCCATTTGTTGTTTTCCCCAAATGACAGCCAATCTGAAGGGTTGTTTTCACTCTTTCTTGTATATGGTATACAATGATCAGGCATAACATTAGAACCACCTGCTTAATACTATGTTAGTTCCCCTTCTACTGCAAAAAAAAATAGCCCTGACCCAGTGAGGCATGGACTCCTCTTCACCCCTGAAGGTGTGCTGTGGTATCTGGCATTTGTTTGTCCATTATATCCCAGAGATGCTCGATTGGATTGAGATTTGGGGATCTAGGAGACCAAGTCCTAACACCTGAAACTCATAGTTGTGCTGGATGCATTATCCTGCTGACAGAGGCCAAAGCCATCAGGGAATACAGTTTCTATGAAAGGGTTGGTGCTTTCAGTGAAAGATGGGGGGTCAGCATGGGCACCCTGACAAATCCTTACACTTACCCATATATTCCTGCTTCTAACACATCAATGTTCAGGACAAAAAGTTCACTTGAAAGAGATGATCAGTGTCATTCACTTCACCTGTCAGTAGTCATAATGTTGTACCTGCAGATCTGGTTTAACTGTGCAGTCACAGTTAAAATCAAGTTTTCTCAAACTCATCTTTGGGCACGGCAGCTCATTGGCACAGTGGGTTTACCGTTTATGTGGTTTCTTCTCCCACTGAATAATATGTTTTCTTAATCGCCACGATTTCTAATGTAGCGTTACATAAAAGTTAACAGATCTTAAAAATATGCAAATTTTAAAAAGTTTAGGCTTTTCCCAAATTAAAAGTTGCGCTTCCAGAGATATCGCATGTAACAGCTGGAAAACTAAAGAGAGACATATCTTTGTGCCCTAATTTTAAATGTTTTCGTCTTTAAGCAGAACGCCATCGTGCTTTTTTAAAAATAAATAAATCAATTCTCGCAACTTACATCATGGCTGCACAGAATAATCAGTTCTGTGATCTATCGCCTCTCTGCGGATCCTCGTTTGTCAAAAGGCTTAAACTGCGATTGCTTCTTACAAACAATGACTTGCATTCATTTTTAGTTAATAAGCAAGACTTCTAAACATTTTTAAACCTCCATATGTAATCTGTCCTAAAGACAGAAAAGTGGGAAATCAACTGGGAAATATAACGTAATCCAATGCAGAAGCTCAACTAAATACAACTTTATGTCCATAATTGAGGTCATGGTGCTGGAGGTGTTGGAGGTGCACTGACTGAACTGCACTGAACACTGCTGTTAATATTCTGGATACTGGACACCTCATTAATATCCAAGAGAGGTGATGTGGATTTCCAATTTCATTATCTTATTTTAACCCCCCCAAATAGATCTTACAGATATAGAGCCGTAATTTTCAAGCCTAAAGGAATGTTTGAAAAGTCAATTTAACTCTTGATAAGAAGTGATGAGGATACTATATTTGGGTGCAACAGAAGCCTGAAAAATCGCTTTGCCTTGGCCTCAGTGGAAGTCTGTTTTTCTGGTAGTCTGAACAAAAAGAGGAATCCACTAGAATAAATTGATGGGCTCAGTTCTTAAAAGCTTTTCATGGGAGGTTAATTAAAGCTCTGAGTCACTTTAAGACATTTTTTTTGGCATATTTGACATTCAGATGAATTTTTCTCCAAAATAAATATAGAGCGATTTTATACGAAGCAGTTCAGAAGGCATACAGAGGAATGTCAGCATCAAATTGTCAAAGAATAAAACCATGACCACATTATTTGACTTACAGTGGGGAGGAAGGCTGGAGTGGCAGCTGCTGGAACATTGTGGCTAAAGGATTGTGCCTGAAGGAGAGAGCACAATAAACAGAAATTAAATGGAAAGAAAAAAAAAATTATCTACACTCGCCCACACCAAATATTTTAAAACGCGCCCACACCGGCCTTTTAGGGTTGCTTTTCTAAAGACCGTTCACCCACACAGAAACAACAGGAAACGGTTACATCTCATGTTTGTCTGCCGTCACACAGCACATACCTGAAGCTGTGGGACGGACTGGTTACAGTGAAGAACTCAGGTCTTTTTTTGTTCTCTCATGGACACAACTTACACATTTTTGTGCTTCTCTTGTTATACAAAGGAGCAAGTGAACATATTGACACACTGGCAGCTCATAAACTACACTTGCTGCACTGAGACGTCAATCAAATCACTTTTTTAGGAGCTAGACTTCTGCGATTTTCGCCCTGGTTATTGGCTTCTCTTTAATTTTCAAAAATAAATCCGACATATTCGATTTAGATGAATGAAGTTTGTGGTATACTACACAGTAACCAAGAATGACAGTAGAGACTCTTACAATGAGCAAAGATGAAACATGTATGCATTATTTTGGTGGTAATTTGTTTTTCATGGTTTCTTGGGAGAGTGGCTTGTCAGCTCAGACACCATATCGATGGTATGCAGTGTATCTTTTAAAAATTTGATCGGGACAAGTGGAAGTCAAAAGCGATGGCGACTAGTTCCATCTTATACTTTGACGTGTCATCAATGTTCTTGCAGAGCAGCATGACTCCTACTGGGCGTTTAGGGAGGCTGAATACTTTTTCCACACTTAATCAAATCTCCCTGAATTTCAAATCAATTTGTAAGTAGTTTGGTTAGACTTATTGCTCCATCTTGGGCCACCCAATTTTCATGCAGTTGATTCTTAACAGTAACAATAAGCAGATAAGAAACACTGGCTAACTTAAATCAAATCAAATCAAATCACTTTTATTGTCACATCACATGTGCAGGCACACTGGCACAGCACATGCGAGTGAAATTCTTGTGTGCGAGCCCCACAAGCAACAGAGATGTGCAAACACAACAACACAAACGAGCAAAATACAAGAATGGCCAACCTGAAACTAATAAATATATGTACAATATATAATAGTGTATGCATTTCTGGATGTGTATACTAAATATTTTCCTACGTGTGTGTGTGTGTGTGTGTGTGTGTGTATACACATTTTTACAAATTAAATAGTAAAAAAAAAAAAAAAAAAAAAAAAAAAAATTTATATATATATATATATATATATATATATATATATATAAAATAATAATAATAATAATAATAATAATAAAATATACAGAGTTGAATATGTGCAAAACAAGTGGCATTTATATACAGTGTGGAGTGCATAATGTTGAAGTTCCAGTAGTGAAGCTGAGGTGTCTATGACGTGTTCAGCAGTCTGATGGCCTGATGGAAGAAGCTGTCTCTCAGTCTGCTGGTACGGGACCGGATGCTGCAGAACCTCCTTCCTGATGGAAGCAGTCTGAACAGTTTATGGCTGGGGTGACTGGAGTCCTTGATGATCCTCCCCGCTTTCCTCAGGCAGCGCTTCCTGTAGATGTCTTGGAGGGAGGGAAGCTCACCTCCAATTATCCGTTCAGAGCACCGCACTACTCGCTGGAGAGCTTTGCGGTTGTAGGCGGTGCTGTTGCCATACCAGGTGGTGATGCATCCAGTGAGGATGCTCTCAATGGCACAGTGATAGAAGGTCCTGAGGATGCGGGGGCTCATGCCGAATCTTTTCAGTCTCCTGAGAAAGAAGAGGCGCTGCTGCGCCTTCTTCACTGTTTTGTTTGTGTGTACTGACCACGTAAGATCCTCAGCCAGATGTACTCCAAGGAACCGGAAGCTGCTCACTCTCTCCACAGCAGCGCCGTTGATGGTGATGGGGGTGTGTACTTCTCTGCACCTCCGGAAGTCCACTATCAACTCCTTTGTCTTTGCGACGTTGAGGGTGAGATGGTTGTCTTGACACCAGTGGGTCAGGGCGCTGACCTCCTCCCTGTAAGCCGTCTCATCACCGTTGGTGATAAGACCCACCACTGTAGTGTCGTCCGCAAACTTCACAATGATGTTGGAGCTGTTAGTGGCTGTGCAGTCGTAGGTGTAGAGTGAGTACAGGAGAGGGCTCAGTACACACCCCTGTGGAGCACCAGTGTTCAGTGTGATGGGGGATGAGGTGATGCTGCCCAGTCTGACCACCTGGCGTCTGTCAGACAGGAAGCTAAGGATCCAGCTGCAGAGGGAGCTGCTCAGTCCTAGATCCTGCAGTTTCCTGTCCAGCTTCGAGGGAACGATGGTATTGAATGCTGAGCTGTAATCTACAAACAGCATTCTCACATACGTGTCTCTCTTCTCCAGGTGTGACAGGGCAGTGTGTAGTGTCAGGGCTATGGCATCATCAGTGGACCTGTTGTGGCGGTATGCAAACTGTAGAGGGTCCAGTGAGTCGGGTAGTGCAGAGCAGATGAAGTCCCTGACCAGCTTCTCGAAGCATTTGCTTACGATGGGGGTCAGGGCTACAGGTCGCCAGTCGTTCAATGAGGAGATGGTGGAGGATTTGGGTACAGGGACGATGGTGGCCATTTTGAAGCAGGCTGGGACTACAGACAGAGAGAGGGAAAGGTTGAAGATGTGTGTGAACACTCCAGCCAGCTGAGCCGCGCATGACTTGAGGACGCGGCCGGGAATCCCGTCCGGACCAGTAGCTTTGCGTGCGTTCACCTTCCTGAAGCACTTCCGCACATCCTCCTCAGACACAGTGTGCGCTGCAGGTCAAGCTGCAGGTCAAGCTTAAAAACATCTTAATACAGGAAAGCACCTGACACTTAGATCCAGCAAGGCTTAGAATACGGTGATGAAGTGTGAGCCCTTACTAGCCAACTTACTTGTAACTCAAAGAAATAGTAATATGAAAATACAGAACACCATAACAAATGCACAGCATGTTTAAACCCAACCATTTTTTAAATTATTCCTAAATGTTAATTTTGAGATTATATAAAAATATTGACTTGTAAAGAGAATAGTTTGTTTTTTATCCTTTTAATGAATTAATTTTTGATTCAAGTTTGGTCTTATATTTAATTTAAAGTGTCATTAAAGAGATTTTAAAACCAAAAAACAATGTAGTTGTTCATCTGGCTCACAGTAAGTGTTCCTATCACTGGTGTTGCTACACAAGTACTGCAAATAAGAACTAAGACCCATTGAGAAGTCAGTCTTGAAAAGAAACACATCAAGGACGGATTAATCTTGTTTCAATGACCAACAGTGTAGGAAGAGTACCACTTCTTTTAAACCTAGAAAGGAGTCTGTAGAAAAGACAAATATGACTTTAAGCACACTGTGAATTAAAAAAAACAAACAAAAAAAAACATTAGAAGTCATTTAGAAAAACTGACTTTATGATAATTAAATGTAACATTTTGTCTGAATTAAAATTTCCAGTTTTAATCATTTTAAATATGCATTTATTTTAATTATAAAAAAAAAACACAAAAAACCCCCCCAAAAAACACACATACACACACACACACACACACACACACACACACACACACACACACACACACACACATATTTTTGTGGGGGTATCTTATTGACATAATGCTTTCCCTAGCCGCTTACAATCAAAAATGAACGCGTAACCCTAACTTATTGTAGTCCTGACACTAAAACCACATTTTGACTCTTAAAAATGCCTTCAAAATGGGGGCATTTGATCCCCACAAACATATGTAAACATACCACACACACAAAGAGGTCATTACTTGCATAATTTGTGTAAACTGGCTCTTTGGTTAATGGCTATAGCCACAATAGGAAAAAAAATAACATTACATCTATTCATGGCAGAGAAATCATTTACATTTTATTGTTTACACTTTAATATCACACGTCCTTTAACTGTTGGCGACACTCCTAACTGGTATAAAAAAGGCTCAAATTAAAACAAGTAACTGCTGATGAATGTTTGGGAAGCCACTTAATGAAAAAGCCTCCTAAAGTACAAAAATCAATGAGGCATGTAAGTGGAGGTTAATAAATCTCCCAACTAATTAGAGCTACATTAGTTAGACAATACTCAAACTGAAGACATTTCCAGGGCATTTTCAATGTGCAAGACGCACATCACAGCATGTCAAAGCATTATGTGTCACTGGTGTTCATTTACATTATAGCACAGCTTTTTGTTCATGCTGTTTTGAGTGGATTAAGAGGTGTTCATGAGTGTTATAAAACACAGTAATGCGGAGGAGAATTTTACTTCATCTCGTCTCTGAAACGAGTCATAATTTCAATCAACAGGTGCTGCAGAGGCATTATGCAAAAATATGTTGTGAGCTTGGCCAGCCTCGATGTGATGCTGCTGCTGAGTTCAAGGCCTTTGTGGAAATCCTGAGTGTGTTAACAGATCAGCCTGGTTATGTTCTATACTGTAGAAATACCGCACTGAAAGACGAGTGTCTCCCACTAACAGGTTTACAAAGCCTGATTATTTCCCCTGAGCACCACTATTATCCAAAGTAAGCTTACATTTGAACTGGGTGAACACAAACATGTAGTTTATAAGAATGCAATCCAGCAAACATATTCATGTGCAGTGCTGACTGAACATATGAAAAAAATATCCATCTCTCTTTTTAACTGTAACTCAATTGAACTGTACTTCGATGTCGATTTGTCACCTGAAAATATTCAGTACTCATTAGGGCAACATACTGGACAACACTGACAAATTAGAGGAAGAGCAACACAATGGCAGAGGTAAAGACCAACAAATTTTATGTTGTTTTTGTTTGAAGTTAAACACAGTTTGGAGTTCAAAGGGCCGACATAACCGTGCATATGTTGTGTGGAATTTGTTTGTGAAAGATCCAAATGTTTTTATTATGCAACTTAAAATACACTTTGTAACTGCGGAATATTAGAATATTTCTAAAAGCTACTGTGGTCAGCTGTTTTAAGCCCCAGTCACACACGGTTACAGACCCACGGACATTCAATGGGTTGCTAGGGAAAAAAGTGTAATTTTATATACATGAATGTATATAAAATATACACTCATGGTTCCAGTTACTATATGAAATTGGTCGCAAACTGATATATGCCGATCACATTGCTGTAGTTGCCTGTATTCTGCAGGGAAGATGCTAACTCGTGTGCAAGTTAGCATCTTCCCTTAGCATCTTGCATGCAAACAACTGCCAACTACTTGCTAACTGGTACTGAAACTGTGTTGCCTTTACTACTGCAATAGTTATGTATTAAAAAGCGCAACTTTTATTTTGAAAGGAGATATTCTCCATTTCCCGACTGCTTCGAACTTACTCGGGTTTCACTACTGCTTTCTCCATAGTTGGAAAATGTTTGCAGACAAGTTGGTGTCTTTCATGCAAACTATCAGCAACCTACTAGCAATCAAAGCATTCACGAGGTTGTTTTTGGTTTAAAGCCCTCTTTGTGACTGATTTCACCTGCAGCAACTACCAACCGACCCGTCAGGAAATACACATTTTTCTAGTCACCAGGGGGTCACTGACCTCTTTTTAGGCCTATGTATCTAAAGAGGAGGAAAAAACAGGAGGAAATTAGGCCTCCTGTTTTTGTTTATTTTCGTGAACAGTTCCTGAAATTAACAATAAGTGCCAATGAGCTTTAAGCAAAAGCAAGGCAGTCACAGAGTGGCTGGATGATGAGAAATATTCAAATTCTGTTGTTCAGGCTTCCCCTATGGTACCATATTCTCAAATGAGCAACAACTAGCCCTCAAATTCCCACTCAGACTTCAAAAACCACACAAGGGTGCTTACTCATCTAATGTGCTCTCTTGCTCTCCTACCTTACCTCTCAGGAGAAAATGAAAAAAGGTCATTTGCTATGCACTTTATGTTGTTTCATACACTTGCAGGCTTGTTGCACTTGTTTCAAATGGGATATGGTGCTGAGTGTTGAGTTAATTATTCTCAAAGCTTTTCTTTGATCTGTTGTCCCTTACTTTGGACAAAAGCCTGAACCAACTGAGTACATGTCGATGCATATGTAAATCCCAGAAGCCAAGTTTCATAAACTAGCGAATCATATATAAAAGTAGCACTAAAAAGAACTTGTTTTTGCCATGTGAAACATCTATACAGGAATATGCCATGTGCATGTGCATGCAATGTAGACCTTATTGTGTAGGTGAAGTACATACATGTTGCAGGTGCACGTGAGCCTGACTGGCGATGTCATACACAACATCCCGAATGTTCTGCTCCCGGCTGCCCCGGATGAAATCCTCCTGAGAAGCTCCGTGCTGGAGAGACACACAATAACAAAAAACGGTGATGTTTGTGCATTGAGTTCACAGCTGTTCTTTCAATTTAACAACAAAAACTATCTCTGCAGTTCAGCTGTCTCCATTTTAGCTCCACTTCCCACACGAGCCGAGTCTTCTCTTTAATATGCTGAAAAAAGCACCGAGTTGGCTCCTGGAGCTCTATCAATGAAATGTGACATTGTGCTATGGGGGCATATCACCCCCACACTTGAATAGTAAAAAATAAATAAATAAATACGCAAACACACACACACACACACACACACACACACACACACACTGCAGCAGTGTTTACATTACAGGTTTTGTTTTTTGTTTTTTTAACTTGTCAATAGATAAAAATGCTCTGCTTTGCCTCTAGTAGCCCCTGGACTTCTGCAGAACTGCAAAGGATGTTAATTTTATGTTTGGTTCCAGGTGCCTTGCCTCAGTGCGTAGTCGGCTCCCATACAGTACCAACAGTGTGCAACATTAGCGCCGCATCATTTCAAAGTTTCAAAGAGTCCAAAACCCATGCGTGACCATCTTTTTATATATAGTCTATGGTCACGTGCAAACATGGACAGGATACTGAGTGCAGGCCATTTAATGACCATAGCTGTCTTTAAGAGCAGAGGTTCTGTGGATGTTATACAGGAAGCATTTTGTTGCTCCTTGATATTCTTATATTGGAGCCTTAAGTAGCAAGAAAACTGTATTAAATGACATTTTCGTATAAATAAGTAGTTACCCTGTTAAAAACCATGGCAATTTCCGTGTTATCACCATGTTATTACTGTGGAAAATTTTTGCACGATATAATAGTTTTTTGTTGAGAACCAGCTGCGCCTGACAGAGGTCTCTTCCTGTTAAAAGGGGATTCGTCATTCCCACCATTTACCAAGCGCTTGCTCACAGAGGGGGTGCGATTATTTTTACCCTGGAAGTTAAAGCAATTGTATTTAATTCAAATAAATTATTTACAATTCAATGACAATATACATTTTTTTTAATTAACATAATGTAAGCATCAAATCCTTTGCAATTTATTTAAAAGTGGTAAACACTTCAGTTATTGGTGTTTAGTGCAGTAACTAACATCACACAAAATGCAGTTTAACACCCCACCCACACCCCTTTTAAGAAAAAAAAGAAAAGAAAAAAAAAAAAAAACCAACAACAACAACAACAACAACAACAACAACAACACAGGTCACTGGTAGAAATAATAATAAAGTGTATACTGTATGCAGAAATGCATATCAGAACAACCAATTCAATCCCAGACTAATTCCCATTTTTCCATAAATGTATTACCCTGGCTCCAGATAAGCACAACGAGCTGACAAGATAACAACAGGTCATTTTAACTGATGATTTTCAGAATACCTCCCACCTTTCCAGCGACACTAACGACTGTGTATGAAACTCAACAAAAAAGTAGTGAACATAATCCACTGTTACAATCCCACATTTAATGTCTACTAGTATTCCTGTTGATGTTGAAAGTCTAGCAGGAATGTTGAGCCTATTCCAAGGTGGAAAACACATTCATGAGCTAAGATTGAAATTTTATTCAAGACTTTAATTCAAGGAACTAAATTTTGTGCTTTTCCACACCTGCAGACATGTCGCGTTTTAATAAGTTCTTTCAACTTGTTGGATGATGTGGTATTAATATAACTCCCACTGGTGCGTCTGCATATGTGGCCACACATAATGATGTGACAGCAAGTCAAGGCCACTAAGAAGAAGAGAGAAATCAATGACTGGTGTCCATTATTGACATCCTGCAGTTTACATGGATCATTAAAGCAGCAAAGCCTGTTCTATTTATTTCACATAAACTGAAAGCATTGATTCCTCTGCACCATGAGCACTTTTCCTCCAGCAGAATATAAAATCTTACATGCACGACCATTTGCAGGTTACCTTATAGCTGAGATATAAAAAGGAACAAAAGTGATATTTACAGCAGAATTTAGAAAAATTATTCCCTACAAACAGCATTACATTAACAAAGATTAATTCTCTTTGTCTGTAACATCTTTATATTGTTCTGCGATTATTTAGTGAATATCTCAAGACTCGTATGTTTGGTTGGTAACAATGATCTATTCTTTTTGTACCTAAAAAAATATATATATATATACACTCAGGTGTTCAAGGGTTTTTGAATTGAAATAAATAAATTAAACTTCAAGAAAACTTGAGAAAGTGCTAAATGAGCTTTTGGGAGATGCACAAAATAACTGTTTCTGTAAACATGATAGGCAACTTTTGGAAGCCTGGTAGCCACTGGGACTTTGGAGAGAACAAAAACTATGAAAGTTTTGCTGTGTACCAACAATATTACATTAAAATATGTCACAATAATTCAAAACAATGGGGAAAAAAAAAAAAAGCCCAGAAAGCCATGAAAAGCTAAAAAAACAAAACAAATGTCATCAAATAATTTTTTTTTCTTTCATATTTGCAAATCGACCGACACAGAAAGAAACAAACTGCCTTCAGACCACATGGTTGTGTGATTAAAAGTTTTCAACTTTCAGCACATAGCATGTAATTTTTCTGAAACCGGACCAAAGTGTTGGTCTTTTGTGATATGGCATCTGTACGTCACCTAAAATAACGTATTTAAGATTTAACTGAAGTTTAGACTGTCGGGTTTATTTCAAGGATTTTAACCAAATACGGCATTGACCATACAATACATAGAAATCTTTCAGGACTCCCTGTAAATCACAACTAGGTTGGACCTCCTTTGTCTTCAGAAGTTCCTTAATTCTTCACGGCACAGATTCAACAAGGTGCTGGAAACATTCCCCAGAGATTCTGGTCCACATTGACATGACATCCACTATTTGAACCTCCTGACCACCACATCATACACTGATTGAGATCTGGTGACTCTGTGGGCCGTCTGATTCATTGTCATGTCCAAGAAACAAGTTCCTGACCTTGCACATTACCCTGCTGTAAGCAGCAATCAGAAGATAAATCAGTTAGTATTAGTATTAAGGGACACGAACTGTAGCGATCAGCCTAAAGTATGGACGCGAGGCAGGATAGATCTAAGCTTTTATGCTGTTTTACTAAAAAATTTTGAACTTAACATCTGAATTGAAACTCACACCAAACAACGATTTTAAAATCTCCTAAAACTGCCACTCACTAGGTATTTTCTCTTTTTCAGACCTCTCTGTAAACCCTGGAGACTTTGTAGGAAACTAAGACCAGCCGATCTGACACCAACAACCACACCCTGTTCAAAGTCATTTAAATCACCTTCCTTCCACTTCCTCCAGCAGGTATGGGTTGCCACTATGCAAATGGCTGAACAGATATTTGTGTTACCAAGCTACTCAACAGTACCTAATAATGTGACCAGTGAGAGTATATCTGTCTTCTCTTTATTTAAATCTTTGTTTTATTTAAAATCTGTTGTGGTGGTGTAGAAAAAAAAAATCCCTCTTCAATAAATGATGGGATTTCCAGTATAATGTTGCATAATTACACAGTACAAAAACGTAACAATAACATTTATATTAACCATGAAACAATTTACAAGCTGGCTTGATTTGGAAAATGGAGACATACTGTATCATTAGTTAAATTGTCATTTGTTGTAATCAGCATCTTTTTGAATCAAGACAGGTTTCTTTTTGGACACATGAGGAGATTCATTTTGCTCCGATAAAAAACAAAACAAAACCAAAAACCAAAAAAAAGAAAAACAGACATTTGACAAAATCAGCTATCATAAGCTTTTATTAGCATATTCACCACATACAATGAATGACTGTTGGATTAATAGTAATTATTAAGTATTGTTAGCCCTATATATGATATTCTGGATTACTTTAAAATATTTGAGTAGCAGGAATCATAATTTAGCAAATTGATATCTTCACTGTTCGATATAACGATATATATCGGATGACGATATAAAAACGTCTAGTTCCATTTTACGCTATCGTTTGTTTCGTGGTGTCGCAAAATAAACTGTTTACGGCAATATTTTTTCATGGTTTTGATGGTCACTGTAGTGGCTATATTCATTTCTTAAAGTTCTCTCTTTCTCTTATATTTAATATAACCACGACGGACGGACAAGCGCCTGTTTTTATGCGTTGTGGTTAGCAACAACGACAGTAGCACCATTGCGTGTCCGCTTGCTTATGTTCCACATAAACCTTTCACAATAAAGCTCAAGATCCTGTTGAGACTTTTCAAAATAAACTGAATCACATGAAAGAGCAGATTATTTACGGATGAGAAGTAAAAAAAGAGCCGCCAGGTGCTAAAAAATAAACCTTAGACTCAAACGTTAGAACAGGCTTTTCCCGGCAGCACGCCGTGTAATAAATACTCACAAAGAAAACGGCGGCCGTTACAACTTATGTCTAAAAATGTATCGTTTCATGCATCGGTTAAAACACTCGACTCCAGCTACATGACGCGCAGCTGGAAACACTTCCCGCAAGTCGAGCTGCCTGAGATTCACAGAATTTACAGAAAATGTTACATTTTTGTGATTTATATCGTTATCGGACGATAGAATTCTATATGGGGATATGAGATTTTGGTCATATCGCACAGCCCTATATGTTTACATCTCAGACAAGCAGATAGTAGGGACTAAACTGAGACTCTCAGTTCTAGGTCTGCTGGGGGGGGGGGGGGGAGAGTTGCGAAGGATGAGCTATTGCGGGAAAATAATGGAAAAAAGTAGAAAAGGGGGGGGGGGGGGAGTGGAAGGCAATAATAAAAGTGACGTTGAATATGACAAATTATTTCCAGGAAAGATGATGAGGGGTTCCTGACCATCCAATTACCTCTAACCAGACTACCTGCAGTGTCTGCCTATTATCAGTTGTGTAATTTCTACCTTTTTCGCAGTCATTTTCAGAATTCAAGCATCAATGAAACACAAAGTAACACAAATTGTGTACCCACACTGCCCAGCTGTTACACTGTGTGAGTGAGAAAAGTCAGGTGACAAAATCCAGACAAAGCAATTTGGTCCTGTCTTTGGATTTGTTATTTTTGCACTCACAACATAATATTTATGAATGTAATGTCAGAACTTCGACAGAGGCAGACAGATACTGAGCAGAGTGAAGAATGACTGCAAACAACCTACAAAAGCTGTGCCGCAGCTTGTAGTTCAAGTGTTATTTATGGTGCCAAATGGAATAAGAGCACAAAGGTGATGATATCTCCACTGCCAGCATAACTTCAATCAATATTTCATGTGCCTCATTTAACAAAAGGATGGAACAATCCAGACTGTTAAAGCTGTTGCTATTCTGAAAGTCCTTTGTGCCAATTTCAGAAAATGATAGAAGCTTATCATATGGCAGGTTTTTGCTGTATTTTTAAGTGGACTGTTCGATGCACTCACACTCACTATACTTCAAAAAACGAGAATGTCATTTAATACTATTTTCTTGCTACTAAAGGCTCCAATAGAGGAATATCAAGGAGCAACAACAGGCTCCTGTATAACATCCACAGAACCTCTGCTCTTAAAGACAGCTATGGTCATTAAATGGCCTGCACTCAGTATCCTGTTCATGTTTGCATGTGACCATAGACTGTATATAAAAAGATTGACACACATTGGTTTTGGACTCTGTGACTTGAAATGATGCGGCGCTAACGTCGCACACTGTTGGTGCTGTTTGGGAGCAGACAGCGCACTGAAGCAAGGCACCTGGAACCAAACATAAAATTAACATCCTTTGCAGTTCTGCAAAAGTCTATGGGCTACTAGAGGCAAAGCAGAGCACTTTTATATATTGGCAAGTAAAAAAAAAAAATCCCACTAACGGCACTTTTCACATCTCAGTTTAGCAACTTTTACAGCCCTATATCCTCTTTTAAATTACTTTCCACTCAATCAGTGCAAAACAATCACTCTGAATAATCTGTACTTCATTTAATTAAAACATCCACCACATAAGTAGCATAAAATAGAATAGATGATTACTGCATCCATTCTTTTTTGCTGCCCTTTATAAACATCAGGCTTTCTATGTGTTGTACCAATCACAGTGTTTCCTGCAGTGAGTTATGGTGATTGAAATTCCACAAAGGGCCCTGAACAGCCTCCTGCAACTAAATCTGATTTAAGTTGACAAGTGTATAAAATACAATTAACATTTGTGCATACTATTAAATTTATTTCAATGAAACTAAATACACTGTGACCTCGTGCAACAAGTGAGTGGGTTTACCTTTAAATCCTGCAGATTTTGATGCGCGTCACTCCCTGTCAGACTGTGACAGAACTGAATGGAGCTCACAATGAAATAAACTGCAGGACGTCAGTCAGTGTTAATGAATAAAAGATGAGAGAAAACTCTCACTGTTCAGACTGTACATTCTAGTAATCCTGCATGTAAATAGTTCTGTTACAGACTCAGGCAATTCAAAGCCTTTTACGGTTCAAGTAACAGTCACCCACACGCATAGTATTTTCATTTTGTACCTAACGAGGTGCTTTCGCCATCACATAAAGATGACACACATCAAGTTTTTATTTTTAAGGGAGGATTTAACCCAAAGCCCAAAGGTACTGTGACATGCTGACTGGGGATCAAACCACCAACCTCACAATTTATGGACAATCTGAACCACAGCTCCTTAACCAACTGTAGGCTTGTTGTTCCAAATATTAAAAACAGTCCAAATTCTTTCAACCAATAAAATGATCCATGTAGTGCATAAAGTATCGGATAAAGTACTGAGTATTAATCACTCCAGTTGTTTGTGAAAAAAAAAAAAAAAAAAGGTTTTATGAGATTGAGGTGATTCAGAGGTTAACAGCAAATTAGCTAGCTAGGTGACAGCTACAGATGACATGCCTGCAGTCATGTGAAAAAAATATTTTTTTCAGGAATCTCTGCAGTCGGGTAAAAAAACTTAAGTACACCCACACAGCTTCCAAGGGAGTTAAGAGTGTAAGCTACAGGTGCTGCTAGTCACATGCACTTAACCCTCTCAAGGCAGGCGTTGCAGATTTGCAACAGTTAAACACTAACAACCTGATTTTTTACTCAGAAGTACCCCTGCAGGACGTGGTTGTGTATTAGCAACTAAAACTTAATTTGAGCCTGAGAGGGTAAACTAATAATCAGCAAGTGTGAGCACCTGTGTAAAAGCCAGATGTTTGGGCAGTTTGCCAGATAGGCGCATTCACGTGTGTGTGTTAACACAATGCCAAGGAGAGGACGCCCCAGCAAATTGACTCAAAGGTCTGACTGCTCAGTGAAAGAAACTGCAAAAAACTCAAGAGCTACATCTCTGCAGGCCTGATGTGATACATCCGCACAAACGCCCCATGCCAACTGTCAAGCACAGCGGTGGAGGTGCATTGTGCGTTGACTGAACTGCTCTGTATACCAAAGAACTCTACAGTCAGACTGAAATGCTGTAACAGGTCCTCAAAAGAGCTGTGAACAGAAATGTGCAAACCTCAATGAACTGAAATAATGCCGCAAACACATTCCTCAACAATGATTTGAGATGCTGATAAAGTCATACAGAAAATGATACTACCAGTGGTGGCTTTACAAGTTGCTGAATTATGGGGTAATTTCAGTTTTGGTTCCCATTTTCACAAGACTGTGAAGACTGTGACACCACAACTATAACTTTGGAGATGTTAAAGACTAAAACCTAATTACCAATGACATTTGGAGAGTTACTGCAGTTGGCTGACATAAGAATGTGCCATCTTGTGGGTAGCTACAGTGTTTTTTAGACTAGTACATTAGCACAGTGAAGCTCTAGGATGAAGGTTAAATTTTCCTCCATAAATATACACAAGGATGCTCAGCAGGCAGAGATAAATGCCAGAGCTTGTGAAATTAGCCCATCCATAACACAAAGGATGTCATTAATATGCAGCTGTGTGGTTTGGATTACTTGCTGTGAAAAAGTTTTGATCCCAAGCTTCATGCCGACCCTGCCAAAGAGTCATTGGAGAACAATGTGAGCCCATCAGCTGCAGCATACACTGTCGGTTTCTAACTAATCCAGGTGATTGGACCTGGAAACAGGGTTGTTACCTCATCTAACCTATTAATTTAACAAGCAAATAAATATGAAATATTTTTAAACTAAAACGCAGCAAAAGAGAGCAGACCTCTTAGATCCAGTGGAACCTATACATGGACAGTCAGAGCTTAAAAACCCTCCTTGGGGAAGAACAGCAGCTATTGTAACAGCAATTTGAACAAATTAGATACAATTACAGCCCATTAGACTTAGTTGAACAGAAACATTATCCCTGTGTTAATCAATAAACCCTGTTTATGTGGCATATTACAACCATGAAATCAAATCAGATTTTTTAAAGCCTGTGTAAGTGCAATGTGTGACTTAACTGCAAAGGTTCACATCAGGCTGTGGTGTGTTGTTCTAACAGTACTATAAATCCAGCTTAACCAGTGAGCTGTGCTGGAAAAGCATTTTCTGTTGCTCTTCAATACAATTTGCTATAACATAAAAGTTTTTGTCCTGTCTTTGTGCTCCATCCTTCCTATCCAGCAAAACCAAAAAAAGAAGAGGTTACCAATTAAGTTTGAATATTATATTTTGGTAATTGATTAAATCTTAAGACTCATATATGAACGGAAATTTAATGAAATTCAATCAAGCAAATCTTTGTAAATAGAAACAAGAAAGAAAAGATTTTATGGCAATTCAAAAGATGAATGTTGCATCAAAAAAAAAAAAAATCAGATCCCCTTGTGAATGTTTGCAGTGATTTGATTGACTGTTTAAACAACATTAACTCTTCAGTCTACTTACCAGCCCCTTTTCCCTCCTCAACTTGCTCCCCTTGTGCTTTTTTAAACATGAGTGATTGTTCGAGTATCGGGACAATTTATTCCATCGCGCCTGCCTGCTGTGTCCAAGAAATTCAACTCCTGTTTGCTAATTGAGGGAACATTACATTATAACATTTTGTTAGTTCATTAGTGATGTGCAAGTCACCCTGCATGGATAATATGAGCCGAAGTGTGCATGTGTACATGTGCAGGGTATTACAGCACACCACCAGCGCCCTCTTAAGGCAGCAGAGGGCAATGACATGAGGTAGGTTTTGTCACAAGGCTTCGAAGATTTTAAGGGCACCACCTGCATGCTACATTCAATAGTCCAAACGCATCTGCACAGCAAATACAGCCCAGCACATCCTGGCTCCCTCTGCATCGCCGGACTGTTATTGTTCTGGGTGTGCGACAGATGGCTCAGCGTGTGGATGCAAATTGTTTGAGGTGTCTTTTGTTTTTCTGCTGTGCCTGCAAATATGCAAACTAAGAGGGTTTTGCCATATTGTTGTTGTGTAATAATGCCTCACAGTTTTGTTTTCGGTTTATGGTGGACAAAAATTTCAACACTGTTCCAACAAGAACGTCACTGACAACGCGGCAGAGTCGTGCCATGAGTCGGTCAAATGTTTGCTGGCATGTGTGGGATTGCCTTATGTTACTTTTGTGAGGAAGATTCAGACTCAGCTAAATATGAAGTAGCACTTAAAAGATCCTTCACTGAAAGTACTCTTAGGTTTCTGTTACAAGGCTAGAAATGCTTAAATTACATCCATGCCTTCTGAAAAAGCCTTGCAAAGTTTATATGCAATTCAGGCTTCAAGTTTTCACATCACTCTCGTGTAAACTGGACCATGATTGGCTTCTAAACTGGATGTGATGTTAATAAAAATTCAAAAACATCCTGCTTGCATACACAAAAAAACCTTTGATTTTCACGGGACTTGATTTAGTTGCCTGAGTAAGGCAACATTAAAGTAAACGCTAGGGTATGACTCTTGAGAAATGAATTTAACACAATAAATAAGAAATAAATAACAAAGGCACATTAATCTGCTGATGATGATACCAAAAAATCATCTGGCTCAAGTCCTGAATTTGTTGATTTCCTGGGTTTGATTTGGGTCAACAAAACCACAGTTTATCAGACGTGTCACCTTCATTAAAGTCTCAACAGCTGCAGCTCAAACCTCACCCAAGTTTTTCGCTCCTTTGGGCCTGAAATCAAAGAAAAAGTTCAACTTACCAACATGCAGATGTCCATGGGCAGGTAGACTTTCCGTCGGCTGCTGTGATAAGGAGTCGCTCTCAGACATGTTATGATTCCCTGAGCTTTACCGATGTGACTCGCTGCGTGGTCCGCTTGGACATTTTTGACACCTGCAAAGAAAGACAGCCACACAGTTTGGCATCACCTACTATAATTCATTTTCACAGGTAAATCACACTCCTCACTTGAGGCAAAAAACAGGTTTTTGTTCTGGAAATAAAATGCTGTGTGGATCAAAACCATTAATTTTTTTTCGTAACACCAAAGTACACCAATTAAAGCATCTAAAACAGACTTTTCTCATTTTGAGGGGCCCAATCCTAACTACAGTCCTTCCATTTTAAATGTCTCCAAATCATAATCCAATCTGACACCTATAAATTTACTTCAGTGTTGATTAAATATGTATTTGGCACAGAGTAATAGCCACAGCCTTCTTCTAGCCTCCTGGCATATTTACTCACAATGTGACACAATTAGAGGGAGGGGCCTGCTGGTATTACAGAATGATGAATCCACCAGCACAAAACACCAGAAACAATATTTGGCAGGATACAGAAAGCAGAAAGAAGACAAAATGAACAACAGACCATTTATTTTGACCTATATTTAAGTTTTTAAATGGCTTAAATGGTAAAAAGCAGAATTTGTGCTGGCTAAAATGAAACTTGTGAATTTGCTAAGAGGGTTAGACGAGCTGGCTTAGGCCGGCACAGCTGTCAGAGCAGAAACAATCACTGACCAGATAATTTTTTCCTTTTCACACTCTGTTAACTTTCACTCTCATATCCAGTGAAATGCTGCTGTGCAGAATCCGGCTGTGATTAAAGAAACCTGCAGCCACACGGGCACACTGAAGTGACAACACACAGCAGAGCTGAAAAAAAGAAACTACTGGATTTTGACTGGATTTGTTTCAGCAAACAATGACCCATAAAATATGGATGGATCTGCCCAGATAAAGGTCTTTAGGAGGGACTCGGGACACCCCTCAATTTATAATTACTGTTTGTCTTTTAGCTATCAACACAGTTTCTTACCTAAACACTCCAGCAGGAGGTAAATCAAGGATGACTGTGTGTTCTCTGAATACGCCTCCAGCTCCTGAAGGTTCCTGTAGGCTCTGTCATCCAAGTCCTTTTCCTGGTAAAACAAAGTTTTAATAACAGAAATGTCACTTTTCCCATTTTTAATTACGCTAAACAGCAGCTGGCAAGTTTCGTTTTTATTTCCATTAAAATAAGCCATTATTTAACCTCTAAGGGCACAGGATGCAACCATCTGACAGGTCTTGTAGATAACCCACAAAGCGAAAATAATAAATGAAAATTGAAAAAAAGCAAAATATACACATGCAAAGACAAGTTTATATTGTCACATTTAAGCAGTTATTCGTGTTCAGTTTCACTCATCAGCAACTTCATTTATTATATCACAATTTAAACTTGCAGCAATTTGAATTTAATGATCATCTTAATTTTGTCTTACTCTCTCTGTTATGATCCTCAGCAGCCATCTCTTTGTCAGTTTGTGTGTCCTCACTGCCTGAAAAACACCACACAGACTGTTAATTAGCTGAGGTGCAACACTGATTCAGATTGGTGCCCCTCAGCTAATTGAAGCCGAGGGACAGAAACACAGAAATCCGACACACTGCATGGCATGTTTAAAACTGAAATAAGACATCCAACATCCTGACAGTGTTTCCCCTATATATTGCTAACATGAAGAAAAAACATCTTAAAATACCCTGTATTCTGTTGGCTAATATTTACCCTCCACAGCTCAGTGCTAACTGGTTGGTTCGGAGGCTCATCTCTGTAGATTTCTTCTATAGCCGTCTTCCAAAACTGCATTCGCATCAAACCAATGGTCTTTTGGGAAACAGAGTCCTTCACCTTGTAGAGAAACAAATGAGCAAAACAATTGGTTGACGAGCCAGTTTGAGAAGGACCTGAAATTAGCCACTGTAAGGCAAGGCAAGTTTATTTGTATTGCACAATTCAACAACAAGGTGATTCAAAGTGCTTTACAGAGACATTAGAAACAAAAACAAATAAAAGCATGATTTAAAATTGATTAAAACAAGCAAGCAAACAAAAAACAAACAAACAAAACAGTATATAAAATCAAAAATCAAAACAGATAAAATCTGAACAGTAGATAAAATCAGTAGTTAAAATGTAAGTTTTGAAATTTAAGCTTAAGTGTGGATTTGGTGCTTTATTTAAATGCAGCTGAGAATAAGTAAGTAAGTACTGTAAGGATTTCATTAAATTCCTTTCTTTTTTAATTTTAATTAAGAGGAAAGTCAGGATAGAGGATAGTCAGGAATAGTGGCGGTATAACAGTAGTAGCAGCGGCAGTGACGCAAGTAGTAGAAAAACAGCAGTATTATCAGTAATCATTCTGCATTCAGCCTGATTGTACCAATACCTGCCTGTGCCAGCTCCACATTGAAGGCCCTCAGAGCCAGAGAAGAGCGCCGTGCCTTCTCTGGGAGGAGGAGAGAGGACAGGAAACCATCATAGTCTCTGGACCTGAGGAGGAGAGAGAGAACGAGCTGATAGGGGTGCCGGGAAGCAGATGAGATTTCATGTTTTATCCAAAAACATTTTCATACCCATATAACAAAATAGTCCCATTAACTTGCTACTTCTGTATAGCCTTTGACAACACTGTAATTTTGCATAAGTTGGACAAGATAACTTCAAAAGCCACATTTTAAAACAAACACTTTAAAAATAATAATAAATAAATAGGAGATTAAACAAACCAATTCTCTTAAATATGTTCAAACAAAAATAAGTTCACATCAAACACAACCGAAAGAGCTTGTTACCTCCAGTGAGTTTCTGACAGTTTTACTAAAAACTAAACAAAAGTACCTGCAAATAGGGATCCCAGGGAACAGTTCGGGATCCCAAAATATTAGAAAGTCTTAGTTGTTAGGGATTCTTTTAAGAAAAAAAAATTCAAGTGACCCACCCATATTCCTACAAAATAATAGTATTTTGAAACGATTGTTTTTCTAAAACATTTGATCTGTAAGTTCTCATATAAGAGCTCAAGCAACCAATGTTAACGGGTGGAGAAAATAAGGGCACAATATGTCTTTTTTTCTAGCACCATTTAGAAATTAGAATATTAGAGATCAGCTTTATAACACAGAAAAGAAAGTCAGCGCTGCAGATTTTGTTTAATCTTAGTGACGGACAATAACAATGATCATATACATACAACAAGGGGAGGTATGTGATCCTCGTGGCTTTTTTACAGCTGTTGTTTCCATTTTAGTTCATTTTCTGAAGATGTCATGATTTAAATTATGATCATATCAGTTCATAACAAGAATAGAACTGGTAGTTTCTCATTGCAAGCTTAAAAGGGCTTTGTTTTTACAGGCCTCATTGAACTGACCAGCAATGAGAACCAGAAAGTCCAAGGAATCCAGTGCAGATCTAAGGAGAAGTGTAGATTTACACAGGTTGGGGAGGTCTCGTGGAGCCATTTCTAAACAACTGCAGATTCCAAGATCATTGGCTTAAAAAATGTATGAAAGTACAAGTTATTCGGATTTGTCACCACTTGGCAAAGGTCTGGAAGAAGACCTAAACCAGGGGTCCCCAATCCCAGTCCGCGAGGGCCGGTGTCCCTGCAGGTTTTAGATATCACCCTGGGTCAACAAACCTGAATCACATGATTAGTTCATTACCAGGCCTCTGGAGAACTTCAAGACATGTTGAGAAGGTAATTTATCCATTTAAATCAGCTGTGATGGATTTAAACTGGGATTGGGGACCCCTGACCTAAACTGTCGCCCTCATATGAAAGGAAATTGCTTAACGATGTTCAAGAAACCCACTAAACACCAAGGCCCAACCCTGCCATCAGAATCAGAAAGACTTTATTTATCCCCAAGGGGCAATTAACATACAACAGAGCAGAGCGTTGAAGATAAGGGCAGGGCATAAACAGGCAATAAGAGTGAGATAATATGAATGAACTATAAACTGCTGGCGCATTAAAGAAATCATTAAAATGACATACAATTTATATTCATTTGAATAATTGGTGTATGTAAACTGTAGGTGTGCGATATTTGAAAGAAGTCTTGCATAGAGAAGTGTCCCCACAAAACTTAAAAACTTTAGATTGCTTCCATTTATTTATTTATTTTTTCAATAACAGGACGAAGTTTCTTGCTATAAGTGACCGGATTATATCTGCTTTCTATAAACACAGATTAGCTAATTAACCACTAACCCAGTTTGTGTTGCTAGCAGTCAGACCCACCTAACCAGATCCAGGCAGTACTTTTGAGTGTGTTGTGAGTCTCCCGTCGTGCTGGTTGATGCCCTCACACTCTGTATTTCGGCTGCTCGCTGGATACAAACACTATAAGGTGATATTTTCCTCTGAAGACCATAAACCAGCCGGGCTTTGCTGCATAATAATCCATGTTTCACACTAACACCAGCCGCCATGTTCCCCTTTAGCGTGCACCCCGACCTTGTGTTACATCAAAATAGTTCACCGACCACCTTGAACCAGCAGATTTATTTATTTATCAATAAAATAGCCAGCGCCCATGTTGTTAATTAATTTCCATTGAATATTTGAAATATAAAATATAAAAAATACATCTGATTTGTTAAATAGGTATAAAAGTCCTAATTCAATTGAACTGATTGTAGTTACCGGTGTTCCGGTAACACCACCGGATATGGCATGACTCTGCTGCCAAAATAAGAGCCGGTATCCTATACTCACATTTACCACAAATAGTTGATGATTAAAATAAGGGGAGATTCTGTTTGTTTTTGAATGATTTACGAACATATTGCAAAATAGACATGAAATAACTTTCATATCTATTCTTCTGACAACGATGTGCCACATAGCAACCATTATTTTGAAATTTAGCAGGAAAAGGAGTTTGCCGTGTGTTTTCTGCTGGCTTTGATAAGGATGTGGGATCCACAGGAGGAGACAGGAGTTTGACAGGCTAATTTTCCTCTTCATATGGCAACACAGTCGGTGAAATGTACGTGTGTCTGGCTGCTGTTGTGGCTCTGTGTCCGGCTGTCCCAGACCACAAATACCCGGTAAGGCGCTACTTCCTGGTTGAGCTAACTGTTATATATAGTCAACTGCTAACTAACTGTTGTTAGCCAAGAATAAAGATTAAAAGAAACGTGTCTTCTTCATTTTCTTTTTCTGGTAAAATAAAAAATCACTTGAGGTAGGTGGCTGACGATATTTCGGGATGAAGTTGACTTAATGTGCAGTGTTTAATTACCTACACGTCAGCATACAAACTTAGGTAAGGTCACTTGCCAGCTGTTGGGTAACAGTGTCCAATGTTTAAAGTCTTATCAGAAGAGTCCAGAGTTCACTATTCACTCTTGCGGTTATTCACTAGTAACCGCAAATACAGTACGTAATTTAATGTGCTTATTTAAATACATCTAATAATAAATAATAACAGCATTAACAAACACGTGTAAGTCATTTGTGGTTGGCTCGATTGAATGTCTTCTCACTAACTAACAGTGTTCTTTACACTTAACTTTTCCCGTGTTTCTGTGATTGCAACTGTACATAATATTTATTTAACCCAAACTTTTGGTCACAAGACGAGCCGTCACGTTTTTGGTTTCATTTAACACGGAAGTTGACGGTTGGAGAAAATGTTGACGCAGTTGGATTTATTGGCCGCAAGACGGCGCTGATGTATTATAAACTTGAAACTTAAATTGGATCAGTTTTGATATTTGACAGTAGCAAGTAAAGCCTAAATGTCATTCTTTTAGCCAGAAACGTTATGACTTCTCCTAAAATTAACCAAAATACACAAAAATTACAATAATTTAAGGTTTTGTGCTATTGTACAGGTGCTACAAATTTTTGTACACAGAGGCTCACCACTCTTTGAATAAATGTGGGTCAGTTTGACCCATATCTATTTAGATGGTTTTTAGATTCACCAATCATGTATGTGTATTTTTTTTTTTATGGGACAGCAGTTACAGAGGTTGAGGGAAAAAACTTGACAGGTACTGAGCTTTCTCTTGGTAGCCTAGCTTCTTTCCACTGTCTAAATACATATGTGTCTGAATAAGTAGGAATTCTGTACTGACAGGCACATGAAGTGTATGTATTAAAGTGTTATATAAATGTATAGTTAAAAGTGTGACTTGTTGTTAGAAGATCTTTGAGGTCAGTTAGACTACAAAAGTACAATATAAATTCAAGTACATTACGAGTCCGTCAGCGCTGACAGGTGCAAAGCACAAGAACTCACAATGTAAGAAAATATACAAACAAAATATAAGCCAGTATTCTACACCTAATGAGATGAAACTAACTCAGAACAGCTGAGATTAAACACTCTCTGAAATGGAACCCCCTTTGCTTTGAATGCACATACTGATTTGCAATAAGAAAGTTGTATATTCTATATGTTAATATTGATAATTAAGAAGTAAAGGATTGTGTTTAGTGGTTGCAGTGGTTATATATTGGTTATACAATAAATCCTAGTAGTTCTAAACATTCCTAGCACAGCTCAACTGGTATTACGAATACACTATTATTAAAGATATCTGCAAGAAATAGTTAAATAATATTATTAGAGTTTCAGTTAAATACAGCAAAGGAACAGCACTAGTGGAGGTTACAAATTATTTTCCTATGCTTAGGGCAGTGGACTCTGTTTGCCCTGTTAGACTTAACTGCAGCATCCACTGACCACAATGTTTTACTACAGAGATTAGAACATACTGCTGTTATTAAAAAGAAACTGCACTGGAATGGTTTGAAACATATCTATGTGCAGTACTATCCATACATGCTTGTAATACTGCATACATAATCTTTGCTATGCAGTTGATACCCAGCTATATTTATCTGTGAAGCCAGATAACACATTTAAGCTACAGGCACGTCTTAAATACATAAACATCTGGATGTCCTGTAATTTTCTTTTCCTAAATTCAGAGAGAACTGATGTAATTAACCAGATACTCACCTAGCAACACTGTGAGAAATCTTATTGCCAGGATATCTCCTTCAGTGCTCACATTAAACAAATGTGTAGGTCTTCCTTTTTCATGTAAGCAATATCTCTAAAATTAGAGACATCCTGCCTCAGTGTTAAGCTGAAAACTAGTTAATAGATTCTAGGTTGGACTAGCTTTTTTTCTCTTCTCTTCCCCAAGTGGTCGTGGGGTTTTTCCTTTCCACGATCTCAAAGTGTTTGCTGATAGGTGGTTGCTTAAATGTTAGGGTTTTCTCCTAAATACTGCAGGACCTTTACCTTATAGTATAAAACAACTTGATGTTATTGTGCATTGACACTATAAAACACACCTTAATGAAGAAACTAGTGGTAGATGTTAGGAGGTCCAAACAGGTGGTTTGAGAAAGAACATTTATGGCCCTTTTAGTGGAAAAAATACTGGCTACAGCAAAAGTTCCCAAATGGTGGAAAAACTGCCAGCTGGCCAGTGACATCGTTTTTATTGGCTCTGGGCCATCAGGCTATTGGTTTCATTGAAACCTGAATAAAAAAATATAGTAAAAAGAACCAAAATATTCTTACTGGGCAGTGGGCATACATACAAGTTATTTGTTTTGTATATATACTTCAGAATATAAGAATTCTAAGAAACCAAATTAAGGAGTAAGAGTTTAACATTCAAGTAATAATGGGATCTTTGAAGATTTAGGAAAAAAAACAGGCTGTGCATGGACTATTTTTGCATGACCCTGAGCAGAAACCACAACTCAGCACTTTTGAAAACACATTCCTTCATGTGATGAAACTGTGATTTGACCAGCTAAGGCTGTGATGAAATTTTCTCCATTAAAATATGTCCTCACATGATTTATTTGTTTAAAGATTAACACGCAAATGCATTTTTATTTCCACAGCGTCCCTAAGGGGAAGGGGTTTTTGTAGCTCTTATTTTTGGAGATGTGGGAATGTTTTTCTTCCTCACAGAGAGCCAATGGGACACACTGAGCTACTAAAGGGTTTATTGACATTACATGTTGGTGCAGTGGATATCAGGATTTGTTATTTTTGTTGCTGTTATTTTTCTAGCGAAACTGCAGCATCTAATATTAGTCGAGGTGTCTGTTTTTAACACATATTTGTTGGCTACTAACTAATGATTACTAATGATTTCAATAATTTTATTTTTTTTTATTATTATTGTTTTGGTTATAAAAGCATGGAGCCCCTTGTAATCTCAAAGAACCCATAGTAATATTCAGTTTGCTGGCATTGATCAAAAAACTGTCCAGAATAATATGATATGTGATAGGTTGGCAGTATATGACAAAGCAAAGCACCAGAGCTTTGTTGTGAGAAGATGGAACTAGAAAATGTTTGGCATTTCTGCACACAAACGTACACAAACGTACACAGGTGGCACTTTCTAATTGACTTTTGTCACTTTCAATTAAGACCAACAACTCTTCTCTCATTGCAGAGAGGCTATGGACGATGACATCCTGCTGCCCTACACACAAGGCCACGGCCCCTCCCACTCTCATCGCTATGTCAGGGATTGTCAGCCCATCATTCATGGCAGCACCACCTATGAGAGCTGGGCCTCCAGTAACCGCAGCGGGCAGCTGGTTGCTGAGACCAAGTTGTTTGTGTCGAATATTCCGGGGAGCTCCAGAATTGTTTATGGTTAGTGATGACATCATAAGTTAAAGGAACAAAGAATAATATCAATCTCTGGTGTTTGATTTATTGATCCCTCTTTTTACTTCTGTACTCGCCCACCTTCATCTCAAAGTGTTGGCAAGAATCCTTTATTATATATCACTGAAGATTCAATTTCACCTCATCCTGCTGCGGCTTTCTTACCAGGACACATGACAGTGGTCAACGACCCCCTGAGGACGGTGTCCGTGTTGGAGCCAGGGGGGCCAGGCGGCTGCGAAATGAGAGTGAGGGCAACAGTACGAGAGACGGCTGAAGCGGCTGAGTGCCTGTATGCGCAAAATGCTGGTTTCTTCAATACAGTAACAAGGGAGTGTCTGGGAAACGTGGTGAGCAACAGCAGGGTGGTGCGGGACAGTGGAGGACTGCAAAATGCCCAGTTTGGAATCAGAAAAGACGGCAGCCTAGTGTTTGGGTAAGAAATGCGGCTTGAAAATGTAAAACAGAGAAATCCGTTTCAGTGATTGTTGATTCACCATTAGATCATAGCCCCAAAGACAAAGGATGAGTTCATCCAAATACTCAAAGATATCTGCATGAACAGACATGATCCAAGGTGAGGTAATGTTTTATATGCAGTTTTAAACACCCTTTAAACAGCATATTACACACAGTATGCAAGGAGGCAAAAAAAGTCAAACCTTTTAAGAAGTGTGATCATACATATCAGTATGTTTTTATTTTCCAGACAGCACGTTTTCTCCTCTGTCAAGTGTGTCTCAAGTACCGTTTCTGTCAGGCATCTGTGCTTTATATGGCTGACTGTTGGATATTTTCCTAAAAAGATAAAAATTGTAAAACAAAGGAAAAAGAAAAGATGCAGAATTAAAGTAACAAATGTTCGTGTCAATCCAATTTTATATATAGCACCAAATAACAGCAACAGTCACCTCATGGTGCTGTATATTTAAAGGCATAGACACTAAAATAATATGGAGAAAACCCCAACAATCAAACATCCTGGTATGAGCAAGCACTTGGGAACAGTGGGAATGAAGAACTCCCTTTTAACTGGAAGAAATGTCTGGCAGAACCAGGCTCAGGGAGGGGCAGCCATCTGCTGCAACCAGTTAGGGGGGGTGAAGGGAGGGAGACAGGACAGAAGACACGCTGTGAAGTTACCAATAATTGTAGAATTACTGCTAGATTGAACTCTCAGATTACAATATTCAACGTACAAGCCAGCATTTATTTTTACAAGGTACAGCCCACTTTCACAGTTTGTATCATCAGTGTTTTCAAACAGCCAGAAACCACACCGTGAATAAAAACAAACCTCTTTCCATTCCCTCTTTGTTCTTAACTGTACCTGACATCATGGCACTAAAATATCTTCTCACCTCTGCCTCTGATACTGGCCTCTTTTCAGGTTTTGTCCCAAGTAATGCACATTTGCAATACAGTGACTTCCTGTTTGCATAAGCTTATAACCTCTGCTCTTTTTTAATGTGAAAAACAAAAGAAGATGAGCTCATGTCTGAATCACTCACTGATCTAACTAGTGTTTATCATTGTAGCATGTTAAATCAGTGGAAATGCATTAAACTATCATCAAATTGTTGTAGAAAAAGAAAACTGCATATCTTTACATTAATGCTTTAAAGAGAATCACATTAAAATTGAACTAGAAGTTAAATAACACTCATATGTGAAGCCACCACATTTTCCTCGATGAACAAAAACAAAACATCTGCTCATCGTCTATCTTTAAACCATGAAGTACTCTATGTAACTTGTTTGTTTGATAACTGAGGTCAGAAATGCACATGATGCAACATGATGTGGTTTGTGTCGTCGGTCACACTCCCAGGGAGCGAGTGGACCTCAGTAAAAAAATAACCTGCTCACAGTCCTGCTTGGGCCCTTTGTGCCGTCCATGACCTGTCAGTCGAGCTCATAATAAACCTACCTCTGATTTAAAATAGGACGCATTGCTTCGCCCACAAAATGACAGTTTTGGGTCCTAATTTGAAGTGACTGTTGGGCTGTTTACTCCTCCAGATGGAGCCGAGCTCAGTTTTTCTTTGTAGACACAGTGTCCAAAAGTTCAGTAGCTTTGGTCTACTAAACTAAATCAAGTACAGAGTCCAAACAGCTGTTTGCTATGACTAATATGTTGTTAGATAACTGAAGTGTTGATATCTGTGTGTGGGTTGTGTGGTTTTTTTATTTTTATTAAGAGACGCATCAAACAGCTACAGCGAGTACAAATGTGGGAACCACCGTGCTATGCTGTTTTAACATTATCCCTCTAAGTTAACAGAAATGCTGTTAAAGTTAATAAAGCTGCCTGAACCTAAAGTGGTAAAAAAGAGGATTTGTTAGTAGTCGTAACACAAAAGTAAAAAAATATTCTTTGTTTTCTCTGGGGTGCATAAAAAAACTGTGCAAATTGATGTCAGACATTTCAGCCTGGACTAAAGTAGAGGATTACCTACCAGCATTATTTATCACCACAAATATCAAATATAGAAACATGAAATTATAATATGTACTACAGTAGTATTATATTATTTTATTATTTATATATTTTTTGAATTCCTTTCTCCCCTCTTACCGTTCAGGTATCTATCTCAGGATGACGTTTTGGATCAGTCCAATCCGTTTGTCCAATTAGTCAGCGGGGTGGTGTGGTTACTGAGAAACGGCGAGATTTACATCAATGAGAGCATTGAGGCCGAGTGCAACAAGACACAGGAAACAGGTAATGATGCAAATCCACATCCAGCTGGATTCATTTCTTTGACCACATGTATGTATAAAGGTTTTCAATCGTAAGATTTTAGGATTTGAGAAATAGAGATATTTATAAATCTTGTCACGGTATACTGATATTGATGGTGACTGAAGTTAAGCAAATAAAAGTAAAGGTTGATTCTGACTGGTAGAATTTTTTTAAATCTTATATGGATATTGCGATATTATCTGTAAAGTCTTATTCCACGATACTTGCATAGTGAAAATTTGATATTAGGACCGGTATTGACCCAGATTTTTGGTTACGTTAAACTGTTACATAAAAGGATCCAGGCTGTCAGTAACCAACCCCCCCCCCCCGCCCCCAAAAAAAAAAAAAATGAAGAAATAAAATAAAAAAACATTTCTCAGGATTTCAGTTAAAAAAAAAAAAAAACAGAGTTCATTTGGAGGTAATTTATTTTAGATTACTCTCTGCTTGTCCAGCATCATTTTCTCTGACCTTGGAATTGTCTGGGGCTTATTCAATCAGATTCAGTAACTAACTGGCTAGAGTGCTTCAGTACTGGCATAACCCAGAGGCCTGTTCATAATGCCCACAATGTCTTTACATTTATAGACAGCTAATTCTTTTACATTGTCTGTGCTTACACTCTCTGTCTTCACTAAAATTAACAGCTGCTATCATGTGTGTAGACCCAGGTTTTCTAAATCTAGCTCTGAACTAACACGGGGGGTGTGGCATGGCGCCAGATGATAAACATGACACGTCTAGAGTCATTTGTCTTACACAAAGAGCAAACTAATCCTAAGCCACTATAGTCGTTATTAAAGTAATTTTTATCTTGTCTTATTTAGCCTTATCTATCAACCCATACATTTTTTCAAGGCTGAATTTATAACATGGAAAAATATAGAGCAGTGCAAGAGACATGGTGCAGCCTTTCATGTGTTGCCCATTAACAGCCAGTACAATATGTCTCTGTGTACCAGCTAGCTGGAATAAGTAGTAGTTCTCAGTATTGACTGATAGATATTAGTAATGACTAAATGTAATGGCCAAAAGCCACATTACTCATCAATGTCATGCAGCTTGCCTTAATTTAGTTGTGTATAGGGAACACTTACAGCAACCTTAAGTGTTGGAGCACCTGGCTCCCAGAAAAAAAATTCAAAGGTCACGACCTTATTGTCTCAATAGCTGCTGCCTTGTTCCTGTAGCCAACAGTTGATTACAGTATTTAAAACTTTACTGAACTGAACTGGTACCCTGGATTGACTCTTCAATCGAACCATACTGAAACAAAAAGTGATTTTAAACATTGTTTTGGAGCAAAGACACAACATTGAAATAATATTTTTATCAAATTTTATTGGTCATTCTAATAAAGGTAATTGCTTTTTCTTCATTCGTTCGGTTAAATGTTTGGTCTTGTTACTGGGGATGTATGATTAAAACACATTTCTGGCTAATTTTCACTGCAGTTTTTGAATTTATCAGTGAGAGAAAAACAATCATCATCTCACTATAAGGAATATTAATGTCAGCTTCAACATAAGGACTCACAAATGTCAGCAAATTCCTGAAAGGACATTGATGAAACTGTCAGTATGGATGTGAGGGGTGCACAAAGGAATGGTAGAACTTGAGGGAAAAGTATGTTGGCCCCCAAAAACAACAAAGAGTAGGGACCCAGGAGGGAATAGGGAATATAAAACACAGGGACATGACCACAAGGTAATTGACACATAATGCACCAAGCACAAACATAAATGCCAGCAGCAACGCTGGGGACTTACATATTACATTGTAGGCTCTACAAGCATTCACTGCAGAAGTTTAAATCAGCCATTAGCTTGAAATAGCAGCACTGAGGCATTATTGAGTCATGTCTTTATAATGCATCATTTGGATGTAAAGGCATGGTTAGGAAAAGGTGTTAGACTTTAAATTCCCAAATGTGAGGTCAGCATAAAAAAGACAAAATATTGAGTTAATTAATCACAAAACTCCTAATCTGGAATAACTGGTTCATACTGGTGTGCACATTTCTGTAGATCCTGAGTTCTATGGTGGGATAAATTCAAGACAGTTTGATTTAACAGGTTTTATTGAACTGTTAATCGTACATCATAATTAAAAAAGCATTTTCTCATATTTTCACAGGGGGTTTCCGCACTTTTGTGGATGTAGTTTCAGCGAGGACGGCAGTGGGCCACGATGCAGAGGGAAGGTTAATCCTGTTTCATTTTGATGGACAGACAAAAGCACGAGGGTAAGAAAAGGAAAGGTGATAAACAATGTTTACAATGCTGTTTTCTTTTTAAGAAATTTGAAGCAAGAAGTAGTGATGAAATTGAAACAATTTGTTTTTAAAATTACACACAGTGAGTGGGAAGCTATCTACTCCAACCATTAGAAAAGAAACGGCAAACACGGGTGTAAATGTAAGAAAAGAGTCAATTTATCCTGTTAGCTTGAAGTGATTCACTGGTTTTTGAGTCAACACAGGATGTCCCAAGTGGGAATTTATTATCCAGGAACCGATTTCACACACAGTGAAGAGAAAAACAACCTCCATGTACGTTGGAATGTCTCCAGTTTACTTCAGCTCATTGAAAGACTTGACATGACCATGAAAATGACATGTTGACTGTTTGCATATTTTCCACTTGCTGGTTTTCTAAAGATGTTTAAAACCTTGAAAAAAGTGAATCTTTAAAATTTGTTTTATACCAACACCAAACTTAATCCATCAGTGTTTATCTTTTGTTGATCTTGTGACACAAGCATCTACAGCCTAACACTGGCAGCTTCCTTGTTGTGGTCAGGAAATATCAGAGAATAAGCAAGACAAATTACCTAACGACCGTCTAACAAAGACATTTTGGCTGATCTGGGCTCAGTGAGCAGCCCTAAGACCCTCTCAAACTTTTCACAACAGGTACTGGTTTGGCTGTAAGGTATTGCAAACATTTTGCAGCAACATCCTACTAATCAGTTTTTATTTTCTGATGACTTTCTTTTTTTAAACCATAAAAACAATGAGAACAATGGAGGGAATTATTGTCACAACACCAGGGTACAGCACCGGGTTTTATAAATGTAGGCAAGGTTGCTGCATTGTTGTTTTGTTGTCAGTCAGTAAAACTTCACACTGTTAATGGCGAGGTTGAAGAGGTGAAGACTTCTGGCCGTCAAGGACAAAAGGTTCAGAAATGGCCAATCAGCTTTGAGCAGAAACAGCCAAGTTAGCACTGAACAGCAGTTTCCAGAGCCTACAAACGATTAGATCTGCTTTTGCCTCCCCCAGGAAAAAAAACAAAAGAAAGAAGACCCTCAGGGATGGCTCCTGAACTCGTAGCGCACACAAAACCCCCACAGGTATTTTGGTGGGAAAAGGCTTAAGAAGACACATCACAAATGTAAACAGATGCTCAAGCGTAAACACACAAAACACACATGAACACACAGCTTTTTCGACCTGCTTGTTTCCTGTCTTGTAGGTTTGTTTTGACAACAAAACATCTTTTTTTTTAGAAGCAGCAACAGTAAAAATGTGTCCACAAACTCTGCAGAGAAATGATATTTTCACAAGATGCAAAAAAAAATATATAAAGTTGTTTCAAAATATAGCTGTTAATTATAGATTAGTTTAATCAATAACAACAGCATTGAACAACAAGATGATGGACTAATGCAGGTCGAGGTCATTTGGAGGCTGAAAAATAAAAACAAGCTGACAGTGAATGTAGTAAACAGAGATCCGATAACACTATCAGGCTTATATTAGCTCAACCCTCTTAGATACTCCACCAATCAATTGCATTGATCTAATTTTCCCTCCACCTTTAGTGCTGTGACCCCACAGACCTGCACTGACTTCAGATATTCTATTGTTGTGTTTATGATCGGGGTTTGAAAAGCACAACAATCGGACACGTCTGAACATGTCTGCTGCCCTCTGTATATCTCTGCTCAATATAGGGCCACCTCCCACTCAATAAAACATGAAAAAGTCAGGTCGAAGGAAGCTGTGACCTCAGAAACTGACCTCTAGTTTCCATGAACGACATGCTAGTTCTTTGAAATTCTCAACTAATTCTAGTGGAGGTTGCCCTAGATGATCAGCCAGTCAGACACTTAATCTATGATTATTTTCACAATTAATTAATCATTCTGTGTTCATTATGTGATGCATTGATTAGCATTGAATTGTGAGACATCTTAACTGCAAAGAACCACTTATCCACAGTACAGTGGCCATTTTTGGACTTTTTAGCCTAATCTACACGCGATTGGTGAAATAATCAGGCGTCTGTTTTAGAAATTTGGCCAGACAAACCCAAACATAAAGTAAAATGCCAACAACATGAAAATATTTGACTGCAGTGTTTTTGACTCATTAGCTTTTGAAGATTTTGTGTTTTGTATATACTTTATTTCTCATATTATAGTGCCATTGTAACCACGATGATGGTAAGTCATACTGAGTAAATGAAAAACAATATATTTTGGTATTTGTTCTTCTTGTATTAATTCTGACACAGGCAGGTCTGCATGCTCTCATGATCAAGAACATATTTCTCTTCAGGGACTATCATTTTTATCTTAATCTGCATAATCTTAATTATTTGCAGAGTTTAATGGTTGTTTCATTCCATTTAGATTAACAAAACAAAAATTAAGCCAGACTACTGAGATGAGGTTTTGTCATCTATTGTCACAGTTTCAATTTTAAAGTTACGTCATCTACAGCATCCCACACCTTTCTTTTCTTCTCTACCCTTGAATCCTTGAAAAGACTCACTCTTTTTAAGTTTGGCAGGCAGGTGACACATGAAAACCTGTGGCAAACTGTGACTCCGCTAGAGTTGCTTGCATCATTCACAGTGGAAAATAATGGACTTTGGTGCAGGGCCCCAGGTCATCTTCTGTCTGAGGCAAACCATGATAGCTCCTCTCCTTTAAAGGACACTGTGTATTTAGGCCTGTTGTCTTCTGCATGACTGCCTCTCAAAAAAGATTTAAATGACAGAGGGGGGCTTCTGTGGAGACACACACCCAGAGCTACCATGTACCTGAGGTGACCATATTAAGTATATCCCCCTCCCCTTGTTGACATCATACAGAATCAAGATCAAAAACACTGTTTGCAAAAGACAAATTGGAGACTAAGCTTTTAGATAACTTTTAGAAGTAATTTCTACTGTCTGAAATATATGATCTTTGACCAAAGCTTGCCACTTATCCACATTGCCAGCAATTCATATCCAACCATGAGAGGTGATCTGTGGGACATTTTTGCAAAATGTCAGCACTACCTTGTATCTGCTCCAAAAATGATCTTTTTATCACGTGAAGCTTTTACCTGTGTGTCAGTAGGATTCACCTTCCGAGGACTATGAATGTTTGTATACAGTTATTTGAGATATTCTTGTAAATGGATATCTGTTTTGTTTTATTGTTTTTGTATGTGGGGATAAGTATGCAATGTACAGCAGCATATACCAAGGAATTTATAGCCCAAGCTAATGCAACACCCATGCAAGTTTGTTTCCATACAATACACAAAGCTGAATGACTCATGCACAAGATTTTGTGAGAGAAACATGGTAGTTACATAATTACAAACACAAAACACAGAACCAAATAAATGTAGACAGACAGGACAGTAACAGATGCACCAGGCTGTTTGTCAGTCACTGATTCTGACACGCTGCCAGTATGACTAAAGTCCTCAACATTTCTATGGCCACAGTGTTTGTCTTCAGTTTTTTCAGTGCTGCTTTTTTTTAACACAGTTTGAGTCTTTGGGAGATGGCTGATTTCCTGAAGGAGCATGGAGTGATCAATGCCATTAATCTGGATGGGGGCGGATCTGCCACCTATGTTAAAAATGGCGTTTTGGCCAGCTATCCATCTGATCATTGGTGAGTGAGTTGTCCCTTCACACTTGTGAAACTTTACACTTACTTTTTTATTCTCCAACATTTAATGTTAAAGTGTGCATATAGGTGTACATGATAATTAATAAATGATTGATTTTTTTAATAGACTTTTTTCTGTCCTTCCATGCTGTCAACACATCTCCTTCCCTCCCAGTATTTCAGATAACATGTGGCGCTGTGAGCGAAAGGTCTCCACCATCTTGTGTATCCATAAAAGACTATGCCAGCCAGCAAACTGCAGCGAGCACGGTGACTGTGTGGACGGACACTGTCTGTGTCATGATGGTTGGCAGGGTGCTGCTTGTGACTCTTTGGTGTGTCAGCCATCAGCTTGCCGACCCCATGGCATCTGTACCGCCAGTAAGTATGAAAGTGCTGGTAAAGATAAAGCAAAATAGCAGGATTACTTATAGTACAGTAATTCTAAACCTTTAGCCCTGTAAACATGTCATCAGTGATGTACTGAATTTGACATCAGTGCACTCTAAGTTCCTCTAAAATTTGAGTTTTAAAGCTTTTAGTGCAGTTGCAGCTGGTTTAAGAGTAATCTTTGTCCAATGTCTGGGTATTAAGAGTACAGCCTTTAAAAATTTCCAGTCATATTTGTCAGATAGGAGTTCCCCTGTGCATTTAGGACAGTATTCATTATGTGTGTCCCCACTTGGTTGAGGAATACCTAAGGGTTCTCCATTTTTTTTTCATTTTATATATGCTTCTCTTGGGGTCCATTTTTAAAAAAACAACATCTCCTTTCATTGCTTTTTAGAGGACCTACAGATAGGTGTACACATTACACCTATACTGACCTCTTTACACTGACTTGCAGTCCATTTCAGGATCCAGTTTAAAATTTGATTGCTTCTTTTTAAGAGTGTCAGTGGTTTGGTGACAGCAAAATCCTAGCTGAGCACTGAGGTCTTTGATATCATAGATCCAGGCTTAAAATCAGAGGTGATAGCCTTTTCAATGGTGGCTTCTAATCTTTGCAACAACAATCCTTTTCACATAAGTGCTGCCCAGTCTCTTAATCATTTAAAAACACTGTTAAAAACCTACTTTTTTTTTAGCTTGTGTTGTTCACATTTTGATACCTCAGTCTTACCGTTTTGGCTGCTGCTATTTGAGTATTTTGGGCCCAGAAGTTACCACATATGGACAAGAGGGTTGAGTGCTAAGTTACCAGCAAACGCTAGTAAGCTTGGCTGGCAAGCTGCCACAATAAACAGTACTTTTGAAATCCGCAGACATGGATATCAGCTAAGTAGTGCAAAGTAACAGACTAATAAAATGTAGAATTTCAAAACTGAAGTCCAAACTTCACAAACATAATTAAGAAGTCCGATGACTCAAGTTAACAGATGTGAGGTCTAGCTGACAATGATTGTCAGCTCAATGTGCAAAGACATGCTCCAAACTCCAGAATTGGATACAAACTGCAGTTTGACTTGAGTGGTGGAAGCGTAGAGCAGCACAGTATTTACAGTTATATTTCAAGCCTGCCTAGAGGGGGTATTATAAGTGAAAGATCAAACTTCTTGTTTTCCCCACTGATTGTTGACTCATTGTTTGTCCTCTGTGATTCATGTCTTTCTGTCTGTTCCATCTGTGTTGCAGATGGCTGTGTCTGTGATGCTGGTTGGAGAGGAAAGAACTGCAGCCAAGGTAATCAAAAGCCTCATCCAGTCACACGTACGCAAGAATGCAAACACATGTTTTTGTTCTTCTATACACATACGCAACCTCATTAACTTTCACCAACACCAGCCTCTAATGGTGAGTTATGGTTTGATTAAATGTGGCATTTTTCCCACCCGTGTGGGTCTGTTGGTCATCCCACTGCACCTTTACATGTTGTTTTTTTTTTTTCATTTGTGTTATATTTTGTTTAAATGTGTATGTATGTTCACACATTGTTTGATTGCTGTCCTGTGACACAAAAATAAAACACGCTCCTTACATGAAATGTCTCTGTTGTTTTGTTTTGTTTTTTTGTTTGCAGAGTGCCTCGCTGGTTTCTATGGTGACGGCTGCAATCAGACCTGCTCCTGTGTTAATGGCGGTTCCTGTGACCCCGTCCACGGACGCTGCACCTGCCCTCCAGGTTTCCATGGCAACTACTGTGAGCAAGGTAGAGCTATGCATGCTAAATGTCACTTCACCCGGACCTGTTGAAAGTCACTCGGAATTTTAGTGGAAATAAAAGGATTTTCTTTACTATTGTGTTGAACTATTGCATGTATGTTCTGTCACATGTGTTGAACTGCAACTTGATTTCCATCCATTTTATTTATGCTGTAGAAGGAAATCATTAACTAAACCTTTGCTGTGTTGGCTAGAATTCACACCACTTAATACAAGTTAGTATTATGTGTCACATGTGGATCACACTATGGTCTTCAAGGCATGGTCAGGTACGAAGGGGCCAAAAGTGTGCTAAGAAAATATTCCTCACACCATTACACCACCACCAGAAATAGAGATCATTGATATAATGCAAGATGGATTCATGCTTTCAATTGTAACCTTACCATCCAAATGTAACAGCAAAAACTAAAAATAATCAGACCAGGCAGCATTTGTCCAATTTTGGTGAGAAGGTGTAAATTGTAGGCACAGTTTCCTCTCCTTGGGAGGAGTAATGGCACCCAATGTGGTCTTCTGCTGCCGTAGCACGTCTGCTTTAGAGTTCGACTTCTTGAACATTCAAACATGCTCTGCTGAAAACCTTGCTTGCAAAAAGTGGTGATTGGGGTTACTGTTTCCTTTGTGTCAGCTCAAAGCACTCTGGCCATTCTCCTCTCATATCTGGCATCAAGTAGGCATTTTCAAAAAGAGAACCACTGCTAACTAGAGCAGGGCGATATGACCAAAAATATTTATCACGATATACATTAGAAAATTTGCGATAACGATATAACTGACAATATAATTGACACTAGACAAAATACTTTACAACTCCTCAACTTTATTAGTGCAAAAAAAAACATCAATGTATTTTCACTTAAACAAGCAGCTGTTTTTTATGTGCATTAAAGTTATATAAAAATATAACAGTGCAAATGCAAATTCCTTGCTGACAGTTTAACCAAAAGGCATTTCCAGTGGAAGTTGGCTGACATATCCTCAGCATAACCATGTATAATATCCACAAAACTTTAAAAAGAGGTTATACACACACAATACGGTAATATTATGTTGAAGCACAGTACGTATCACTCCGTGAGGCTCCTGCCTAAGATAGCCGTAATGCTCCAACAATCCATCAAGTGGTGCGGCTTCGTAGCTTAGCAAAGTCGTACTAAAACATTTGACAGCTTTTCGAGCGCCGTGTACCACATAAAATCATTTCGAGGTCAGTAAACACAAACAGAATTCATACATAAGGCCCACTGGATTATACAGGGGCACTGTCGATTTTCAGAAAAATAAAAGGATTGATTTTAAGTGTGCCGTATTTTCAAAAGAACACGGTAATAACGACAGCCCGCTAGCATGCTCTACCAAAAATAGTGCTTTGTTTAGCTTTCTGACAGACGAAAGCTAAACCAGTTCCACACCACTGAAGTTGCAACATTTTTACAAACCAATTCTGGTTCATCCGTTTCATTCAATGATCCGCTTTCGTCCTTCTCATTCTCCGCCATGTGCGTATGAAAACAAAGGCGCTGCGCATGCGCGTTTTACCCATATTCTATCGCGATATTTCATTTTCTTATCGTTGCTCAACATTATACCGGTATTACTGTGAACAGTATGGTATGGCCCAGCCCTACTGCTAACTGGATATTTTCTCATATTCAGAACATTCTCTGTAAAGCAGACAACCATATGTTTGTGTGGGAAAATCCCAGCAGATCTGCTCTTTCTGAAATATGCAAATCCACCAGTGTGGCACCAAACTGCCTTTTTCCCTACTCTTATACTCAGTTTTATACTCAACTTCAGCAGCTTGTTGTGACCATGTCTACATGTCTAAATGGACTGAGAGGCTGCCATGTGATTGGCTGACTATATATCTGTATTAATGAGCAGTTGAACAGGTGTATCACAAAAAAAGTCTGAGTGAAGTCACTCAATAACCTTTTTGTTTTCATTCATGCTTTTATTTTGGCTGTAAAAATGAAACGGGTATTAAAACTTTTCAGAACTTATTTAAAAGATCCGACGATTAAACTTGATTGAAAAGAAACAGAGAAAAATCAACTTGACGACCATTTCAGTCACAAAATGAACCATTTAGTTTGCTAAATTTGTTTGTTCTTTATTTAAATATTAAAAAATGTAAATTCACTTCATTTTTTTCTTTCTTTCAGTGTGTCCTCTGGGTTTCTATGGTCTGTCCTGCGCTCATGAGTGTCAATGTGAGGATCGGTGTCCATGTGACCCACAAACAGGAAGCTGCCACACCACACTGCCAGGAAGCACCAACTACACCTTACACACAGGTACAGACCAAGGTTATTAAAGTTAACCAAGCTAAATTATTTTTTTTGTTTTAAAGCTACGTAAAGCATAAAGTAAACTTAAAAGAACTGCTTGAAATAAAAAGAATGCAAACAAAGTTGTTACAAAACTGCAATAACTCCTGTGCAGACCCATATATAGGCATACATACTGCTTGTACACACAGGGTCATATGGTGGTTGATGGTAGCGGTAAAGAGATGAACGAAACCCTGTCCTTAAGCTCTCATGCAGCTGGTGATTAGCTGCAGGGGTTTTCACGTGAATGAACAGTTTGAATTTTTTTTTCTATGCACAGCGCCTCTGTTCCTTCCTTTTCCCTCATCCCTAGCCTGTTTGTTACACCATATTTAATTATTAATTATGCCGCTAGTTGTGAAAGCAGGAACATTTATGGTTGTTTTTGTAGAGAATTTGAAGTGAAACAAGATGCAAATAACTCAGTTTCATCTCCTTTGCCTGCTTTCTTCTGGGCAAAATTCACAGCCAGCATACAAGAGAGGAGAAAGATTAAAGACTAAAGTATTATTTAATAGATGCCTTCTGACCAAATCACAGCAAGTAGCAACCTTTTAAAGCATGTAGTTCCACAGGGTTGGAGACCAAATCTTTTGTCTAACATACTTTGCTGTTTCACTGTATCACATTTCAAAATGTGGTCATCTGTACTGTGTTTCAGTGCAACTGAAGTCCCACTGTGGTGTTTCTCATTTACATTTTTCTTCTTTCGTTTTTTTTTTCCTGTTAAACAGCTGAGCAGATATTAAATACTGATTTGCCTGCTGCCCATAAGCACTACACATGTACACATTAACCAGCTCTCAGTCCTTACAGCTGGTTAATGTGGCTACTTTGTTTCAAATATATTTCCATTTGTTGATTCAGTCATTCTCTATCCCATCTCCTTAAAGTAGGGTGAGATACTCACATAGTAAACATAGTGTAAGAAAGTGAGAGAATATGTGAGGAAAAACAGTCAGTGTGAGAGGAGACACTAAAGTAATGTGACACTATGTAAATCAGCTTCAGTATGTGTGTGCGTGAGGAGAAAAGGCAGAGATGGTGTTTATCATTGTGTTGAAGTGTGCATATTCTCACATGAGCAAATGATTCAATATTTGCAGAGAGCAGATGTAGACGCAGCTCTGTCTTTGTTGCCGTCTGTCTAAACAGAGGAGCACCGTGTCAGCTCATCTGGGAGGACTGGAAATGTTACTCACCTGCATGTCAGCTCTCAAAACTTTCCACTGTAACTCATACGGTTATGTCTTTCTGCTCTACAATCTGTTTTCAGAATATTAGGTACATGTAGCCAAAACTAGTACAGTGAATATCCTCATAAAAGTTAGTAATGTTCAATCATTGTTTATTTAAAAGAGGCTTTAATTCCACTCTGCACTCTACTTGTATTACATTATACCCTTTAATGTTATTATTATCATTGATGTTGTTTTTTTGTGGGGGGGGTTTCAGCTTTCTTTTTTTTCCTTAAATCCTATCCTCTCAAGCATCGTTTTGAAAAATATTTCCACCCACACGAACATATTAAAACACAGTGTCAAGGGCTGTGAAGAGCATAACTGTATAGAAATCCTGGCCAATCAGACGCCTGGGGCAGGAAGTTATTATATAAACAAAAGACAGTGCATAGAGGAAGAAGCGAGATTTGCATTTGTGCGCATGTGTCCGCATGCTTAGAAAAATGCAGATAATATCGTTAACAGAAAAAGTATTTTGTCTATGTCCGCCATTGCACAAAAGCAAAAAAAAAAGCATAAAAATGTGATAAAGCCACACACCTTTGATGTTACATGATGTCATTGCAGAACAAGTTTCTGAAAATCTTGACCCTATAACGAGTTTTCAGGAACGCCATTTTTTGTGACCTAAAGCACTGTTTATGTGGCCTGACAGGTCTGATATTTTACTTACATCATGATATAAATAGACTTGTTTTTTACTGCTTCTGTTATGTTTCTAATAGGAACAACAAAAACAGAAAAAATGATCTCGGATACCGCTGTATGAGTTCAAACCACAAACCTATAATTCATAACTTCCAAATGGCCTTCCTACCTTCCTAACTGCATGCTCTAACTATCCATCGCTCCAGTGTTTTCAGTCTCGTGACAACACATCTAAAGCTGTGTGCTACATGGGAGAAAGTGAAGCTTTAAATACTGTCTTCACCTGATTCTGTTAACATTTTCCAAAGTTGACTTATGATATCAGTTTTAAAGACGTAGTAAATTAATATTAAGCAGTTTAACTCATTGGTCCATGCAATATTTTATCCAACAATAACTTATGAGATGAGGTCTGTAGCAGGCATCGTGTGCACAAAGCCAACACAGAAACATAAACCTCTCCCCAGAGGTGCACAGGCGTGGGAGACTTTATTCAGAAATCCTTTTTCTAAGAGTAACAAGTTGGCAAAATTTAGTGTGACTTGCATATAATTATCTTTGATTTCTTGCCTTAGTTTCTGATTACTAATTTACATGTCCAACTATATCAGTGATAGTCTGAATATCTATAACTGCGCTGGAAACCTGAGCTGCTAATAACTACTCCAGTTTCCCTTTAATGGTGACAGCCTGTAGGTTAAATTTCACACAGAGCTGATATAAAAGTAGGCCATGCTGCTCTATTTGGAAAAACACCAATTTGAAATCCAAGGTTTGGCTGTGGAGGAGATTTCAATTACAGGAGGAGCAGCCAGTGTAATTGTGGCTGAAGTCTGGGTTAGAAAATTACCTTTTCATGCAGGATGGGATTAAAAACACTGACCAGCCACAGTCAGTGTCCTCTGTCATTTATCGCTTGTTCTTTTTCCTCACCTCACCATAGCTGGACACTGCCTGGCTAGAAAGATGTTTATATCTTGGAGGCGAGAAGAAGACGCTTACAGAAAGCGGCCTTATTTTACGGAGTAAGTGTCAAAGATCACACAACCTTAACCCACCCTCCCCTGTCACCTTTTACCCTGCTGTGCATCTTGAGGTCTTTTCAATAAATTGTCTCCCTTTTAAAAAATAAAGTGGTTACATTTTGCCATTTTGATACCATTTTTAGCATTGATTTCAGCTCTCGACGTAGTATTAATGTGTTAAATAAGAAGGAATATGAATGGGAATGAGGTTCAAGAATTCTTATTCACTCACACTGGCTGCACACAGAACCAAGAGCTTTTAAAAAGCTGTTTGTGAAATCTAAGGCTTTGGCCATGTTCCATGTATATATGGTATTGCTATGTATACAGAAAATTACAGATCCTGTTAATAAGTGATCCAGTTTTTCCCTCTGCTCTAAATACTGTAGTTCAGTTTAATAATAATAGAAAACATCTGAAGCAGCCCAGACCCGCATTTGGCTTTTTCTCTCACACTCTCTCTTTTACATGTAAACAAGGCATGTAAAAGACACTCTGGGGGTGGGATGCATTCACTGGCCTCATTACCTTTCACATGGAAGTGAGGGATTGTTAGTTGTTGCTATGGTTTCTAATGTTTGGTCACTTATGTAGGAAAGGACACGTTTAAAAAGAACTAATCCCTTTAAACAGTGTTTGTTAAAAAAATTGGACACGTTCCAATTTGTTATATTCAGCAGTAGTCAAAGTGCATGTCAGCGTTGAAATCCCCTTCCCCCAGGGCCTTCCAGATGGGGCTGTCTTTGTCATTCATTTCTTGTAACTTTCCAAAACCAACTCCCACTTCAGGCAGGGATTGATCAGCTGCGACAAAGTAGGTGGAGCTCTTTTATCTTTAACTGTTTCTGTCCCTTATCATCCAAACAAGCATGTGAAGGAGATACTGACTCAAGACCACGGTAACAATAATACCACCAACTTTTCAGTCTGGCAGTTAAACTGATTAGATATATGCTAATCTCATGCACAGTCTTATTGAATATTAAACAGTTTTTAACCTGCCTCTAACAAATAGTGTAAAAATCTGCCAATTCAAAGATAAGATAAGATAAGATAACCTTTATTAGTCCCACACGTGGGAAATTTGTTAACATGCAGAGCTCCACATGATGGTGACCTCTTTGTGAATAAGAAGGCAGCTGAAAGTAGCTTTTTAAAGCAAGTGAGCAGTCGTCCTGCACGCAGCTTCCTCCAGGCAACTGCCTCAGTACTGACAGAAAGTTTCTAGTGGTCAGAAGAAACCCTTAGCAGACTATCTCATGTTGTGTGCCACATGTGAGAAATGTCTCAGACTTCTTCTCACGGCTTGTTGCTTTTTCCTCTCACTACTTACTATCAGACAAGGAAAAGTATTTGTATTTGCTTCAGGAAATGATAAACTATATTCTACATATTCTACATAAACAGAAGGCTAACAAATTGGTTAAGGAATGAGATACATTGGAAAAATACATTTGAACCCTAAAGCAGCTATTTTAGCAACTGATTTGGTTTTTAACCAACACTCAGGAACACGTAATTTTTAATGGCTCTTTTTCTCTTTAGCATACCCATAACATTGTCTTTATATATAGTAAATGTTTTAAAATAGTCTAAATATAGTTTTCCCAACTGATGTCCATCAGCTACATTGTTTCCATTGTCACTTTGGGCATTAAATCTCCCTGCAGCAGTAAATCTTCCTACTGTAGGACTGTTAGCGGTTCACTATAAAATACTATAAAAGTGGAACCTAAAAATCTAAACATTTGATGTTTAAAAAAAAAACATGCACATATTTCCCACAACTTTATATTATCCCTGCCACACAAGTGGGTCAGTTCCTGTATGAAAAGCTGTTTAAAGTTGTAGGAGAAGGAGAAACTGCACAAGTGCAAATACAGCTGTGGACATTATTGAACTCAGTCACTCAGTAAAATCCAGTTTTAAAATGAAGGCACACTGTAAGGAAACCTTGCTTGCTCTCATTACAGTAAGGCAGTGAGTGCTTTGTACTGATACATGTGGCTTCTGGATTCATCATTGAAATGATCTAACCTCCTCCACTCCTCAGGCGAACGTGGCTGATCATCACCTTCACCCTGGCTACTGTCCTCTCAGCCAGCCTGCTGGTTCACCTCGTACAGGCGTGCCGTGCCGTTTCAGTGGCATCTCACTTTCCCGAGCGCAAGGATTATTCGTACGTCCCTCTGAACAACATCAACAGAGTCACTTCATGTGCCAGAGGCAACACTGAGAGAGCTGAGAAAGAGGATCTTCAATTGGAGGACTCAGACTCTCAGGATGAAATTTGGTCTTCCTCACACTCAGGGTAGTCGTAGCTGTCAAGAGGACCAAGGATAGTGAGTGAAGACAGTTATTGCACAAAAAGATAACGCTGAACTCTGTAACCCTCTGCTTTATTTGCTCTTCTTATCAATGACAGGTTTCTATCAACACTCCTGATAAAATGAAACTGAAACTAAAGGACAAAGCACAACAGCTTTATTGCAGTCTTTAACCCACATACATGCCTAAGGTTTTTGTTTACAGCTCTGAAACTTGATCAGCAATCTGAATGTCTCCATTCCAGCTAAACTCCAGCAAAACCACAACTTTTCAAGTTGTGAAGAACTTTAAACTCCTGTCAGGAATCTGTATTACAAGATCGCATTAATGGGTTATCTCACTTAAATGTCAGTTAACTATCTTTCCACTTAGTATAAAACAGATGGATATTTTTTCATAGCTGACTTTTTAGAATCAGATTTAATTTGAACGCATCAGCAATATTTTTAAGATCAGTGAAGCTATGTAACCAAAGAACTCCCAGACTGTTGAGCTTACTTTATGATACTGATTCCTGATAGGACAAACTTTTCCCCGTGTTGCAATGTAATCGGATGAAGAAGACGAAGATGAAAACGTTTGATGTTCCAAGCAAAATGTGGTTCAATCAGACAATTTTTAAACAAAATGATAGAGTTTACTCAATTTGCACTGAGCTCCATGTCTGAATTTCAGATATCTATGAGATAAATGTGAATAATCCCTTTGAATTTCTGTGTAGAAAGGTGCCAATTTTATATTAAATGTTATTAAGAAAATTATTACTATGTCATTTATAAGCATAATCGGACACCCAGAGTGTATTTATGAGATGATTTATTTTTGTTTTAAGCGAAATAAAGTAAATATCACGATTCAGTTTTGGTTGTTCAAAGTAGAAATCATTTACTTTTCTTTCTATGTTCACTTTCAACCTAACACAGTTGTCGGGGCCATTATACTCGCTGCTCTTGCACTCAAACAGCACCATCATGCAAAAGCAACGTCATCTGGTCGGTGCGTTAGCATTTAGCATAGTAGTGTACTAATATTGTATGCTAACTGAAACACCACCATAAAGACTGACTGCTACAGTTGTCAGGAAAAATAAATGACTAAAAGAGTTGACCTTTTAGAAAATCTAGCTGCAAACACAGTGAGATGTGTTTTAAAGCTTCTGAGTAAGCTAGCAAAAAGATCTTGAGTTTTAACTTGTGCTGGTACTATAGCAACTGGTCTTTAGATTCTTCATTACCAGGCTTTAACAATAGTGTTTTGGCCACTGACTTGTTGGTTTTGTGGTGTCTGAACCAATCATATTTAGACAAGACGTTATGGTACTAAGTTGTAAGCAAGCAGGCTTGGTTAGCAAACTGTATCTGTAAACTGTAATACATTGAAACAGAAATCCACTAATTACTGCTAATTAACAAACTTTACTAAACTAAAGCTTTTCTCACGAAATCTGAAGTGCAAACTTTTTGGACAGACTCTATCTCACAAGAGACCATATTATCCAATAGCATGCATGAATTTATACAAAAGTACCAACAGTACTCAGTTCAGATCCAGTTCGATGATTTGATCTGGAGCTAAAAATGCTTTTAATGTTGTAAAATTGGGAATTTTAACATGAAAGTCTTCTGGAGCCAGCCTCAAGTGGCCATCAGAGGGAACTGCAGTTTTCAGTTCAGCACTGGAGTTTGCAGGTTCACTGGTATACGATAACATTAGCCAAAAAGTAAAATCATCTTGTCAGCATGCTAACACGGTTGTGTTAGTGTCCTGTGTTATATAAAGATTGTGTTTGCATGGAATTAGCTCTAGAAGGGACTTCAGTTGGCTGTTTGGGAAAAGTAAGTCTGACCACCAAAGTCAGTGGGATTCTGGGGATACTGAGAGGAATCCACCCAACATTCATCAAGACGGTGAACCAACAGGAAAACAGGCTTGGCTTCTGTTGCTAGATGTTTTGTGAAACTTATATTTCCTGTTTTCTTCATTCTGCACTAACTGTCAAACGGCACAAAGAGAAAGCACTGGGTCATTTTGATGTTTTAATTAACTGTTTATGGAGGGGCTCAGAGTAGAGCAGCTGCTGCTCCACATCGAAAGGAGCCAGCTGAGGTGGTTCGGGCATCTGACAAAGATGCCCCCTGGGCGCCTCCTGGGTGAGGTGTTCCAGGCATGTCCCACCGGGAGGAGGCCCCGGGGCAGACCCAGGACACGCTGGAGAGATTATATCTCTCGGCTGGCCTGGGAACGCCTTGGTATTCCCCCGGACAAGTTGGAGGAGGTGGCTGGGGAGAGGGAGGTCTGGGCCTCTTTGCTTAGGCTGCTGCCCCCGCGACCCGACCCCGGACAAAGCGGATGACGATGGATGGATGGATGGATGTTTATGGAGTGATTTTATGCATTGTGCTAACTGTTAAAGCCGATTTTGTAGATGCACTTGTCTTTTTTTTTCTCTCACTGACTGGCCTTATCCTGTCTTTGTTTATTTGTTGTTCTAAATCAGCATTGTGTTTCCATGAGGAAACTCTAGTGCTGCTACACAGTGACAAAGTTTTAACTGTGCAGAGATAAACAGGCTGAACCTTCACCTGCAGGTGACTGGGGCATACAGTTGTCCTCGGACCTTAACCATGAGCTGCTCACTTGTCACTTTATATAACTTTGTCCTACTTTCACTTTTACTTTTTTTTTTTTTAGTGATGATTTTTTTTAACTTGTTCTGAATTTCCTATCTTCAGCTTTTTGTGTGTTGCTTGAATGCTTCACATTTTATTTTGCTTTATTTGAGAAAGACGAGGGAATTGAGGACATTTGTATTTCTGCTCTGTAAGGCAGTCTAAATGATGGACTTAAGATGTTCTATTAATAAAATACATTTTTCATTCTTTATGGGAGAATCTATTATTTCTCTTCCTTCCCTGGGAAAAATACTGTAGCTCCGGAAGGCATTTTCTTTCTCTATCAGTCCCTAATAAACAGTGACATGAGACTTTCATCATTTGCGGGCTCTGTATATATTTATGGATTCTTTATTTAATTGCCAAATTAATTATTTCCTAAGGCAGTTGCAAGAAACTTAAATGCAGTTCTAATTATGTTCAAAACTCACGGTCCAAAAGCATCCACAAAGCAATCAAAGGGCAGACCAGTTACAGGAGAAGGCAAAGAAAATATATAACTGGAGCTCATTCAGGCACAGTCCCCTTAACTTATGCAATCAAATGTAAACTGATTACAGAAGGGGTAGAAGGATAAAGCAGGACTAAGAGGAAAGTTAAAATATTTGAACGAGTTATGTAGTTCACCATGGCGCTGTGGGGATCTGAGTATTATACCATCAGCTGAAGAATTGGGTCACCACTCATATGACATCTGGACACATAAAACACGCTACAAATACTCCACCACTTACAAGTGCTGCATTAGCTGCTCTTACATGATCTAAACCACACAAATTGCAGTCATCATGCCATTAGACCGACACACTGTTGCATAATATACACTGAATAAAAGGTGATATTTGCATTAATAGAATGCTTTCTCCTTCAATGTTTACTGATTGCAACTGCAAAGTGAAGAACACCCTTTACACCTCAGTGTGGCAGTCACAAAGATGAAATCGAATCAACACAGTATACCAAAAAACAGAGGACACTAAGTCCTTTATACACTGCCACTCTGGTATGTGGACACCAGTGTTGTCAGTTTATTTACTTGCTTGTTAACTTATGCAACCAGATCTTACAAATGTAGGCATCAAATTTACTGACAACTACACATGTAAAATTTAAAAAAATCATAGCTGTAAGTTAGTTTTGTAATAAATAAAAAATCCTTCAGACCTGTTTTTACTTTGAGTACATGCGAGTGCACCATTGCATAAGAGTATGGACACTGCGTATGCTTACACTAACCTATCAACTTGATATTTGCCACACTTCTGTACAGGAAGCATGGGAAATGTAAGAGTGTTTTCAGTCTCATTCATCTTCAGACAAAGAAAACCCATGCTTTTAAACTTAGTCATCCAAATAGTTTCTTCACTGTAAACCATCAGCTGTGGTTCTGTGAAACTAACAGGAAAAGCATTCAATAGAATATTAAGTCAGAAAAAAAATGTTTGTCTGCAGAAAGGAATGCTTTTGTTTGCTTTGCTGAGTTAGGTTAAAAGACAGCAGGCCGTAGCTTCACGTTTAACAGAGAGACACGAGAGGCATCATACTGCTTTTGAATAAATACAGATATTTTCCCTAATGTCAGCAGGAACCAAAGTAACATCAATGTTTACAGTACCAGGACAAATTTAGCTGAACCAAGCAAGTTTATTGTTTCTGTTCCATGGATAAAAAGTTATGTGACTCTCTGTAGAGGACCTCCTGTCGGTCTCTCTGACAATGCTCTCCTGTTGATTTCTTTTATTTCAAGCATTCCTAGTTAACCTACAATGGATATTAACACTGAGCAGCTGCTGACAGTCGCTCTGCAGAGCTCCACCATGTTTAGTAACCATGTTAGCACTGACCATCTGTGGAGAAACACAGTTTGTGACTCAGCAGCTTAGTTGGCTTCACTTCCGCGTTCATCTCAAAAAGTTCACGAGCAAACCAGCTGGAAAACCGGTTATATAGATAGAAGACTCTCGCTTGTTAAGAGTTTTGAAATTCCAGGCTTCCCAGCCAATCATAGCAGGAATACAGGGATTTATACTGCACAAACTACCCTAACGTGGTATGTCACTGTTTTGCTACGAGAGGGTTCCACATGACATTTTTAATTGTAACATGTATTTTTTTAAAAAAGAAAACTGCTGTTTATTCATCAGTTATGTGGCATCATCACAAACTTCCTTCTGCATCATGATGAAAACAGTTGTGCAAAAAAGCCACACATCCTTATACATGAAATAAGAAAAAAATGTTTTATAATATAATTTTTGTGATAATCACAACTCAAGGTGTCAACATGATTCTTATTGATGAAAAACACAAATTTACAGATTTCACTCATCTCAGAGAGCAGTCATTTGGCTTTTCTACCTTTAAAAGCTGCTGTAGAACAATGAGGATGCAAATCGGATGCAAATTCTTTGTTGCCCAACCTCGGCTGCACAGTAGGAGGGTCGTCCATTAGCTAACTTCTAATCTCAAGGTGGGTGGGTCACTCCTCGCTGTTCACTCAGAAAAGCGTCATTGAGAAGAAACAATGGATCTTCCCACTGCATCCAATGGCTAGGCTGGTGCTGTGAATGCTACCCTGTCCTCATTGTATCCGTATGAATGGGTTAAAAAGGGATTAAATGTTTTTGTATAGAAACTCCATATCAATGCAACCAATTTACCTGGTAATTCTAGACCAGTTAGTTTTAAAGGTACATTTATCCACGTACTGTACTGTAGGTCCCTATTTTAAGTATAGAAAGTTTAGACGTGGTGTCATTCTGGACTAATAGGAATTTTATTAACTCATTCACTGCCATTGACGTCTATAGCCGTCAATTGCAGTGAATGAGTCAATGGGTTTAACTCATTCACTGCCAATGGCTGGCAGTGAATGAGTTAATATTATCATTCAATTAAATGAGGAAATGTATAAGTCATTCAAAAGTGTCTGCTATTTGTGTCTTCTATAAAGTCATTTTAAAATGAAGCCAGAAAATGCTGCTTGGTCATTAGTGAGTAAATATATTCATGTATAAAAGAGGATTTAAGTGTCCGCACCTCTACAACACAACAACTCATCAACACATTTACCTAATTTAAAAACTCACATGCATTTATGCCTTTTTTTTTTTTAAACCTGTTCAGTAATGTTTCTGAAGTATTTAAATGCTTCTTCCTTAACTTTTTTCAACATTTGAATAACCTTTAATGCTGTCTTGCAAAATATTAAACCATAGTGTCATTGTGTACAGTTGCATTGCTTTTTTACATGCAGTCAAACTCTTTTTCCCAAGCTGTGACTCATGTTCTTCCTGCAATTTCCTAAAACAGAAAGGAAACTGTCTGTGTTTTATAACTTCACCACTATTATTAACTCACTTTATGAGCAGCAGGACTGGAGCTGCAGCCAGCATTAAGAGCCAATGGCCTGCTGGTTCTCAGCACCTTGTCCCGCCCCTTAGTCTGCTCAGCTCAGCTGATGCAACTCAAGAGGAGGATGTCACCTTTCAGCTTTTCAGATGTTTATATTAAAACAGCTTTCAAGCTTTCTATTCTGAAGAAACTATGGGAGGGACCTTTTCCTTTACTGCAAAGTTAACCATCTGCACAATGTGTTTCTGATACCAGCACATCAAACCCTTGTCGGAATTCTAAAGCAGCATTTTTCCACTGGGTGTGGATACATGTTTGTGTTTGTGGTCTTGCATGTAAAGGTTATAACGAGTTCGAGTGATAATCCGCCCCATCTATCAACAGCTCGAACGCTCAGGTCCTGTAGGCTTTTAATTTCCTTGTTGATAACAAGCAGCATTTTGAATTCATTGCTTATTCATGCATTCAGAGTGGACACATCTCAGACAATTACTGCAGTATAGTCCTCTCCTCTGTCTGTATACCCTACATGGCCAGAATCAGCTGATCCCTTAAATAGCAGGCCCAATAAAACACACAACAGCCCTGACTAATGTACACAACACATTTAGAGAGTATAGCTCGCATCCCTCTAGAAGGATTTACTGTAGTCACTTACGATACATCATTTTCAGTGCAGACTTTGAGCAATGTGTTTTTCATACAAGTTCTTTTGTGGACCCTCAAGTGGGTCAAATACCTTTGTGCATTTGTGCAGCTTTTATGGGCATCTACAAATCAGAATAATGGAATATGAAATCAGATACAGCTATATTCACCCTTTTGTCACTGTGATCATTGTAAGATGCAATTAGTGTCTCTGATTACAGTCTTTAGAAATACAAAAGAGTTGCTAAAGAGTCTTGTTTGAGGGACAAATAATAAATTTGTGAAATATCTGCAGAAAACTGTATCTATTCAAAATCTAAAGCCCTCCATTTTTAAACCACAGGAACTTAGAAATATTATGTTTGAAAGCTTTACTACTACATTTTTGTAAGATAAAGTAGAAGTTGTCATTGATCGTCGTTAGTTGTGAAGCTGTGACCTCTGATGCCTCAGAGGTCAGTGTGCTACTCCCAGCCGGGCCCACATTCCTCTCTGCATCTGTACGTCATGAATCTAAAGTGCAAATCAACAGACAGACGGCTTGTCCCCATAGCAACAGTCAACATGGAGATGATACTGAAAACATGCTGAGAGGGCGCGTTTACTTCTTTCGGCGTTGCAGATGTAAAACAAGAACTGTTTTGATAAAGTGTTAAATTTGATTTAAGTTCACACTGTTTATAAAAGATGGATGTGGCCACAGGGACATCGCTTATTGGGTTGATGCTTTCGACCATTTGTGCCATCTTGACTGTTGAAAGCTTATGTCGCAAGCAAGGGGTGGACCTGACTGAGAACAACACTCATATGGTAGTGGCTTGTCAATCACAAAGTGGCCTGCTCTGTGACACATTCCCTGCTTATGACCATAATATACTAAATTAATATGATGCTGTATTGCGTGACACTTGAAACTAGCAACCTAGACCATAAACCAATCAGAAAAGTATTTATTGAGATCGCTGATAAAGAAATGTTCTCCTAAACGTCTATACAACTGGTCTTCTTCTGCAACTTGTATAGAGTTTAAGCATTTCCTCGTAGTTTCAATTCTGAGACTGCACCTTTATTTACAGATAAGAGTTAGTTATAGATTTATCAAGGAAAATAAAACATAATTACATATTTTGAAATTTATCAAGATCACAATGTCTCAAATGACACCATGTCTTTCATAAATTCCAAGTTGGATATATAATGTTCTAATGTTGGCTCTTTAGGATTATACCTTTGCTTATGCCACACATGGAAACGTTTAACATCTCCTTAGATACATTAATGACAAGGGACCAGTTAGATTTACTCAAGGTGTTTGTACATCACTTACTGCAAGAACTATTTTTCAATCATTTTATTGTTAATACGATTAAATAAAATACGCAGTCAAGGAAAACATAAGAAGGAAAAAAGCACAAACAAAATCTTGCTCTACACTTGATGTTAGGATCGGACTAAATTAACACACCTATCCTAAAAAACACATTCTTTCTTACATGTACACATAAACTATGAATGCCCGTGCATGTAAATATACATATGCATAAAAACTGCACATTAATATGAAAACATCCACACGCATGCTAAGAAAACACATTTTGCATTTAATTATTGTTACACGTTACTTATGTCATGTTAGCCAACATGAATTACAAATATGACATCACAGTTTAATCATTACTGAGTTCATTACAGTCTTTTCCCCATGGGTCTCTCAATAGTTTTACGAGTCCGGATGTTTTAGAAATACTTTGATACCCTTGCTCCACCTTAACACTCACCACTGCTGGAATCCCTGGAGCAAACTGAATTCTTTACGGTCACCTTTCAAAGCTGCAGCAAGTATCACTTTAGTATGAGGACAAACAGGTTCTGGTAGGTTCCTGTGATCACTGTGCAGCATATACGTTACTCAGTGTGTCTTGAATGACATCAAAACAAAGTCATTGACCTCTGCCGTCTGCTCGCCGAGGACAGAATTGTGCAACACAGACAGTGAACATTAGCTCGATTACATAAAGCCGCAGCAGAAGGACGGCGACTGTGCATTGTTGTGATGGATGAATGCGTAGTGTAACACACACAGTACTTATGTTGGCAAGCGGACATTTGGTTCATGACACTCCTGTTTACTTACACATACCAGGGTTTGCGTCACTCCACATGACATTCCTTAGTAAGTCTAACCTGCATCTAATCTTACCCTCATCTTATCATAACCTTAAACCACGACTAAATCTTAGCCATTTAAGTTTTGAGATCTTTTTTGTTTGTATGAAAATAGGTGTACATATGTCCCCACTGTGCAGGTAATGCAAACACACACACACACACCCACAGGACAGAGAATATGCCTCATTAGTCCCGTAGTATTTGTTAATAAGAAACAGCTTAAGTGAACAAACAAGTGTTCGTAAGCAGGGAACAAGCCTTAATTTAAAAGACAGTGAGTACCTGAATTAGCTCATCATCCACACACCCACTCTCCTTTTTCAAGTGTCAGTTCATGTCTCACTACCTCTCAAGTGTTGAGGTTTAATTCAAAAAAGACTCGGGAACTTCCCAAACAAGCTTGTCATTATAGAAGAGTTTAGAGCATATTTTTTGGAACTGCTTTTAGAAAATTTGGTCCTCTGGTATGTGTTTTTGGGGTAGCAGGGAATCGAGTATGTGGTCAAGTCAACTGTGTGTGTTTTTGTGATAATGAAGGAACAAGTCACACAGAATAGCTTACTGATTAAGAGTTTCTACACAACAACAATAAAACTCTGTGGCACTGAGTTCTGTTGAAAACAGCAATAAGACTTAGAAATTAAAGAAAGATAATGCTATTGTTTCAGTCAAGTCAAACATTGTAATGTATTTATTTAACAATCCTGTAACAGGTTGATGTCACTACATTCGTTTTGTCTGTCCTTTCAATACCAAGAATGCTTCTAGTTTTATGATGCAAGTTAGCATTATGGACGTTATATTGGGAGGATGCAGCAGCTGTGATGTAATAGTTCAGAAAGAAAAATAAAACAGAGCAGTTGAGGACATCTTATCAGCGTTGTGTTGTCAGAGTGGTACAGGTGCGTCCTTGTGTTTTGGGAAATGGAAAAACATGGTAGGCTAACACGTTGGTCCTATGTTCTGCGTCCCTGTATGTTTTTTCGACATGGATGTTCCACTGGAATTTCTGTTCTGTTTGCTTGAACCAATCACATTTCTTCTGTGTGGATGTTGACGGCTGTAGAAAAGTCAGGCATACTGCTAGGATTGGTGGCTCTGGACCAGAGAGTCCACTTAAAGTGAGTCCTAACAATTGTTATTGAAAAGTAACTCATCCGGAGAGCTACAATTTGACTATAAAGAGTTCAAAACTAACTAAAATTGCACAAAGATGCACAAAATGACCACAAGGAGACACAGTGATCCCAACAGGGAGCAAAACAACCTCAGTGACCCATAAGCCACTGCCAAATCGCAAAAAATAATGACAAAAACTCACAAAACAAGCTCAAACAGACATAAAGCACTCAAAGGGACGCACAAAGCCACACAAAGGATGAGTGAAATACAAAAAAAGATAGAAAACAGCTATAGGGAGAAGAAAAAGAAAATGCCAGGTAGACAAAGCAAGATTAGGGAAAACAAATTATACTCAAAATACATCCAAAAAGACTGCACAAAGTGACAGCACAACCAGTGATCCCTTATGTGTTTCACAAGTTGATTAAACTCCATGGTTTTAAAGAATTCTAAGTAGCCAGATGTGTTCAATAAAGTTAAAGAGTGTCATGTTGGGTTCTGAAATGTAGAAGAAATATGTGAAGAACAACAGTCTAAAATTACGTAAGAAGAGTAAATATACTCAGTAGCATTCCAACCCTGTAACATCTAACAGTCAATGAGTCAACTTTGAAACTCAAACTTTCCACATTTGGAGGAAAAATAGAGAAAGCAGCTGGAGGGAGAACAAAAGAGAGGAACTTAAGCTAGTCAATATTACAAAAACCTCAAAAACAAAAGCATGAACATCAAGTGTAAATATTTAGTAAAAAGATTTGAAAATATAACATATGGATCGGAAGGAAAATACTAAAAGGTAAAAATTTAATGGGACATTTCAAAGGGAAACATCTATTCATAAAGACTGCAGTGAGCCTCGTGCTGTATGTCAAGTTGCATACTTCAATATTTGCTATTTTGAGTGTTCCAAAGTGCACTATTAGTACCTGGGCTGTGTACTAATAATGGTAAAAACTATTAGTTAACGAGTTAACAATCCAATATGGCAGGATTGAAGGTAAACAGAAGTAAAGCTGTGAACTTTAAATCTGTGCTGCCACTGTTGTGTTTTTTTGACTCGCTAAATACGCTATGCGTAGACCACTGATCAGGCTTTATCCATGAATGTCCTGCAGAGCAAAAAAACAAGCATTGTGCTGCATTGTTAGCGATACACACATTTTTCTATTATGCTAAGAAGCAAAATGAATCCTGTTTTTCATTGTTTTTCTGACTTTACATCTGGAATGCACTCAACTCAAAAGTGACGTCATTCTGAGTTCTGATATCCGACTTCTGAGTTAAAGTCAACACTGGCTATGTGGAGGTACCACCGACCGGGAGGAATACGTTTTCAGTTAATTAGGTGGCACTAATGCTATCAAGCTACCTAACAGCGCCATGTGTTGTAGTCTTATTTGATATTTGTGCCAAACCACAGCCGACACAAGTCCAGTTGCTCTCACAGCCAGCTGAGGCTGGCTACAAGAATGAATCAATCCCCATAGAGTTACGTATTAAAATACCCAACGTAGTACAATTAATAAGGATGTTTACAGCCTGCTACCTGCTTTCATTCCTTTATTACAGCTCACAGAGTAGCTGGTGAGTGTTTATAAAGAAGTCGCTGTATTTCATGCAAACTAAAGGTGACTGGGGCAATCTGCTGTTAACCAACGCAATCACAAGGAGGTTTTTGCCAAGCAGACGGTGATTTCTCAGTGTTTGTCAGATGGCTTTGGACATGTCTGTAGGCCTGTGACACTGGGCCTTATTCACTTAAGCCTACATTATCACCACAATTGTCAACACGCCCAAAATGGAGGAAAAGTTAATGCCATGTGGTTAGTGGTTACATGACTACGAAACCTTAATGGATACCATCAAGAGGGCTAAGTAAATCTTTTATATACAGTCTGTGGTTTTTCCCTATTAAGTGTTTTTATTCCACATGTAAAATTTAAGTATTATGCGTGTTCGAAAGGAATGACAAGTTGTTTTGTCTACATTATCTAAAGTACTACAATCATTGTACAAAGAAATACAGTCACCATCAAAATGCCTGTAATCATTTCTGATAAAAGGGAACATGTTGTGTTCCAATTCTGTTAAAAAACAAACACGAACAAAGTTCTTTTAAAAGAGAATCATTGTCTTTAAGTCTTTCATATTTGATGTGATTTCATTCGTGGTATTGTTTTCATCATTATGTTTTTTAAATGTCCTGCTCTAAAAAAGCCCTCGTGTCCCTATCGTTGGCATTTATGACCACCGTGACAATTGATGTGAGCAATATCCCATAATGTACTAATATGAGGACATTTTTAAAAGCGAGTACTTTCCACTGATTATCTGTTTATAAAGCTACCTGCACTTGCTGGTGTCCACAATAGAAAATACTAGTTGACAGACCACTTTTATCTTATCTACAATTGCATTATAGCGTGTTATACAGTTAGACCTACATGTTTATGTTCACCTTATGTATACTAGCATTTATGAGAAAAAAATTGTCAGTACTTTGAACACCATAACATCTTCATAAAACAACTTTATAGCTGGAGATAAAGAACAGAACATACTGGTGGTTCGAGATGAAGAATAACACAACTTCCTGGAGGCCTTTTGTCTGGCCTGATGGCCCTTCCTCCACAGTGTGGGTCGTGTGCAGGGCAATGGGAGGATGAGATTTTTAAAAAGGGGAAGGGGTGAAGGCTAGGTTTCCTACTTCCACCCTTCCGAAGGTGGATCCTATTAAGCCTGCTGCTGACCAAAAAAACCCAAAACTGATGTTATCTCCATCCTGTTAACATGATTTTGAATTTGGAGCCAAGCATGCGAGTCAGAAGCTTATAAATAGTGAAAATTAGGAAGAGGTGCAGCATATTTGTCCTTCTTACTAAATTCATGTTAATATAAAACTCATCTGATTCCCTGATACTTGATGTGGTGTCTTGGAAACTGCAGTGGATACCTATGACAGCTGTTCAGAAAGAGTGGTATTAATCCAGTTTTAAAGGTTAATACAGCACGAGTAAATTAGTTAAACGTTAACTGTTAATAAAACCGTTATTAGAATGGCGACATTATGTTTATCGGGCTGCTGCTCTCTGTAAAAACGGGTCAGTGAATCAGTGGGAAAGTATTCAGTTTAAATGGAAAACAGTACAGTGCAGGCCACACTGAAGAATTTCATTCATCTAAACATGAAGACAAATCCAGCATACCATGTACTCTTGACATGTCTAAATCCAACAACTGTTGGTTGTTGTTCATAGTATCTGTTATTACCAAGCCTAGAATAAAACATAGTGTGCAGTTTGAACATAAGAGTATCGACTTTACAGCTGTAGCTAAAGACCAGTGAAGATATCCAAGTGTATCTTTAAGGCCTTTTATTTGGAACTGATGGCCCTTCCTCCACTTCTTCGGTTGGGTGCAGGGAGGGTGATAAGAGGATGAAGTGTGAAACATGGGGGAGGGCTGCATTTTCTCATTTTGCATTTCTGAGGATTGAGACTGCTGAGCACAACACTGATCTTTACTGGATTTTTGCATTTCTTTTATGCTGAAACTGGAAGGGGACAAATATAATGTGGAAGCACATCAACCGTTTTTGGCTTTTAAACTTTTAAATATTAAGTGCTGCTGTAGCATTTTTTTTTCTTAATCTTAAAGCAAAAACAGTTACTCTACTGTAAACGTCACAGATACTCATATTACTTACAAAAAGCCCCAAAACTTGTGTAGTATGCTCTATTTATGTCTAAATGTCAAAACTAATGAAATCATTCTTAACTCTAAAGTAAATGATGAAAACTTTATTCAAACCTCGCTGTGTAATCGTATTTTAATAAAATTGTAAATCTGATGACTTTAAGGGGGTGTTTGAACGGTTAGAAAACAGGAAACCCAGCGGCTGGACCCGGATATCTGCTCTGTTATGTAACATTAACTTGTTTTGGGGGAAAGAAACAAACTATAGTCTTGCTCAGCTGAGCGCTTTGTCCAGTCATGTCCCTTTCTTTTTCCTTAGGAGAGGGAGGAGGGAGTCACGTGGGTTAGTGACTGCCCTTAACGCGCATTTGATTGGCCCCTCGAGGGTTCCGGTTGGCTCCTCCCGCAGAGAGGTGGTCCTTAACGACGTCACGGCCGATCAGCTGTTGAGCTCCACAACAACAACAAAAGAAGGCGCAGTCGGGGGCTCGAGGAGGAAACGGGACTGAAAAGAAACGCCGCACTGTGACTCCTGATGTGCAGTCCTTAAAGTAACGTTTTTATATTTTATTTCTTCCGCGAAGAAACCTCAAGTTTTTCTATTTTTCGAAAAGTAACGCATCTACCTCATTTTTAAGGATTTTAATCACGGTTTGGACTCGTTTACACCTCCTCCTCCTTCTGCCGCAGGTGAGCTCTTTGTTTTCATCTCGGTGAATATACCCGGCCCCAAAGCCTCTGATTTCGGTATTATATATAAATTGCATGCACATAACAGGAGAGGCACTTGGTGTTTTGGTAGATATACAGCAATTAAGAAGCTATGCTCCATTATTAAGCCTTAACTGTGCGTTTTATTCGGCTTTCTCTGCCGGTGGCTTTGGTTGCTGTGGCTCTGCACAGCTTTCTGCCTTTGCTCGACTTGGACTGGAGTAAGTTTATTTTGGGAAAATATTTGATATCATATCATACGGAGATAAAAGTTAAAGTGAATATGCGGTCCAGCACTGTGCGGGTAGAATTACAGCCTCCTCCTCCTTCTTTCCTTGTATAACCATCGAAACCGGCCAACACTCTTAGGGAGCTGTAGCTCCACATTATTACCGAATCACTTCAGCCTTTATCCCCCCACAGTCTGGACGCCAAATCACATTAGCGCTTCGATCACTCCATTGAGAACAAACTTAACTTGGTAATTGGTCTTTTATCAAGCAGAGGTGTCAAGTATTCCTTTCGGTAATGACTATTTGCTGCTTTTGTCCCGTAAAGTCAATAAGAATCTTTTTTTCTTTTTTTTTGGGGGGGGGGGGGGGGGGTGCGCGAAATAAGATGGGTTCCCCAAACAATCTTAACTATTTTCTACAGAAATCATCTAAGGTGAGGATAAAAGCGTGCGCCCTTTGAGTTTAGCTGTGTATTAACTCTTGTTTGCCAGCTAAAACGTGGGTAATCTGTATTTTATCCTCCACTGAATCCCACTTTATGGGTTTATTCTTAATCCCGCAGACTGCATACTGTATAGACATCCGATTTAAACACCATGCAACAGCCCATCTTTCTTTTACAGCCCGTTTCGCACTCAACACCCAAACAAAGCGCGATCTGATGTAATAGATGCATCAATTGCGCTGACGTTCAGTGACCCGTTTAACAGCATTAATCAGGCATTAACCAAGCCAGGGAGAGCTTTTCTTTGTGTATGGTTATTATTATAATAACAGGAATAAAGTCCTATCCTGAAATGACCTGCCCTAGGAGGGGCAGGAGGGTGAGCAGGGGGAATGAGAAACAGGTGCTGCAGATTATCAGCCTGCTGTTGTCGATGTGAGACAGTGAGTCAGTCAGAAGCGTTTTCTGTCCCTCACAGCTGTTCGATGTTTACAGAGGCGGGGTTAGATTGTTCTTGAAAAGAAGAGCGCTTTTTATTCGCTATGTGCCGGAAAATACGAGAGGTAATTAAACGCAACGCAGCCAGAGGCAATGCGCCTTCAAGGGTAGGGAGAAAAAAATCGGATATCTGGGCTTGTTTGCTCCTGATGAGAATTTAAGTGTTTTTATCCAGTGCCGTGTTTTGTTTCCGCCTCCTACCGGTGATTACAGTTATTGTAACTAGATGTTTAAGTGTTCGTGGATAAACCATAACTTATCGTGAGTCATTTTGCGTAAGCAGAAAAAAGTGCCAACAGATATATGAAATTAAAATGTCACTTATCCACTGAGAGAGCTCGTTACTCATAACAAATGATTAGGTTGTGAATGATGTAAGATAAGGCTGTTATTACAACAGTTGAGCTACTGCACCTGTTAATGCAGTGTTCATGTGTTGCCTGACACACCTATACATGAAGTATGATGAAATTGCTTATCATATTTGCCACATTTTCTTCAGTTTACATCTAATTTACATGTAATGGAAGTCTTATAGATGATACATTTGCATCTTGCACCATCGTTTGTTTGTTTAGCCATAAGTAAACTCTATAGGGCTATCATGTTGGACAGTAAAAGAGTTCATTTGGACATATTACAGAAACCTGAATTTGTAGAGTGAAGGCCAAAATAAGGGGTGGGGGGGGGGGGGAGTACACTTGGCTTCAATCTGCTAATATCGTGCCAGTGGGTTCCATTTACACAGCAGCTGTAGGGTGACAGTGACACTTGTGACTTTTCATTTCTTTCTACTTTCCTCATGTGAAAGGCTGTAGTTAGGCCAACAAACAGGCTGCCAGCCAGCTGTGTCTGTACATCCTCTGAGCACAGCAGATCCTTTATTTGCACGTGAATTAAACACAGACAGGACATCTTTTTTCTCCGCTCGTTTCCTTCAGATCAATAACTGAAGAAACTGCAGCTGCTGCTCATGACCATCAAGTCTGACAGGAAATTAATCCATCCCGGAAATTTGTGCAGCTAGAGGCGAATACTAACAGGCTTGTCATTAAAGTCGTTCTTGTGTGTGTGTGTTTGTGTTTAAACCATTTCTCTGGGAAGCCCTGGTGTGTTTTCAGGCTGTGTCCTAACATCTTTAATGAGGGATGGGGATGTGAGGCCTTGTGTGTAAAACCAGCACCTGTAAATGTTTATAACCGAATCCTCATGTTTCTCTGCCTCTCAGGGCTTTTTTTTTTGAAGACTTTTGCACTCACTGAAGCGATCCTGACGTTGAGCGATGTCCAGCCTGCGCCTGCTGGCCCTCAGATGATCTATGACCACAACTTATTGATGCACTTTAGCACCTTTACGGAGCCTTCCCCCTGCTGTGAACCCCGCAGCTGATGACCAAAACGACCGCAACACCTCCCTGCCGTCGCCCAGAGCCACGCGCCTCCCCCGACCCCTCCCTCATCCTCACGCCCCTGCAGGACATCTCAGGATGTTCCAGAGGTTCGCCAGTGCTCTCTTTGGGGACGATGTGGAGGAGGTGAGTCGAGGCAGCAGACCTGGGGACGGCAAAGTGGAGGAGACAGAGGAGGAGGATGAAGACTGGATCCTGGTCAACTACCTGAGTAAGTCTGATTCTCACAAGAACCAGTTAATGGTTCAGAATCTGTAATCAGCCAACACCTTGCATTAGTACCATAAAGTAGAAGGTAAATAAACATTTTGACACGCAGCAGTGATTTTAGAACGACTTTGAGACTTGCTTCACTTGTTCAGCTGTCAGACAATGCATTTTTGTTCTCAAAACACTGTAAACTAAACTATGAAATGAAAGCTGACTCTAACAGGAGGACACTGAGGAACAAAGGGCTCAAGCAGAAATGTTTTATCCAGCCTTTCATTATATGGCATATGTGAAAACTTTGGGTTAAATAGGTAAACAAATTAGAAACACACACACACACACACTTCAGATATATGCATAGCAAGTGTTAAATGCCATGCATATATGCCAAAAGTAAAAAAAAGTCAATCAGTTTGAGGAAGATTAGAGCAAAATCCACCCCCTGATGAAGACTGTGAGTTCAGGAAAGGCTACTGAGCTAATCCAACATGGAGCAACCAGCTAGAAAGACAGTGTATAACTTTAGAGTTTTGTAATGGCAGGTAAAAACCATGCCAAGTTTCCAGTGCAGTCTGAGACCATAAAAAGATTCCAGTCAAAACAGACACGACACGACACAGAAGAGTTCAACAAGTCACCCACCCACACACTGTATGCAGAAACATGACACACTGCAGTGACTCCCAAATGGCTCTGGATGATTCTTGGCACAGCTTTGGTTTGGTGTTAACCCACAGTGGGTCTTAACTTGAATTGACCCCCCCTCCCAAAATTCCATAACCGTGTGAATATTTCTGGCACGAGGGCTGGTGAGAACGAGAGGCTGTCTGACTCACTTCAAGCTGGAGGGGGTGAAGAGGTTGGATGTCAGGCAGTTTATGGGCAAGTCAACCTGCAAACAGGTCAAACAAAAGTGTCTGGAGAACCAGATGAGGTAAAAATAGGTCCCAGTGCTTCCAGGAGGTAAACATGTATGGGCAGAAAGTTTCCTCAAACATCCCTCCACTATAAAAACACCTGGCTACATCATATCCGTGTCTCCATCACAAAGATACACCATGCTATGTTTTGTACAAGGCTGATAGAAGCTCAGTGTATTTGTGACTCAATGTTTTGTTGACATTTTCTGTCAGGTTTCTCACCAGCTCTGGCTAGAGCTGATTTAAGGGGGACCTATTATTTATTCTATTACAAACATTTGTGCTCTTAGATCTGTGTGGTGAAAGAATTGTGTTTGGGTTTTATCACATAAGTAAGCATGTCAAGAGCAATATTTAAAAAAAAGAGGTTTTTATGGCCTGTCATCACTCATGCATATTATCAAGTGTGAATACAGGCTCATGAATGTGCCACACACAGTGTCAGAAATGAGTAAGAAGTAATAATGTTATAAGAAAGTATGGCTTGAACGTTGCAAATGTGGTTGAATGAGGCCAGGAGCTGAAGAAGTCTGGTTAAAGGTGATGCTGTCTGTTTGCTCTGCTGATGCTCTGCATGCTCTGAGCCTTTGTGGTTCATGGAGGAGACAGGGTTATGTGGGGGATCAGCTGGTCCTTTCATAATCTGGACTGACCTCATTAACCCAATGTACAGTGAGCCCAAGTGTACAAAACACTACATGCACCCCATTCTAGAGCTGGAGACCTGTTGTCTAGTTGACACTGCATACCATGAGCTGCTGTGTTTGCAAACGCCTGCAGCCTCCGCAGGAAGAGATCAGCAGCTGATGGGGCTCGGACAGTGGGAGCTGTCCCACTGCTGCTGAGAGGATAAAGTGAGAAGATCAGCTGCTGCGAACTGAGTCAGCACCCTGCAACCTCTCTGGCCTGTTGTGGGTAAACAAGGACTCCTCTGTGAACTCCAGGGAGTCAGAGCCACAGGGCGGTGTTAATGTCACGTGTAGAAATTGAGCTTCAAACACTACTCTCACAGTAAACGGGTGAGAGCACTGAGGTCAGAGGAGAAGGGTGGAGGTCGAAAAACCTTTATCTTCCTCCTGTGTGTTTGATGACCACTAAAACATTCTAATAATCATGTTCTTTACAAAAGTAAGTCCCCATCCTTAAAGAAAACTGAAAACAAGCAGAGATGTCTGCTGTGTTGACACAAAGTTATTTTTAACATCCAGTCTGCAAGCTTGAGATCATGTTGGCCTTCCACCTCACAACTTCCTGTTTCTCTGTGAATCATTAGAAGCTGTGGCTGGATCAAAACAAGAGCCCGACCCGCAGCTTTTGGCAAGCCTCCAGTTTTGCATAAGATAGCTAGCAGGGCAGGATGTATGCGTGCTCGCTGCACACGATGATTTATGTGCAAAGGAACGAGCAGTGGTTGTGTATGCTGCTTCTTGTAGAGAGAGCTTAAGTTGCTCTCCCTGGGGTTAACAGCAGACAGACATTTTTGCAAATTCAAACAGAAACATGCGTGCGTGCGGTTCATTGGGCATGCAATGTTGAGCTGTCAGGCTGTCAGCCTGCTTGCAGCTGTTTGGCTGATCAGCTTCCAGAAAATTATTGTTTACATCTGGCAGGTTCCCTTCTGCTGCGTGGCCAAGCCACAGTGCCGCCTGCTGGTACACTGATGACATTACACAGGCGTTTTACTTTAAAATCAAAACAACAGCTGGAACAGTAAATGACCTGTTGCATAAAGGAGTTTGGATTTATGATGTCTGTAAACCAAATGGTTCGAGACCTCATAGAGAAACATTTTAGAAAAGTAGGGCGCAGAACATGTTTACAAAGATATGCTGTAAAGAGAGGGACGCCTATTTTTGAATCTCTTTTCACTGGTTTGTGTATAACCAATGTATTTTAAGTTTAAGGGACGAACTTTTTCCACCACTCAAAAAAAAAACATAAACCAAAGTTTTGGGTTATTATTTCAAAACTTCGAGTTTGGTATTTTAAAATTTTGATTTATTACCTCAAACTTCTGTGAAAATAACTCAAAAATGAGAAAATAACATTTCAAGTTAGTCAAAGTCCAAATTTTGAGATAATGACCCAAAGTTATTTTTAAAAATGGATTTATGTTTTTATTGGGTTTTTAAAAAAATAGTTTTTCTGTTTTTAGTTGTGGAAACAAGCTTCTACAAGTTAACGACATTCACCACCACCGCCTCCTGGAAGGTCAATACAAAACAGGCCTTATTGTTTGACAGACGATGGCTTTAAAGATGCTCAAAAAGGCACAAACACTGTCATGAGGTGCAGTTCGATGACTCACAGTAGAAGACACCTGCTGCAGTCAAAGCGGCCATGCCTTAATAATGAATAGGTTTAAGCCTTAAAAGCCTGTTTTTGTAACAGGTTGTTCACATGACTCTTTCTGCCGTAAAAGTTGCCTGTAAGAGCATGTGGGGAATGACTAGTACTTGGTACTTTTCAGATACAGGTGTTACTTTTTTCACAAGACATAAAATCTGATGCGTCTCTAGTACTATTTTCATTCCATTAATGACACCTTCATCTCACCCCTTAGCTGAAGCTGGCTCCAGCCAGTGTAACGATGGCCACTCGGGATCCACCATCATCCAAGATGAAGACGAGGAGGTGGAGGCAGAGGAGGATGAAGAAGATGATGAGCTGGTGATGATCCCCTCACCCATGGGCATCCCACCTGTCCGTTACGCCTCCTGCACCTCCCTCAACTCAACGGCTGACACCGACCCGGACGGTGGTCCAGATGAGGACGAGGAAGATGATGAGAGTGGGTTTCTGCGTGTGGACACCCGCTCTCTGCAGGAGAGCTGGTTTCTTACCCCCCCACCCTGCTTCACTGGGCGTAGCACCTTTCCCATCGTCCTGGAGCCCAGCCCTCTGGAGAACCTGCTAATCGAACACCCCAGCATGTCCGTCTACACTCACCACAGCATCCCACGACTGAACCTTGACCCCCTGCCACAAAGCTCACATGAACCAGAATTGAACTTTTCGTCCGATGAGATGACCGCGAGCCTGACAGCTTCAAGTGGAAAGGAAAAGGCCAGAAGAACACCAGATGGCTCTCGCCACAGGTAAAATCTGGGCTCTGTCCATGGACAGAAATTTCATCATCATTGGAAAATAGATTTCAAGCTTGGACATATTTATAAATATGTCCAAAAGTACCAAATGGACAACACTTCAAAGGCACCAACTTCGCAATAGCCGTTTTTAGTGTTAACTTATCCAGTCACAGGCTTTTTGAGACATTTTAATAAAAAATAATCTACTAACTGAAAGAGCACACAAGGTAGCAGATACTTCAAAAATGCTCCTGATAATTGGATATAATAGTAAACCAATGCATGTTCTGAAGCAGCTGTTAAATTACTTATTGCATTGTGCTAAAAACTAATCTGCCTTCTTCTGAAAACTTCTGCCTCCTGCAGGCCAGAGGCGGCAGTTTCACAGCGGCGCTCCAGCCTTCACTCCTCCTGCTACGCCGCGGCGCTCTCCGCTCAGGCCGGCCTTGTGCAACAAAGGCCGGGAAACCCCACCCAACGTACCCAGCCCATGTCCCGCAAGGCCCTGCGACGCCTCAACCTGCTCCGCCCCCCAAAAGCCAACACCATGCACCTGCACCAGCCCAGCCAGAGGCATCTCAACTTCTGAGACATCCTCATCACTATTCATCATCATCATCAACCTCAATACTTTAAGCAGTACAGGAATGTAACACTGGCCACCCACAAGCATTCATCTCCGTTTTCTTTCATCTTCTCAACAAACAAACACCAGCAGCAAGTTAACTACGGCATCAGCCACCACTTACACACCTCACACCTAATTTCTCCTGAAAGCTTAATGGGTGGTGAAATCGGGAAGGTGGCTGTTGACTTTTTATATCAGTAATGTGGCCAGTGAAGACTTTTTCTCCCTCCCTCACTTCACTCCCCGCGTCCTACTCCTCTTCATCCATCCTCCATCCTCCTATGTATTGATACTGAGAAGAAGGGATATGTAAAGGTCATAAAGTTAACCCCCCCCTCCCCTCCCTTTTCACAAGACCATTTCTTCTTCTATTTCTTCAGAGCATTGTACGTCCAATCACAGAGAGAAACAGAGGTCATGATGACTTCTCTTTCTTTTCTTTCTTCTTCTTCTTCTTCTTTACCGTCACCTTAATGTGTAGAATCAATGCTGTAGGTCACTTTACTAAGCGGCAGGTTCACTGTGTGGCAGGATGGTCTGGTGGTGTCACTTCAGGGTCTCACAGTGAGACTGCTGGTCATCTAGGCAACTTTTTGGACTGACTGAGGGCAGTAGGAGACATTTCAGATCCTAAATGACTTGAACATAGACAGTGCAGCCGGACAACGTTTTCATTTAATCAATGCAGGAGTATTGGAATGCAGTGTTCCCAATATGTTGCCAGTGAAGGGCTGTTCACACTAGAGGATGAAGTTTAGGTGGGTTTAAAGGAAAAAAATCCCTTTATGTAATCTCACGTGCTTATAATCAGTGATCTGTACTAAATGCTCTGTTTGTGTCTTGAGTGACTTCCTGCATTTTAGAGGAGAACAGGGTATGTCCATAACAACTGTAGGAACAGAAGCTCTGCTTTATTACAGCTGACTTTATTATAATTACGCCTTTTTGATGGTGAAAGTTTAAAGCTTTATAACATCTTTATTACAGAAGAAAAGTGCAACATTTTGAGCCTCTTTATAAGTGCAATACAAATTCTCTTCTTTTTTATAAAAAACATGGTTCCTGCTGTTATGTTTTAATACTAAACGCTTCAGCCAGACTTAAACACGTGCATTCAAAGGTTCTCCTGTGAAACTGGAGGGTGTGTTAACTGAAAACAGAGAGTTTCAGCAAAATTAGAATCACGTCTGAGTCAAACCTAACTATGTACTGTAGCTGCTTTGCCTGTTAGTCCATTTTCTGCTCTCGTACTTTCAGACGTAGATTTCTAGTTTCTGTGCTACGGTTCTCTCTGTGATTCACTTTGGTTGCAGAAGAAACTCGTTCCCTTCACCCAACCTTATGCTGTGTGTGTTTGACTGATTATTAAAAAGCTTCGAAAACACCACAAATGAAGCCAGTGAAGCAAAACACAGCTGTATTAAAGCCTTTAAAGGGTATTTTTCCTTAAGTTCCTGCTTTTTGAGCTCTGCAGCACCACCAGAGGTGAAAAACTTCCATGTTGCTCATCCTGCAGCTCCAGCTGAACCTGCCTCTGACTTTATAATTCAGTACTTTTCATGATATTTCTTTAAAGGAGAAAAAAAGAAAAGAAAAAAATGGAAAAAATACTGGGTTAAATATCACTAAACGCCTTGTTTTAACAGTAGCTTTGAGATAAATAGAAATGTTAAAAAATATGTAAAACAAAAAAAACTTCCAAAAATATTTTTTGAAAAGAAAAAACAAATTACATATCAGTATGAAGTTGGTATATATGCGTCCATGGTTTCTTGCTTAGGTGTGTTTGGTTATGATAGTGTGCAATCTATTGCATGGTTGTAGAGTTTTGTTAGTGTCATGATGGTGGGGGAAAAAAGAAAAATGGATAATTATTATTTTCTTTCTTTTTTTCTGTTTTGTTTTTGTTCTTAAATGAATCTGCAGTCCACTTCTCAGGGTCACAACCAATCACCTTTACTCTTTAGGAAAATGCAGATTTACTTGACGGCTGATGATTCTTTGTGTGTACTCGGACTTTTCCAGCTATGTCCCTGCGTGCTTTCCCTCTGTGAAAACCTTTGTGAGAAATAATCAACTTCTTGTTTAGTGTCACAGAAACGTCTTTTGGTCCCGGGACTGTGAAATGAACTCTGACACTGTCAGTTGGCTGTTGGAAATCCATCAGGATGGAGAGAAACTGTTGGTTTTTTTCAGCTATGTTTATATATTTTGCTCAACTGTACCTAACATGGTTTTAGAAATGTACCTTATGCTATTTTAACTGTTCTCTTTTCCATGTTAACGTAGTTACATTTCGTTAAATATTTAAACCAAAAAAAAAGTAGCAGCGATCTTTAATCTCTCCGTAGTTTTATTATACTGGTGTTCTTTTTTTTAAAAATTGTTTGAGTGTTTGATAACAGCTCTCGGTTACGGTGCTCTAAAATGGTAGACTGTTTAATGGTTTAATGTGTCTGCTGTAGGGATAAGCGGAGCCCAGGCCGAGTCGCCACACTGCGACAATTTCTGCCAAAAAAAGACTATTTAAATCTATATATAGGGTAAACAGGTTTAAAGTAAAGTTCTGGAGCATGTATGTTTGTCTGATGTTAAACAGAAAATTTGACTCAGTCTGTGACTTTTTATAACTGAAAATTTGTTCCAAAATGTTTAATTTTTTTCTGTTTTAAACCCTTTTTTTTTTTTTTTTTTTTTTTTTTTTTTTTTGTCTGGCAGAAATCGGCAACCATTTTAATGTTCGTAAATAATTTAAGAACAGGTGAAGGACTCTACATATAACTTCACATTTTGCTTATTTATCAACTTAAAAAAAAAATTCATTTCCTTACACACATCAACAGAAACTTACTAAACTCTGTAAATTTGCCTAACGATGATGTTTTGGAAACCGATCCTGTTCTGAAGATACGGAGATGCAGCGTGGAACGAACACATATTATGGAGGAGAAAAGATTCAGTCATTTTTAATGGAAACTGTTGCAGTGTGGTCTTCTAATCGCCTTGTAAACCTGACTGAATGTCTCTAGTCGAGTTTCTGGGAAGGTAGCGTTGTTAACAAAGCCCTGTAAGGCATTTTTGTTATTTGCTGTAAATAATCGTAAACTGTAGTAGAGTGGATCTCTTGTGTTTTCAAGCTTTTTTTTTTTCTTGTCCTTTCTCGAATGTCTCTCTCTCTGCAGTGAGTTTTGCAATCACGAACGATGTTATTTTGTGTCATTTTATTTTTTGAAAAAGAGAAACTTAAAGACAGAAGGGATCGGAGGTTCCTCCTGCTGTCAGGAGCCTTAAACGATTAATTCGTTTTTTTGTTCTTTTGTTTTTTTTCTTAAGTATCTGTTCTCAGCTCATCTCTCCATCATTAATCTAACAGGGATTTGTAATGCTTTTTGTTCAATGCCTTGAAATTTGTGGATCACGTGCCTTCCAGGTTGAAATGTTATGATGACAATGCATCAATGAAGAACTTGAACTTGTTTTTCTTTTTGTTTAACTTTTTAAGTGGACGTAATAATAAATTAAAACACACAGACAAACATCAGAAACCAACTATGCATCACTCGAGGAAGCTCATATGCTCTCGCCACCACCATCCGCCCAGTCCTTGTACAGCTTTTATAATGACTCAACAAACCAGACAGAATGATGTAGCAAAACCTCTTTTTTTCTCCTATTGTTTTATTTGTAAGTGTGAAGAATATTTTATGGCATTTTTCCACTAAGTGTTAGACTTTTTGGGTTTTTGTTTGTTTTGTATTGTTTTGTCATTTTTTGCTTTTCTGTGTAGTTTACTGGAATAATACTGCACTTTGCCAAAAAGAAAAAAGGTGTAGGACTTTTAGGGTTACCTTTTTATTTATCAACATAACTGGTTTCCTTTGTCTTTTGGATGTATGACAGATCACTCAGACATCAGAAACAAAAAAAAGCTAATTAAAAGTGGGGTCATCTGTTTTCACACTGTAATAGTTAATACATGTGATCTCTTATTAGCCTCTAATAAATGTTTTCATACACAATTTTCTTGTCTTTGTCTTTAGCCTCAGTTTTGCTTATTAACACAACAACCAAAAGCCAGAAATAACACATAATAGTGCAGAAGATAACTTCATATTCTAGGGAGTGCAGTGGTTAGCACTATTGCCTCAGAACAAGAAGCTGCTGACAAGTGGTCTTTTTCAAACTAGTGGCATCAGACGGACAAAATGCACAAACTGATGCTTGTATCCACCTTTGAAATAATGTTACAAGTATCTGCTACATGACCATATTACCAAGAGCCTTTAAGTATTTCAGTCTAAATTTTAATTCTATTGAATCTATTTAGCTTGAATCAATTATGTAGAACACGAGCAAAGAAAAAAAGAGTGCATTTTTTAAAGTAGCTCTATTTTCTGTTGTCTACATCGTAGAGAGTAACTTTAATGCCGCACCTAAAAAGGGAAATGAGTACAGTCAAAGGTTAAAGTGGATTCATCAGGTGGAGGAACCCTTAAATTGGTTGTAGTGGCTCAGTGTGGAGAAAAGACTCAAAGCTCACAATAGTTTTGATTGTGAGCTTTAGTAGATTTTCTTAGTGTACAGACTGTGATCAGCTGATCCGCTGCTCCTGCTCTGAGGTTTACTGCTTGTTACAGGGCAGCCTTTTGTGGCTGGATTTACAATGAGGCAGACCAAGACAAGTATAGTGGAACAAGGGGTATTTCTTTATCAGACAGCTCTCCTCACCAAACAGTCCACCCATCTAATGGCAACTAGCAGCCTTAAGTACTTTCAGCTGTTGCAGGCTAAACCATTATTCTATTAACAGGTGAGTTCTCAAACCCAACCTTCCACCACATTATACAATAAATCAACTCAAATAAATAAATATCTAAATACATTTTTCATTTTCATATGAATACATATTTTACACTTTATCCTTACACCAAACCCATTATTATAAAAACGCCACACTCTCTTAACCCATGGCCTCTCCCGGAACCTTTAAATGGTGTCTGGACCCCCAAGGAAACATTTGCCCAAACACCCTGAACAGGACACAAGAAAGAAAGGTGAGTAATTGTGTCTTACAGTTGCTTCTTTGCACCACCTTTATTTCTAGATTTTCACACACACTTGCATTAGTTATCCTTACTGGTAAACCTTATTTGCTCTCAATCACAACCTTTCCTTTTCACAGACAACCACCACATTTCTTGATGAGGAGCAGCTGTCCAGGACCTGGAACAAAGGCTACCAACTGATTTTAAAATACACAATAAATATTCAATGAATAATTAAACTTTGTATGCAAATGTTCTTCCTCTGCAAATCTATGCTTAAAGTACGATGCTAAATAAAGTGCTAGATAAGGTGCTGCTAAAATGCTGAAAATAACAATGAAATAACTTCTTAACGTACAAATTACAACAACAAAGAAAACAAAGAATCTGTACAAAAAATACTATTCCCTTAAAAGTAAATACTGCCTGGAGAGGAAGCTGCCTTTCCGGAGGGTTGTGCTCTCAAAGTGCTTGTTGTTTTGCAACAGTTTTGTGTATTTACAGCCATTTTGTGTCTACTTATGGTTATTTAATGTCTCTCTGTTGTTCTTGTAAGACTCTTTTGAGCCCTTTGTAATGTTGTGATTTTTAGGAGTCTCTGTAGTAGTTGACTGTGTATTGGCAGCTGTTTTATGCCTCTCAGTGATCTTTTTGATCCACTTTGGTGTTTTACATATCTATATTCCCATATTATCTCTTTGTCTCTGACTTATTTGTAGTTGCTTTTTAAAAAAAAATCTATTTATGAGGTTTATATTAGCATTTTTTTACTGATGGCATTCTTAATTATTTGGCTCTTTGTTTTTGAGTATTTGTCTGGGTTTTTTGTTTTGGTTTTTTTACTCCACTTTATTGTTGTTAGGAATCTCTGTAGTGGCTTGGTGCCTTTTTTTGTCAGTTTTATTTTCTCGTTACTGGTTGGTAATCTCAAGTTATTTTATTTACTTTCTTATAACTGCTGCTCTGCTATTGTTTCGTGAAGTAATTATAATTGTTGTAGTTAAAAGTTGGAAGTAGCAGCAGCTTTTCAGCACTTCTTTTTGACAGCAGATGCACGTGGTCCTCTGTTTACATTCTGCAGAAGGAGCACGCGGCTGCAGCTGCTCGCCTTCTCATTGGCTCTACGTCATGGAGCTCCCTCCCACAGGCGGGACTCGGATGCGGAAGGAGTTTCGATGCCGCGTAAAAAAGCGAAAATAACTCCACGGATTGAAATAATTACCACCAATATCTATTGCTAGTATACTCAAGGGTGTCTACGGAATCGTTAAAGTTTAACCGCAATGTACAGAAAGTGGTGTTTACTGCATAATTCATACTTCAGCTCGGTGTCCCTTAGAAATGAACGGAGGCTCCAGACAAACTGGAAGCACAGCCGGTTTACCTCCGTCCTGAGCCTGTCAATAAGCTGTTTTATCGCGGTCGAAGTTATAACAACCCGATTAGAACCGTCCAGTTTAGCCGGTTTGTACAAATCTCAATTCGTATTTAAACGTTTAGCGCGTTTCTGTGAAACCGGGAACGCGCATGCGCACTGGCAGGAGGCAGGCAGATGCGGATATAAGGATTGGCGCCGGCGCCACAGCTGATGTACTCATTCATTCTTCACTAAGGAGGTAAGAGCACCGACTCGGAGACTTCAGCTATATGAATATTTATAGTTTAATATTTTATGCCTCGAAGCTGCTTAACCTTTCCTGCGGTTTTCATTTTAGGTTTCGTATTTAAGTCGTCGTTATTGGCGCAAAAAGGATTCAAATGTGGACTAAAGCGGGGACTGCTTTCTTGTGTTCTTGTTTACTTGTTTTTTAACTGCCCGGGCATTGTTTCCACCTCTGATGTAGTCTGTTCTACTTTAGTTGGCTCTTGCATGTCGTGCCAGATGTGTATTTAGAGAGAATTTGGCCTTTTGGTGGAGATTCTGTTAAAATACTGAGGCGTGTAGCTTTAAAACTTTGTACAAAATTACGTCCTCACGTTGTCTTTGTCATTTGTGCACGTTTCCTTAAACCAAGCATTTATCAATGCGTTTGCATGCAAAAGCTGTAAATGCCCAGTTTAAGTACACATCGGGGTTAGCTGGTTATTGTTGACCTAGTTAGGAGTTACCGAGCTAAGTTTGCTAATTACAGTAGCTCCCCTCTGTATCTTTGGCCTGAGGTCGGTCTCAGTTTCTCTTACTTTGTAGCGCTTAAAAATCCTCTTGTTGACAAATGTGCTTCATAAGGGTTTGTTTTAGGTGCCCAGGTGGCTTTAAATTATATATCGTTTATGTTAAGCGGTCTTTTTGGCTATTTTAACCCGGCAGGCTTGGAGCAGTTTCGGGGAGGTAGGGCTCAAATCCTCCCGCTTCTACGCTGCGGAAATTGGCGCGTCTTTGAGTTTCAACCCCGAATTAAAGTTAGTATTTTGTCGATTTCACTCATTCTAAATACACCAAAGATGTTTGGAGATGTATATTGTGACGCTGAAAGTGGTAAATTTGATATGAATTGCGGGATTTCTCCGCTTTTTTTGTTCAAAATCGAGGGAAAAACCAGCCCCCCTCTTTTCTGGCTGCAGATACCACACTAGCTTACAGGTCCTGCCTGGCTGCTTTGGCTCTGTATTTATCACGTTTTTAATCAGTTTTACCTTTTTACTCTGAAATGAGACACTTGGTAGTCCTTATATGCAGTCTGTCGGCATTGTTAATTCCCCGTTCTCGGTTTTTATCGAATCTCCGTGGCTCCTAAAATGGTGGCCACAAGCTAACACTGCATATGTTATTATAAGCTAACCATCACTTGTAAGCAGGTTAGAAGTAATCCTACAAAGGGATGTCTTATTATATCTGAGGTTGTTGAGCGTATTAGGATCCAGCTGTGGATCATTCACTTTTAAACGGTTTTTTTGGTTGTATATGATCCTATAGCATTAAACCAGATGCCTAGTTGCATTGGGGAGGCATTTTCTTCAGAAAGGGCCCACTTAACTCTTGGAAACTTCCACGAGAATTTGAATTATTTTTCCCAAGTGTTTTTTATTTATTTATATTTTTTCATTTTTTTTAATATCTCTGTTCACAGTGTTAATATTGAATTTAATGTAATCTCTCCTTTTCTTCTTTACAGCGGAGCCATACAATACAGTCAGCACCATGTCCAGGCGCAGGTGAGCACCTCTTGGTGATTGTTCTGAAACTGGGGGCCCGGAGGTGAAGTGGAGCCACTACCCTACAGCAAAGCTATAGGAGCTCCTCAGAGATCAAACTCCAGATGTTTATACATCAGGAGACTTTAATGACACCATTGTTCAAATTAAGCAGAGATGAGTGACTGGAGGTGAAAACTAATAGATGTTTGTACAGTTAGATTGGATCACATTGTCTGTTCACTGTTGCTTTTAGTGTTTTGATTGCTGAAAGGCATAGTCTGTTGTAAATGTGATTAGGTTTTAGAGCCTACAGTGATGTCATACATTTTTGTACTTGTCACCAGTTCACAATCACATGTAGTAAGATAAGATGGCCAGTCGCTCAAATGTAAAAGCTTTAAATCCATCAAGCTGTAATCACCCCTTTCTTTAAATGGGCGAAACTCCTAATACAGTTGCCTTGCTGATTGCTTTTGTCACTGTGGCCCAGTCATTATTTCCATCAATACTGGTGTTTAAGTTGATCACCAATATTTATTTTTTTAAAAGTTGGCTCTAATTGCAGATTAATTCGATTAATATTTCAGTGAGCAAGAGGCAGATTCTTATTTGACCATTCTTATTTAATTTTAATTTCAGTGATCGCATCACTCTTCAAGCCAGAGATCCAAATAGCACCATCACGCTGAGGAAAAGAAAGACTGAGGTTTGTTTCTGTTACTAGCTGCAATCCTGTGTTTCAGTTTATCAGTGTTTGTCTCAGCTTTGTCCTGTTTTTAGCTCAAAGACACATGTTTCTGTCTTTTCTTGTTTAGTGTTCTAAGAAGAAACTACAACCCGCTGCCAAGAAACAAAGCTATGAAATACAAGTTAGTACTGCCCAAATGATATTGATGCTTAATGACTGTGTTTGTTACTGATAAGAGCTCAGCCGTGTGTGTGTGTGTGTGTGTGTGTGTGTGTGTGTGTGTGTGTGTGTGTGCGCCTGCCCAACTTTTTTTTTTTTTTTTTTTAAATAAGGAAATTAATTTAATTTCCACCATTTACTACATAGTAAAGCTTTATAGTAAATGGTCTCTGTATTTATAGATAGAATGGGTGCCTGTAGTCGAAAATGGGCTTTGTTTGCATTGGTTCCTTTTTATTTAATTAAAATATTTTATTTAACTATTTTCTCTCATGACTTGATACATGGTCCTAAGTGACTTATTTCTAGCAGATTTGTATCTGGATAAGATCATATTATAGGAGTAGGTGAAAAGGTTTCAGTAGTAAATTTCTAGTCGTAGCCATGCACTACCTTTTATTCAACAGCAGGTGTCGCTGTTTAGCATGATATGAAACTGAACTTCACAGTGGTGGTGTAACGTAGAGTCCTGCTGTAGATGAGATGACACTTGGTATGTAGGCAGTGTCAAAAATGACAGAAATGCAGCCACCGATTCCACAGAAAATCATACATTTTGCAAATTTAACATTGTGACTAGGTGAAGTCACAATGTTGAGTAACTTTGATTTGTTCAGAGCAATGGGATGTGCCAGATTAATCCCTTTTAGTATGTTAATACATCTGCTTGACCAACAGTCAGGTCTGGGAGTTTCCGTCTCCTCTTTTAAATTCAAGTTTTATTCTTTCTTTCCAGAAGTGTTGGTCAGAGGATGGAGCGTCTCCATGCATTCTCATAGAAACTCCCCACAAAGAGCTAAAACCAGCAAACCCGTCCAACTTCAAACAATACACATTCAAGAACCTCTTCATCAAGGCTTCGCCCATTCCTCATCTCAGGTAAGTGTAGCTTTTACACCTCAATAGGGAGGTCGTAGCGCAACACTTAATACTCCACAGCGCTATTGTTGTTGGAGATGTTGCTCCACCCCACCTGGTATTTAGGGTTCAAGGCCCTCAATTACAGTCAAAGTCACTTTGCAAGTAAAAATCAAGTTTCAGATGTATCCTGTTACTTGCTTTGTCTGCAGAACTCGTTAATTCACCTCTCGGATTTTGTCCAGTCTGTAGTCAGTTGTTAGCATCACTGTTGCATGTACTTATTGACCAGCATAAATGGTTAAAACTTGCCGTTTCTCTTCCAGTTGGGCTAGTTCGGACGATGTGTGGATCAAAATGCTTAACAAGGAGCTGAAGTACGTTCATGACAAGAGCTACCTGGAGCGGCATCCTAAACTGCAGCCCAAGATGAGGGCAATTCTCCTGGACTGGCTGCTTGAGGTGAGCGTGAAAATCTTTAATGTGCAGACATTCGACTGTTCTGGTTTTGGACAAAGACTCAGCCTTTATGTCCGATTGCCTCGGCAGGTGAGTGAGGTGTACAGCCTTCACAGACAGACAGCGTACCTTGCCCAGGACTACTTTGACCGCTTCATGCTCACTCAGGAGAATATCAACAAAGACTACCTGCAACTCATCGGCATCACGGCGCTCTTCATAGCCTCCAAGATAGAGGTGAGTGTCTTAATTCTTATAGAGTCAGATATTTCTGATAGTCAAACCTCTGTTTGTGCTGATGACGTTTAATCTCAATAACCAACTTTGCCCCTTCTTTCTCATCAGGAAATCTACCCTCCTAAAACCTACGAGTTTGCCTATGTCACAGACGGTGCCTGCGACCAGTGGGACATCCAGCGCACAGAGCTTCACATATTAAAGGTACGCAAACTCATCTACTTCACTTTCTAATCTAATCTTGTAATATTGAGTGGTAGCAATCAAAGTTTCTGTGTTGACCTCCGTGTTGCTGTCCCATAGGCGTTAGACTGGAACCTTTGTCCTGAGACCCCCATCTCCTGGTTGAAGCTATACACTCAGGTTGAAGCCCAGAAAAATGGAGTGAACTTCCTGGAGCCGCAGTTCTCCCAGGAAACCTACATCCAGATCACACAGGTACTTTCAACGGCTGCTACATTTATTTAAATCCTCTTTTTCTGTTTATCCTTGTTTATTCATCTGTTTGAATTTAAAAAAAAAAATAAAAATGATGCAAACACTTTCTGATTCAGTATTATACTGATCTTTGACCTGCATGTTGCAGCTGTTGGACTTGTGTATGATGGACATCACCGCGCTCGACTATAACTACAGCGTTCTTGCCGCAGCTGCCTTCTGCCACTTTTCCACCTTTGACGTTGTTCATAAAGTCTCAGGTGAGTTTCCCCATTCACATCATCAGATTTAATTTCTATTTTTTTATTTTTTTTATTTTTTATTTTTTGGCTCTATTTGTTGGTGGGATTCTCTGTTTTATAACTTCACTCACAATCGTTAACTTGTTTTTGTCTCAGGTCTCACATGGGATAGTGTGTCTCAGTGTTATCAGTGGATGACTCCCTTCATGGAAACACTGCGATCTGAACCCAAACCTCAGCTCAAGAACTTCCCAAAAGTCAGAGCAGATGACAGACACAATATCCAGACACACGTGGCCTATCTGAACCTACTGGTAAGAAAAAGTAGACAGAAAACTCAGAATCTGAAATGCAAGATTAGTATCACTGTAAAGTAATACACAATTTTGAATGTTTTTAAAAGGGTTAGAAAGTGTAGTTAAATATCTATATAGACGCCTCCTTGCAAGAGCTTAGAGCAATGCATGCCTATATATAAGTCTATATAATTGAAAGAGTTGTTAATTCTTTGGCTTAAATTTCACATATTTGTACAGAACCGGTGGAGGACTCGAGCCCAAAAAGGGAAAGAGAGAATATAACTGAGGCCACTTAAATTGTTTTACCACAGTGTAACACTTATTGTTATTGTCGCTGGAAAAGTAAGGCACCAATATCAGGCTTTTACCTGGTAAAAATGGTACTCGGGTTTTTAAAAACTTGCCTGATCATTCAGGGTCTACTTGGTATAAACTGGCAAATTTGATCATTAGGGAAACTGCTTAATCCGGCTACATGTGTTCATCCATCAATGACATGAAAGCTTTGAAATTTGATTTTATGACTGACTGGACAGTAGGGCTTAATTAATCGGACAGTAGGGCTTAATTAATTAATTAATCGTTAGAAAATCACGATCTCAATTCATACTTATGTGCGATCTCATTTCCAAATGACAACTGTTTAAAAAAAAAAAAAAAAAAAAAAAAAAGACTATTGTACCGCATTTTGATCCGGGACATAATCTGCATGAAAACAAGCGCTCACTCTTCCTACTCAACAAATGAGTATACCATGTGATACAGAAGCCAGCTGGCTGCTAAAATTGGCAGGGGGAAAAAAACAACGGAGAGCACGGAGAGATGAGGAGAAAGTGACAGAAGAAAATCCGTCCCAGTCAACCACCCAACCATCAATAACGGGAACCTTATACAGCGCTTCCCCATACCTGTCGAACTCCTGCAGGCACAAAGAAATTACGGAGGCTATCACTTATCGCCTGGCTAAAGATATGGCTCCCATCAACACTGTGCAAAACGAGGGATTTAGGAAAACGATCGCCCTAGACAAACGCTACACAGTGCCGTCCCGCAACTATTTTTCTATTGTCGCACTACCTGCTCTATACACGCAGTATCGAGCAACGGTGGAGACGGAATTGCAAGCAGTACAACATTTTGCGGCAACGACAAAATGTGAGACATTTATTGTTTTTATGTTCGGTCTCAACTGTTACGAAGTTGATGTGCAATAAATATTTATATTGGAAAAGAAAATCGTGAGAGAATCGTGATCTCAATTCTAAGCAAAAAAAAAATCATGATTCTCATTTTATGCAAAATTGTGCAGCCCTACTGGACAGATTTTTGTCCTTTTTTTGGTTAACCTCCTAAGACCCGAACTCTTCCACGGCATGCATTTTAAATTTCTCTTTGATATTTGGTCACATTGGGGCCCGATCAATGTAAAAACAAAGAATTACCAGATTTTTTTTTTTTTTTTTTTTTTTTTTTTTAAAACCTGATTTTTGTTTATAAGAAAAATAAGAGCCACATCTGAGGATATTCGTTTAAAATTTTGATAGAACAGTAGCAGTATAATGTCCTCGTAAGTGGATATTGGGCCCTTGAAGAGCAAAAATTGAGTATTTTGGTCTAAATAACCCAAAATGTGATGTCCACATATGTGGACGCCAGGTCCTAGGAGCTTAAAGTATATGATAAAGTGATTTTAATTACTAACATGGAACTGTTTCTTCCTGCAGAGAATGGCTCAGGAGTGTATGATCTCTGAGAGTAACGCCGGTCAGCTATCGCCTGTTGCCGCGGGACCAATTCTGACACCACCCAGCAGCACAGAGAAGCCACCCAATCCCTGACCAGGACAAAACCAGAGAGACGTGCTACCTCTCCTTAGTCCGATAGGAGCCACTTGCTGAATGATGCACAATTTTGGGCAAACTGACCTCATGTAGCTTGTGTGTGTGCGTGTGTTGTTGGGTCTGTTTGTGTGTTGTGTGGTGTGTTTTTTTTTTTTTTTTTTTTTTTTTTTTTTTTTTTTTAAAACACTAAGATCAGACTTTTAGTAGCCATGGTGATGAATTGACAATGTTCAGCTGTAAAATATTGGGATTTGTCCCTGTTGACAATCCTGCCAACAGTATTGTGGTTAAAGGTGACGAAGGCTAAGATCAGCGTGTTCACGTTTCCATTCAGGTCTGACTCCTTTGATATGGTCAGAGAATGCAGCTCACAGGCTACCTAACTTTAAGTTGTTTTTTTTTTTTGTTTTCTTTTTAATATATTTAATACATATACAATTAGCAAATGTTGGTCTGAATCAGCAGCAGCTACTTCAAAACTGATTTTAGCTTGACCAAGCCCACAGATGTGCAGCAGCTGTTGTGGCTTTTCTTTTTCCTTAGACTGGTTTTGGTCTGAAAAAGAGCCAATCATTTCATATCTGGGAGTTTCACTGGTGCTATTCTAAGTGATGCCTGCTTTTGAATGGTGCTTCAGGCCATCTTCTCAGGAAGATGGACAGACTCATTTCCTGTGGTGTGTGTGTGTGTGTGTGTATTATTTTTATTTTGTTAAATCTTAATTACATTGAAAGGAACCTTTGCTCTGAAGAGCTGGATTTTGAAGTTTAGTGTGATTAATGTCCCCATTTCATTTTGAATCTCAATGTGCAGACCTGCTGTAAATTGGCAAGGTGGCAAACTGCTTGATAATGAACTACACAATGAGTTTCATAGCTTCGTGGGTCAAAGGAACAATCTCCTGATTTGCTCACACCTAAGTGTTTTCATGCTCGTGACCTGTTGGTGGCTTCCCCCCCCTCCCCATATTATATAAACTGTTGCAGCCTTGTTGCAGACTCTTGTTACATTCCTGTGAAACTTGATGATTGTGCAAATTTTTATTTTTTTTTTAATTTTAAGTGCTTGTATTTATTGAGCCTTAATATGTAATAGAAAAAAATGTTAATATGTAAATTCTTTCAGTGATTGAGCTCAGTTTGATCACAGCCAAAGGCAAAAGCTATTTATGATTTTTGCTGACGCCTGTTGAATTACAGTTCTTTATAATATGTTGTACACTAGCCTGTCATTAGTGCCTTTTTATGAAAATATTAACTGTATTGATACATACTTTAGGCTGAAGCAAGCCCAAAGGCGTAGATCGAGTAAACCTGTGACTGGAAATCTCTGCAGTGAACCTTCCACCATGTAAACTGTACATAGAAGTCAAAACGATGAATGTTTAAAACATAAAGCAACTCTGAAATTTTTTTTTTTTCTCCCTTCTTTATTGGAATGTTTTAAATAAAAGAGAGATGTGACGAAGCGAGTCTGTTTAGTTTACCGATGAAAGTTACCAAGACTTTGTTGGGAGGGCATTATTTATTTTTGCATGTACTGTGTTCATTTACATGCAACCTCACGCTAAAAACATTACTGCTAATAGGCCAGAGGGAGGTTCGGTTAGGTGCTATGCTTTCTACATTGTGTCTGGGTTTCATATTTATGTTTTAGATCATCTTGAATAATAACTCAGAAGGAAAAATATACATTGTGCATAACCTTATGTTCATTGTGGCTTCTATTCTACACAGGGTTGTTGCTTTGAGAAACAAAACCCATCCATGTGACTAATATATTTTAAATTTGGCATACCATATTGGAATATCTTCATTAAAATTGTGATAACCCTGGAAAAAGTAGAACAAAAAAATAACAATGTGGGTTTAAAATATTCAATTTCACAAATACTCTATCCATTGATGTTCCTTTATAATGAATATATATGCATGCACACTGGAAAGCTGTCTATATATTTACATGTTCAGAAGGCTGTTGTAGTCAGCTACAACTAAACTAAAAGTAAGTTTGAAATGATATTCCAGTTTACTGAAATACTATTAAAATGATCATATACTTAAGACAAAAATGAAATGAATTTATACAGGGAAGATATGAAAAGTATTTGGGAGCATTTTAATTTATCAGAGTCACTAACTCATTTGGTTGCAAAGCCATTATAGGTTAGTGCCTTAGTTTGCAGTCTTAAGTGGTCTTGAGTCATTACAGTGTGAGATTTTTTCCTCTTTCAGTCCTAAAGGGGTGAGAACACTATATTCATATGCAGCAGCTTGTGTTATTAGAGGCCAGCTGGGCTGTTTGTGGGCTTTTAGCTTTTAACCATCTTTACAACATCTTTGTTAAGAATGATTGTGATTCAGGGGTGAAAGCTAAAAAAAAGCTGTGAAACACTTCTAAGGTTTCACAAACCTAACAGGGAATGTGAGGCTCTGACTGGGACATCCAACACCTTTCATGGGTGGTACAAACAACAGAGAATCATCTGCTCAGTACTGTTATATCCTTATGGTAAAATACCTTTAGGACCAATTACTCATGCAGCTTTTGTTTTTGTCTTTTCCATCTACTGAAATGCTACAGTGAGCCATCTTTGCCTCAAATAAGCATTTCTTTGAATGAAGTATAATTCTAATGTAAAGTGCAATAAAACTGCTCTGTTAGTTTTCACACTTAAGTGATGCAGGAGCGTTTGTGGTAGGCAGCGGGTGTCAGTTCAGCGTGATGTTTGTTCACAAAGCAACCTGAGAGAAAATAAAGTCTTACTTCATAGCACTCAAGTGCTAATAAGAGAGAGACAAAGAGAAGTGTTGAGTATCTATACTTAAGGATTTCATGAGTCATAAAATAAACCTGAAAACATATTGACAAGCCTCACACATATAACCTGTGACTTCCTGAGTGATTACTCATAAATAGAGCTAAAACAATTAAGTCAAAGGAAATCAACTTTTAATTATTTAGTTAAACAGCTTTATCAAACACTTACATTAGCATGTGCATATTGTCATCTTTTTCTCCTCGTCATCTGCTTCCTGCATTACTACTACATCTCCACCCTCATTTTTACCTCATCCTATTCCACCTCACCGTAGGCCTCATCTCCTGCATCAAAGTCAGAGCTCTAACACAAGATGTGCATAAATGGCTAAACAGCAGCAACAGCTGGTTATAAGCTAACATCCCAGCTAATGTAAGGCTCAAGTGTCAGATAAACAATTTGATTACATTCTCACATCATATAGTAATTTATTCATACGATGTCCAACAATATTAGATCCACATCTAAGAAAGTTTCACTAACAGTGGTAAAAACAGCATTTTTACCAACAGAAAAGCTCAGGATATCCTCAAAATCTTCCTCATTATAGCTTTTATCAGACAGAAGTGAACTTCACTGGCTCATCGACTCCTATCGGACTCCTTTCTCAAAGTTTTACAGCCTCCTCCAGAGCAAATACACATGTACACACACTGGCAGCTGAGGTAAACGGCAGACTGATAACCTACACTCACCACTCACTGCATGTGAACAGTGGCCAGAATTTGAGGTGGTCATCAAAATATATGTTTAACTGACACAAATACATTTTATAATCCTGATTTATTGCTAATTGTTATTGTTAAAATACAGTATATGCAAAAATGATTTTTATATACAAAAAGTAGAAATGCTGTTGTGGGTGTAGTCTAAATTTAATGTTTTTGATCTCTCGACTGACTAAAATGTTTGTCCTACAGTAATTAGGTTCATAAACTTGAATTGAAAGGGGTACTAAATTCACTAACATTGAGCAGTGAGATTTTACACGCTGTAACTTTAACTAACCTAAAGCCTGCAGTGTGGGCCTTTTACACATACACTGACATCTGTTACATTCATGTCCTTCCTGATTGTTTTCGGATGATAGCAGCCCAGGTAAACCCGTTATAGATGGCTTACCAGAGCCAATAAGGTGAACAACTAGTGCGGAGAAAGCCATAGCATCTTGTGGAGCCTTTGGTGGATTAACCTAATTTGGAAACGTTACCCGTCTTTAATCAATCCTAAAGACGTCAGAACTACAGCCATGGTTTTAGTTGCCTAAACATGTTCTTACAGTTGACCCCTAGGATTTTTTTCCCAACCCTTGCTCTCCCACTTGAATGTTGAAAGTAAGTTGTGCCAAAACCCCTGTGATGTTTAAATGTTTAAGCTAAACTGGACATCATGTTAAACCTAAACTAATCTAACCTAACAACCTCATTGTCTTCATCCTAGAATCTAGTGATCCTGGTGTTAGGAGTACACACGAACCCCTGTGCTGATGTGTGTGTTAGACATAGACTATAGTGGCAGACAGGGGCCCCTCATGTGTGTGCACCTCCCCTAGAGTGAGTGCATTGTGTGGGCCTGGGAAAGCGTGGTTTTAACCTCCTCACACACAAACTGACCCCAACACACACACAGTGCTCAGCTTAACTTAAACATGAGAGAAAATGATGAATTCTATTGCCACCATCACCCAAAAAGAAGGAAATTCACAGATACTGAGGTAAAACAAACTTAAACTCAACTGAAAGACAGAACGATCCTAAAGAGTTGCGTCAGCGGCAAGAGTCGAAGGCTGACAAAGGAGGAAAGAAATGAGAGAAAAACACAAATGCATGGTCAGTTTTGTTGTTTTTCTAAAATTAAGGAAATTATTGATTAAGACCAAACATATAAATGTATTCATACCTGGATAAGTTATAAAGATAGGCGTCTGACATGATGGGTTAGAGGTGTTTCTCTATAAAGGAAAGTACTTGTAGATTAGCCAAAAATAAGCTTGTGTTTCCTAAATCATAAACTGAAGTTTATGATTTTGTAACGTTATGTCGACTTAAATTGTTGGATGAGGAGGAAGCAGACTGAGAACCTCTTGTTATAGAGGTCCAAGGCAATGCATGCTTCTGCACCACACAGTGTGTGTGAGACAGCTCTTATAGATACCTAACATAGATACTTACTCTCTAACCCTGACATTTGTTATTTTTCTCAATCTTGCAATTATTTCTCAATTTGTTGAAAGTGATCAGTTAAAAGATCCCGTTAAAAGATAATTCATTCTTAAGATATAATAAATCCAAATGTATGGTTGCACGAGGAAACAATGAGCACCTCCAGACAAAACATGAGGTCTCAAGATGTCTAAAATATCTTCACTCTCATTGGTTCACAGAGCAGCAGCTGCATCAGAGCACGATAACCTCTTTCCATTGTTTGTAACAATGCATATGCTTCATGTCACTCAATATCGGCTCTATATGTGTGTCAGACGGGGGCATTAGAGGGAGGGGGAAGGTTCTGAGGCTTTTCCCCCCCTAAAAATTATGACAGTTTTGAAAGATTTTTAAATACATGCATTTAAAACACAAAAATAAAGAATCGTGAAGTCTCATCTCAGCAGGAAGACCAGTGGTTTGGTTATTGTAAAGGAACCAAAGCCGAGTGCTGTTACGTCATGGAGTGAACAAAAATTCAAGCTTAGCTGAGAGAATTCCCTCTGAAAACTGACAAACTGATAAAAAAAAACCCCTCTGAAAATGGAAAAACTACAGATCTGATGTGGTGATGCAAATTGGGGCGATCGTGGCTCAAGAGTTGGCAGTTCGTCTTATAATCGGAAGGTTGCCGGTTCGAGCTCCAGCTCTGACAGTCTCGGTCGGTGCAAGTTTCCTTGGGCAAGACACTTCACCTGTTGCCTACTGGTGGTGGTCAGAGGGCCCAGTGGCAGCCTCACCTCTGTCAGTGCGCCCCATGGTGGCTGTGGCTATAATGTAGCTTGCCATCACCAGTGTGTGGATGATTGAATGTAGTGTAAAGCGCTTTGGAGTCCATAGGGACTAAGTAAAGGTCTATACAAATACAGGCCATTTACCATTAAAGAAAGCTGGATTTTGCAGGATCATTTGTGGTGGAAAGGTTTTCCACCTAAACGATTAGTTTAATTGTTGTGCTGATTTCATTTCAGTTTTGCTCCGTTTGCCATGCTTTTAAAGTACTTCTCATTATACAGTCAAACATGTTATTAGGTACATGTAACTAGTACTGGGTTGGAGCCATTTTTGCCTAAATTCTTCAATGCAAAGATTCAATGGGGTCCTGGAAACATTCCTCAGAGGTTTTGGTCTATACTGACATGATAGCATCAAAGAGTTGCTGGAGATTTATCAGCTGCGTGTCCACAATACAAGTCTCCCATTCCAACACATCCCTGAGGTCCATCCATTTTCTTCCACTTATCCAATTAAGGATTACGGGGAGTGGGGTGGGTGAAGTCTATCCTAGCTAGAATGCAACAAGAGGCAGGGTACACCCTGGACAGGTCACCAATCTGAAACAGGTCTAACATACTGTAGACAGACAGACAGCCATTAACACTCACATCACATCACCAGTTAACCTAACCCCACTAACTGAATGTCTTTGAAGGAAGCTGGAGTCCCCAGAGATAACCCACGCAAACACGGGAGAACATGCAAGCTCCACACAGAAAGGCCCCGGCCAGATGGCGGTAACTCTGGAGGCCATTTGAGTACAGTGAATTTATTGTCATGTTCAAGAAACCAGCTTGATGATCTGAGCTTTGTGACATGGAAGTTGCCATCAGAACATAGCTACATGTGGTCGCCTTGATCGTGGCTACTTGCTTAAATGCATTGAGTTGCTGCCATGTGATTAACTGATTAGCCGTTTGTGTTAACGGGCAGTTGAGCAGGTGTACCTAACAGAGCGAGTAGTGATGCTGTAAAATGACACAAATGCATCTTTATTCCCTGTGATTACACACATTCTCGAACAAAACCAAAATGTTTTAGTGTTCGGGCTCTCCTATCCCTGCTCTTTGCTAACAGTCTATATATAATAAATAAATGTCAATTACGGTGCTTTTGTGAATATTTAAAAACCAAAAAAACGAAAATCGAACAAAAAAAAAACAAAAACCTTGAGGTCTACTTAAACTCTTGTCTACTTTTATGCTTTCAAGGCTTCTTGCTCTTGGTAAAAGCAAGGGAAAACTGAAAAGAGCAACTTTTTAAAATGAGCATTTTAGAAATATTTTAATTTGTTTTCAAAAGATAAATCAATAAAATAAAAAAAATAAAAACAAGATGATCACACAAAAAAAGCCCTATGCAGTGTTACCTATTACCACGTGGTGGCAGCATTGCGCCATATGTGTAAATGGAAACTTACTGTGATCTCTCTTTCTATGTGTACAGTTAGGTTTTTGAGCTTTATACATTGAAAACGTAAAACACGATCTCCCACTATGTGTGTACAAAGGTCTGGTCAGCTCTTACAGGAAAACACATCGAGTCCCACTCTAAGTAACGAATGCTATGATTCATAAAACAAATCTTTGAATCGTTGTGAGCCATTTCTGAAGTACTATCATGCCAGTGCAGCAATGACAGTATATGATTTTTAATGTATGAATGTTTTTCTGTGATTAAATGGGAGTAAATGCAATAAACCACCACTTTCTAAAGCTGAATCTAGATCCAAATCTCTCAGAAAGATACATGGACAGCTTCAAGGATTTTTTTTAAATGTCCTTTTATCCTTTATACTAGCTTTCTTATTTTATTTAGTTATTTTTCAACTTGTTCTCTTACCAGAGAGAGTTGGGGGGGGGGGGGGGGGGGGGAGAGAGAGAGAGAGAGAGAGAGAGAGAGAGAGAGAGAGTAAAATCACTGAACAAAGACACCAACATATAAATCATGTTCTTGGGAAGAAAAGTTTTTCTTTTTAATTAAAAGTCACATACAAAAGGAATATTCCACATTAGGTTGCTATAAAACGTTCATTTGTACATCTTATTATACAGATCAGCACAGCTCTGTGGTAAATGACACTTTAAACCTTTACTCTAATAAATGCATATGAATTCAATAAAAATGTTCACGCATCTGTGTTAAACAAAATTCAACAGATGTTGCACACATACAGGTCAAAACATCTGAAGCGTCACAATAGTTTATAAAAAGACACCTGTGTTATTCTATTTGGATGCATAGCTTTAAGTACAGTTCTTACAAGGCTTTTTTAAACATTTTTTTTTAATTCATTATCCAAAAGAAGGGGGGAAACCACTGAATTGAAAACGTCTTATCTGTAGAATCTGTCTACGCAGTAAAAATCTCAGAGCCTAGCAGGCAAATATACTGGCTTTTGAATAAAAAAAAAAATTCTGACTGTATCTGGAAGAAAACCATGACTTAAGTGCAAAACCTTTAAAATATCAGGAAATGTTTATCTATGTTGCCATTTTTGCTGGCTGAGGATTGAGTTACGCCGAGTTCTGTGATTGTACTTTACTTGCTCAGACTTCCTCCACAGGTTTTCTCACTCTCTCTATTTAAAAACTACATTCATCAGGCGCTGTAATGACAATATACTTAGCCAAGAGGTAGGCTGGAAAACAACCATCAGACACGACACTGATCTGCAGCCAGAACCAATAAACATTTGGCTGCTTTAAAAGTTGAAGAAGGAAAAGCTGGTGTCCTGTTGTGCACACGAGAGAAGTCTAACCTCTCCTGTTCTGCTCCTCATTTATCAGGGAAATCATCTAAGAAATTTACCGTCAAAGGATGGCAGCAAAAAAACATCAGGTAGCTTCAAAAGGAACAGAACAAAATGCTTGTGCTCCAAATCAAACAGCCCATTTTACAGATATGGAATATGAGAAGATTATTAAGTGGCCACTAAATAAAAACAGGGAATCAGTGCTGGATTTAAGAGAGTTTAGGTCAGGTTTGCAAGAACAGAAATTCTCAGTGTTACTCACTTTGAGCAGTGCTCATTGGCTCAAGTTTGGTCACTTTGTAATGGTTATATTCAAAACAGCGCTGATTTATTAGCTGCAGAGCATTCCGTGCACACGCACTTGATTTTCTGCTACAACATGTATAAAGTTTTAATAGAAATGGTAGAAGCTCGTTCTGCATACTTATTAGTTTTTTAGATGCTGCAAATACTTTAAACTGGAAGTTTATGAGCCCCACTCTTAATTTTTCCTAACAAGTAAGCAGTTTAACAGTGGCCATGTGACATCAATAAAGTTATATACTGTTAAAAATTTTTTAAACAACACAATACAGACGTCTTGAGTCACCGTCTTTATATTTTGCTTCCAAGCATGGTGGTGCTGAGAAATACTTCTACAAAGTTTTCCAAAGGTCTTCCAGAGTTTTTCTTTGGGCACTGGCTGTTTTTTCCATTCATTTTCAGTTCAATCCTTGTACCCGACTACTTTCAGGGGAAGGCTGTTTTCTTTGTTTGGCCATATATATGAATGATTGAAGCATAAAAGGCACCAAACTCGAGGGATGAAGCAGTGTTGTGTTCATAAAACCATCAGACCTGTTTCCATTGAGACAACTAACAGACAACTTAGCAAAGAACCAGTTCTAGTTACAATTCATCTTACAGCCATCGATAAAGCATGGTGGAGGCTGTGTCATTGTTTTAGGCTTTCGATTTAGCCAGTGTAGTAGGAGTCATAGCCTGGCCTTCCTAGAGCCGGAGCTTTAACATTACTGAATAATCATTCTGACAGAAGAGCCAACGTCAAACGAATATTTGGGAATAACTGGAATGAAGAATAAAGGTGGTCTTATTGAATATTGACTTTCAAATACTGCTTATCAATTTCCAAGCAAAATATAAAGAAAAGAAGACTTTTGCACAGTACTGGAGAGAAAGACTTGCATATACTGAATATCCTGCATTTTCATAAAAGAAACAAAGTAAGTAATTTTTGCCTATTTGTTAAAAGCCATCTTCACATGTATCACAACTTTCACTTCCAGCTCACAGCAATGTCTAAGCGTGACTTAGTTTCAGTACCTCTGGCTGCCATGTTGATTTCCAAATGGATTCACAGTTGCAGTGTTTATATTTGACAGCAGTTCAGCCTTCGGAAACACTGGTCTAACAGGGTGCTCCCTGTTTTTTTTTTTTTTTTTAGAAAAAGCAAAAACATTAACAGTGCACGACCAACTGCAAGTGAAAAGAAGCTTCTGGGGAGTTTCTACATGGGGGTTACAAAAATAATGTCATCTGAAAACATACTAGCAAAGCTCATTTTACACGGTGGAGACGCTGTAGGCTGCAAAGTGTTTCACTTGGTGAACTCACAAGGCTTTTAATTGTTAACTTTCTACGTCTTACTTGAAGATGGAGAACTGACTTGCCTGCTAGTGCAACAAGAACGGCAAAGAGAAATGCACGCTGGTTACTGGAAGGTTTTTTTGAGGTCAGGTTAATCTGTGGAAACGCAGAGGGTAGAGAAGCAAAAAAGATATTTCTTAGGAAAATAAAAGTGTAGAAGAAAAGCTTGACCTTGGTAGTGCTTCTGTATGAAATTGAGTTTTTGTTTACAGCTGTGGAGCTGCACAGGAGGGTCAAAATAAAAAAATTGCCATGCCAAAGATAAAAAGATTCAAATAGTACTTTAAAATTCCCTGAAAGAAGAACTCGGAGCTGTCTTTGTTAGATTTCTACATCAAGTCCTTCTTACCAAACTGTTTCTCTAAATACAAAGCTCCCCTCATTCTGAACATTTCTGACATAATTTGATGTTATATTCCTCCAGAAAAGAGAAACTTTTAACCTTGAAAGTCTGCATTTTCCATGGAACGAAAAACAGCAACCCACAAACTGCCCTGATAATTAAATAAACAGAGTACACCGCTTCTAAAAGGAAGAAGTACAAGCAAAATAAATAAAAGCTGAGTGATGTATTCCTGTGTTAAGCTCAAAGATGAACTGGTAACCTCGGTTTTGAAGAAACACGAAGATCACATAATGAACCTCGCGCCCTGAAAGTGTCTCAGCTTTTCTGTGGCGATTAATCTACACGGGGGGAACAGAGCTGCTGCGTTCCTGCCCCACCTGAGAGAGATTTTTTGTTTCATATCAGGTAAGATGTGATAATATTCAATCCCATTTGTGCCACAAACATACCGAGAATCAATTTAGAGATAAGACACTCTTTCTTTTTTTGTTTTAGTGGTGTGTTTTGAAGAAACACCGTGGTGGAGCTTGCACTGAAATAAATGAATACACAAAAAACTCGAGAAGGTCAGTGAGAATGAAGGGAATGCCTGCCAATTGCCTTTTACTTGAATTGTCTCCATTTTTTTCCAAAGTTAAAACGTCAGAGTAATGCGATTACAGCTGTAAGTCTGCACTTACAGTTGCGATTTATGACTTTGGTGACATTTCTCAGTTTGGTTTACTCACTTTAAAGTTTCTCTGCCCAGATTTCCTGTTTGCTCCACATGACACAGTGACCACAGCATTACAGACAGTGGCTGGACCAGCGTCCTTAAGGGCTGGCAGCCAATTCATCCATCCATCCATCCATTCGCTTCCGCTTATCCTTTTCAGGGTCGCGGGGGGTGCTGGAGCCTATCCCAGCTGTCATAGGGCGAGAGGCGGGGTACACCCTGGACAGGTCGTCAGTCTGTCGCAGGGCCAACACACAGGGACAGACAACCATTCGCACTCACATTCACTCGCACATTCACACAATGGCAATTTGGATTTTCCAATTAACCTATCCCCTCAAGCTGCATGTCTTTGGACGGTGGGAGGAAGCTGGAGTACCCGGAGGGAACCCACGCAAACACGGGGAGAACATGCAAACTCCACACAGAAAGATGTTGGAAATGAACTCAGGACCTTCTTGCTGTGCGGCAACAGTGCTAACCACCGTGCCACCGTGCTGCCCTTATCACTCAATCATGAGTGATAATTCTGAGTAACCAATCAAACTCTCCAAAGCCATACAAGTGTTTTCAATCATTGGGGCAGACTGAACATCCTTCTTGTTGTTACCTTAGCTTTGTAGCGTATCTGCCTGACGCAGCCAAATGTCTTTCTGTTCTTTTTTTTAACTAAACCAGTCAATATTTAAAAAAAAAATGATACGTTACAATACAAATAATTCTTTTTCATGCGCTGGTAATAACTTCAATATCAGTGAAAGTAAAATTTAGTTTATTAGATGTTCATGATACTTAAGTAAAGAACTTTGATGTTGTCTTAAGAGCTTAAAAATAAGTGAATTGAACTGAAAGAAGCCTCTTGGAAACGAGGTGAAATGTTTCCAAAAAGTCCAGGTTTCAAGCTCTTACACAGACACGATTTATGTTGATAACCATTTGTTAAAAACTGTAAGAGTAAATACAAGTATGCAAACATATTTCTTTGGTCAGTTACTCTGATTTGTTTCTTTCCTTCTTGTACTTGCATGGCCCAACGTGTCAGGAGTTCTGAAGGATTTACAGATGGCTTTTGCACATGTCATCCCAAAAACATGGTGATTTTTTTTTATCTGGCTGTTGATAAAAGTTTCTGGTTTATGGAGTGCTAAAAAGACTCATGTGCCAACAAATTCAGAATCCGACTTTATCTATCCATTCAGATTCCTGTAAGATTGTGCAAATTTGCACATATTAAGATATAATGCCTCACTTGCATATTGAAACATTATATCCTTAATGTAAATAATAATCTGGGTAAATTTCATGTTGATCTATGAGTTTTTACCCTGTTTACCTGGACGATGCATGATATCTGTCATTTATCACCTGTTTCTACTTGTAAAACTCTCTTGAATAACTGCTGCTGCTGAGGGCTCATCCCTGTCAGACAACTCTAATAAGAATGCACAGTCCTCCCAGCTTTGCTTCTTCTGCCTCATTCATTGTTTTTCTGTTCTTAATTGCTTCTTTATGCCTCGTTATTTTTAATTAATGTGGCAAGCTCATCTTGCTTCACTAAACTCTGACATGAACCATAATCTGACATTTAATTAGCCAAAAGAACTGAAAATATCACTTGTTTGGACCAGTTTGCTTAGAGACCTTTGTAGAAACCACAAACTGTAAAGGTTTACAGCTGAAAAGGTGAAAAAAGGTAGATTTGTTCAGGCCAAAAAAATTCAAATTTGTATGTCTTTAGAACAGTGAGTATATTTATATATATTTCAACATCAGAAAATTAATATTAAAACACATATTTTAAACATATTCCCAGCCATACAAAACAATACCTGACCAGCCATCCTTGTTTTGATTTTTTTTTTAAATTTGACAAGATCACAGCACTGAGTCCCTTTCCACTGTGGCAAATGTTCTATGAGTGTGTACTTGTATTTGGGTAGCACCCCCTAATGGTGATGTGGCAGGGGGTCATGGCTGTGGCTCCTCTGTATGTACGCCATTGCATCCCTGTATGTGAGGGTCAGCTGTGGTTGGTCGTACATCTCACTGAGTGCCTGAAACTTTGGGCCCCACCGCGAGAGTCTGTCATAAACAAAACCTCCATCATCTTCCTCCTCTTCCCCGTCGTCCTGATCACCGTCACCTGTGTTGATGTTTCTATGGGACACTGCGGACCCCAGTGAACTAAGGCTTCCTGCCGACGACCCGGAGCCTTCCACGCACCAGACGTGGTAGGCGTCTGGCGGGAAAGCCTCATTGTCATTGTCTGCCTCCCAAATGATTCGCGCCACGTAGCTTCTAAAGTCCACGTGGGAGCGTGAGCCAGGCGGGGCATCAGTGTAACTGCCTACGTCGCTTGTCTCCACGTCTCTGTTTACATGAGCAGTGTAATTAGCGTAGGTTGCATCGCTGGTATAGTTGGCGTTGGCGGCATGCTGATGGTGGTGGTGATGTGGGATGCTGAGGTAGGGAGCACCTGAGCTGCACGAGGAACTGGATGGATGAACCTCTTCCTGGGAGCCCGGTGAGGATTTGATGAGCGGAGCGGTCGTGCAGGAGGATGACTGAGACAAACTGGAGCACAGTGGACGCTTCAGCTCTGTGATGTCATAACCGTTCTGGAAGGACGGAGGAAAAAAGAAGATACATGGGTACCTATTAAATCTGATGCTTAATTTTAAAAATTGTATTTTTTTACTGTAGTGCCCCTAGTGGTCAAATAATATAATTCCACATTTTGGTTTTACAACTTCAGGAAGGGGTGCTAGGCGAGTTCATACACCAAGTCTGGTCATAATACATGAAAGATGCTAAGACATGACATGACTTCGTGTCTGAAGTCATGTCATGCCATTGACCACTGTCAACTGGGTTTTTCGAATTTAACTTGGTCTGATGGTGGGTCACTTAATTACACAAATGGTTCCAGCTTTGGTGGCCCTTGAATGCTAAAAACAAATTAGATAACTTGTTTACATTATACATGCTTCCCTTAGGCAGCATCATTAGAAGACATAGCATACATTTTCACTGCTATGCAGATGACACCCAGCTCTATCTGTCCATGAAGCCAGATAACACACACCAATTAGTTAAACTGCAGGAATGTCTTAAAGACATAAAGACCTGGATGGCCGCTAACTTTCTGCTTCTTAATTCAGATCAAACTGAGGTTATTGTACTCGGCCCTGAAAATCTTAGAAATATGGTATCTAATCAGATTCTTACTCTGGATGGCATTACCTTGGCCTCCAGTAACGCTGTGAAGTCATTTTTGACCAGGACATGTCCTTCAATGCACATATTAAACAAATATGTAAGACTGCTTTCTTCCATTTGTGCAACATCTCTAAAGTTAGAAATATCCTGTCTCAGAGTGACGCTGAAAAACTAGTTCATGTATTTATTACTTCCAGGCTGGACTACTGTAATTCATTATTATCAGGATGTCCAAAAAACTCACTGAAAAGCCTTCAGCTAATCCAAAATGCTGCAGCAAGAGTCCTGACAGGGACTAGAAAGAGAGAGCATATTTCTCCTGTTTTGGCTTCCCTTCATTGGCTTCCTGTTAAATCCAGAATTGAATTCAAAATCTTGCTCCTCACATACAAGGTCTTAAATAATCAGGCCCCATCTTATCTTAATGACCTTGTAGTACCATATCACCCTATTAGAGCACTTCGCTCTCACTCTGCAGGCCTACTTGTTGTTCCTAGAGTATTTAAAAGTAGAATGGGAGGCAGAGCCTTCAGTTTTCAGGCCCCTCTTCTGTGGAACCAGCTTCCAGCTTGGATTCGGGAGACAGACACTATCTCTGCTTTTAAGATTAGGCTTAAAACTTTCCTTTTTGCTAAAGCATATAGTTAGGGCTGGACCAGGTGACCCTGAATCCTCCCTTAGTTATGCTCCAATAGACGTAGGCTGCCGGGGGATTCCCATGATGCATTGAGTTTTTCCTTTCCAGTCACCTTTCTCACTCACTATGTGTTAATAGACCTCTCTGCACTGAATCATATCTGTTATTAACCTCTGTCTCTCTTCCACAGCATGTCTTTGTCCCGTTTTTCTTCTCTCACCCCAACCGGTCGCAGCAGATGACCCCGCCCCTCCCTGAGCCTGGTTCTGCTGGAGGTTTCTTCCTGTTAAAAGGGAATTTTTCCTTCCCACTGTCGCCAAAGTGCTTGCTCATAGAGGGTCATATGATTGTCGGGTTTTTCTCTGTATCTATGAAGCACCTTGAGGCGACTGCTGTTGTGATTTGGTGCTGTATAAATAAAATTGAATTGAATAACTGTTCCCAATCAGCGTGCCAAATTTCAAAACTTACTTACAAAGAAGAAGAAGAAACACTGGTTAGTTGTGGCCTCAAACACAGGATGTTTGTAGACTATTATTTGATTACCTGAGATGCTAAAATGCATTTTTGACGGTGAGGCCTTGATTCTTAAAAAAAAATCAACTGTCATGTAAAATGCAGAACATTGTATCCATTTATTGTGTGTGTGTTTGGTTCTGTGTACCTGGTCCTGCTCTCCTCCTCCCTCTTCATTGTAGTTGAGAATGTTTTCTCGGATGTCCTCCCAGCTCTCATGCTCAGCAGGGATGTGGTAAACTCCTCGCTTCCTGAACTTATTTCGGCTGCCTTTTTGGTTCCACACTGTCACTGCCACCAGCACCGCTGAGCGCACACACACACACACACACACACACACACACACACACACACATGCACAGAGGAGGATGGTATGAATATGCATCTCTTCGTAAATGTGCTTCTGCACCACCGGGACAGACATTAGTTTCCTTCCTGTATATTTGAAGCAGTGGCTCATTAAAGCTGCTCTGTGGAGTCATTTAGCCTCAATAAATCAGTACCAAGTTCATTTAGAAACATTAGTATAATTACGGCAAACAGGTGAAAAATAAATGAGGCAGCCATTGGGAAGAGTATCAAATTCTAACAGCTTTCTACGCAGCATTTTTATTGAGACTACAAGGTCATTTGTGTTTCAAAAATCACCTAGAAGATATTTAATCTGTTCATGCGAGACGAAATGAAGGCTTCTGATGGAAAAACACAAACCATAACACAGTAGGTGTGAAGCTGAGGGAAACAACCGTTCACTGGTTAGATTAAGTTGACTTATGAACAGCTTAAGGGGCGAATGGTTATTTTGTAACATTTATTTAACTGAATTCTCTTTGCGTCACCACAGCTTGTATTTTTAATGATTAGTGCTCCCAGAAAAAACTGTTGATCTTCAAACAGTAAAGGTCTGCAGTGGAGATTCGACCTGACCGGGCTGGATGTATGCACACACTTTTTTGCCAGCTTCCATCTATCTAAATAAGTTTAATTTCTGTTGATTATGCTGCCAGTGTCACTCAGAGATGAGTCATCACATGACTCATACTGAAGTCAGATGTGAGTCATACATTTGGCAAATTTCATCTCCTCCTACCGTAAGCCTCTGGTCGTAACCTGAATCTCTCAGCCAAGACTCTGATGGTCATACCACAATCTCGGCTCATAACCAAGGCGATCTGGCTTTTTCTGTCAGGGCCCTCACTCTTTTGAATATTCTTCCCTCTTTAAAGACACTTTTTTTTGTGAGCATGCTTCTTCTGTGCCTCTAATTTAAGTTATGCTGATATTCTCCTTTATAATTGTTCTATCAACTTCTACTGCTGAATCTTTATTTTAGTTAACCAGTTTGTGGAAATTTGGATTTTCTTTATTCCCCACTTTTAATCTTCTTGTGCTGCCAGGATTCCAACAACTAATATTGTTTCATCTTTATCTCCTCTTAAAGCATGAGTGCTGTCACCCAGGTTGGCACGTGCTGAGATGTGACCCTCTGTTTTCTGAGACAGAGAACATTAACCTTTTTCTCCCTCACACAAGACTTTGTCCAGCTCACTTCAGCCTCTTATTTCTGACTGGCTTCCTCTTATAAATAGAAAGTTTGAAAAGTAGGTGGGAGGGGCTTGAGAGATTGTTACCCACCCTCCCTGAAATCATCAAGAGTCAAAAGTAGAAAAAACCCCCAGTCTATCTTAGAGCGGTCTACAAAGAACACTTGTACACATGCTGATCTCATTTACTGAAACATTAATCACAACAGAAACGAAACAATTATAGATAAATTTGCAGAGTTTCAAAATAACCACAGTTTTAATATAAACTACTAATATGCCATCATACTTTCCTGGAAACAAAACAACAACATAAATATTTCCCGTACTGTTAGTTATATTGTGTAATTCATGACAACATCAGAGTTTATTGTGTGAGGTTTGATTTAGTTCAGTAAATTATGTGTCATTCAGATGACTATAAACCAAAGAACTTTAGCAAAGTTTACCTCATCGTACTCTCTCTTAATTTCATTCTGTTAATGACTCTCTTTGCTCTTACCGAAGAAGACGAGCAGACACATGCTGATGGCCAAGATGGAGCTGGGGCTCAGAGCGGGCAGCCGGTGACCTTTGACCTGCCCCAGCTCGCAGCGTTGACCCCTGAAACCCTCCTGACATCGGCACCGGTAGCTATCGGGTGAAAGCGGCTGGCAGACACCACCGTTACGGCAGGAAGAAAGTCCACAGGGCGACGGCGCGCAACGCTGCTGACCTGAGTCGTCAGTCACGGTTACCTGACTACCAGGACACCTGGGACATGATGGAGAGCAGGACAGATGACAACGTTAGTTAGATGTGGCACTAAAATGGAAATAAATTCTTGGAAAACTTTATGCGTGACCTCATAGGAAAGACAAAAAACTTTTAAGAAACAAAACTGCTAAAAGAATGAATTAATAGCTTCCCACCAGTGGAAGCTATATAAGTGTGCTGCTTTGCGTTTGTGTGTCATTTACTTGCACTGGTGTTTCCTCCATAAGTCGACGCACCGCAGCGGGCTGCGGCAGGGCTGGCTGCTGCAGGCATTGCTAGAGCACCCTGAGGTGACACCACGTCTCTCCAGCACCGTCACCAGGTCCCGGCTCTGGCCATCCAGAGGCAGGACGTGACCATTAAATCGAACATCCCGCAGACAACCTGTTTGCCAAAAATTCCTGTTTAGCATTGCGTCCAATATGGTTTTTAAGATAAACTATTCAAAAATAATGCACTTGTGATGTTATGAGTGAAACTCAAAAGCTAAACTAACTAATTGCAATGCTTTATCTTGAAAGAACAATTAACACAAAAACTTAAGGAAAACACAATCATTGCTTCATTTCTGAGTTATCTCTGAATTAAGCATCTGCACAGCTATAAAATATTTAAAAACTGAATTCTAAGTTTTCTGGTAACATTGTGAAAGCAAGAATAAATCCGAAGAGAAACACAGTGTATTTCAAGAATTTAAATACTTGTTGCCATGGCTGTCAGGCACTTAAGAGTCATTTTACTCCATTCAGAACTCACTTGAATAAACAAAGACTTTTTTTCTGAAATTAGATTCAGCTCTCACCCTGGAAGTCAGCCTTGTCTGGTCCATTACCAACCATTAGGCTGGATGGATGAACCACGATCTCCCTGCGGCTCCCCAGGCGGGCCTGCACTTCCCTCGAGCCCCCGCCGTGCTCTAACCGCAGGGTAAACATGTTGTCATAGCGACTGAGGCTGACCAGGACCCACTGCCCGACATCCACCCGCTGGCCGGGAAGCCGCAAAGCGTGAGCGCCGTCACCAAGGTTGGCACGTACTGAGATGTGACCCTCTGTGATCTGAGACAGAGAAGAACATAAACCTTCGAAAAAAAGCTGCTGCTCGGGGATTTAAATTCTCGCAACAAAATCTGTCATGTGGGGAAGTAAAAACTGCCACCCATTGAAAATGCATTCATTATCTAAAAATGGTGCAGTAAAAGTGCAGTATTTGATAAAATGGTTAAATGTTCTTTAAGAAAAAGTGAGATTATCTTGATAAGTGGATGCTGTTTAAACTGTGATATAAGCAGGCTTATTTTTGAGGATAGCTATCATGTGAAAGGTTAGTCATTGTTGTTCTACAGGTGGACTGACCTCCAGTACGATGTATTCATTGGTCTCCCGGGACGTCACAGACAGCAGGGTCCCTGAGGTGGCTCTGGTTCGGACGAGCAGCTGAATGTTTGTGCGTCGGGAGATGCCGCCTCCTCTGAGCTGAAAGCGCACCACACTGCCCGAATCGAAGGAGAACTCTGGCATGGCTGAGGGGGGAGGAACATATAAATGTTTAAATTGTTTCACACAAAAGGACGAACTTGAACTATTAATCTTCTTTGCAGACTGAAAACAAAACATGTACACATAAGGAGGTAATTGTTTTTCACAGACTGTTTGGCCTGACTGCTCTCAGTCAGATCTAACAGGTACAACACTGACTGCTTCAGCAGCTTAATAATTGTGACATCCACAGCAGGATGTCACAATTATTAAGCTGACCACAGAGCCCTGGAAAAGGAGTCAGACTCTCTGTGTGTGCTATTTTAGGCTGACGGGCTTTCTTTGCTCCGAAGTTTCACAGCTTTTATGAAGGTTTCTAAAATTTCCAAGGTCCATAGATCTAATTCTGTATTCCCAAAACTAAAGATTTAAAAGAGGAAACTGCACTGATATGGACTGAAACGCTCTGACCCTCACCCCTGTCACACTTGTGCCCCGTGTATCCAGCGTGGCACTCGCAGCTGAACGAGCCCCAGTCTGCGAGGCAGGTTGCGTGAATCCCACATGAGGGTCCCGCCGCCGTTACGCACACGCCGTCTGTGAGCTTACAACCTGGGGTGCTGTCCACACTCTCACCGGGAGATGCCAAATCATACACCTAAGGGACAACAAAAGAAAGGAGGGAGATGATTATTTGTTGAAAAAAAATATTTACACAAATTTTCTTTTATATCCAGCAAACTTTCGTCACATGCTTTACAAAGGAACCCAGTGCTGCCTCTGGTCATGTGATCCAGGCTGCGCACACAGCCAAGTATAGATCAGAGAAGTTTTTTTTTTGTTTGTTTTTTTTTAAAAATTCTACCGTTTTCCTTCTTTATATCTGAAATAGAACAAAGACCAAATTTGACATGCACTGAATTTCTAAATGTGCCCATTCTTTCTGGTTGGCAGCCATTTTCGTGCTGTGTCAATCTACCTTAATGCATGAGCTACAAAAATGTGTTTTGAATTTTTCTGAGGGAATCAAGAAACCAGCTTTGATTACAGAACAAAGAAAAGCATGTAAGGCGGGGGGTTCTGTTTCTGTCTCTTTTAAGGTTTTAAAAGCCTCTTTCTACTGTCATAAAAATTTGGCTTTGAAAAGTGAAACTAAAGGGGTTCCTCCTCAATGGAGCATGAATGTGCTCAGCAAACCTCCCACAGTTCCTCACACAATATTTCTTCTACATAAAAAACAAAAACAAAAAGACCCCAATTGCTTCCTAATGGTGGCGCCAGTTGAGTCATTGTATCAACACTGTAATTGATCATTTTTGAAACGTGATTTAAAAATGTTGGGCTGTATGTTGTTGATGCAGAGCTTTGAGCTTTGTGAAGCTGTGAGGCTTCAAGTGTGCTAATCTAGTTTAAAGTGGAGCTATTATGGGTTTCTTATCTTCTGTCATATACAGTTGGATCCATAATTTTTTGGACAATGATGCAATCTATTGTAATTTTGCATCTGTATATAACCCCACTGGATTTTAAACCAAACACTCAGGCTTTCAGCTTTATTTCAAGGGGAGTAAGAAAAAGTATATCTTTAACTGTGTAGGAATTACAGACTTTTTTTTTTTACATATACAAAGTCATACCAATTTCAGAGGCTAAAAATAATCAGATAGTTGACAAGCAGTCTGATAAGGCCAGCTCTCGGCTCTTGATGATGATTAATATTGTCATCTCAGGCCCACAGCTCTGGCTATGAGCACAGAATCTCCACCCACCTGATGTTCAAACCTTCTGTTTATAGAATCAGAATCAGAATCAGAATGGGTTTATTGCCAGATGTTGAGGTTTACAACATTAGGAATTTGCTGCGGAAGTAAACCAATGAGAAGAAAGCTGGCTTAAAGGAAGCGTGAGGAGCCAAAAGGGCTTCTTTCAGACAAATGATGAACCGAGGGGCTGTACCAGTTCCCAGCATTAGATAAATAAGGATTCATTTGAGCTGATTTGAGCAAAACTCGTCAAGCACCAAATAACAAAAAGATATAGCTCGAAATGAGCATAGAAAAAATATTTATGTCTATAAGTTTAAATTGATTTAATTTGAACTTGGTACAAAATAACAGCTAGAGGATGGAAAATACGCTGATACCTTCATGCTGGGTTATGCCAACTTACCATATTTAGAAAGAATAAATGTAGCCAAACCTTTAATTACTCACAGAGGACTTTTGATGCATGCTGAAGGCAACAATAGGCAGGTTTTCTCTCAAGATCAGTGTCTCTGCTTCTGTGGTTACTGCATGAGCTCACAAACTGGGGATCTTGTACATGTATATTTATTGATCTTGAATGTATGAAAACATTAAATAAACCCCATAGCACGGTTAGAACATATGACCTCTATGCTCACAGGGCACAGCTCCATCAAGCAGTCATCGCTTACAAACGCACGGTAAACTACAAACAGATCCTGGTTAACTGACACCTCCAGTGAGGTTGTAATCAAACAAAATGACTGCTTTGAATCACTTGCTGAGTTTGTGAGACTCCCCATTATCAGTCACTGCACTGTGTGGAGTCCTGCTTGACCTTTAGTGCAAGAGCACTGATATTGCCCACTGAAAGAAGTCCAGCACCCCTCTCACACTCTTCAGATTCACAATAAATTGCATACATGAGGTTAGAAAAGGAACCACTTTGCCATATTTGCCATATCTACCTTCCCTGTTTGGTGCATGTAGAAACAAAATCTTCAGTCTTCAATTAGAATTTGATACTTTATTAGAGTGCAAACACGACCACTGGAAGGTTAACCTTTAATTACCTTTAATACCTCATTATTATCACTATAAATCATTTTATGTGGCAGTGTTTTGCTAATTTAAAAAAAAAAAAAATTTAATACAAAAACTGTAACTCATCCACCATTTGAAGGCAGAGTTAATCTTACTCCTGTAAAATCAGAGCATTAGACTGAAGGAGGCATCCCCAAAACACAGGGGATTGCGGTTTGAATGAGGTGCCACAGTGACAGGCTGATGGTAACATACTTCCATATCTTCTTGTCTGAAAGCTGGTTGAAATCTTTCCAGGGGACTATTTTGGGATATTTGAGAAGTGACTGAGGTTTGCAGCAGTAAAGGAACCACAGCAACACGCTGAGCTTCATGAGGACGAGGGAGATTCTTTTCATTTATGTTACATTTTGGACTGTGATGTTGTTATGCTGGCCTTGGCTGAGGAGCCGAGCCTAGATCACCATCTGTCCAACCACCATCCCTGTGGTACTCACAGGCGCACAGATAAACACCATCACCATCCACCAAGGACTGCAAGTGAATACATGCATGAACAAACACAAACAGGTGCAGACCTGCAGACATTAAAACTGCATTTAAGAGCCAAGAAAAACACACACACACACAAAAAGCCTAATGATCTCTGGGATTAAAAACAATCATTTAAAGAGGCTTTAAACAGAGTATGGCTATTAAAATCTAATCATTTACATTAAGGCTTTTTGCCCCCCAAATTTCACACACACATTCATGTCCCCACAATAGGAACTCTACAAACCAGCATGCTCATATTGTAATATTACCTGACTGTCGACCACCAGGTTGCGGATGCAGCCAGTGAAACTGCGGTAATGTCTGTGAGGGGACATTTCCTTCACCCCTCCCAACTGCAGAGGCTGGAAAACATTCAGATATCTGAAGAGGAGAAGAAATAAGGAAGGGAGGAAAAGAAGTGGAGGATGACAGAAGAAGGGAAGAAAAACAGAAGTAGTCAGAGGATGAAAAGCAGAGTTGGGAGGATGATGTGAAAGAAGAAGATTCGGAAAAGGAAAAAAAAATAAGGATGAATTGAATGAAAACAAAAATAAAGGAAAAAAGAAAGCAAGAGAAAGGTAAATTGGGTTTTTCACAGCAAAGTTTTAGATTCTCTGTGTTAAATTTGTAAGTAAGCAGTGAAATCTGGGGTTGTTCTTACTTCTGATTTCCAGGTGTCTCTCCTGCAGCTCTACAGCTGGACTCATCTGTCTCCAACTCATTCACAGCCACCCCTCCACACTGGTCCAGGATCAGCTGGACAGCCTGAGGACAAACAGAATGCACACCGTTACCTCATGTAACTCACCTTTTCCTCCTATTTTACAAGTTTTTTGATTTCCTGTTCCTTTGTTTCTTTTTCATTATTTCCACCTATCCAGTCATCCTTCCATGCATCTGCTATACTGCAGATAAGTCTCACCTTTCCGTCACTGATGATGTCGAGGCGATGCCAGCGTCGGTCGGTGACAGTGGATTTGGGTGGAAACTGCAAAGTGAGTGTTCCTGATCCGTGGTTTATGCTCAGAGCTGGAACGCCGTTTCTCAACTCTGAATGGGGAGTTGAGAATATTATCTTTGTTTTCTCTTTTCCATCTCACGGTAAACACGCATACACACACACACACACACACACACACACACACACTACAGTGACCCGAATACAAAATCCCAACAGGCCTAAATAAATAATAAAGTCAAGTCTGTAAACATCAACATAACAAATGTGTAAAACAGGCTGGAAAATATGTTTAGAGCTCATAAAGTGAATTTTGAGGGCTGCCTTACTTAAGTTGATGTGTGCAGTAAAATTGAACACAGCTTTGGGTCATTTAATACCCACTATGACAAAAAAAATATTCGTTTCTTGTGTCTTAAAAGTTGACGCATGCCCTGACATCACTTCTCCTTATTGCTACGTAAGCTTCTGGATCCCATCAACAACTGCAGTAAGCCACTTTATCAATTTTCTCTGTGTGAATCTCCCAATATCCTTTCATCTGCTGCTGTAAAATGTGTGGGTTTGTGTCTATGTGTGTATGACCTGATCAACCTCATAGTCACAATATTGGACATGTAAGTGCAAAAACGCTTCAGAGAGATCAATCCTGCAACTATCTTTGATTTTCCCCTCCCCGGACCACTGCAGCAACAGCCTGGGTTCAATAATTACATAACTTTAATGCCACAAGATTATGCAAGAAGTGTTCGAAAGGCCATCTGCAGGCTAATCCATCAGCACCACATTAGGGCCACTGGGAGCTGACATTAGAGTTTATGAAGCTCCTCATCCACTGAGAAACTGTCTATACAGCAGCAGATTGATGAACGCTTTGTGTTTGCTGAAAAGCAGGACCGGCAGCATGTTCCCATCAGCACTGTGAGATTAGTATGATTGTTATAGAGCTAGGAAGTTAAAATAATTTGTCAGCTTTCAGCAAAAGGGTACTGAAGTTCAAGCAGAATGTGTTTGCTGCAGCAAATGAGCCACTCTCAGAGACTTCTGCAAGCATTGCAATAATCACCTCTGCTCCTCATTTTTCTAACGCTTTGTTGGTTAATAGATGATTCTTTTTATCTATATCATACCAAACCTAGCTGAAAACTACAATGACTAGCTGATAGTTTAAGAGTTGATAAATAAAATCAGAGCCATCTGTACACTGAAATGTGCTGTTAGCTTTGAATCACGACAATCTCTTTGCTGGACCAACATGGTGGTTGTGTGGTCCAAAGCTTATGTACCAAAGTGTTGCACGTTTATATTTTTTATTTTGCGTTAAACTGAAAAGTTAAAGGACATCACAGGTCCAGTAAATGAAATGCATTAGCCACATCAATCATCCCAGAGCACACACTAAACCTAATAATTTCAATTTAATTTGATCATTTTCAGCCTTTGTTCTCACAAACACCTTCCAGAGAATCGATTAGATAAAGAATTATATTTAGACAGTGGAATTCAAAAGCCTTTACAGTAACGATCGAATCTAACCTCAAATCCACATATGTCATATAACAGTTCTGACTTCAGAACATCTACAGTACAATGTGCCACTTACCAAGAACATGAAGTTATAAGCTTTATAAACATGGAAGAAAACCCATTAGATCAAAGGCCTTACTGTATAAACTGTGTTCTAATGTCACCTAGTGCATAATGGAGCTGTTGTATAGCTGCATGTAATCAGTGGTGCATTTTCTGATTCTTTGTTGGTTTTGTCACTAAGTCTTAAGATGCAAAGAACACCAACAGAAGGTTAGTAAGGGTGACTGTAAATCATTTATTTATTAGACTCAACACTGGCTCACACTTTCATGTGTGTTTTTGCAGCTATTTAAGAGCACCTTTACTGTCATACTGACATATTCAGGCCAAAATTTCTACTTCCTTCCAAGTGGCTAACTTGAACTGAAATTACTAGATCTAGCCTTATTAGTTTATTTGAAAATACTGACTGTTTGATCTTCATAGATCTTCCGAGTAGAACTCTTTGGATTTGTGTTTTCATTGAGTTTGACTCCAGAGCAAAGAAAGTTAAGATGTTAACTCTTAATCTACAAAGTAGAAGCTTTACACACGAGAGCCTCAGCGTGAAACTCACCAATGGCAATGAAGTCCTCCTGCTCCCCAGAGTGAACATTACCAAGCGGCCCGTTGTAGAGGAGCAGCCCATTGGCTGACTCAGCCAGGAACTCCAGGGAGATGTGGCTCTGATAGCAAGGTTTGATGGGAGGGAACCAGGCGTAACCCTGGCCGCCAAAGCTGTGTTTGGTCTGCTGACACTCGGGGCCGTCGTACATGGGAGGACACTTGCATCTGAGACAGAGAGTTAATCTACTTTATTTTCTAATTATATTATTTATTTTATTATATTTCTTATTAAAGACTTTTTACTGTCCATTAGTACTGCTGCAAAGCAAATTTCTTTTCTGACAGGTTCAAATGAACTGAGAGAGATCGACAGACAGAAAGATAAACAGAGACATAATCCACATTCAAGAAACCTTAATAGAAATGCTTAAAAAAATAATATAAATATATATTTGCCAGTGTTGATAAGTTGTTCAAGTGCAAGAAAAAGAAAGAGAGCAATGGAGAGTGAGTCATCTGTCAGATTTAGCAGCTGAAATGTTTCATCCAGTATCTCAACCATTAAAATCATGTGACAATTCAAAGTCAGCCAGCTTACTTTTAGCTGAAAATGAGGCTTTAGAGTGTTATTACTTTAAGAGAAATCTTCTGCCTCTCTTTCAAATGTTTGACAGATATACCTAGAGTTAACCACTGAACAAATACAAAATTTCTGCGAGCTTCACAAGGTGACTTTAACTGTTCAGGGCTTGAATCTGCCGCATACGACCGGCAAACTTCTAATCAGTACCGTCAGGTGAAAACTATGTAAACACAGAGCAGCCACTGAGAGAAAAGTAAGAAAAAGGTGATTCACAGTATCTCATTATAAAGAAAACTTTTCCTTCGATAACAAGTTTCAAAGACACAGCACTTTAGAGACTCTACTTGCTGCAATCAGATAAGTGCAACAGTTCAACCTCCAGGTAACTGAAGGTTGAACTGGATCCTGGATGCATTATCATATGAAGAATTATATGGAACATGCAAAGACCCCTCCTTGGCTTACACCTACCGGTATCCCAATGGTCCGTCCTGGCAGGTGCCCCCATTGAGGCATGGGTTGACGGGGTAAGCAGAACAGGACAGGTGGACTGCCTCACGGCCCCGACAGCCACATTGCGCAGTCAAAGAGGCCGCCAGTGACACCAGAGAGATGTTACCAGAGCTGAGAGCCACCGGTGCCTGGCTGAATGAAACCTCATTGCTGCAACCTCCAGACTGGCTGCAGTCTGTGTATGGGCAGTCATCCACACCCACCTGAGAGATGGACACGCCCAGAATGGCCTCCAGCTAAAGGTGATAAAAAAAGGAGTTAAGATACAAACAGAGGAACTTTCAAAATATGATAAGCTAAAAATAGAGACAAACTATTAGATTAGATTAGATTAGATTAGATAGAACTTTATTAATCCCTCGGGTGGGTTCCTCTGGGAAATTCGATTTCCAAAAAAGCACAGCACCGACAGAAGTTACAGAGTTACAGAATATTATATATATATATATATATATATATATATATATATACACACACACACACACACATATATATAAATACAGAGACAATATAAATAAAATATACGAAGGGGATAAATAGAATAAATAGGAATAGAAATAAAAAGGAATAAAAATAAAAATACAAGTGAATTGCACATTTCAAGTATTGAGTCTATTGCACCGTTGACTATTTACAAAAGTATTGCACAAAAGGTATTGCACAGTGAGGTGAAGAGGCACTACAGCTTAGTTGTTCCCCCCTCCTTTGTCCTCCTGTTTCCCCTCCCTCTCCCCTCCAGAGAGGAGTTAAACAGTCTGATGGCGTGTGGGACAAAGGAGTTTTTAAGTCTGTTAGTTCTTGTCTTGGGGAGAAGCAACCTGTCACTGAACAGACTCTTCTGGTTGTTAATGGCCGTGTGCAGAGGATGTCTGGCATTGTCCAAAATGTCCATCAGATGTCCGGAGATGGACCCCAGAAAAGGAGGATGCTCTGAGGGACTGTTATGACACCACAGACTGGGATGTGCTCCTGAGCCCACATGGTGAGGACATAGAGGGGGCGACACACTGTCTTACAGACTACCTCAACTTTTGTGTGGACACGGTCGCCCCTGCTAAGACGGTACGGTGTTATCCTAATAACAAACTATATAATGAAACAAAAAACTAATGAGGGAAAGTAAAACAATGTTGAAACAAAGTAAAAATAGCATAGAGCAAAACGGAACCTCAGCTCAATCAAAGATAGATAACTCGAGATTTTGCTGAATAAACTGAAGAAACACTGCAAAAATGGGACAAAACTTCTCTGCAATGATCTGAAGGACTGAAAACAATCACTGGTAAATTTGGTTTTATAAATCACTGAAACATGAAGTGTACTTAGTTTTTCATGGAACAAAAACCTGTGAAAACAATTGACTGTAGAATATTTTGATATAGACAGGAGTTCACGATCAGCTCAAAGAGTGTACTGACCAGGTTCTGTGGCCCTTAAACCAAACCCAAATCAACAAGTCTCCATCAGTGTGCTCCACAATTGATATGAGGTGTTTGTGTTGATATCCTGTGTTTGTTTTTTGTCAAATGCGGTACTGTGCATTATTGCCAAACCCTGCCTTTGGTCATCTGTCCAAGAGGCTTGTCTTTTGTGTAGATGCAACTTTTCAAAACTAAACTGCGCTACCATGTTCTTTTCAGAAAGAGGTTTTCACTTGGAAAGCCTGACAAACAAGCCATATTTGTTCAATCTTTTTATAACGTTACTGTCATGAACTTGAACATTTAACATTCTACCCAAGGCTGTGAAGTCTCAGATGTAGTTCTTGTAGTTTCTCTGAACATTTCAGAGCCTGACCCTAGGGAAGATTTTTTGGGATTCCTGCTGCTAGGAAGATTGTGGCACTGTCTTAATACACACCTATAACACACCTTCTGTAGTTTCATTTGCTTCTGCAAGTGTAGCGATTTCTAAAAGAAACAATAAATGTGTACTTAGTTTTTTATAGGACTGCTCAGGTGAAAACTTTATTTTCCACATTGTAGGATTGTAGGTATCCTCGAAACTAGGATAAGCTTGGCTAACCAAAACTAAAACAACCATGAAGCTAAAATTTAAGCTGGCGTTTGGTCCAAACCCATGGACCAAGGTTTCATACCTTGGCATTTTTTGTCTTTGATTAAACTGATGAGTCCAATTCAGTTAGGTATAAAGCTGACCTATGATTAAGCAGAGGAAACAAAACTAAAGCTGAAATGAAGATAAAAAATGGCACACAACTAATTAAAAATCAAATATAAGCCCATCAAGACAGATTAAGTACTGTGTCGTTAAACTTCAAATAAGACTAAGTACTGTGTGTGAAATGAGTGAAACTAAAACTAGCATGGGGGGAAAGCAAACTCAAACTAACAGCATTGAAGTCATGAGCTCTGTTTGAACATATTAGAGAATTTCAGAGAATGACAGGAAACGTCTTTGATCTGATGTCTACCTGCATCAGTGAAATCTGAATTTACTCTATTTCCCTTACTGTTATTTATGCACTTTGGTGTTTCTCTGTCATTTTCCCTTCCTCTTAAAGTTTTGCTGTCATTTGCTTTCCGTTGCCAAATTCACTCGCTTCCCTGCTTGTCATCCTGATTCTTTTCTCTCGTTTTGTTACTTTTTTGGAGGGGGGGGTAGGGGGTGAGAGGTTTTCATCAGAGTCCCTCAGGGTTTCCTGTCTCTCTCCAACTGTGTGTATTTCTTTTTTTGGAGTTTAGCTGTTCAGCTGACACTCTCATCCACTGTGACTTACACTCCCCAGGCACGGCTTTAGATTTTGGCTCCAGAGCCAGTTTCAACATCGTCTTTTTTCGTGATGACTTTGTATCTCTCTGACATTTTTGTTCTAAATCAGCCAAGACACTTTTCCTCTTAACCCTGAGATAATTAAAGACGTACCTTTCATCTTCAGCATTTGATGGAAGTTATTTTAAATCATGCTGTGTTATTTATACTTTAACAAATTTTTATTGTTGTAGGTGCTGATTAGGCTTTTGAGCCAAGCTGCATTAAAGCTGGAGATGTGCTAACTATCTGTGTCTTGACACTTTGACAGGATTTATGTTAGCTTCAATATTTGAACAATATCTGCATCTCTGGTAATATGAAGGCTTTTCTAAACACACAATGTGTAGTTTGTTTTGCAGTTATGCCTTAACATGAGCATTATGCACAAAGTAAAACTAAAACACTGCTAATACCCTGCTGTAGAAGGCAACAGTGTAGAAAATTTGTATACTTCAAGAAAATCATCAAGACACCCCGACAGCTATGTAACCAAAGTGGGAAGGAATTATGTACTTATGTGTTATACTTCTACAACTAAGCCTAGTTAATCAGCAGTAATGCCACCAGGCAATTATTTAAACCTTGATTGAAATGAACTTTACTTTCAGGATATTAAAAAAAAAGTGTATTTATTGCATAAACAGTCACAATATGATAATAAAACACATGCAATAAGGTGTTAAAGGTTGTTTTTCTCATCTTCCTTTCAGCTTCCTTTGACTGTTTTGTTTTTCTCTTATACTGTCTCTGGTGTTATGTATTTATTCCCAGTGCTGTAGTGTTTCTGTGTATATTATCAGTATTATTAAACACTATTATTTAATCATTGAGTGAAATAGCTTTCTGGTGTAATTTCCTGCACTGTTTCCTTCATGTGAGCATATGTACAGTAATATTGATTCACTTTATCCCCCAGCATATAGCTACCCCTTCTTGAGGCTGAACCAGATGTTTCTTCCTGCTAAAAGTTTTTTTTTCCCCTCCCCACTGTTACCAAATGCTTCTTTATACAGGTTCGTCTGAGTGTTGGGGTTTATCTATATTATTTTTGGGTCTTTACAATATAAAGTGCCTTGAGGCGACTGTGGTTGTGATTTGGCGATGTATAAATAAAAGTGAATCGAATTAAACAGAACCAGAATTAACTGAACTGAATCGAGCTGTGTGTATAAACTGATATCTGTACAGACATGTATTACGACAATACATTACACATTTCTGTAGCTATCTTTTGCTCCATTGTCAGTAATATTAGATGGTTTTGTTTTAGTAATATACTTCTCAGTTTTTGCTCATATTTTGGTTTTATTGGCCACTTGGAAGCAGAAGTAAAACTAAATACAAATTATGAACCCCATAGTGCATATAGTAACTGAAGATGTTAATGTGAACTGCAGTTATATTACAGTATGCTACAAATCTCTCTTTCTCCTAATAGATTTATTCACATTATTGCTTTGCCAGTGTCATAACTTTTATGCAGTCTTTTAAACAAGACGTCAGCTGAGCGACAGCTGACAGTTAGATATTTGATCTAGCTCGGCTGTCTATGTTTGCGCAAGTGTGTTTATTTAATATGCATATTTATATGATTCACCAACTGCCATCATCTGCCTGCCTGTCACAGAAATGAGATCAGAAGCAGCTCCCAATGCTTTAATGGTATATTTTCATGTAAAAGTATACAAGTGTGTACATATGCACGCAAGTATGTGCGTGCATATGTGGGTGTATCACTGAAGAGAGACATGCTGAAGCAACATGTCCACATATTAATGTATGATCAATTTTTCACTTTTCCTGGCATGTGGGTGTGCATGAGTGTGAAATAGTTTACACTTTGCGTTAAATGTCTCTGCCTGTTGAACTGCACATATGAATATGTGAATGTAACATGTAATTGAGTGTAATTAATGCATCATTAATCCTATGGCTGAAGATGTAAACTGGATGGCTCATTTTTCCCGTCAGTTCACCACGTTTACGTTTTCACACTTCACCTTGCTTCACTTTATTTAGCTTTTGCACAATTATCTGTTTGCTTGTTGGATTGGGGCACTTCCTCTTTGATTTTCCCGACCGAAGAGAAAGTAAGTTCCTGAGATTTCCAGTAACAAAAATCACAAATTAGCCTTTGAAGGTTTTGGATTAAATAACTGGTTTTTAACTTACAAAGAAAAATGTAAATAATGGATTTTTATTAAACATCAAAAATGTGCTCAAGAAATGCCACCTTTCAACTGAAACACTAGAGAGAGTGGAAAAAATGCCAAAAAGTATAATAATTTAACATAATTTATATTCCTACATTTAAATAGTTTAAAGTGTATTTTCCAGACTCTAAGTCTTTCCTCACCTTGGCCTTGTTTGCTGCCACGTAGCCGTGCAGTTTCTCAGCCTTGTAGTAGGGAGAGCCGTGGGCAGCAAACCAAACATTAAGCGCCCTCCCACCATGTTTGCTGGCATCACCCACAGAGAAGATCTGGACGTTTTCCGGCAAAGTCTGCAGGAGTTCAGCCAACGTCAGACCCAGACGGGAAAAGCGACTCTTCTCACCTCCACCACTACTACTGAAAAACTCCTCCACTGTCAGGTCTGGAAGAAGAAGAAGGAGGGGAGGAGAACAGATTTGTTTACTAGCTTCAAAAATCACCATGGGAAATTAGAGGCAGCATAAAAAGCAGCGGACAGACAGAAATATCCTGATACTACAAGTTGAATGAAAAGGTGAATAAAACAGAAGGAAAAAAGGGAAGAGACAAGAAAGTCTGAAGAGATGGAGCTGAAAATAAACAGCAGGGAACACAAGAGATGATAGAAGAAGAGGAGCAGGGAGTTATTTCCAATATTGCGTCTGTGTGCCAATGCTGATGGAGCCTGATCGAGCTGATAGCCCTGAAACTGAGACCCTGAAGCACTGTGCCACATCGACAGTCACAGGAGGGTGTAAATGTGCGTCTTGTGTCAGTGCGCTGAGATGTTGTTAAGTCATTTCCATGACTAACAACTGTTTTGTTTGAGGTTAACAAGTGTATTTTCATATTTTAACAATCTGACATCTTCACTTTGGGACTCACTGCTCAGGCGGATGGAGGCAGCACGCTGCAAGGCAACGTGGTGCAGCTCTGTGACGTCTACTTGGGCGGTGGAGGTGACGTCTGGCCAGGTGTTGTCGGATACACGAACCTGCAGGTGGTATGAGCCGGGAGGAGTTCCCTCCCTAATACTGAGCTGACCTGAGCTCTGGTTCAGACTGAACAACCTGAGAGAGCGAAAGAAAGATTAGTTTGACTTATTTTCTGTTGCTGCTTAGAATTATATTTGTTAAAATACATCATATCTGCTTCTTTCTTGCATAAGAAGCGGGTGCTATTTTCAGTCCCAGCAAAAAAAGTGTGTGTACCGTTTCGGATTTTTGATTTATGTATGTTACATAAATACTTATGTCTGGATTTCCAAAAAAAAGCAGTGCAGAAATACACTTTATTAACCTCTTCCACTCTGGAGGTCTGTTTGCAAGGAACCATTTATTATCTGTCTATTAAGGGTATGATGGATAGGTTGGATATTATAATTGTTGAGCAGAATTCCTGCTGCAGAAAATGCATTAGTTCAAGGACTTATTGTTATAAGGCAAATACAAATTCAGACATTTCAGCTGTTCCTCGTGCTTGGAAAACCAAACACATTCATAAAGTTCCCAGTGAAATCTTCAATCCGGATAAAATCTTTCTCAGATGGGATTTGTCAGATCAAACTCTGACCAGATGGAGGTCAGCTGTTGAACATGGATCCAGGCCGGTGGGGGGGACTCTTGATCTGGAAAACTCTGGCAATCTCTGCTCTGCTGCACTACAGAGTGGATCCCAAACCTTGTGGAGAACATGTGCCGCTGGCTCATATTTAACCTCTTCACACTGAAGTGACCTTCAGAGCTCAGACTAGACCAATTAATTAAGCGTTACTGAACTGAGGCCAAAATGAGTCTGCGGACGGTGCTTGTGCTGCCGCTACAAAACAAGCTCTCATGTACCGTCTCCTGGAATACCGTCACGCTTGAGAGATTTCCAAACATGTCAAAGCACTTCACAGACAGGAAACAAATGAAAACATAGCATACCGATCAATTCCAAACAAATCGCTGTCTGCTGAGGCAGAATGCTGAGGTTTTCTGGTTATTTTGTGCGTTTTGTGATTTACTGAATGTCCCCAAATAGCACTTTTTTTTTTTTTAGCTTTGACATGTTTTTAGCCCAGCACGGTGGCACGGTGGTTAGCACTGTTGCCGCACAGCAAGAAGGTCCTGAGTTCAATTCCACCATCAGGCCGGGGCCTTTCTGTGTGGAGTTTGCATGTTCTCCCCGTGTTTGCGTGGGTTCTCTCCGAGTACTCCGGCTTCCTCCCACTGTCCAAATGGATGGATGTTTTTAGCCCCTCGGGCTCCTTCACCTTACCAGAACGCTTTTTCATATTTTCCCCTAGATTGTATCTTTTTATATGTAAATAACATTCAACCTAAAGCTGATCTATACTGTGAACAAACTGCTATCTGCTGTATGCTCTGATGAGGGGCGGCAGTTCAGGAGCATCTATGGTAATTCTCTCTCTCGTGGTTCCTTTGTTCTCGGCCATTTCTTGTCGTCTCTTGTCGTCCCTCTTTACAGGTATCTCATTAGAAGAAAAGGTGTCAGGGAGCGCAATCAGGCTCTCCTTTCAATGGGTCCGCGTGAAACCTTGCCCCATCAAACAAAATGAGTGCGCCCTCGCCGTGCTTCACTGGGAATTTTCAATACCGCTGGTTATGAAGTATTAATAGCACTGTTCCTGACAAGTCAGATCCCCTTTTCTATCTCTCGCCTTCCTGTCCTCTTCCCCTTCATTCTCTTTCACTCTTTCTTTGTTTCCCCCTTCAAACTGCCTGTTTCTCTGTCCCAATTTTCCTTTCTCCCCTTTGTCGCGCGGCACCTTTGTACTGTCTCTCCCTCTTTATTTTAAATCTGTCAGCTCCTGTGCAGCTCTTTTATTTTCTCTCTTTTTCTCTTGTGCATTTCTTGCTGCTGCGTGTCACATGAGAAGGGACACTTTAGCAGGGAATCTTTTCTGTATTAGTCCCAACACATCGTAAAACTACTTTACATCTGTCGTTCTCTGGATTCTTTCATCCAAAACTGGTCATAATATGCTCAACAGGAGTGTGTAGATTGGTCCAAATCACACTGTATATTGTGATATTGTGCATACATCTTTAATCCCAACAAAAAACATCGTCTTGTCATTCATGTTTTAATTGTTTCATTCCTTGTTCAGAGTTTCGTGAGCTGTATTCTACATTTACGTTGGTTTTCCAGTGGAAGGTGCAAACGGTACAATTTTACATTTTGGATATATTTTATAGTCTTATTGTGCAAATTAAAATCAAAAGGAACATCAGGTTTGCATTATTATTTAATTATGAGTAGTACGTTAACTAGATGAATAAACAAACAGATTTGAAATGTCACTGCTTACTTACGATATCGCACAACCACAATCCTAAGCTACAAAGGAATACATTGAAACTGCAGCCTGTCTGGAGTCATAAAAAATGCATTTGCCTGCCTAAAACAAAGCAGCATTTCCATTTGAGAACATTCAAAATGTTTAAAAGAACCAGCCTGTATCTGTTTCCATCTCTTCTCTTCATCATGAATCTCTTTCCTGTCCTCAAAGTGTTTACACGCATGATTCTCTGTGACTTAAGCTGAACTCCAGACAAGGTCCAGACGATCAGGTAAGGACATTATCTGAAGTTGCACTTCCTCACATTTAGAGCACTAAAGCAGATCATATCAGATGTGTTTGCACTGCTGGAAATTCTCATCTTGAGGACGATTACATGAAGATTTACTTTAAAGGGGTGAAGGGTGAAAAACTATTTAATGCTTGATCTAACTGCCATGAACGTTTGTGTTCTCACATATGCCTCAGCTGGGGAAGGACTAGAAAAGTTCAGGGCTGCAGTGCATGTGGGAAAATGGCCTTATTCAAATTTTTCTTCTACTTCTTTTCCTTCCTGTCTTTTCTTTGTTTTGTCTTTAATTGTGATTTAATTAAAAGAATCTTTCTCTATATTTTCAATATTATTGCCATACTTCTGACTTTATCTATATCTCCTTCTTTTTCTTTTTGCATTACTTAATTTATCCATCTGTGCTTTCACCTCCATCACTCTCTTTCTGCAAGTCACCTTTCAGGCATCTCAGAGTTTTCAGCTGATGAGATCAAAGTACCTGGTTGGTTTGCCTTCAAAACGGTACACTTTCTCACTCCAGTCATCAAGGTCGGGGGATTGAACTTGTCCGAGCACTGTCGTCTGGAGAATACCTGTCAGGAGGTGGGGAAAAAAAAAGAAACAAAAAAGTCCAAAAATGTATAAGCTTTGAGAGGAATTAGTTTTGAGCACAAAGGGTCCCTCCGGTACAATCCAAATATTAAGAGTGAAGGAAAAAAAGTAGAGGCTTCTTTAAGGAGATAAGGTGACGGGCAATGCCTCATTGGCACACACGGTCATGGTTTGACGGCACAGCAGTAATATGTTCACGCATTAGTTTCCCCCTCTTCCAAAAAAAGCTGAACACAGCTCTGTAATCTCTTTAGCCGTGAAATCAGCTGCCTTTTAAAAAATCCTCCTGTTTATGTGCTCATCAAACCCGGGACTTAAGCTGGTCTTAATTGTTTGCTTCATGGTATGTTGTTAAGGTACGTGATGGATTCATATTAGCAGGTTAATGCACTTTCATGTGGAAAGGCCCCCGAGAGGGAATCCACTAAAAATACATTACAGAATACCTTAGTTTTTCCAGCAAATTACAGAGGGCCGACAGATGGTATGAAACGCTAAATAAGTGATGTGGGCTGGAGCAGGAGGCTGTGAGCAGTCGACTGTGACAAGTACAGTTTTAACAACATGAGTGGAGAGCGCTCAGAAGGTGGTGGGAGGGCAACTCGTTCTCACTCCCAACACGTTACATACTGACGCTTGGTCAGGACCTGCAGGTGTCACATGTTAAAACATACTGGGTAACGCTTTAGTGTCATTTTTCAATATTGAAGGCAGTCTGGCGGACTTTAAAAAGTCCCTAAATGTCAGAAGGAGACAGCAAGAGACCATAATTAAATGTGCTCCGCTGTTGAAGGACGCATCAATATGGTGACCAAGAAAACTGAGGAGATGCTTGCTGCAAATGGGAGAAGTTTGACTTGTAATGTGTGGTTAATGCTGTGAAAGAGCATAAAACACAATCTGTTCCTAAACCTAAATAGTGACAGAACAAAAAGGCAGGCATCTCAGATTTGTTGTAAATGATAAATGGTGATATATAGCGCCTTTCTACCTCAAGTCTCATTTACCCAATCACACACATTCATACAGAGCTTAATCTATACCTAGCTTCCTAACATTCGCACACATACTCGCCCTTCGATGAATGCATCTGGGGCAACTTGGGGTTTAGCAACTTGCCTGAGGATAATTCGGCATGAGGCTGGAGAAGTTGGGGATCGACCGAGCTACCCTCCTGGTTGTAGTTGTGTGATTATGCCTTCTACCAGCTCAACTGCATCCTTATTTTTTTCTTATGTGGAAAAATGAAAGTACGGGTGAAGACCCTAAACACTGCACTGAAAAATGGCACTAAAGGGCCACTCAGTGCATTAAACGCTTGATGTGAGGAGATTTTTATGTGATAGGGTGGGATAATAGAGACCTAAAGGTTTAAAAAGAAACCATGCTGAATCCCTCAGAGTGACCAGGGAACTTTTAACTGGGACAATATAATATAATACATTATGTTCTGGGGTAAAGGCGTGTTCAAGCAATAGTACACCCAAACTTTCTCCAGTGGAGTGTAAAATACTAGACTGAACGGTGAGACTCTCATGAAAGAAAAATCCAAAACCAAATGAATGTCTAAATTTTGTGGATACAAACAGCACACATTTATTTAAACATCGTGTTTTCATCAATTTCCAGTTTTCAATCAGTTTTCATCAGTGTGCAGCTAGTTTACATTTATTTTACACTGGTTCACTTTGATGCCTCACTAAATCAGAGAAAAGCCTGGGGCCAGTTTCACAGTTTTTGCAGCTACTGTTCACACCACAAATGTTAGCAGCATTATGTTTCACAAATTACAGATAAATTTACAGACCCTACAGGGCTCTTGCATGCTTACTGTTTTTACAAATGAAAAGCATCGCGATGAACAAAAACACTTTGTTTTCGCAAATCACATTGTGCATTCGGCACATTTAGTGAAACATGCCCACGTTTAATTTTCTCTGTTCGGGGACAACAATGAGATCACTGAATGAAAATGTCATAGATGCAACAGATGAATAGTGGTGAACAATGAAAAACTTGCCGTCACATCTAAAATCAACCCTTTTTTTTGACACAACACGCTTCATGTGATCTGTGTGTAGTTTTATTTGATCATGGCCATGAAAAAAAAAACTTTTTTTTCACAGACTAGGACTTCAGAACCTATTTTCATAAACCTCAGCAAACTCTGTAGCTTTGATCATGGACATTTGGAACCAAATTATGTAATAATATATAGGTTTCATGGAGCTAGTCTCAAAAATTAAGCATTGGAAACCTCATTGAATTAGATAAAAACAAAACATACCTTCATAACTGTAGACAATAAAGTTGGTGTGTCCAGGTGAGTGGGGATGATCATTCCTGTCGCCGATCACAACTGTCAACGTGCTAGTAGAGCTCATTGGAGGAGAGCCGCTGTCAATCATGAGAATTGGGAGGCGGTACTCCTTCTGCCGCTCACGATCAAAAGCGCGGAGCGCGGTGATGGCTGCGCTTCCGTTCCGAAAGTCCGTCAGGTTAAAGTTGGTGGCGTCTGAGGTGAGCATCAGAAGCCGTATGGAAAATGGCCCACTGTTGGTGGAGGTGTCGCGATCGGTGGCATGAAGGAGCAAGGAGGTTTCATTCATTTTCACTGGCTGAGGTGCAGCTGTGTTCTCCCAAACAACAGGCTTGTAGGGGACCTCAAACTCTGGCCCGTTGTCGTTAACATCAAGTACAGTCACCACAACAATGGCAGTGCCAGTCAGGAGGGGACTCCCTGCATCTGTAGCCAAGACCATGATCCTGTGCTGTGAAATTTTCTCCCTGTCCAAAGAATCAGCAACTACAACCCAACCAGACTGGTCCACCAGGAACTGATTGTAGGGATCTGACTCTTTGGATATACTATAAGAGAAACGCCCATTTTGGCCAGAATCTAGATCAGAAGCTGTAACTTGAGCAACAATTGTCCCCACTGGCACATCTTCAGACATAGCTGGTGACTCATAGAATTGTGGAAAGAAGACAGGAGGATGGTCATTGGAGTCTTCCACTTGAATGAGACAATAGGCGAGGCTGAAGAAATCGGCATCTTCGGCCTTCAGGGTCAGATTGAAAGTCCTTTCGTTAGGCTTCTCAAAGTCAACTTTCTTCTTAAGTTTTATTACGCCACGTCGATTCACTTTGTCTGTCTCCACAAAGAACTTTCTGTTTTCATCACCACCTACAATGCTGAAGGTTACCACAGCATTCTCGCCCTCATCTCCATCTGTGGCAGAAACTACAAGAACCTCGCTATTCACCTCAAGGTCCTCAGTCACCTGATCAACACATAGAAGTAAGTGATCTATTTACATGCATCACTGGTAAAATAAATGTAAATGTTTAAAGAAGGTTAGCGAGGTTGACTCACCTGAGTATTGTAGAGTCTCTGAGTGAAGATGGGTGGATGGTCATTGACATCTGAAACCATAATGGTGGCTGTCCCTGTCCCTGCCAAACTCCCTCCATCACGGGCCTCCACCACTACCAGATACCGGTCCTCCATCTCCCTGTCCAGAGAGCGTAGTACTGTGTAGATGGTGCCCGTAGTGGCATTGATAGAGAACAGGTTGAGGTTGATCTCGTTGCGAATGTTCTTGATGATGCTGTATGTGAGCAAGGCATTCCTGCCCTCATTGGGGTCATCCAGATCCATGGCACGCATTTCCATGACGGATGTGTCTGCAGGTGAATTTTCAGGCACTTGACCAACAAAACAACCATCTACTTCCAGTGCTGGGCAGGGGAAGAAGGGAGCATTGTCATTGATGTCTCTGACTTCTAAAAGTACATCAGCAAATCCTGTGAGACCTGCCCCTCCCTCATCTGTGGCGAGGACAAGGAATCTCCAGGCAGGGCGCTCCTCGCGGTCCAGTCGACGTTGAGCATAGATTCGTCCAGTGCGCTCATCAATGGTAAACTCACCACCAGCACCCTGGCCATGGAGGGAATAGCGAAGAGCACTCTGGTCAGCTTCCTGATCGGGATCTGTAGCTGATACCTACAAAAATTACACAGAAATATAACAGTAAAATAAAATCTAAAATTCTCAAAACACTGAGTTTGTAGTTCAAATTAAAAATTAAAGATCAAGCTTGCTGTTTTAGTCACAGTGTTACTAGAAATTTCCAGGTGATATAAAGCACTGTGTAAATGTTTCCCCTGATTTCTTTCAAGGAGCCAGGCTTTCTGGAAATATTTTAAAGTGGTCTTAAGCAATAGTTCTCCAGGCTTTCTGCACACTGGCTGCTTCTTCACTCATTTTCAATCCACTTCTTGTACCTGATCATTTTCAGATGATTGTTTTTTTTTTCCTAAGCCAATGAATATTAGAATAGAATAGAATTAGAATTCAACTTTATTGTCATTGCACATGTCACAGGTACAGGGCAACGAAATGCCCTGTACCTGTGACATTTAAGCATAACAAAGCCCATCTATAACTCCATGGATGAACCAGTGTTGCATACACACATAACGGATAGCTTAGCAAAGAACTATCTTTGGGCACATTTTTTAACTAGCAGTCTGCAAAAACTGCAGGTTCTGTGATGGTTTGGGTTTGCATTTCAGTTACTGTTGTTGGGGATTTTGTCAAAATTTGTCAGAATTTTGAACGCAGAAAAACACCATCAGATTTTCATTTACACATTGCCTTCTAGCCTGTCTGATTGGAAATAGTTTCATTTTTCAGCATGGCAATGGTCGCAAAGTCACTGCCAGTGCAATAAAATATACCTAGATGGAAAAACAAACAATGGAATTTCCCCAGAGTCTGGAGCTCAACATTACTGAAGCAGAATAGAAGGCAGCCAACATCTAAAGAAGAGGTTTGAATGTCCTTGAAGAAGCCTGAAGACCACTTAAAGAAATGATGAGAAAGCTTGGCTAAGAGAGTTCAGGTTGTGTTGAAATATAAAGGTGGCCATACCACAATATCAATATTGTTAACATCACAGTATTACCAATACTAATGGTCCCTCACATTAATATCCTAAAGTATTATGTTGTTAAGCGTAAATAAACATATTCATTCCTAACTTTTTCATTTACCAGGAGCACATACTTTAACAGATACCATTATTGTTAACTGCTATGGTTTACCTTAAGGAACTGTTTTAAAATTTGATGTTTCACAGAGCCTTTGACAACCTGTTTCTGCACGAGATGACAAAATTTATGTCACCCAGATTCCTCTGGACACACAGATGCATGAACTGTATTCTGGGCTTTAAGCCAGATGCTGCATTTTATAACATCAGATCTTTATTCTAATTATTTGAAGTGCTTTTGTGTATGAAATGCTGACTAGTCCCCATTTTTAAATTGGAAAAGTGGAAAAAGGGCTGAAAATGTCTTCAGAATTAAAGCACGAAACTTATTGCAGACTTACTAATCAAGCTTTTGATGATGTTGAAAATAATTTTAAACTTAAAAAATTACAAATACATAAAAAATAATCATCAAAAAACACCAACTGAACATTTCCTTGTTAAAAAAGTGGCTTCATTATAGAAGGACTGCAGCAAAAGTTAATCGCAAGCTGTCACATTTGTCGTCGCAAGTCCATTCAATAACATTTTTTTTCTTTAAAGAAACAGTTTTTTTTATTGTTCTTTTATACATCAGGCAGTTTCTTATTAAAAAAGCTGAACTGCTTGTTCATTATGTACAAATGTGAAGCCCAACAAATAGGACACGAGGCAGGGAGCTGATTGCAGCAGCTGCCCCTGCACAAGGGGACTTGCCAACACAGGAATAAACATTTCTCAGTTGCTTTGTCCTGTTTGCTTAATTAACCAGCCTTCCTGCTATCTCTCTGAACAAGGGGACAAGAGCAGCAGAAACGAGACGAGCTCTCACATCTGTCAAGGAGACACACAATGCAATTAAAAGTTAATAGACACAGACAAAAGCAAGAAAAAGTACACTTTTACCCTTTCTCTTCCTCTTTTCTCACCAGAGGGTTTGTTTACAGAAGGCTTTGAAGTCATCCCCCCTTCCTCCCTTCCCCAGCCACCTCCCCCATGTGGGTTCTTTGCATTTCTTGACAACGTGATGCAGGTACACAATATTGAAGATGAGCAGCCGCGGCACCGCAGAGCAGGCTGCTGCGCAGGTGAAGTCAAAAAATATTCATTTCAAATTGGATTTTCCCCTCTGTTCGCTATCTGCTGAATTATATTTGAGGGCAAGGGCTGAAAGTGGCGGGCATTGAGGGAGGCCCTGGTCGCCGCGTAGCAGAAAAAACTATCGAGAGCGTTAGAGAGGAACCAAACGCACATCAAATCAATTCCAGCAGGCGAGGGGAAGTAGGCCCAGGTTGAGGGCTTGGTGACACATGCCTCTCTGACAGAGATTACTTCCCTGGCCTCCCAGACGCGCTTCCACCTTTTTAATCTGATTTAGCTTGGCGGCACATGCATATTACTGTGAATTACCGGTGATAGGTGTGACGAAATGAAAGCCACAGGAGGAGGAGGCTGACTCTGACTTTTCTGAAGCAACTTTTCAAATGGCAGGCAGTTCCTGTCAGGAGGTTTTGGTTGGTTAAACACTGGCGCCTCTGTCAGCTAATATTGTGCTAACCAATTTCATACATGTGCGATGTGTTAGTATGTGGTCACTTGATCTCAGGTAGGTTTTTGCTCCAGGCTAATACAGCTCGATGTTCCTAATGTAACAAACACAATTAGGTTTGTTTCCAGTACATCTGATACATTTTCACATATTGTTCATATAAACACTAACATTTTCACAATAAACTCCTTTATCTTAAAGGTATGTTTGGGAGGTGCTACTTTCTCAAGTTTATATGTTAAACAGTTTCATCTGGACTGAGTGGACATGTGATCAGTGCTTAAGGCTAGAGGCTAAAGCTAATGGCTAACAGTTACAAAAAAAATGAAAACATGCCATCAATCCATCCATTCATGTGTTTTGTAGTTACGCTGTATATGGTCATAAATTGACTAATCCATTATTTTGTTGTGTGAAAAGAGTAAAAACTTGGCACTTATTAGTAGTGGAAAACAAAGAGAACTTAGCTTAGTCTGGCTCTATTTGGGGTTCTTGGCTGAGCTCAGCTCTGTTTATGGGAGTTTCCTAAGAGCAGCCAATCAAATTCAGCTTAAACCGTTTGTAAGAATTTGAAAAAGACAATGCTGTGAGTGTGACTCCTTTTAGCAGTTGCTCTGTCTGTTGCATTGCAAAAGTCATAAAAATTCCCGCTAAGCATCACCAGAAAAGGAAATGTCAAATTCTTAAGAACATAAATTGCTGTTTAATTATATATGATTTTGTATAATTTTTTACGACGCGACTAAAACTTGAAAAACCGCATTGTCTATTCTAATGTCAGTGTTTTAAAATCACAACTGAGTTGATTATAGTGAACATAATCCGATCTAAAATGACTAATAAGAGTCCTTTAAGTAACTTTTAATACGACACAAACAGATTCGCTAACCTCTAGGATGAAAACAGGAAGCTGGGTGAGTTCTTCCATCACAGCAGCGTGATACTCGGTCTGGCTAAAAACTGGTGCCTCATCGTTGCGATTTACCACCTGAACGACCACCAGTGTCTCGTTCTCCCACTTCCCGTCTGAGGCCACCAGCCGGAGCTCGTAGCGCTGCTCCATCTCATAGTCAAGAGGTTGAGCCACAAAGATGGTGCCCACTTCAGGTTCCACGTCGAAGGTGCCCATGGTGTTTCCTGATGTGATCTGGTAGCGCAGCTTGGCATTAGCACCTGGATGGAAGACATTAAGCACTTGTCAGTTTTTTTAAATCTTTTCTACGAAACTGATTTATCCGATCATACTGCTTAGCTCTGGAGACAAAGGTAGGAGGAGGATGATGTTCCTGTTGCTTCCAAAAAGGACTGTTTAATTTTATTGAAATAAGAAGGCTGCAAAATCCAGCACATCTGGTGAAGAGTTGTATATGCTACTATCACTCATATCAGTTGAATGCATCATTGTTGTGTTGCATTTTTGCTTTGGTAGAGTACGAGTTGGGCTTTCTAAAACTAAAATTTCGCCTGGTAACGGGGGCATAAATAAAGAATCTTTTGACATTTTATAAAATATTAAGTTATCATAATTACATATAAGTGTATAGATGTGATACTAAAATTGCAACACTAATGACCAGCGTCTCATGTTATGCAAATGCTCTTCCTGTGGTGCTAGTCTGATGAAAGCTCTAATTTTTAAAGATCAGTCACAGTCAAGTGATTATCACTGTGGTAAAAATGTCTCCCATTTTTTTCTTATCTATGCCCCATTAAAAAATAAAAAAAGTTAACCAAAAATGTGAACCAAAAATTGAGGTAAGACTCAAACTGTGGATTGAGAAAACCCTTAATCCTCTGCACACAGAATTATAATAAAATGAGGTTTTGTAAGAAGCCATAATATAAGCTTTCTGGTCAAATTCTTCAGTAGAATCAGGTATTTCTCTTACAGTTGGGGTTATTAATACCTTGGCCTCCTCAAAATCTCCTCACACAAACAGTCGTTTCCCCATCACGCAATTAATTTTCTAGAGACCTACAGAAAGGCTCAGAATTAAAGTAAGATGTGCTTTTTGTTACAGCAGAAACTTGGGTTATTCTGTTGTGACTATTTAAGATTTAGGTCCATTTAAATTGGATAGTATGAATAGACACACTTCTTGTATACTGAAACTCTCACACATTTTCCATTGTGTTTCCAGAACAGATGAGTCGGACACGAGTCGGCCTTTAGTCGGCCCGAGGGTCCAGTGAAAGGTACTGAAAATGCATCCTGATCAGATGCCACTCTCTCACCTCTGCTGTCAAAAATGTAGCTGTTGCTCTACTCAGAGAAAGAGTAAAGACTTCAGATATGTGGTGGGAACCCACATAAGGAAACTAATTTCATAAATTATTTGCAACCACATATTTTCAGTCATGACCACAGGTGATGGCCTGAATGTACACTGACTGTTCAGTCTGCAGCTTTTTCCGCTCACCACAGCAGCCAGTTATGATGTCTGCAGTACCGCTCACTCTCACTTCAGTTACCCTCACTACTAAACAACGCCTCAAGAACAGCAGCTCACTTGGGACATGGACTCACTTTCAACTCTGACACGGTTACAAACTGTCATTTCTTCATTTCTCTATTGTCTGCCATTTGATCCCATCTCTTCCTGCAATCTTTGGTCTCCTTCCTGCTTTTTTTTCTGCTCCTGAAGGACTGGTCGCAACAGAAAGTGGCAAACTTCTGAGAGCACTGTTCTTTAACGGCATCATGCGTTGTTCTTGGTGGATTTACCCGACAAATGTCACAGGGACAAAAGGATTTTCCAGAAGGAGAATAACAAAAGCAAAGTCCTCTTTCAGTTGCTCCCTTTAAGGGTCGCCACAGCAAATCAACTGCCTCTCACCTTGTCCCCAGCTGACTCCTTCATCCCACCATGTTTGTCCTAAAATAATGAAAGCAAAGCGAAACACCCTTTTGTAGTTTTTACCTTTACTATTTCTACTAATATTTTCAATCACATGTTCAGTGATTTTGCAGACTAAAACTATGGTTGGCTTTTATTTCAATGTGTGTTGTAAATACACAGTTTTTTCCATAAGTTCTCTAAGTATTAAAAATGATTCTTTGAACTGATGCCACAATATTTTTCTATGTCTTGCTAACTGCTTTGATGTCTAACCCCAATCAAAAAGCTTGTAAAAATGAAAATGATGTCATGTAATGCAAGTAAAGTCCAAAACAGAAACTTTATATTGGCTAGTTTTAATTAAGGAAGTATAGCAGATTATCTGCTAATTGGAAGGTTGGTAGTTCGATCCCTGGCTGCTCCAGTCTCCCTGAAACAGACTGAACCCAGATCTGCTTGTGATTCATTCATTGGAGAGTTAAAGTTAGAAAGAAAGCACTTAGATAAAAACATTGGGTGAATGAGACCTGTTGTGTTGAGTTCTACATTAAAAAAAGAAAATTATATTTAATATCTAGGGTCAAGTGGATTAATCCATGTTACTACTCCGGCTCCCAAATGCCGAATCTTGATGTTATTCTAAGCTGAAAACATATTAATGATTCTGCTCAGCAGAGTAAAATAACCTTCAGTCAATGAGGCGATACTGACTTCCCAGTAAATGGAGGAGACCCACTCTTGGTGACATTCGTAGGACTCATGACAGCTTATCAACCGTTTAATCAAACATAAAATAACTGAAACAGCAGTTTTTAAATTATGGAAAAAAATGTAGATTTCCATTTTCTTATAATGTGAATACACTTTTTTCGGTGACTTGCATCTTTGCCTTAAATGCTTTGGTGACCAGTTTTTGAAGATGAGTTTACACGAACCACAGTGTATACATCCAACTTGACTAATTTCCCCCTCTCCTTCTTCTCTTCTCACATTGACGGCTCTTTAGTTTTCTTTCTTTCCTGCTTTCTCCATGTGCCTCCATCCCTCTAGCCTACCGTTTCTTTCAGCTTTGCTATGCAGTCCTGTTTTCTTCCTTTGATTATTTTTTCTTGCCACAGTCTTTTCTTCCTTCCTTAACTCTCCTTCATGTATCTTCCTCCCAAATCTTTTATTCTCCTCCTACTTCCGTCTGTTCTTTAGGCTTTTTGTCCACTTGTTTTGATAATCTACTTTCATCCCTCTTTCCCTTCACTTCTTTCATCTTTCTGTTGCTTTTCCATCTCATTCTCTAGTCTCTTTCCTTTCCTTGTCTTTCCTCTGTTGGCTTTCCCTCTACTTTCCTGATGAACTGAAGAAATGCCAGCACACACACACATAGGGACATGGTAAACATGGCAAACACATACACACACAGATGTATGTTCAGGGCCCAGAGGCAGGTCTGTCTTGGTCCGGCTAGCTCTCTGTTTACCGGCACCAATGAGACTTTAGGAGACAAACACCATCTGTGGAGACATGGAGGACCTTCATTACGACACTGGAGAGTGTGTGTGCTCGTTTGTGTGCGAGGAAAAAGCTTAAGTGCACTGGTCCGTCACAGCCTCCAAGCACGATGTGTTGTGACACTCAGCGAGCGAGTTAGTGTGTGTGTGTAAATGTGAGTGTGTGTAAATGTGTGTAAGGAGAGTAGCTCCAGCGGTTTTTGCCTCCGGCAGCCTCCCTAATGATCAGTCTGGCCATATGGTGTTGCCCTCTTAACACATACACACACATATGAACACACACACACGCACACGCTAGGGGATAGAGCTGATTTAATTCGCAGCCTAGCAGGAGGCCCAAATTGAGATTAAGGTCAGATCTCTGCTCCTTTTGAGGTGGACCGGAGGGGAAAGTCGTCCCTGAGCAGTGACTGCAGGTTGACACTCTGAAGGACTAAACTCATATTTGGAGGAAGTTTCATTTCGTTTTACAACCACATTAGAAAATATCACATGTTGTGGCCTCAGATGCCTGCAAGAGATACTGTGGATATTTGAAATTCAGCTGGCTGCAGTACCCAGAAATCTTGAGTAGAGCCATGTATTTATTCCAACATGACAGAAAACATTAAGCCTGATATGTGATGGTAGATTTTGGAGTAAGGTTTCCCCAGTAATCGGTAAAACGCATCCTAAAATGACAAATTCGAATACAAATAACCGAAAGCTAAATTTACAGTGTAAAAATTAAATATTAGTCTGCTGCATGACTGAGCAATTGGAGGGTCCAAAGACATTAGACCCTCCAGACATATGCATCTTCCAGGTTGTGACAGATGGTGACAGCTGTGGTTCCAAAGAGACTTTCGATGCAATGGAAATCGATGTGAATCTTAATCACTGTAAACACTGATGTTATGGGCTCAGTCACTCATTTTGGGTCATAGTGAAGAAGAATTAAGTCTATTTTCCAAATCTTGGTCATACCATGTTTAAAAATCAAAGGTTATCTGTGGTATGAAACCACAAACTCATTCAATAACGGGCTGTCACTCACAACTAATTAGTTAATGGGCAAAGTCAGGCTGTCCCTTCTCATCACATATGTTTTTTTGGGTTCTTTTTTTTAGCAAAAGCAAATATGCTCATCTTGAGGCTTCAAAAGAGGACTTAATGAATAGATACATCCATCTTCTCCTGTTATTGTGTGCTATAACTGTTATTCATGTAATAATAAGTTCTGTAAATATTAATATCTGACTTTTCGATATAGATTCTAGCAAGGTGCTAGAACCTCCTGAGATATTTCTATATTGATATGATCCGTAATATTTACTCAGCACATCAATGATGTGAATCTCCTTTTCTACCACATTTTCAAGGTGCTCTGATCTGAAGAAGATCTGTTGACTGTGGAGGCTATCTATCTATCTATCTATCTATCTATCTATCTATCTATCTATCTATCTATCTATCTATCTATCTATCTATCTATCTATCTGTCTGTCTGTCTGTCTGTCTGTCTGTCTGTCTGTCTGTCTGTCTGTCTGTCTGTTTCAAGGTGTTGTGCATTCAGACATACTCCTTTGCATATTTGGTTCTAATGAGTTGTTATGTGAGTTGATGTTGCTTTCTTATCTGTTCGAATCAGTTAGAACCATTTTCACCCACAGAACTTCCAATGACTGGATATGTGAAAATCCCATTCGATCACAGGTCTCTGAAATACTCCGACCAGCCCATCTGGCACCAACAACCATGCTGCATTTACAGTTTTTCTCAGTCGCTTTGGTGCGTTTCTCAGAACACCATTAACATTTGCACAGCAGTTAGTGCATTTCCCAAAACAATTAGTGCAAACTGCAAAACCTGGTGGATAGCCTGCAAAAGCACGTCACATGCACAGAATTGATTATCCATACCTCAAAAGCAAGTATCCATGTCAATGAAACTGTCAGTGCCATCAAAATGAAAAGTCTTGACACCATCTTTATGAACAAGATAGTCAAATGGCATTGTCATGTTTCCACTATGACAGTTTATAATTTCAGTGTTTCCCATTGCAAAAACAATTGGTGACACCTGAAAATGCTGACGACAGCACTATGGCCTACCTGTACAGCCATCTGAAATGTGCAGTAAAGTCACTGTAGATGTTATGGGAGTCTTGGGAGTAACTGAGACACTGAATACGTACGTTTCACATTTCCATTGTGTAGAAGTGTTTGTAATCCTACAGAATTGTGCAAAAGAAAAATATGCTACAGTCACTTGTGCACTGTAGAATACATGTAAACATAAAATCACCCATTTGGTAGAGCTGTGCACTAATGTGAACAATAAACAGCACATGTAACAGTACAGTAAATCATTCTGACACATCCAGACGTTCCTGTCTGTCTGGCCACATATTTTCATCTACATCACAACAGATGTCATCCCTTGCAATGCAGCGAGGAAAGTATCTCCTGGAGTGGCGAATCCATCCTCTGCAGGACCCTGCTGTGATGTCGTCACATGCTGCATCCATGGCTGCTAGCAGGGCCATTTGCTCATGTGGATTTCATTTTTCTTGAGTACTCTGTCAATTGTTGAAATTGAAACAGATTCAATATTGCCAAATACCGTGTAATTCTCTATGACAGCGCTTTGTATGTCTCTCAGCTTTATTGCATTGTTTGCAATGACCATTGCACAAATGGCTTCTTCTTGCTGTGGGGTAAAAAGGGGCCCTCTTCCGCCTCCGCGAGGTTGTCTTACAATCCTATGTGGTGCAGAGTAAACTTTTTGTGAAATTGCAAATACAGTACAGTAACATGTGATGTGTCTGAGATGGCACAGTACAGTACAGTGTATTACTGTTTGCATACCTGTTTTCCCTACGGAATGTTTGAATGATTGAACTGACAGTAGTTCTTCCAATATTGGGTTGCACCCTTCGACCAGCCTCCTCCATGGTGAGGCCGTGATTGACAACATGGTCCACAATTGTAGCCCTTATTTCATTAGGAATCCGCCTATATCTGCCTCTTCTCCCTCTTCCCCTTCCCCTTCCTCCCCGCATCCTCACCCCTCTTCCACGGTGCTGACCTTCCATTTTGTGTCACAGAAGTGTAGAAATGGTACACACTAGCTCCTGCGCAGTTTATATATGCTTGCCAATTGGGGATTCACAGGATTCATCCATAATTGACAGTGAACAAGTTGTTTGTCATTGGTTACAACTAAACTTTCACACGCCTCCTCATGAGTGACAGCTGTAATTCACCCGAGATCAATTGTTCAATTTCGGAGACATTTCCAGGAACAATGATACAGAAAGGTATAGGATTTGCTTGACAGATGGCCAATATTTGGCATGTGATAACTAGTTCAACAATTTTGTGTGTGATGACTCAAGCAATGGATGTATGAATATTAGTTTTATTGGGAACGACTATTCAGCATCCATAGGTATGATTACTTTTGACTGACATGACATAAGCAAATGGAAATGTCAGAAAGCAGCAGGGAAATGTATGGAAGCAACTGATTCATGTCCAAAATCATTTGCAGTTTGTTCAGAGAGAGGAGAAATTGCTACTATGATGTGCACAAATGACTGAGTGTTGTGGAGGTTGAACTAATAGTTATGAGAATTTCAATTCTGATCTGAGAAACGCACCAAAGCGACTGAGAAAAACTGTAAAGTCAATTAAATCACTTTTCTTCCACATTCTGGTGTTTTTTTTCCTCTCTGTCTACATGTCTAGATGCACTGAATTTCTTCCACGTGATTGGGTCATTAGATGCAGTTGAACAGGCGTACATAACAAATGAGTGTAAGTGACAATTTAACTGATACAAAACTATAAAAATAATGTTTTCACAAGTAATAAATATTGGTATAGTTTTAATTTCATAAAATGTAAACATAGCATTGGCCTGGAGATGAGGAACTGCGATAGAGCATTAAACACTGTTTGCTTATAAACTGTGTACAGTGGTCCCTAAAGATGATGCACAGGAAAGGGCAAAAGCATGGGATTTTTGCATTTTTGTTTTGCTTGCAAATCATCGTGGAGCATCTTAACAGTCTGTCTGGAGAATAATCAAGGCCTGCAAACAATTTTCAAGTATAAAGGGGGAAAAACTCAGATTTCTGGGGCTCTCCTACAGGACACATCTTTAAAACACACTGTTTCATGTTTATTAGTTTGAGGCAATGGTTTCGTCTGTTAGTAGGAAAACCTAGAACAATAGGTATGTGCACTGCTACCAGCAGATGATGAATATTTTGCTAAAGACCAGATGGAAGGTCTAATACGGAAAGGTGTGTTACAATTGTATGTATAAAGGTTTTAAATGATCTTAGATGTAACTGGGACTCCCAAAAGCTCTCAGTCCTGGTGCTACTGGATCTAAGCGCAGCCTTTGATACAGTAGACCACGCTATTCTTTTAAACAGACTGAAACACATGGTGGGCCTCTCTGGTGCTGTACACAGCTGGTTCACTTCCTATCTCTCTGACAGAACTTTTATGGTGAGTATGGATACATGCTCCTCTAAGATCCATAAAATGACATGTGGTGTGCCTCAAGGGTCGGTTCTAGGCCCTGTACTTTTTAATTTGTATATGCTCCCTCTCGGCGGTGTCATCAGGAGGCATGGAGTGAACTTCCACAGTTACGCTGATGACACGCAGCTGTACATCTCCGTGTCTCCTGATGACACCAGACAAATGGATGCCCTCTTTAACTGTATCTTGGATATAAGATCTTGGATGGCAGAAAACTTTTTACAACTTAACCAGGACAAAACTGAAGTTTTAATTGTCGGTCCTGAGGCTCAGAGAGAGAAACTCTTGTCTAAATTAGAGGCATTTTCACTATGTCCTTCGCTACAAGTGAAAAACCTGGGTGTTATTTTTGACTCTGAGCTTGGTTTTATCCCACATGTTAAACATGTAACTAAAATTGGATTTTATCATCTAAAAAATATAGCCAGAGTCCGCCCTATTCTCTCTCGGGCCAACACGGAGATGCTGATGCATGCTTTTATTACCAGTCGCATTGATTACTGTAATGCCCTGCTCTCTGGTCTTCCTAAGAAGAATATTTCAACTTTACAACTCTTGCAAAACTCGGCAGCTCGTGTGCTGACGAAGACCAGAGGGCGGGCCCACATTACACCGGTTTTAGAATCGCTGCACTGGCTCCCCGTGTGTTTCAGGATCGATTTTAAAGTTCTTTTATTGGTTTTTAAATGTCTTAATGGTCTTGGGCCTTCTTATCTCTCAGATCTGCTTTTACCATACGAACCCTCGCGGACCCTGAGGTCCTCTGGTACTGGCCTTTTGATTGTCCCTAAAGTCAGGACACATACTCACGGAGAGGCAGCGTTTCAGTGGTATGGTCCTCGTCTGTGGAACAGCCTGCCGGAGGAGCTCAGGGCCGCAGAGAACGTACATGTTTTTAAGAACAGGCTCAAGACCCACCTTTTTAATTTAGCTTTTACTTAGCGTTTATTTATTTTATGCTTATTTATTCTATCCTGTTATTCTATTATTAATTTAGGATTTACCTAATATTTGTTTGATTTTATTCTTATTCATTTTTTAATCTTCTTATTCTATTTATATTTATATTGTATCCTGTTCTTATTTATTTTATCATTTTACCCTATATATATTGTATTGCGTCATATCTCCAGTGTTTCCTCGGAGGGGGCTCTCTGCACCGGGGCTGTTATTGACCGTGGCTGCTGGGTCTCTGGGGTCCTCTCAGCCTGGCTGGGGGGCTCCTTTGCCTCCCTCCTGCTGTGTGCCCAGCCTGGAGGCTGCGGTCTGTGACCGGCTCCCGGTGCAGACGGCTCCCTGTTATAGTGTTTCCTCACTTGGCTCATGCGAGCCCAGCCCAATTTTTACTCTTTAAGTGTGCGCGTGTGTGTATGTGTGTGTGGGTGGGGGGATATATGTGTATTGAGAGTGTGGGGAGTGAGTTGGAGGGTGGGGTGGGCTGCTTTTAACTATGTAAAGCACTTTGTGCTACATTTTCTCTGTATGAAAAGTGCTTTATAAATAAAGATTGATTGATTGATTGATTGAAATATGACAAACACGTTCAACATTAATTTTGGTTTTTCTGGGCTTTGACCTCATTGTCCCCCCTCTCCCTGCTGAGCTAAGGTCAGGAAGCCAATATGGTTTCCTGTTGTGAAAGGGTGATACAAACTTACCACCTCAGGGGACTCAGAGACTGCATTAAAGGCAGCAAGGAGAGAAGAATAAGCAGCTCGCTGAGGGCTTAAACACTGCTATGATTAAAGCTGTGTTGCAGTGACTGAAGTGTGGTATCTATATGCAGCAACAAACTCAACTTAGCAAAAAGGCTAAGCTTCATTTAGTAGAATTGTTACACACTCTGATGGCTTGACTTTGGACTGCAAATCAGGAACCTTTGTGTCCCAGATCCATCCAATCCTAACCATCATAACCATCACCTCCATTCAGTACAATGTAAAATTACATGAACAATCACTCACATTCACACATACCTCATTAGCTCAACTTCACTGCAGTAGTAGGTAGTTGTGCATGTGTACTAAACCCAGGGGCGACGCGAGACTGAAACGCCAGACTCAGCAGAATTTTAAAAAAGCCCCTTGATCTCATTACAAGATGATCTTAGTTCGGCAGTTTTTTTACACTAGTAGGACCAAATTTACCCAGAAAACACGACGGGTGACAAAAGCTGCTGCACCTAATCAGCTTTAGGTTGGAGAGGAGGGGGTAAAGAGAGGTAATCTAAACCCGCCCTTCCCCCGTCACCTCAACTCTACCTTAGGTTATATTACAACAAACACCAAATCAAGCTGAAACAAATGCAGGAACTATTCAGCAAAGGAAAGCGTTGGCGTGTGTGTACGTATGTGCGCTTAGTCCCTGGTAATTGTGTTTGAGTGACCTACAGTTTATGTCTGGAATGAAGGTCACCGGTGCTTCAACATCTGTCAGCTTCAACAACAAACTGTGGTCATAATGTACAACACACACACACACACACACACACACACAGCTGAAGCCAAGGTGACGGCTGCTTTGCTGCATTTTAGAGGATAAAACCTTGAGTTCTGTTTACAGCTAATCAAACTTGAGATTGGAGCTTTCAGGAGTTTGATTTTTTTCACCTTCAGTTAGCATTACACACACACGCACACTTTTTAATCTGCCTAACATGTACACACATGCTCTACACATGCATATAAACAATGTATCTGATCTCCATATAACATGGGAAGGAATCTGACTGAAAAAACACCAAAATGCATCAGAGGTAAATGAGCCTAAAATCTGCATAGCTTGCAATAAGATGATAATGAAAATGACTCATTTGCCATTTTGGAAACATGGACATGTTCACTGTAGAAGAATGTGAATCAGCTCATGCAAGCCAGTGTTTGTGCAATAAAACACAAGATAGATAAAACAACTTTTATGCATTACATAATGGACAACGGCGAGGACTGCAAATCAGTATGGGCTAGAAGTCCGTGCTCACTATTCACCAGCATATTATTTTCCAGGAAAAATAAATCAACAGTTTGATGACAAATGAACGACAGATTTGTCGCTTTGCCAACTGTCATTTTTCAAAAGGTGACTGACTGATAACTTGAACAGACCTGAAACTAGAAAGGTTTGGGCAGCAAGTAAAAAATTGCAAAATTGGACTAAGTTAAAAAAACAGGTCAGAGAAAACAGTTATTCACGGAAATCTTTTATATATTTTACAGTAATGATTGCTTTGACTTCTGTGAACATATGTGATAATGTAATTACAAAAATGTTCAACAAAATATAAATAGAAGCACATTAAAAATATTGCAACATAGCACTCTTAAAGATAACATTAGGAGGGCAGATGGCAGTGCTAATGTTTGTCTACCAAAGTGTTGGATTCTGCTGCTCTCACAATAGAGACAAAGCAGTAAGAGAAAGTAAGTGACACAAGGTATTTCTCTTGTTTCAGGAAACAGTGAATCAAACGCCCGCATGTCTTCTAATAACTGTAATTACAGAAATGCAAACATCGCAATTCAGTGCAGCCACTGAACTGCAATTGTTACTTTTTAAGATACTGAGCTATAATCTATAAAAAGCAAATCACAAAAGAGCAACAACAGAGCAAACACTGAAAACAATCTAATTAAGGTTTAGTTATATCTAACCACCAAATATGACTAGAACTTAACAACCGAGTTATTAGAGGTAGAAAGATGCAGTTATTATGGACATATGATAAATATTTACAAACATTTCACCCTGATCTCCCTCTTTTACGCTCACAGAGCTGATTCAGCATGGATCAGATCTGGGGGTTTAGTTAATCTCACCCTTACCAACGTGCCTGTTAGGAAGGTTTAAGGGATGTTTAAGCCAACACGGCTGGTTTTCTTTATCTGAGCCTTTGGACCCCCAAGTGGTATAGGGCCGAGGAGTGTTTGTTGATTACTACGGGGAGTCTCTGGCGAGACAAAAAAAGTGGGGATAAAGCGTCAGCAAGAAAAAAAGGTTAAAGATTTGTACAGCTTTTTGCAATCTTAGCATCTCTTAATCCAGTGTTCAGCGTCTTTCAGAACCTCACGGGATCAGTCTGAGGGGGGTAAAATACTAAATCTAGACATTTCCAGGAATAAGGCCACATAAAAAAGACAAAACAATAAAAAAAGAGAAAAATAAATAAAACAGCTATTTTAACTGACTGACTGAACTACTTTCAATAAAAATTAGAAAGCAAAGCAGATTTTCAGACACAAGCCTCAAAATATGGAGCGCTCCCAGAGAAAAAGAATTTATAGGGTTTATGAAGGTGCTCAAATGAAAATGAACCATAAATTAATCAACAAGTCAAGGGCCAGAAAATAAAGTGAAACTTCTGTTTTCAATTTATTTGTTTTCTTATATTAATCAAAATTAGGGTCAAGTGGGCCTAGAGTGAGGGGTGGGGTACTTCCTGGACAGGTTACCAGTGTACTACAGGGCTAACCTTCCTTTTTTCATACCAAATATTTTAGTATAAATATTTTTTTAACTTTGCAGTAAGAAATAGTTATAGAATAGTCTCTAACGTCCCATCACAGTGTAACTTTTTCAGCTTGTGGGGATTTCTGTTTGCATTTAAAATGTTACTTTTATTCCTCCTCATGTTTTGCGGGATGTAACCTCGTAACTTTATAGATAATAACATCCTTATATGACTTCATTTACATTATGAACAGTTGGCATGTGTCAGTCAAATGTTCCACATGAAAGGGGAAATTTAATTTTGACTCAGAAGACTATATGATCAACAAAAAAATGACAGTTCTAAGTTAAATGTAAGTACCTTTGCTAACAGATTGCTTTAATGGCTTATTTGAATGTATGATTTCTGTTTTCAATAACTTCAATTACAACTGTAGTTAGAAAAGAGCTGATAGATTATTACTTTGTATTCTCTTCTAGATAAGTCTGACTATCCTGCCTACCTGTCAGACCACTGAGTGTTTTTGCTAAAGATCTCAATATTTTCTGGGGATAGCAATTAGTGGTCATAGAAATAACAGACAAACTAAAAAAAAAAGAGAATCACAACTTTAAAAAGGGATGTGCATTCTGCAAATATGACATGACTGATGGTATTTCTGCTGTCATTCTGGCTTTATGAGTCATGCAACATGGTATTTATAAACTCTCAATTACACATGTACTCTGCTGCTACCAGCCAACATGCAAAAGTGCAGGAACGACTTGGACTGAAATTCATCCAGATATTCTTTTAAGCGCTATAGCTTGTTAGCGAAGCCTATAGCAAGTTTGGTTGCGTGCCGAGGTGTTCCTTATTTCTATTTTTAAGAAATTCAGTAAATGGCTCAATTCGGAAGTCTGCTCAAACTGTGGGAAAAAGTATTAAGAAAGGAGACAGTGGAAGACGAGTGACTGGAAGTTTGGGGAACTCCTCAGGGAATCAGGGTGAATATAGAAGATGAATAGGAGGTAGACTGTGTCACACCGTATAAAAGTATATTGCAGTCAACAAGAAAAAAAAAAGGTTAAAGATTACAAAAAGAAAAATAAATAATAAGACATCACTCTTCTTTCCTTCACTCATGCTCTGAGTATAGAAAACCTCAAAGGCGTTGATCTGACGCCAACAGCTGTCATTAAGAGAGAGAGTAGAAGAGAGAGAGGCTTGTTTTTTGTTGTTTTCTGATATTTTTCCTTTTTTTTGCCTCCTGGTGCTTATTGGTTTAGAGCGGAGGAGGAAGAGGAATGAGGGACAAACACAAACAAAGAGACAAACATCAAAACCGCCGACCTCAAGGGAGCAGCGGCACTCGCTAACGAGCTGTGACAGCAAGAGAAGAAGAGAGAAGGAGATAAAACAGAGGAGAGAAAATAAGGAGAGTGGAGACGAGTGACAACAGTGAGGAGAACGGGGACTAATAAATTAAGAAAACTGAAGAGCATGAAAATTTTAAAATCAGTTTTTAAAACTACTTAAATGTACTTCTGTTAGCACAGACACAACTACCCAATTACCCTCCAAAAAAAGAAAACAAAGCAAACAACAACAAAAAAAGCAAGAATACTTTCCACATAACCTGTATATCAAATATGAATGGAGGCACTCTGATGTTAAGTAAGTAGGTTAAACCAAAAATGCTATAATTTAAAATACTGTCACGTAGGTTAAGGTAATTTAACATTCTGGTGCTTCCAAAATGTGGGAGGCGCAGCTTGAGAAGCAATGTTTACTTATCTAACATTATCAGTTTAACGAAGCTAATTTCTTATCAGTGTGAGACTAATTACTGTTAACCAAAACCTACCATGCATGCCACTTAGATTAAAGAAAATGCACTGATTTGAAACATAATCAAGTCAATTAGTTTTTATAAATGAGGATTCTTTGTCATGCATAAAAGTTAGTCATGGAGTTCCACAGGGTCCTGAGTTCGGACCAATACCTTTTAATTTACACATGGGTCTCTCAGGTAATATCTTTAGAAAACAATGCATACATTTCCAATGCCATGCAGATAACAACCAGTTGTATTTATTTGTGAAGCCAGATGACACAAATCAGTAAAACTATAGGGACGATATGTAATTTACGATGTAATTTACAGGAGGAGCTGAGAACATGCTGTATGAGGAGGATATGTTCTTCAATGTGCACATAAAACAAATATACAGGAGTGCCTTCTTTCATCTTCGTAGCATTGTCAAAACTAAACAAAAAATCCTGTCTGAAAGTAATGCTGACAAACTAGTTCATGGATTTATTATGTTGAGGCTGAAATACTCAACTGTAATTCCTCATTATCCGGATCATCTAAAAGTTTCACGAAAAACCCTCAGCTGATCCAAAACACTGCAGTGAGAGTACTAACAGGAAATAGAAAGAGAGATATTTATCCCATATTAGTCTGTTTTAACTAGCTTTTCTTTTTATCTACTTCCCTGTTAAATCCAGAATATATGAACTGAGTTCTTCCTTCACACTGTCACTAAATGCTCACTCATAGGATATCATCTCATTGTTGGGGGTTCATCCTTTAATGCAATATGTTTTTTACCTTACAGTACAAGGGCCTTGAAAGAGCTCTTTGAATAAAGTTGAATTTGAATTCAGCTCAATAAAAAACATTTCTGTTCACGTTAGTCATCTGGAGACCTATGGGAAGTGTAGAGCTTAAAAGTACATGTTTTCATGTGGTATAGACTTGGGCTTTGTATTCAGTTTTATTGTGAAGTCTGAATACATTTAAACGGTTTTATAATTAGTACACAATGGAAAACAGAATAAAACTAAGACTGCTACCTCTATTTGGTGTATTAAACAAAGTAAACAAAGTTACACAAGTAACTATAAATGATTAGTTAACAGTTATAAACAGATGGGTGCCACACTGGTTCTCGTGATTTTATTTAGATATTTTTTAAAGAAGAAAAGAAAGAAAGAAAGAAAGTGTACTTTATTGGTCCCCGTGGGGAAAATCCCTCTCTGCATTTAACCCATTCACTCAGTGAAGCAGTGGGCAGCCACTGGGCGAGCAAAGAAGCATTTACATGGAAGTTTACTACAAATTGTACTTTCAACATTTTTCTGGGTCTTTCAGTACAATCAAGCCTGCAAACAGAGGAGTCAGCCATTAATGGCGATCAAAAATAATACAGGTTTAAGGAACTTTTGTTGGTGTAATTTTGCTACATCCATCTTTAATATACACTCTGTGAACTTCAACTAATGACCAGAAACAACAGAAACTGCAAACATTAAGAGTGCCATCAAAGATCATTTACTGTAATGCTGAGTATCCGTATTCTGCCTCACATCTAAAGCCCGATTGTCTGCACAACTGTTTACTCTCAGTTCAACAGAGCATTCATTTTCATTCACTTTGTGTATGTGAACCACACTGGTTAAGCGTGTCCCACTTTGTATTACATCAACAACAAGAGCGGACTGAGTGATTTGCAGGTCTGAATAGATAATGGATAATATCATCCACCATATAAATCCTGTGTGGTAACACTTTAACACTGATCAAGCTTTCATGTGAGGTCTCACAACAACAAACTGGATAATTTCACTAAAGCAAGTAACATATTAGTTTAAACCTGGGCAGCCTGATTTTGAATTTAGACACACATAAAAACAAACAAACAAAACCTCTTCAAATTTATTGCCCACAGTCTCAATAAACAGCAATAAAAATTAAGTGGTTTTTAAGCTGTAAAACGTAGGTGTGCTTTTGTTAAACTGATCCAGACTTTCTAATGTAAGATTTTACAATGAGACATGACCACCAGCTATTGCAGTGGAAGAAAACAAATGTCACCTTATACAGAGCAAAGTTTATCTTAAGAAAAATCAAGAGAAGAGACAAATTCAAAAAAGAAGAGAGCAGAAAATTAGAGTGGATTGAGACAAGAAAAGCAGAAAGGGGAGAAGAGGGGATGCAAATCATCCAAACAGAAGCAAAGAGGCAAAAAGAGGAGAAAGATTATAAAAAAGTATGGAAAGGAAACAGCGCTCAATGGGAGAGGGGAGAGACAGAGAGGCAGGCAACAGATCATTCAGTTCACGCACCTAATTTCTTGCTCAACACTTGTTTTTATGACTAACTGCACACTCAGTCAGAGACTTTGATCAGTTTGACTGAAGTTCACATGAAATCACAAAGAACTGACTTCACTGCCACCACTGACAGCAACAACAACAGGTGCATCCCAGAGAGACAGAAAAACTGCCAGATTCTAACTCACCTTCATCCTCATCGTTGGCCGTGACGGTGATGAGGACGAAGCCGACCTCCTTGTCTTCCTCCACGCTCACCTCATACACCGGTTGGGCAAATGCCGGGGCGTTGTCGTTCACATCGGTGACGAAGATCCTGACATAGGCTGTGTCTGAGTCAAAGTTGGACGGAGGCTTTGCTCAGGAATATAATTTCAACGTATCCAAACACATGCAAGACTCTCTAGACTTTCGTTTTATAAGGTCTGCAAATGATCTCTTTTATATTAATTGGACTGCAGGCCTTCTCTCTGATTGTGCGTTACCTGTGTTAGGCTGGCCCTGCTGGCCTTGTCGGGCCGACTCCGAGCCGTCCTGTGACTGCACCTCTATCAGATATGAAGCTTTCTGCTCACGGTCAAAAGAGGCTCGAGTGAAAATGATCCCACTGTGGGAGTCAATGCTGAAGAACTGAGAGTCCCCACTTTCATCCTTCAGGATCACATAGTGGATCTGAAGAACACAGAGAGATGCAGTGAAGCAGAAAAAGAACAGGAAGTAGAATATCATTAACGATCAGTACAGACGTTTCTCACCATCCCGTGCAGACCAGAGTCCAGATCAGTGGCTGACACCTGAGCCACAGACGTGCCCATCTGCGCTCCTTCGGGAACCGTGGCCTCATAGGTGGACGACAGAAAGAAAGGAACGTTGTCGTTCACGTCTGAGGGGGAAAAAAACAAAAAGAAACAGTAGAAAAAAATATCCTTTATTTTCCCACATTCATATTTTTTTGTTGTTGAAGGATCTGGCAAAAGAACACATACAGCCTGTCATGTCCATGAAAGCTGATTAAAGTGGATTAAAAACAGACAGAGAAAGAAAATGCTAGAAGGAATGGAAAAGTGAGCAGGAAATAAACAAAGAGAAAGAACAAGCAAGACAGAAGGCAAAGAGACAGAAATAAGATTGGATTTTTAGAACAGCAGTAAAGGAGATTAAAAAGTAAAGATGAATTACAGTGAAATAAAGCAGAAAGAGACAAAAAGGCAAAATTTAAAAAAAAAAGTCCATCAGAAAGTGAAGCTGGACTATGTCTACCCTCACTAATGAAAACTGAGTTATTAGTGAGGAATTATCCTCCAAACACCCTGAAGAGTCCACAAAGCAGCTTGTCAGCTCACTTTCAAGCTCCGCTAAGCCAATTACAGCGTCCGATGTGGGTTTGTTCAAAGCCAATCAAAGTCAGGAAGTGTTTTCTCCTCTTTCCTTCTCTCCACCCGCCTACAGATGCTGTTTGGGAAGTGAGTCACTGTTAAAGGGAGACGGCATGGAGCTGACACCACCGGTCGCTTCTGTTTTCTTCTTTTTCTGCCAGAAACGACCCTGGATATGAACCGCACTTCATTAATCTTTCTCTTCTCGTCATTTCCTCCAGCTTGTCTCTCATTACACCCGAGTTTCTGTTGCTCACCAACGGCTTCTTTACATTTGATGGTCAGAGCTCTGCTACTCATTTTAAAGTCCTTGTAATGGCAACTTTTAAACCACTAAATACTTTGCTTTGTTCATCAATATAGCATATTTAGAATTGTGAACATATCTATCAATATGCAAATAAGTCAATATCTCATCTTTGAGACTCACTCACACTGAGTGCATATAGCCAACAGGGGCCTTGTACTATTTAAATGAAAGAGCTGTAAGTTGATTGGTTACCTGTACAAACCTATGGGACTGAATCCACGTTTTTGACTAGCAGTCTGGCTAAAGGAGTTGAAAATGTTTGACCCTTAACCATACAAACTCACCTGTCACATTAACATAGACCGTGGTAAAGGAGGCGAGCGGCACAGCAGCGACATTCTGCACGCGCACTCTGAGCGTGAAGAAGCGCGTCGTCTCATAGTCGAGGTTCTCGGCTACCAGGATGGACGCCGAGCCGTCGGCCCGGTTTGGTTTCATGTAGAACCGCACTGGCATGTTGGTCTCCGGTACCTGACCCTCCTCCAGGTTGTAGGTCACCCTGGGGTCGCCGAGGGGAGATGTTGCCTTGATGGTCTGTTGACAGAGGGAAAAGAACAAAAGATATGTTTTTGTATCCAAAAGAACCAGCGTCTGCTTGCACATTATGACTGTGTGCGCCTGAGCTTCCTAATGTCACGGCTTTTCCTCATCACTTTGTGTGTGTCGCTTTTCCACTGAAAAAGGGGCAGAGTGATTTGAAAAGCAGAAGAAAAACTTGACAGGAAATGACACTGTGAAATATACTGATGTCATGCACACCAAGGGACAGCAAGCGTGAGCTGGCCATTGAGACTTCACAGACATGGTGGATTATACAGAACTTACCTTTGTAGTGAGGGAGAGACTGAAATTCAGATTTGAAATTCTCTCATGGTACAAACATATTTCTCACATGAGAAAGACCCTTGAAAAATAGTTGATAGCATCAAACTTGTCAAACTAGTAACTTGCTTTTCTATGTTTTCCATCTTTTCCACATTAAATATCTTGGTATCTTATTTTTATTTACCTGCGTTGATCCTCAGTAATGATCACTGTCAAGGGTGTTTCAGTGTTAAAGTACAAAGTCGGAGACTGCAGGAGTCTTGGGGACATCCTTTGAGGATCATGTGATGGATTTCAAAAGTGACTGCTGCTCAAATATTCCAGATACATTAATGAGTTATAGAGTTCTCATCAATGCTAAAGCAAAGTATCCAGCTTGCTTTGATTATCAGAGAGGGAATTATGTGGCTAATCCCAGCTTCCGTGTTGAATTGTGTATCATTTATTAATTGCTAGTAAATATATTTATGTTATTATTTATTTTAAATGAGCACCACCAAAACAAATAACTTGCTTCTCAGGTAGCTGGAAAATCTCATTTAAAATTCCTTTGCCTATTGTAACTAATATAAAAAAACATCTTTGGGTGGAAAGTTCCAACTTACTCTCACCCCAGGGTGTCAATTCATGCTTTTCTTTTAGATTGAACTGGCCATTCAGAAATATGCACAAGGTGTCCTTTGGCTTAAGTGCCAAGGTGTAAGTGCTTACAGCAGAATGGAGAGTGAGAGACAAAGGTCCTCTTTAAAGAGTGTCAAAGTCTGCATTTCGAGCTTGGATGAGCGACATCCCTGAGACTTGGGGTATTTATGATATGCCTGAACATACAGAAGTATATAGAGGACAAAATACTGTGGAAGTTGTTAGACCTTTACGTCTGAGCTTTATGGAGAAGTTTAGAACCAAGCTGTCATGATTTGAGTACACAAACCTCAGTTTGTGTTCACAAATCAGTGTTCAAGTTAGAATTGCGAAGAATGCAGCTTCTGATACAAGTACTAGAAGGCGGCATATGGGAGAAAATATATAAATGCAAGATCTATAAAAGATATCTAAAAGAAATGCTGCAAGATAAGAGATTGCAGAAGACGAATGTAGGTTTGCTCAGATCTGATGTCATGCCTTTGGGTCTTAAAATCCAGTTTGAAGAGTTTTAAAAGTTTTAAAAATGTGTGTATTTTTAAACAACCTTTAATATTAACTGGCAACACTGTTTTTGTGAAATTCAGTGTTGTTATATGTAGCCTGGTATTTGGAGTTCTTTTTACAAGTGCATCTTTTTCAAAAGCAAGCAGAGTTGGTCGTTTCTGACTAGAATAGGAACAGAGATCATCACTCAGACAGATTACATGCAGTGCCGACAGAATAAAAGATATCCCATATACAGACACTGGAAACTCATCTTCTCAAACCTCTGTTTACTCCTTTTGGGCTTCAAGTTTATAGAGACAGACTTATCTCCATTTCTGAAGCAGTTACTCCCACATTGCGTTATAATCCGTCAAAGGCAGAAGCCAAAGAAGAGTCTGTACTGGTTCATGATGACATCATGTTATCACACAGCTGCTCGTGTCGACAACGAGGTCGTACATCTTTATAACAGCTCCAACGGCTTCCAGATCTTTAAACTATAACACTCACCAGAAAAATGACACCCTAAAATACACAACTACATTTCAAAGAATGCGACGTTTTAACGGCCAGAGGTGCAACTCAGTCCTTCTATGGAAATAAAGCTCTCATGGTGAAAACTTTCCAAAATACCCAAAAAGGATTCGGTTTCTGCTTTGTTGATGTTTGTCCTTTTTGTGTTTTTTTAAAATAAAATATGTGTCTGGATCAGAGTGTGTTGTCCTGAGCTGTTCTTCTACCAGCAGCAGAGCTTTTAAGACTTGTGTTATGCTCCTGGCAGTAGACTAAACTGACCTTAGAGTGAGAAAGTGTGTATGTGTGTGTATTTATGTCCTCAGGGAAATGGAGTCATAAATCTGTTTACACAGTCACATTGTGGAGATATTGCTCCTTTCGGGCACAGAAATTAAATCATTAAACCTTATTACTATAAACCTCTTGCTTATGTTCAGAATGAGTTCAGGTTTAGGTTAAGGTCATAGTTAGGTTAAGTTGGAAGGAAATGCACAAAAAGTCAGTATAATGTCCTTTGAAGTGATGGAAATACGGTGTGTGCTATTGTCCTTCCTGACCGCACACTCCCCACCTTTCCAAGGAGGGGCTGTATTTTCCATGGCTGAGTGATGCCACCTCATTTTACAGTAAGCTATGACCTGGATTGTTAGACACACACACACGCGCGCATGAATTTCCAGTTAATTGACTCACTCTGATTTTTACCACCACAGTTTTTGTTCACTAAAGTGTAAAGGGGCTCATTTATTTAGATTGTAACTTCAGCTAAGATTCCTGTGTCCACTCAGCTGCAAATAAAATATGTCAGGTGGTCTCGGTAGCAAGCTGCGAAGAGGGTCATTGTACGAGTAACAGCAGTTAATATGGAAGCATTCTTGTATCATTAAAGCAGGAGTTTTGAACTGTTGGACAGAAAAAATGCAATATGACCTGTTTAATTAGCAGTTTTTCTGGTATTAATAATTAATGATGATGAAATATGCTTTTACTGGAGGGAGCATGCATGATTTTTTTTAAATCTTCCTACAACGACATGACTGAAAAATCAAGGAGAAAGCAAGGGCTGTCTATGCCTGCTTAGATCCTGCAGGCAGATGAGTGGGAGAGAAAAGGTTGCTGACGACCACTTACGAATAAATCTTTTCTTAATTCAGTGTAACGGTGCATCTGTCAGCCTGACCGCCACATCTATAAATGGTTCCGTAAAATGGCCACTATAAATATAAAGTACAGTCAGTACAGAATCATTTAACCCCTTTAGTTCAGGACATGGTGGCTTCGAGCAAAGACTGAAAGCAGGGGAGAACCTATCTCAGCTCCAGTGTAAGGACAAAAATCACCTCTGAACAACCGTCGCCCTTGTCGTCACTTCCACAAGAGGTAACATGTTTCCCCTGAGTGAGAAATGCTGTCTGCCACTTCAAACACTGAAACCCTTTCAGCCCTCAGACCCAGTGACCACAGCAGCTCCAACAGTCTCAATCTAATGCATTTACCAACTACTTAGTATGCTGGGATGACTACACACTCTCACACACAGAGAAAAACACTTAATTCTAACATTTAATTCTTGCCTGCTTGTATTTGCATGCATCCCTGTTCTGCAAATATTATTGCCACTGTGCTACTTCTCTACTACCTTTCAGACCATCTATCATGCAGTCTTCCTCCACTTCATCTCCATCTTATCCAGATTGCAGAACATCTCAACCGAAGCCACTTCAAGTCATTTGCTAACTGTGTTCCACTACAACTGTCTGAACTCCGGGGGTTCCCATCTCTATTTCCTACTTTTCATATCATCTGCTCTAAGATGTGGATTTTCATCAGAATCTATTAACCGAAAAGAATTTTATGTTACACGCTGTTTCTCCAATTAATTTCATCTTTACTTCCAAACGATCTCTCCTTATTATATTGATTTTTAATTGATGAGTATAAAATTGACTTTTAATCCATTTTGCTTTCCTGCAGCAGTTATAAAGGACAGATGAGACTCTGACTTTCTTGTTTGGTTTTTCCATTGGTAGTCTCTTAAAAATTTTAAACAGGATGTTAATCTAAAATCTCACAAACAGCCCGAGATGAAGGCATCCGGTTTCAGGTGAAGAGTTGCGCGAGGGTATGTTAGTGGAGCGTGGCTCAGCCTCACAGCAGGCCGAAGCAGCAGAGTGTATGGAATCAGGACTAATGAGAAATCATCTCATTAGACATCAGTGCAGCGTGCTGAAGTTAAGCTGATCAGTGTCTGCCTTCCTCTCCCACACAGATTAATGCCCGTGGAGATATCGCAGCAGATCGCTCTCAGCTGGTGCGGCTGGTGCTGAGAGTGATTCAGCAGCTGGAATACAGATTGCCCTGTCAGCTTCAAATGCTAACAGTTAGCAGTCAGCTGAAAAGGGTAAGGTGGGGTCATCAGGGTTGGTGTGTGTGTTTGTAGGGGTCTGCTCCATTTTTTGATGCTTACATGTGGTAATTACACTTTTAATGGCTCCTTTGCTTATTTATCTGGGAAATAACATAATTAGTGTTTCTGCCTCGTGTGTTTCATGTCTTATTATCTCATTTATCAGCCCGTCACGTGGGTAGCCTTATTAAACTGATACAAATCAGCCGAAAGAAAGAGATGGACGGTGTCTTCCAACCCCCCACCCCCCACTGTGCTCTCTGTTATCATATTCCCTGTGTTTTCTGGAGCTGAATTCAAAATGTAGTTGTTCTCGTTTGCATATTTTTCTAATAAAATGAACCAAAATACCACACTGTAGAATTGCCCATGCTGACATTTAACATGAGTGATTACATAGAAGGTTCTCTGGCCCATATGCCCGATGGCGACTGGATTGTTTATCTGCAGTCTTTCATAATGAAAATATGGTGATATGAAAAGGCAGACAACTGTCCATCCCTATTGCACGCTATTCAAAAAACTGCAATGCACACAGGTCAGAAATTCCTTCATTTTGTGTGATACTGCAATACATCAGACATATTCTCTTTTATCAGATGCTTGAAATGAACTTCTTTTTATACTTTCCAAATGATTTTTAAGCATCAGTGGATAGCTAGAAGATAGATTTTAAGGTAAATCTAAGAGAATATTTAAAGTCATTTGTGGCCATGAGAGAAAGTGTTTGCATAAGAGCGAACACTAAAAACATCAACAGGATGAGGAAGAAAACAAGAGGAAATCAGCTGATGAGGAGGCCTATTATAACATGCGACTCTCACACACATAAGCAGGAGATGACTTCAGCTTATTGATATGGAGATTTAATACACGCGCGCACGCAGAGCATCTTCCACCTCTGCAGCGGCTCCCTCCCTCTGCCTCGTTAACAATGTGATTAACAGACCTTATTAAGGCTGCTAAATTTAAAACAACAGTTCCTCCTCAGCGCAATTAACACCGCAGGGGAGACAAAGGAGGGAGGAGGAAGAGAGGGAGGAGACATTTCAGCCTTCCATTGTTTTGTATATGTAGCCAGGTTTGGGTAACTTAACATATTTGTCCACTGAATTTATTGCTCATAAAACATTATGTATACATGGTTTCAACATGCAGACAGATGATTCTCAGTTGATCACAGTTTTTTGTTTTTCCTTTGCCAGTATTTTGTCCAACAGTTGTGCATCTGGGCTCAGCTTTCAGGTAATACTTTTTGACAGGGAGAGCGTAGTGGAAAGATTCAGCCTTTTCTAGAGGAATGAAAAATGAAGGAGATGAAACATTGATGAAGGGAGAAAAATCTCACTCCCACAGTTAATTTGAACAAAACAAGACACATTCAACAAGGAACACATTCGTGTAAAGTGTATTCTTTCAGATGCAACTGTATCATCTGATTAAAGGAGAAAGCTCGTGTTATTTTATATTTCTCCTACTGTCAACATAAAAAGACTAAAATCCACACAGCCTTTTTTTTAATCCATCTTTCAGTACCATAAAGCTTTCCTTTCCCTAATTTAGCACCCCTCTTCACTTCTTCTCACTGCATCATACAGCCTCTGTCAGGTTAAAGACAATAATTAAACGTCTGTTTTTCTGAGGTGATAGGAGTCCATTGTGACGCTCCGACAGCAGGTGTAATTTTCTTGCTCTGCTCAATCATCTCTGACAGATGGAGCTGTGGGTGGGAACCCCAATCACCATCATCGTCTTTTCAGCGAAAACACGGTGTCGAAAAGAAGCACAACAACACGCGAACACACACAGGATTACACTTACCCTCCAACTATTTGAAAACTGACTAACCTCCATGAAATCGAGCAGCTGGAGGGTAAAAACTCCTCTACCTTCTAAACCATCAGCTTAGGAATAGGAAGCAAATTAGGATGGAGGGATCAAAAGAGGAAAAAAAATCACCAGAGGTATACAAGCAAAGTGTGTGTGCATTTGTGCGTGTGTGTGTGTGTGTGTGTGTGAGATTGCAGTGAGTCAGGTGAGACAGACTCGGGGCTGGTTTGTTGTTTGCTCGGCAGAAAATATTTAGAAGTGCTCGGTTAAACGTGCTGACACAGAGAGAGAGGGATGGATGAGCTGGAAAGTGAGGAGAGAGGGATGAAGAAGAAGAAAGAGTATCTCTAGCCTCCTCGGGGTGCTGTGCACAGACGTGAAGCAGGATGTAAATGAAATAGAACTCTTTTACTGCTGCAGGAGGGTGACTGAGTTTAAATATTTCTCCATTTTTACGAGTCATCCCCTTCTCTCGCCCATGTCACCTCCGAGCTCTTAGGGCTACTGATACTGATGAAAAGAAACGCGTGCTTCAGTTCCCAGACCGGCACCTTTTCAGTCATACATTCACAAGCCACTTTGTTATGTACACCTGTTCAAATGCTCATTAATGAACATATCTAATCAGCCAAACTGGCAGCAGATATGCTCACGATGACCCGTAGAAGCTCAAACCAAGCATCAGAGTGAGGAAGAAAGGTGATTTAAGTGACTTTGAACGCCAGACTGGATGGTCTGATTATTTCTGAGATTATTTCTGAAATTACTGATTATTTCAGAAACTGCTGATCCACTGGGATCTTCCCACACACAGAAGTCAGAGGAGACTGGCCAGACTGCTTTGGTAAGAAGTCAACAATAACTCCAATAGTAACACGTAATACAACGGATAGGCTATAGGAGCAGAAGACCACACTGGGGTCCACTCCTGCCATCTAAAAACAGCAAACCAGGGACACAATTTGCACTGACTCACCAACATTGAACAATATAAGATTGGAAAAAAAACCCTTCTCTTCTGATGAGTCTCGATTTCTGCTGTGACATCTGAGTCCATGAGTCCATCCTGCCTTGTATCAGCGGTTCAGGCTGGTGGTGTTGTAATGTTGTGGGGAGAATTTTCTTTGCACACATTGCATCACTTAAACACCAAAGCATACCCAAGTATTTTTGCTGACAATGGGCATCCCTTTAACAAGGAAGCACACCATGTCACGAAGCTCAATCCATCTCAAAAAATGGTTTCTTGAAAAGTGAAAGTTGAATGTTTTTTAGTTATCATTTTACCATTTCAGGGCTCAATGTTCTCATCATAAACTCACCACTATCTTGGCATCTCGGACGGTGTTTTCCGGCACAGTGACCCAGTATTCGGACTGCTCCCACTGTGGTGGCTGATTGTGGACGTTTGTGATGATAACAGTCAGCTCCACTGAGCTGCTGCGGTTCCCTCCATCTGAGGCCACAATCTGCTGGTTGATTCTGGATGTCTGCAAAGAGATGAACAGGGAGTAATTAAGATCAAGGAACTCGTGATTCTGATCAGAACATTTTCGTTTTAACAAGTTTTACCAAACAAATAAGGGTGTTTGCTATTTAGAATTGATTTGCCTTTAAAACTTGGTCTTGTTATCTTCAAAATCAAATTTTAATGATCAAGTAGCTCTTTGATAGTTCAGAAAGACCAAACACTTGTAAAAATTGTAAATAGTTGAGCAGAGAAAGAAAGAAAATATTGATCCTTTAGTTTGTTTGCAAAAAGTGAATCAAGAAAGTGGGTAGGGATACATTTTCCTTTGCTAAATTATTGACTGAAGTGCTGCTAAAAAGAAAATGAGAGGCAGAGAGAAGAAGAACAGAAAGGAGATGACAGTGACAAAAGAAGAAGAACAGTAGGCATCATTCATCGCCGACGTTAGCTTAACAGACGGATTCGCTTCATTATGGATTTTCAGTTTGACATTGTAAGATTGTACTGAAGAGAAATCAGACACACATAATGATGACAACCATTAAAGATTTAAAACAACAGTCTGTTTGATGCAACTTTCATTCCTCACGCAGTGGAAACATCAGAGCAGCTGTTGCTGTTGGAAATAACTTTGACCTTGTGACCTCATAATATCCCAGTTGTGTTTAATTTTTTGCATTGCCTTGTTTACATGCTGAGGATATGCTTTTATGTGCATATTATCCAGCTTATTACATTTATTCATTATTAAAACAATGTTTTTGTGTTGTGATATGGCCCACCGTCTGTGCTTTCATGGAAATAGCACAAGGTCATCATAGCTGGACAGGGTTTAAATAGATTTAGGGTGACATTTACAATTGGATTGGGGTGGCTTGGAAGCTGTTGGGGTGAACAAAGTGCATAACCGCTGTGCTTGAATACCCTTCCTATAAGCCACTGTTTCAGAGAATTATAGGTCCATTTCCAAAATCCGGCATTAGTGAAAACTACTAATGATACTTATGCACTTAGATAATGGTTAATATTACATTTGAATCCTGCTAGACTTATCTCCAACGTCTGATACCACTAATCATACCATTCTTTTTAACAGATAACAGAACTGTGGTGGTATCAATTCAATTCAATTTTATTTATATAGCGCCAAATCAAAACAACGGTCACCTAAAGTGATAACTCATCATCATCAGTGCCTTGCTCTCAAATGGTTTTCATCATACTTATCTGACACATATGTTAGAATTCATATATATGCACCTATGGAGTGAAATGCGCCTCAAACGTGTTGCAAATGTATAGGACATGATTTACAAATGTGTACAATGAATTGGTGTGCAACTTTTAAGGACTCAGGAGCTCATGCCTCGATCCGCACACAAACACGAAGCATTCTGACCACACGTAAAACTACTTTACAAATGCATACATCCCGACCTGAATAAATACTATTCATTTACGCACAACCTAGTAAGTTCGTCTTCCGATAATTTTAGGTTTCAAAAACCTTTCTGTGCGTATCCTAAAACTACACGTAACATCTCACAGAGATACTCACAAATCAAGTCGCATTCCACATGGGGCTTTGAGACAAATTTCAGCTGTAAGATGCATTCAAGTCCCAGTGTAAAACTGGGACATCTGTGTTTTCACTGCATACGTGGCATTCTCTCTCTTTTTCCCCCAAATAAGTAGGATGTTTCTTTTTCTAAATAAACAAAAGAGCTCGTAACCTGTTTATTAGAAAACATGTTACAGTTACAGACTGTACTCTGCCACATGCTGAAATATTCAGGATCATTCATTATGCTAACATTAATGTTAGCCTACTTTCATTAAAGAATGGTAAGATTATCATCAGTGTTATTCCACCTGGATTATATCTACATTCAAAATATACAGAGATTAGTTCGCATATACTCACTGCAGAGGATGATACACAGTGATGCACAATCATGGTGTCCCCCCATCTGCAGCTGAGCATGAGTGACTTTTCCCACTTTTTCCAGCAGATTATTTCAACCATATATAAACCTCTATTCAGACTGTGAAGTAATTTGTAACTGTGTGTTTTGAAAGTGCTAATAGTGTTATTATTATAATTCTAACCCTTATTGTAGAGATTGGATCTTGCATCTAGTTCACTGTCTGTAATTTGTTGCAGGGAGTCAAAGCACAAAACATTGCTCTTTTTGAGGATGGTGTTCATTTCCAGGACGTTTTAGCAATTTGTGAGAATGAAATGAGACATTTTTGATATGAGAAGTAATTTTGTAAGTGTGGACACTTGCAGACATTGCATCATGCTGCAGCATGAAGAGGCTGCTGATGTGCTTCTGACCTGAGAGATTGGGTGGTTGACATAAATCCACCCAGTGCTGGGGTTGATGTGCAGGTAAGCCGGCTTCTGTCTGGACAGTGAATAGGTGATTGCCGCGTTGCTCCCCTGGTCATCGTCATGAGCTGCTGCTCGCAGGAAACTAGTTCCAACTGGAGTGTCTTCTCTCAGAAAGTCTGACAGGGAAAACATCAGCTGTCATATGGGGAGCGAAGTTCTACTAGCACCAGTTTGAGTTACTGCAACTCCTACTACTATTACAGGAACCGCTATGGTGAAACACTGTGTATGTCTAAAGCACGAATACCCAAATCATTACAGTTGACTGAAAGCAGTGTAACATTATGTTCTGTGTTGGTAAGCAGGTATTATAATAATGGAAACACAACATTGTGCCGGATCAGCAGTCTGTCACCTCATTTTGTCATTTCTGGGTCTCACTGTGCAAAGTCAACAGATGCATTTTTAAATTTAAGAACATAACCTCCAATCCTGCTGACTGTGATGTGTGTCAGCGCTGATCAGACAACAAAAACAACGAGCAGCGACGAGGTGCATTTGCCTCTGTAAGACTGCATTTCAAGCATTATGTCAATAATAATGTCCTTTTCACAGTCACGGGTCTCACTGGATACATTTCAACTGAATAATCACATCAGATCCTGCTGAGTCTAATGTGTGTCACAGAAAAACAACCAAAACCAGCAGGTGGAGCAAACACAGGATTTTCCTTTCAGGGTTCACTTTGACAAACAAAGAATCTTACATCACCATGGTGAATTTCTTTTGTTTATATTATGCCAATTAACATTAATAGTAAGATATTTTGCTGTTAGCATCATTCTCAATACACAAAATGATTTCATATTCTTTTTAGATTTTTTTCTCTTTGTTGTACTTCACATCGATTTATGTGATTGATAGTTGTGGAATTGCTTTTTTCTTTATTAAATGTAAATCTATGTCATATTCATATGGTTCTTGTTGCTACTCCTATCTTGCTTGGTTACACTTAAAACAGCCCAGAGTTATAACAGGTACCAGGGAACCCGAGCCCTGTTTAGTTCTACAACCAGAATTTACAAGCAGAAGTGATGTTTTACATTCATTTATTGAAGTTTCAGTTTGTGCCTCTTTTCATAAAGTTGTTCATATCAACTGTAAATATGACAACACTTAACATAAACATGGTCTGGGTTTGCATTACCAACCCAAAAGATAGCTGGTGATTGTGTTGTCTCCTTAAGCAGAAAATCTTTGCACTGAAATACATGTTGGTAATGATGTATGGATAACTAAGAAAAGTCTAAACAAGCTCAAGATTTCCAGCTCATTTCCATAATTTGTAAAGGAACCCCCCCCCCCCCCCCCCCCCATAACACATACACACTCACAACTGCTAAATAAATGCATGTCCCAGAAACATTTCAAGCTGCCTCTTAAATAGTTAATGAGACACTCTGTGCGTTTCTCTAATCGGACGAGAAGAACTTCTGACACTATGCTTATCAAAACACATATTTGCACAGATAGTAAACAAACAGAGAGCTCTGGGACCTGCCAGCGAACATTTCATCAGTCCTAAGGGGTTTCCAGGATTACAAGGATGCAGATTGATGCATGATGGTGACGACAAATACACGGTTTCTACACTTCCTCTGCTCCCTCAAAACACACAGCTACAGGATGTTTTTGTGTTGAACAAGAAGCGGACGGACTAAGTCACTGGGAGGAGTCGTGATGGTACTCACACTGGTAGCGGCTGTTTTCAAACTTGGGGTCGTTGTCATTCTGATCTGAGATCTGCACTGTGATCTGACAGATTCCAATGAGCGGCTCTTCTGCTTGATCGGTGGCCGTCACAGACAAAGTATACTCCCTCTGACACTCCCGGTCAAAACTCACTGCTGTGGTTATCACACCTGACACACAGTGAGGACATTAGCACACTTAGAATTTCAGTTTGTCATTGTTTGGACTGAATTGTAAAGCTTTTCTGATATCCAACAGGTACTGTGTGTGTAGAAACTTTTGAAACACACATATTTGATAAGACAGTAAAACCTTAATCACATAAGAAACTCAAAGAGGTGTTTGTGAATTAAGATTCCAAGATTTTTGTTGGATACGACCAGAAAGGACAGCTTTAGAAATGAGCATACCAGAGGAAAAGCTGTGGTTGAGCGATTTGGAAAAAAAGTAAGAAAGAGGGAAGGCTGAGATTTTGATAATATATAGAAAGGAGGGATTGTGACAAAAGAATGTTAAACATGGAGCTGCCAGGCGAGAAGAAAAGAGGAAGACCATTGTGAAGGTTCATGGATGTAGTGAAGGAGGAAATGCAGATGGTTGGAGTGACAGAAGAAGGTGTGAGGAATATGGTGAGGCAGATGATCTACTGTGGAAATACCTAAAAGGAGTAGCTGAATAAAGAAGCTGTGGAAGAACTGTTTGTAAAAATTATAATGAGTGTTTCTGAGCTTACCAGTATCAGGATCAATATCAAAACCAGATGCCACTCCGTCTCTGTTCATTATGCCATATTTGACCTCTCCATTGACGCCCATGTCAGCATCATGAGCCTGGACGCGCAGGACGAACGTTCCTGGAGGCTGATTCTCCAGGACTGCTGCGTTCAGGCTATAGTTCTGACACTGACAACCAAACAGCAAAGTCAGGGGTCAGAATTTGTCATTTAATTTGCAATAACGTAAAAATAAATAATAACTCGACTCACCTCCTTGAACAGTGGTTTGTTGTTGTTGATGTCATTTATTCCCACAATGACCTGCGCTGAGCTGCTGAGTGGGTATGGCCCACCAGATGCGTTGTCATCCGTGGCAGTGATGTTGAGGACGTACTGTGGCCCCCTCAGGCGTGGAGGAGGACTCCGCCGCAGCTTAATAATACCTAAACACACAAATACAGGTGGGGCAAATCAAATAGGGTAGAAAAGGTTTTTTTGTCAGATTCAAATTGAATATGTGCAGGTGGACTTTCTGACATTTCTAAGAGTTGTAATATAATTCACAAAAAGACTCAGATCAAATTGCTTGGGGCTAAATTTATACCTTCAGAAAAAAAGGGACATAATGAAAGTTCAAGTTATATCTTGTGACATTTTCAAGCCTTTAGATTGGGCCACACTAAACTCTATATAAAATAGCTTTATCCTTTAGCAGCTACAACACTTAATGGTCAGTAGCCTTTTTGTTATTTTGTGCCTTTACTTTTGTTTCTTTTACTTCTTTTACACCATTTTTGTCTTCAGATAAAGTCCAAAAGTAATCAACACATCTTTAAATATGACAGAGGCCTGGTGTTGGTTGGCAGGGCTCGTGGTTTCCTTTTATTTAGCAGATTTTTAAAAAAAAATAGAATAAAAATCAACATTTTCTACAGGGAGAAATACAAATTTCAGCTTCTTTCATGTTTCATCCAAAAGTGGTTTCTAATGCCAGGGGACACTGTTCACTTTACACGTTCCTCTGGAGGAGAACACAGAGTGTAAGTGCTGCTGTTCATGCTTTCCCTCAAAGACATCATAAAAGTGAAACTGCAGGATGTTTGTGTCTTTAAAAAGGGCCTCAATTTCACCTCAACTATTTGACATTTTTAAGTCACCTTAACAAGACATGTAATTGCAAATTATAAACGCTCACTGACTTTGCTTTAAATACACTGAATTCTGTATGGAAGTGTTTTCAGTTGGGTGTTCAGCTTCTTTTTTCAATGCTATTTACACTTTACCAGGCTACTAATATCTCTCATTATGAGATGGCAAATGACTCTGATACAAAGGCTGGTGCACACCAAGTGTTAGATGAAGCATTATTAATAAAATTGAGTGGCTCAGTTACAATACCAATTCCAAAAAAATTGGGATGCTGTGTAAAATGTAAATAAAAACAAAATGATGTGCAAATCTTACTCAACCATATTTCACTCAGAGTAGAACATATCAGTTATTTGAACTGGAGGAACATTTTGGAACTAAGTAGAGTGGCATCAGGTCAGGAATATGATTGGGTACAAAAAAAGAGCATCTTAGCAAAGTTCCTCGATGTAAAATTCTGAAGACTTTAAATATCTCATCATCTACATGAGAAATCTCTGTGGGGACAAAGATGAAAATCAATATTTTGGTCTTTGGGACCTCAGGCAGAACTCCATTAAAAACACGAACAATTCTGTCCAAGAAACCATTGCAGAGACTCAGGAAATGTCTAGATATCATTGCCTATGAACATCGTTTCTCCACAAATGTATATCAAAGCTCGTTTAAAATGGACTGAGACAAACTGTCCTGTGGTCAAAAAAATCAGAATTTGAAATTCTTCTTGAAAAACATGGATGTCAAATCTTCTAGGCTAAAGAGAAGAGGGACCATCTGGGTTGTTATGAAAACTCAGTTGAAAAGCCTGCATCTCTGATGGTGTTGGTATGGGGAGTCAATCAGTGCCTGTGGAAATGGCAGCTTGTACAACTGGAAAGGCTCCATCAATGATTAAAGGTATACAAAGGTTTTAGAGCAACACATACATCCAGACAAAATCTTTTCCAGGGAAGACCCTGCATATGCTTAACAATAACAACTCTAAACCATTTACTGCATCTGAAGAGTCTGGATACCGAACTAGCTGGTCTCCAGTCCAGACCTTAGACAAATTGAAAACACAGCAAAAAAGTCAACCGAGGACAAAGATGAGTCAGGACTGTTGAACAGCTTTATCCTACATCAGACAGGAATGGACCAACATTCTTCTCACAAAGGTCCACCAACTGGTTTATATAGTTCCCAGATGTTTATGGGACGGCCCTGTCTTAAATTTTGTGAGACCTGTCGCTGTGTGATTTACGAATGTGTAAATCACAGGAGAAAGATAAATACCTTAGGGGTTGCACTAGAATGTGTACATTTTGTCATTTTAAAAATTTACTATGTTTTCTATGTTGTACTGTCTATAAAATATAGGTTTATATTTGCATATCAATGCAAATATATCTTGTTTTTATTTATCTTTTACACAGTGTCACAGCTTTTTTGGATTCAGAGTTTTATGTAATGATGTTATGTTCTTTTAAATTTGTTACAGGCTATTTTCTGGTTATTTTCCCATCGTTTGAGTTATACACATACAAATGCCGAATGTCTGTGGATGGAGGCTCCCAGCCTCTGTGTCCACAATGGTAAAAGCTTAAGTTGGTGTAAAGGACAACTGACACGTTGAGCTTAAAAACAACATAGATGAAACGCATTGCTGTGATGTTTTCTGCTCTGTGGGTCACCAACAGCACAGATTGTTGGCACAAACTGCAGCCAGTAAAAAAGCTCGCATTAGTTTAACTCTGGCCTAAAACAAATGTCATATTTTTCTGCGCTAACAATCACTTGCACATTAACATAACAGAGCAGCAGTGCAAACAAACAAACAAATAAGCTGCTTTGGTAGAAACATGAATAGAGACACAGAGGCTGGGAGAGAGAGAGAGCGAACACATCTACATGAAAATACTTCAGAACTCTTTGAAGTGACAAAGCAGAACAGCCAAGCAAGCCAAAGGCCATCTGCTGCTGAAGTTCGCGCGTGCGTGTGTGTGTAAGAGAGAGAGACAGTCTTAAAATATCATTTATGTGCAAATGTTCATGTTTATATCTCTTTGTGCATGGACGCATATGTGCGTGGGGCACAGAGCAGTGCAGCAGTGCATGCTGGGTGATAAGGTGGCACAGCGGCTTAGAGAGAAAAAGACACATACACATGAACACACACACACACAGATAAACATGCAAAAATATGACTGAACATCTCACTGCTGCATATGAACTTTATCTTTAAAGTGTCTTTCTCTGACATACACATTTATACTTGTACTTTTGTGAGAAAACTCATGGACATGATGCAACCCCTGGCGCCTCACCCTCAGTGAATACAGTTTTTTTTTTATTTGCACACACATACAACACAGTAACATCCTTTAAATATGAATGAATCAGATAAGGCAGGAGAGGTCAAGAAGTAATTATCTACACTCAATTTAAAGCACAAGGAAAATAAACAGCGCAAGGGAAAAGGAAACATTCAGAAATGCAATGTGATTTTAAAAAAATCACAAAAGAAAAAAAGGATTCGAAATGGTAATAAAATGCCTACAAGCTTATCTTCTTGTTGTCAAGTGGTCCCAATCAGTAAGTGTGTGTGAAAGGTGTTCACCTTTTACCTAAATGCAGTATGAAACAGTGAATTTCTCTTTAATTCTGCCCCAAACTGAGAACCAATAAAAAAAAAATTCTTAGCTCAAACTGACCCTCACAAAGACACAGAGACAAATATGTAAATGAGTCAATTATGTCAAATAGTTTATATTCTAATAGTCTATATATTCCTGCACCGATTCTACATTTGTGTGTTCATGTTCTTTCTATTTATGCGTGCTTGTGTGTGCGTGTTTTCTAGGGGGGGTTCACTGGCCTTGTTAATGCTACCAAGCTTTATCCCAAATACTCGTCACCATGGCAACAATCACTTTATTCTGTGAGTGTATATGTGTGTGCAGCTTGGTAGAGTGATCTGAATGCTGCTGCTGCTTTGTGTGTGTATAAAAGTTATTGTTTGTGTTGTTTGTGTCTGTTAAAGCTACTTTGCTGGCAAACAAATAAAATGCTCATAATCAGTTAATGAGTTTTTGTGCTATTCAAAGCAGACATCGCTGCTGTCAGTCCATGGGAATATATCACAACAAGTACTGGTCAAAGGAAGGGAATATTTACTTATTCTAATAATAATTACATTTTTTTTTACTGTCTTACTATAATAATCATAGCAAATGCATGTAGGTCTGTTCCTTTTAGATGCATTAATTCATCTGGATGAACCTTACTATATTAACTGCCCTTTCTCTTGATGTTCACACAGTGTAGCAGTGGAACAGAAACTGTCAATCAAAAAGCTGTTTGTCTGTGTGCAGCTGTGATGCACTGAAAGTGACCAATCGTAAGATGACCAGAACATCCCTTGGTTTCTGCTTGAAAACTCTTAAAAGCCAGATCAGTTGGATTTCTTAGGATATTTAGGGCTTTTTTACCTTTATAACCACCTGTTAGCGTTTCTGCCTTCCATGTCTCGTCTATTTGATTGGATGAAGATGACTTGCAGTTTTTTGCTTTGTGCTCTGAGAGATGCTCTAGTTGTAAAACATTAGTGCATGCATATACATTACGTAAAGTCTACACAATTGTTCATGAGTCATTTAATAAATCCGAGCTGCAGCTCAGCATTCATTAGCGTAATTAGCTGCTCTTTTCCTGCCCCCTCAAGAAAAGTTGAGACTGGATAAACTGCAAGCATGTCACTACTAGTTGAGTTTGGTCAGAACCACTATAATTAAAAGCAGATTGTTATTTATGTCTGCAGTAATTTTAACTTGGTGGTATTGCTCTGCAATGGCAGTGAACATGACACCGATTAGTTAAACCCAGGATAGAAGCACATGAAGTGGCTTGCAGCAACTGTGGGGAGGGGTAAAACCTTATCAATAGTGTGCCCTATATGAGATATGCCAGTTGGATGTGTAGAAGGATATGAGATGAATTATCAGCCAATGAGGGTTGGCGTTAAGATCAACCGTTATCAGATGTACTTGGACTGCCAATTAAATTTGGCTTCGTGGTTTGCCTGAAAACCTGTTGTGCTCATTTCCTAATAAGCAAAATGCTAGAGCGTACATCTATTTTCATGTTATTTAAAGCACTTTGCAAGTACATTTTGTGAAGTGCTATATCACCACCAAACTGGGCCACCTTCAAACCCCCTGCCACCTGCTCCTGTATCAAAGACTCCTTAACCAAACGGCCTCAATCAGTCCCACTCAGCCCCCACCTCTCAACCCTACTGTCACTCAGCACCAGATCCCCACAGGGCTGGATCTCAGTCCCCTACTGTATCCCCTGGACACCTATGACTGTTTAATAAACCACCGAACCAACATCATAGTCAAGTATGCTGATGACACCAACGTGGTTGGGCTCATCTCTGATGAAGATGACACAGCCTTCAGGGAAGAGGTAGAGAATGTGTCCTGTTGGTGCTCAAAAAATAATCTGAAGCTGAGCTCATAATGGACTTCAGGAGGCTCAGACAGGTCCACTCATTATAAATGGAGAACAGGTGGAATCTGTCTCCATCTTTAGGTTTCTTGGCACCCACATCTCAGCCAATCGCACCTGAACCCACTTCCTCTGTGTCCTGAGGAAAAATAACCTGGACTAGAAGCTGCTGCTGGCCTTCAGCTTCAGCTGCTTGCTGTCTTATTTGTGTTTACATAAAAGAAGAAACACATTTTATGTACACCAGCTGCCGCTCCCTTACCCTTCTGGTTGTCAAGCAGGAAATTGCTATCCTCATTGCCTCCAGTGATGGCGTAGGAGACGCCATCTCCGTCCGGGTCGTTGGCATGAACGATGGCAACCAGAGTGTCAGGACCGGCATCCTCACTTAGGAAGGTCTTATAACTAACAGAGAGGAAGAGAGAAAGATGTGTTATTTCTTTACTGCATACAAGCACTTTGCAGACCTAAAGAGATGAAGGATGTCATGAAAGGGTATTAATGTATGAAAAGAAAAATAGGCTGATGCCAGAATGAGAAAAAAGTTCAATAAAAAAGTAGAAGAAATAAAAGTGTGAAAGAGACAGTGGAGCGAGAGGAGAGGTGAAGATGAAGTGAAAACAGATGGAAGAGAACAGTGGGATTAAAAATAGATTCTGAGTTAAAAACAAACTTAATTAACAGATTGACTCTGTGGGCGAGAGACCCAGACAGCGACAGGGGTGAGGCAGGAAAAAAAGAGAGAGAGAAAGCTCACAGCTGATGTTCATTATTAAACAAAGTTGTATTAACAATTCAAAAGGTGACAAAAAATGAAAACGGCTGCAAAGAGTAGAAGAATGAGGATAATTCTTACACGCTCTGTGAAAAGATGGGTGCCTCGTCATTGGTGTTGGCGACTCGGATGCGGATTGAGGCTGTCCCGGTGCGAGGGGGTGTTCCTGCATCCACTGCAACCACCAAAAACTCATAGATGTGATTAGGGCGCTCATAGTCCAAGCGACGGGCGGGGCTGACCACACCCCCAGATGTGATGCTGAAGTCACTGCTGGGAACGAAGTATGAGATCTCCGAGTTTATCCCGGAGTCACAGTCCCGGGCAAGTACTGGATGGGAGGTGGGTAGGGTGAGGAGAGAGGTGAAAGAAGAAAGAAAATTAGTTGTAAAGTGCAGAAGATAACGCGGGGTAAATAAGGAACAGAAAGAAGGGCTCAGAGAAGATGGTTGTAAAGATAGAGGTGAGAGGAGTAGGAAACAGAGATGAAGAGATTGGATAAGGTGGAAAAAGAAGAAGAAGGGAGACATTTTTATTAATAACTTAGTTTGTACACTGTTGTAATGTATGTATGATTATGTGTACTTGTCTGTCTCTGTAAGGACCAATCTGAGTTTGCAGCCTTGAGATTGATGTAGTTAGTCTTCACTGTAGGATAAAATCTTCAAAGACGTGCTTGGAGGTTCAGACATAGTTTTAAGGTTCAGGTTCGGTTAAGGAGCTCAGTAATGTAGTATGTCAACAAGAGTCCTTGCAAAGATAGAGGGTAAAATAAGCATGTGTGTGAGGATGTGATGCTGGCTGCTCGCCTAATAAGAGCAAAGCCTCGCTGAAGCTGGAGTGTTTGATCTCAACCAGTCACCAGCAGCTATGACAGATGGCTCTGACTCACACACACACACACACACACACACACACACACACACACAAACACACACACACACACAGGTGTAATGTGTTGGTTTTGTGTTCACACAGACCCTACTTGACAGATCAGTGTGTGTGTTACCTTGCAGCAGTGAGGTTCCAGGTGCGATGCTCTCAGGTATGTTGTCTCTGGTGTAGATAGAGTGGAGGAACTCTGGTGTGCAGTCATTCTCATCCGTTATGTGTACAACCACCTGCAGGGAGCATCCCACTGTTATTATCTGGTATCAGATTATACTTTATGTTGGTTTCATATTCATTTCAGCGTGAGCCAGCAGGAGCGAACAGGTGAGTTATTTCATCACAGTAAGTAAAGCTTTGGGAAGTATGACACACAAAAAAAGAATTGGGTCACACATAATCACTGATTCGACTACATTTTAATGACTGCTACAGTAGATAAAGATGGAGCTTTATCTGCTGATTTATCTGATTTATCTACACTCCATGTATAGTGGCAACTCAAGCTGCGACTATACATAGAGTGTATAAAATTTATAATCAGGAGTCTTCACAAAACAAAGTTAACTTAGGGTTCTTAACTTATTTGTCCTTAAAACATTGTCCTGTGGTTTGCATGTGCCACTTTTTTCTGAATAAAAAAGCCATCTTCATGAAATTTAATGGTTAAGCAAAGATTTGACAGACACAGCTGGTAGGGATGTAATCAGTTTTTTCAATTTGATTACAAGAGCAGTATTTTGTGATTCATCAGGGTGGCGTTATTTTATGTCAGAGCTTTTTTGATTGTATAATGCAGTTTATTATGGGATACACACACAAAAGAAGAAATCAGGCAGACAAATTCTTTGTTTCAGGTTTATATTAAACTAATCAAAATCAAAAGACCCAATCAAACCAGTGCCTATGACAGAATGAAGAGAAAAACCATGAAGATGTAAATTTAAAGTCATTTTTGTTTTGTTTTCAGACATTTTCTATTTCTTATCACAAGAAACTAGAATGTCTTAGTGTAAAATTCACAGCAGACACTCTGACTTTATTAAACGTATATACTTTTCAAGATAATTGAAGCAAACATTGTGAAGACATGTCCTCTGGTCAAGGATGAAAAATATTTTCTCGTTCTCCCCACTTCTCCTTCAAACGTCCTAAACCTTGAGCCTCTGCATCATCACCTCTCTGCTGTTTCAGTTTAGTTTCACCCACTATCCCGAGCTCCTGGAGCCCAACCAAAATGCTATTTTCCATTCCCATAAAGCCTGATTTAACTGGTAAGGCTGCAGACATGACCAGTTGAGCACAGCTTTTCTCGGCAGTCCTGAACCTTTGACACACCACCTGTTCAGTAATAACAGCAGGGCAGAGGAGAGGCGAGCAGAGAGGATTTAGATGCATGACTGCTTCTGCAAACATGCACTGAATATTTAGAAGCGTAAACAGTAACGCTATTCCTTATTAGTTTTTTTTTTACATCCAACTCAACAGGTGAATATATATTTCCTATGCTGAAAGACTGATACAAAAGAAAGAAGCACATACACACCTTTTTACATCGGAGAGACACAAAGGCAGAAGCACTGACTGCAGTCACTGTGGTGCAAATAGTAATCACTTGATAACAGTAATTACTTGATTTTATCCTTTGCTGCACATGATTTGTGTGACTTATTTTTACTGACAGAAAACATTTTTCATTTCTGGGGGATTCATTTGTGCATGAAGAATAAGAGCAAGTGTTTATTAGTAATAGAAAACATTGTTAAAGTTGAGAGCTTTATGAAACACCACAAATACACTTTTTCTGTAATATCTGCTAAGAAATTGATTTCATATGGTTAATAGATTTGACCAGTTGTTACTTGAAAGTGATAAATACAAAAACCAAGTAAAAACACAAAGATAACACCGTTTGACAGGCATGAAGAGCTTTCAGCTGAGAACTTGGCATTTCTTCTGTTTATCCATCTTCAGTACTGTTGATCCCGCTATTGTTTGCTGAAGCTTTATCAGAAATGGTTTCAACTGAAGGGTGGTTGGGAAACCATTGTTAAAGAAGGCGGAGAGTAAAGGCTAAGTTGTGCCAAATTATATAAGAACTGGAATGAAAATCATTGGAAACAGGTCTTCTGGAGTGATGAATTCAAACTTTTTTTGTTTCAAATTTTCATGAGTATGTACAGAGGTGGTTGGAAGAAAAGGACAGGAGTGAGTATGTACAGTCATTCATGGTGTGGGGCTGCATTTCAGCCAGTGGTGTTGGAGATCTAGCCTCTGATCTCCCAGCACGATATCATAGCAAACCATGTAATAGACAGGCCGGTCCACCGTGTCCATTTCACGCTTCAGGCCTCTCCAAAGAGTGAAATGAACACACGTGCACAAATTTTAGTACCAGCAGGGGGAGATACTATATTTAAAGCCAAGAGGTCGCTAGTGAGCAAGGAAGGTATGAAATACATTCCAGTGTCCTTCATCACTAGAGACAATTAAGCTAGGTGGCTAATATGTATTTAAATGTGTTAATAATGTATGTTTAAACACTTTCATGTGATTATTTTCATGGTAGCCTGGAATAAAAATATCTCCCTCTGCTGGTACTGCAACTTGCATGCATATCCATTTTACACTTTGGAGAGACTTGGTGTGTCTATTAGACATTTTTGGATCTCCACCAAGTAGACAAAAGGTCATGTACCTAAATTTTGGGGGAAAATTCCCATCAGCCAATTCCCATATACTGGGTGAAGATGGATTCTTTATATAGTTCAGGCAAAGACAAGTGTACTTATAAACTAATGGTTCAATAACAAACCAATAGCTGCTCACGGACATAATTTTTTTTAACCTAAATTCCCTTCTCTGTTATATATTTAAAGATGTTTTTCCTTTACAGGTGGCAAAGAGATGCTATTTTAGTGTGTTATTGAAACTATCTTGAAGTCTTGGGGTTTCTATATTGAGAAAATTGGGAAAACGTGTGTAGTCTAGATTCATATAATATTAACAGTCAAAAAAAGGTACTAAGCTTGACACCAAATGTCAATATAAAGCTGTTCGACTGAACAATGGAAAGAGACAGAGACATGTTGACGGCTTTAAAATGTCTGATGAAGGTGATGAAGCCAGAGGCAATAAAAACCGCAGAAGCTACAGTAAGGTGCAACATAAGCAGTGCTGCAAAACCCCCTCTCTCTCTTTTACATGCACACGCACTCACTCACACACACACGCGCACACATGCACACACACACACACACACACACACACACACACACTGGCATGCACGAACAGGCAGGGCATTTATAGTGAATTAGCCAGCCAAGCTTATAGAGCAGCAGTGGCCTTTGGGGGACACTGGTAGTTTAGCAGCTATTCTCTCTGTGTCTCAACCATCTGGACACTGAGAGCAGGTGATAATGGATTTCTCTTGGTGTGTGTGCTTGTGGGAGTGTGTGTTAATGTGAACAGATGTAGATATCTGTTGTAGTAAGTCTTCAAAGCTTACTCTGAGGGTAAAAGTCAGTACTTAGCAGCCAGGCTTTTGCACTTTACGTATGTGTGTATGTGTGTGTGTGTGTGTGTGCTCGAGCCACATATAATCTATTATTGTGCAAACCCTGTAACAAAATAAAAAGAAAGCTCCTGCACCACAAAACTGCTGATTCCTAAGTGATTCCTAAATTCTGAACGCAGCTTTGAACTTGTGCATTTCACTGAGTTTTCATCGTGAGAGCTTCACGGGATGCTCAGCAGTTTGTTTTTAGTGGTATGCTTGCAAAATAAACACATAAATTTAATAAACAGTAAATGAAAGAGTTGCATCACAGCATCTGATTCAGCAGCAGCACTTTCTTTCTCATTTTAAATTAATGAGTTTTCATCAGAGAAGTGGTATGCCGAACTGTCAAGGGTCAACACCCTTACATGTTCTCAGATATGTGTGATGATGAGCTGTGGATTTATTTCAGAGGCTGTGGTAACACTTACAACTCTGTATTGACCTTCCAATTCACACCATAATACTCCATGGCCATCATGTGATTTGACTGTAAGAGTTTAATATGCCATTGATGTGTGAACACTTAGAGTGCCTACCATTCTCCACCAGTTATCAGATATAATAAATTATTTTCAATCACTCTCTAACTTCTGTTTTCAATTATCAGGTTGTCTGAGTGTTATTTTTCCCTGGTTATTGTTTTAACTGCAGTGCACGGGACCATAACTTTGTCCCAAAAGATAAAGCTGTGTGTTAAAGCTGTAGCTACATGCTGTTGACATGGATGTATAAATTTAGAGCTTGCATTCACACATCAAACTTGTAAAAGTATTAGTCACTTTACACAGATTAATAAATAGTATATTTGCATGCTTGGTAGTGTAGCTGTACCTCTGCCACGCTGCTAAGGCCGGTGTCGGGTTCAGAAGCTCGGACCTGCAGGGTGTGCAGGTTGTGACCACTCTCATAGTCGACGTTCCTGGTGAGGCTAAGCGCTCCGCTCTCCTGGTTGATGCTAAACAAATTCCCTGGATTAACGAGTAGCATGTATGAGAGACTCTTCTTCTGGAAGGAGACAGCATGGACAACTGCAGCTCTACATGGACGTGGACATAAACACACACAAAGCAAGAAATTTAAGCAACATTAGCAACAGTTTTCTTACCAGAAAGAGAAAATAAAGGGAAAAATAGACTTGAGTTCTCCAAGATTTTATGAAATCCTTTTCTTAGACCTCTATCTTCTGCTGAATCAGATAAAATACTGTGTTAGTTTTAATGTATGTGTGCACCACTTCACAGTCAGCTCCAAGTAATGTCTTAGCATGGCTTAGCAAAAATGCTGCAGCCGCGGGGGAACTGTTAGCTAAGCCCCCTAAAAGTAGAAAATATCGAGAAATTTCCATATCTTTTGTAGTTCTTTAAATGTCATTACACATTGGTTGTGACATTTCCTTACCTACTTTAGCACTGTTGTTATTTTTATTGCTTGTATTCCTGTTTTTATCTGTGTAAAGCACTTTGAATTTCTTTGAATGAACTTGGTGTGCCTTGCCCAAAGTATAAACATGACCACAGGTCTGCAGAAAGCTGATCTGCATTTCTTTTTCCAAACAGACTTATAAAGTGAAGAGGAGCTGTGACGTGCTGGTCGAGCTCCAGTGCTGCGTTTAAAGTCTGCAGCCTTCATGGATTATTCTGAACTCAGACACCATTGCAACCCGATTAATCAATTTAACATAAACTAACACACAGGTATGCACAGACGCACATACGGTCAGAGGACACGTGCATGTGAGGACATAAAAACAAATAAAAGGGACATAATGGAAGAAGAGACACACAGAAACCACATGCAGAGATACACCCACAGACACACTGCTCACAGGGTGGCATGGATACTTGGATATTAATACAATGTGCTTTGCGCCAGCAGCCCCGAGGATTCACACACACACTCTCCTTCATGTTTATCCAGACCTCGCTTTTAATAAATATTTGAATTTGCCACACTTTCAAATTCTCAGCCTCAGGCCACACTCATACATCTGGGTCCTCTTCAACCACCTCCACCCACCCCAGCCTTCTCTGCATCATCCCTCTATCCTTCATTTTCTTCTCTTCCCTCTCCTTCCTTCCTCTATCATCCCTTCACGCTCTCCACATCCCTCCACCTCTCCCTCCTCCTCCTTCTTCTTCTTTCCTTTTGTCTCGCTCTACAGGGCTCATCTTTTCATGCATCACATGACATGCAAAGCAAGGGAGCAGGCACACACAGACAGACACACATATGCACAAAATGCCATTTTCACATTCTGTGTCTGAGGCAGTGGAATGCAAATCATGTTTCTGTATATATGGAGTCAGAAATATAAACAGACACTTTTGTTAATAAAACCTACTCACAACAATAGTACCAGATGTAAGATTACAAGTACTTCTAATATGTCTCTCTGTGTATAACCCTGTCAGTAACATATACAAACATATAAATTAAAAGCACATAAAACTGGTACCTGTTGGATCACTTCTAATGCAGTTGCTTGATACAAAGCAGCATAAGGTGCTGTATCAAAACTTGTACTAATGGATCATACAGGAAATATGCGCTTAGTATTTATTTTTATGTGTTAACTGCCAGGCATTTTGGTTTGTACACATCTGTACATCCATGCAAAGGGTGAACCCGTCATTGTCAATAGACCACACAAGATGGCGTCTTCTGGTTTAACTGGTGTAACTGGTGGAGGCCTAAATGCTAAAAATAAGACTTCAGAATTTGTCGAGTAGAGAAGGATCTGTAACAAGGAATGATAAGAAAAAGAAAAACTTAACACTGTCACTTTCACCTTTTTTACTTATTGAGGTTTATATTTCAGAAAGCATGCGTGTAGCAAAAAGCTTCTTTTAAGTTACAGTTTTTCTCAGTCGCTTTGGTGCGTTTCTCAGAACACCATTAACATTTGCACAGCAGTTAGTGCATTTCCCAAAACAATTAGTGCTACAGTCACTTGTTCACTGTAGAATACATGTAAACATAAAATCACCCATTTGGTAGAGCCTCCTCATGAGTGACAGCTGTAATTCACCTGAGATCAATTGTTCAATTTCGGAGACATTTCCAGGAACAATGATACAGAAAGGTATAGGATTTGCTTGACAGATGGCCAATTTTTGGCATGTGATAACTAGTTCAACAATTTTGTGTGTGATGACTCAAGCAATGGATGTATGACTATTCGTTTTATTGGGAATGACTATTCAGCATCCATAGGTATGATTACTTTTGACTGACATGACATAAGCAAATGGAAATGTCAGAAAGCAGCAGGGAAATGTATGGAAGCAACTGATTCATGTCCAAAATCATTTGCAGTTTGTTCAGAGAGAGGAGAAATTGCTACTATGATGTGCACAAATGACTGAGTGTTGTGGAGGTTGAACTAATAGTTATGAGAATTTCAATTCTGATCTGAGAAACGTACCAAAGCGACTGAGAAAAACTGTAACAACTTATACTGCAAATAAACATCCAATGCTATTCTTTGGGAGTTTCACTGTATGTATGCATAAGGCATATATTTCCAAAGAAACTGGTAAACCTGTGAGACCTAATTGACTTGTGAAGGGCTAAAATGTATAATAGCAGTCTGGCAGTTTAGATGAAATGTCTCAGATGCCATCTTGCATTTTACAGGATTTAAAAGATTAGCCACTAAGATCTTGACGTATTACAGAACTTTCGAGTGTCTTGGAGTGTATACAACTTACTAAATGTGAAGCCTCAACAGCATAGCCAGGTGGTTATAATGCTGTAAGTGTTATTCACAGAGCATACACACAAACAAGGGATAACAATATGTCAAACTGCTGTAGGGACTCACGGTTGGCCAACGGGTATGTTCTCTGGTACATTCAGGCTGTACGTGGAATTGGTGAACTGGGGTGGCCGATAGCCTGCAAGGATAGCAACAGTGGCTGGTGGCCCTTTACGACCATGTCCATCCACTGCCTGAACCCGAAGGAGGTACTCCTTACTGGGGGTCAAAGGTCGACCGGTTGTCCTGATCTCCCCAGAACGATGGTCCACCTCGAAGCACTCCTCATCACCTTTATAAAGAGAAAAGGAAACTCTGCCTTTAAAAACATTAATTTAAATGATAGATAGATAGATAGATAGATAGATAGATAGATAGATAGATAGATAGATAGATAGATAGATAGATAGATAGATAGATAGATAGATAGATAGATAGATAGATAGATAGATAGATAGATAGATAGATAGATAGATAGATAGCAGCCACAGCTGTCCAATTATAAAACTAAATAAGGTAATATGAAGCTAGAGGGATTCTCTGAGTATGTTTATTTCTGTGTGTGTTTGTGATTAACACGTTTTGAAGAGTCCCCACTGGAGAAGAGAAGGAAGAGGGAAGGGAGCAGTAGAAATGTGGAGACAATTTGACAAAAGAGAAAGAAAGCAGACATGGAAACTTTGAGAAGAGGAGGACAAGAAGAAAAGTACAGTTTAAAGTTTGCTTAGCCTCTCTGTCCACCATAATAACTGCCGTCATCACCTCTTGGGCTGGTGCAGAGTCCAACAATTTCAGTAGCTTTCATCCTATATTCTATCTATTATTTATTTCTAAAATCCCTGAGAAAATAGTTGTGTCTCAGGTTCTTGCTCACTTGTTTGGCAATAATCTTTTTGAACAGTTTCAGTCTAGTTTCTGTCCCATTGATTCTCAAGAAAACAGCCTTTGCAAAATTCACCAATGACCTCCTAATAGCAGCTGACTCTAGTCTATTAACCATTCCTCTTCTTTATTTCCATTACTATTTATGCAATTGCAGACTATCACACTATGTCCCATAATATCCTTCTTGACAGACTAGCCTCTACTGGAATTAATAAACCACCCATAAACTGGTTTAATTTCCATTTTTAAATCCTATCCTGGTTCAGTCAACTTAAATATCTCAGCTGAAATTTTCATTTCCAGTTATACCACTTGTTCTCCAGGGATCTGTTTTGGGGCCTCACCTATTTATCAACTGTCTATTTCCTTCTTTTGTAAAATTATCAGCATTTCAATTTCCATTGTTATGGTGATGACACCCAGCTCTACCTGTCAGCCAAACCTACCACCACTCTCCCAGCCACCTTCCTCCAGGAAATCAAATCCTGGTTTTTCTCATTGGCATCCAGAATGTCAAAAATTTTCCCTCCCGATCGACAACTCCTCAGTTTCTCCTTCCCCTCAGGTTAAGAGTCTGGGTGTCATCCTTGACAGCACACTTATTATGTCACTTGCTCCTCATACTTCCATCTTTGTAACATTAATATATAAAGACATTAATGTCTGTCTGTCACAACCAATAGTACTCCCATCTTTATTCACACCTTGGTTATGTCCTACATGGCTTCCTGTATATCTCTTTCTCTCATATCCATCCATAACTTTCAACTGGTCCAGAAGTAGTCACAGAAGTTTCTCCATTTATCACATCACATCTGTTGTTCAGCAGCTTCACTAGCTCCCAGTTAAATATCGTATTGATCTTAAGATTCTGCTCCTCACCTTAAAGGCAATCCATAACCTCCCTCTGCAGTACCTCTCTGAACTACTGCACGTTACACACCCATTCACATCCTCAGGGTTTCTTCTTCTCTTCTTCTTACTATGCCTTATGCCTGTTTGACTACCAAACAGTTGCTTCAGTTCCTCTGTTCCTCACCTCTGGAATTGCCTCCCATGAAACATCTGTAACACTGATTCTCTCCACTTTCAATTCCCATCTCATAATGCACCTCTTTAAACTGTCATACTCACTCTGCTGGTCTTCCACCTGTCATATGAATCCTCTGTTCTTAATTACTTTATATATTTTAAGCTTGTTTTACTGACTTGATTGATATTTTCTTGGTTCATTCTTGCACTTTTTTAAAACTCTTTTGTGTAAGGTTTTGAAAGGTACCCATTACAAAATGTGTTTTTATTATTGTTATTATTGTTAAAAACAAAGATAGGCAAAGTAAGGTACCACTCACAAAGGCCTAGACAACATCCGCGACCCCTAGACAACTGCTAGTTACTAAAAAAAGATTTGTATTCCCCAATTGGTTGGCAAGTGGTTGGTGGCCGAGGGAAAGTGGTTACAAAGAGGAAACCCATCCTGCCTGCTGCAGCCATCCATAGTTTGCATGGAAGATGTGTCTTGTCTGCATAAACGTGCTAACTAACCACAGAGCAATAGTGAAACTTGAAAAAAAGTGTGACACAGGCACACAACGAAACAAAGAGGCAAAGGCTGTATATCATGTCATGAATAGAAAGAAGATGAAAGGTTAGAATGGGCGGATAAAAAAAGACATGAAGGGCAGAGAAGAATCCCCAGCTGTTGACTGGAGGGTTTTGAACCAGCAGCTGCATCCAACCTGTCAATCATCTTCTCTTGTTTTGACTGCTGAAGGGAGATTTTTCTGACACTTGTTTGTCAAAGTCTCACTAAATGAGTTGTGGTTTGCTTCTAAAGCAGCGGTCTCCAATCTTTTTTGCGCCACAGACCGGTTTATGCCCGACAATATTTTTACAGACCGGCCTTTAAGGTGTCACGGATAAATACAACAAAATAAAACTAGTACCGGTACCGAAAAAAGAAGATTTATTAATAACACACATGAAAAGACCCAGGAAAACCGAGTAAACGATAAAAACGATAACAAAATAACGCTGAAAACCGATAAAAACCCTGAAAACCATACATTTCACACCTGAGCCTCAACTCTCGCGGCCCGGTACCAAACGACTCACAGACCGGTACCGGTCCGAGGCCCGGGGGTTGGGGACCGCTGTTCTAAAGCTCCTACAGATTGCCTTTATTGTCTCACTTTCATAATAATCTCTTTTGAATTAAAATTAAAACTGACTTAAAGTAGGTTTCGTTCAGAGACAAGAAGATGCATATTGGTTTCTTGCCCCTGATTGGCATAGCATGAAGACTAGGCAAGAGGCCAGGGAACCAGCTGGCAAACCTGTCCAAAAACTGAATAACAGCACCTCTAAAAGCTCACTGACTCATGCTTTATAACTGCATTCAGTGACCTAAAATATCCAATGACCTGTCCAATTGTTCTGGACAGACATGTAATATATGGTAGTTGTTACTATAGGAAGAAATATATTTTACTGTGGAATAACACTACTATGATTTTGTGAAACTTCTGAAAATAAAAACTGATATCTGTCAACCTCATCTACAGCTAGAGACTGCTATAGATTCTTAAGTTGTCACTTTACAATGGAACCATTAAAATTTGAGATTTTTATTCCAAATAAGTAGGATTCATGGTACTGCATTTGAGCCCCCTTGTGTAGGTATTTGACTATGCAGAGTGAAAGATTTTGGGTATACGGATGTGCTTGCGTGCACTTCAAAAAAACAGAAAACCCCAACAACAATGCTGAATGCTGACTGGTTGAAAGTTGGTCCTAAACAGGAAAGGGAGAGACAGCTGAATTTATCAGCAACATAAAGAACACAGAAAGTGGTTGAAGTGGAAATTATTTTTGAAAGTTTCACTTTATAACTTAGGTCTTCTCCTTGGTTGTTTGGAGGACCTACTAAATATAAAAAACATATTTTAAAAAATCTTGATGGTGACGCCTGACAGGAACTGGATCAGAAGATTTTACATATCAAATACAAACACAAAGGGTTACAAGTTTACAGTTTTATAAGAGTAGCATTCCTGATGATTAGATTGTCTTATTCATTTAATTTTTATAAAATCTAAGTTTAAATTAAAGTGAGTCTTGCAACTTGGTGTTGTTTTAAGTCTATAAAAACATGGCAGAAGGGAATGACAGTGATTTATTTCAGTTTTCTAAGAATATGTTGAGTATATTGAAGAATAACAGAAGATTTTGTAGATATAAAAAAAGAACCATTTGTTTCAACTTTTATTTTTTTAATAGTACAGTGATGTCAGTGAGTGCACACTGTTTTTAAAAAGACCCACAGAAACTGAAACTTTCAACTCATTTTTAAGCCACTAAAACAAAAACTGCAAATTTAGGATGCTGTAACTGATTAAAATAACATTAATGCCCCTAATTGGCTTCACTCACTCTACATGAATATATTTTCACATTGGCATGATGTTAAAAAAACATTTTTAATATAAATTATTGGATTATTCATTCGTACACATGTAGTCACACGCCAAGGGGAAGTAAGAAGCTTTTAATAAGAAAGCATTAGAAATTAGCTCTCAAAATATCTCCCCTTTACTTTCCTCCCCCATTTTTCTTCACTTAAAAAAAAAAAAAAAAATCCACAGCCACCGGCGCCCATCCGCCCACCCTCTGACTCTCCCACTCGCTGCCTCTCCAGAGACTTCCCTATTATTCCTGAATCTGGGAGCTTTCTTTGCCCCAGGGAGCGATTAACAGCGCAGCTCCATCCCGTTCTTGAGCATTTCTTTCTCCCTCTTCCATTTGATGGTAATTGAAATTCAACAAGTCAAATTTTTATTTATAAATCACTCTTTTGAAAAAAACAGGTTTGTCACACAGAGCCTGGCAGAGCTGCAGCGGACCTAATTACAGATACGAGCGGGAGATAAGAGCAGGAACAAACACATGACAGGTTTTTAGAAAAACTGACTGAAAAAAGATGGAGGTTTGACTGTGGTAGGTAAAAAACACCCCAAAACAATGAAAAAAATACAATGAGTCGGGCGAGTGTTGATATTATAAAAGACGTGTTAATGCATTTGAAATGTATCTTTCATCTTTGAAGGGTTCTTAACATCTTAATAGCTCATTTTCAGCATATACAGTATACAGAAAATATTTATATAGTCATTATGCACAATACAGCAATTTAAATAAGATTTTAACCACTCACCCTCAAGTAGGAAGAACTGAGCTCGTCCTAGTGTCCCATCTCGTTGTCGTGCTGACAGTCGATACACTACAGAGCCTGGTGTTGCATCAGGACCAATAGCAGCCAGGTAAGGTGAGGGAAACATCGCCCACTGCAGGTCAGCCTGACTGGGCATGCTCAGAGTTAACCTGCACAGGTACCAGTCATCACCTGGATAAGAGAGTAAACAAATATGACATTACTACATGTAACTGATTTGAAAAAATCCTGTTACTCAAGAATCCAAGATAGCTCTGAATAGCTACCATACAGTGATTAGGATTATGTAGCTGTCCTTCTGAAAGGAATGGTTGCATTTAGCCAACTTATTACTCCCCCATGTACCTGCTCCACTCTCACTTGAAAATAGTTCAATTGTTATAACACCATTAAGTTTGTGAATGTTACTTCTCTCGCAAAATCAAGAAGGAGGTGAAACTTAAAATATAAGAGAATGGTTCTTGCTGGTATTTAAACTAATCTGTTTATTTATGTATTGTTAAATAACCCTATTCAAAACTACCTTTCACCCAATGACGGCTGGGATAGGTTCAAGCCCCTCATGACCCTGAACTGGATAAGAGGAAGAAAATGGGTGGGATGGATAAATGAATGGATGGAAAGAAGCCCTTTTCAACTGAATACTAATCTTTATTGAGCCCAGGAAAATTCATAACATTTCTATAACCAAAAAAGATAAATGTTTGAAAAATGTCCTCAGAAGACAACAGAATCTGATTTAGTTACTTGGCCAGTACTGTATATACATATGGTTTATAGTTTTGTTATGGCTTCTTATCCAGTATTAGTATTGGATAGTATTAGTATTAATTCAATGATGCAGTTCAATGTTGAAAAATAACCTCTTTTATTTAGCCTTTGGTTTTAACCAACTGAAATATCTGACTGTTGAGCTACTAAGGTGACCAGTCAGTTTCTATATGTGTCTCTCAACCTGTTTTCCAGACACAGGACATCAAATAACTGCATATAAAATAATAATTATCCACAAAAAAATGGACTGTAGTGTCCATGAAATGGCTTTGTATTAAGAGTATGCAGTATGTATTTACAAGATTACAAATCTAAAATCAACATTGTTAGTAACACATTAGCCATAAAACTGCTAAACATCTGGTTTTAAATCATGTCTATGTAAAATATGTCATAGAAATGCATTTGCTTTTAGAAATAATGACTCTTTGTACTATAATATACAGTAACAGTCAAAAGTTTCAATTGATAGTGATTTAATAGATGATTTCTGTGCATCAGTGTTTTTATATGTTTTTATTTAAATGTTACCTAACAGTCCCTGTGTTTTGGTGGTTGGCTGAGTGCTTCAACTGCATGGCTGCTATTGTTGTCTCAGCTTTGAAGTGACGAAGCTTGTTAGCTAAGCCAGCTGCACTCGTTCAGACAGTGGTTCAGCCAATGGGGACAAGGTGACATCTCTCAACTTTTGTCATTTTTTCCTCATCTCTCATCATCACCTTGCTGCTCCAGAAGAGAACAGTGAAGGAGTGACAGGGAGGAAGAGAGAGAAGGAAGCAGTTCCTCCAAAATGAAACAACAGAACTTTCACAAGATCACAAAGACACACAGCAGGAGCTCCCATTCTCCCAGTCAAAAATACACACACGCACGCACGCGCATGTTTTTTCTGCATCCAAAAGTCAACTCTCTTTATATATTTTGTTGTGTCGTCTGGTTCTGAGGAGGCATTTGTTTGGTTTGAAGGTGCTTTGGCGCTAGCTGTTGTTTTGGCTCTTGTGTCGTTTTGCAACAGCAAAGGAGACAACAGCCTGAACAAGCGAGGAAACTTCACTTCAGAGAGACCAAAAAACGAAAAAAAAAGAGATGAGGAGGTGGCAGAAGAGGAGGTGGAGGAGGGAAGGAGGTGAAGACACAATGGTGTCTACCTTTGTTTCTGTCTTCTCTGAAGGTCTGTCAACAAACTGAACATGAGAGGGAGAAGGAAAAAGAGGAGGACAGGAAAAAGGAGGCAAATGAGACAGGGACATAAAGGGAGACAAAGAAGTAATAATAGAAAAAGCAACAGGAAAACAGGAGAAATGAACAATGGGGTGAAGCCAAAATGGGGGAAAATAAGGCATAAAATGCAAAAAAATTAGAATAAAGAAGGAATATGGTGAGCATAGATGCAGAATGAAGAAAAAAACAATGAGGAAAAAGAAAATGTGCTCCATCTTAGAGTTACCCATCAAATTCAAGTACACAAACACATACTATTACACTCAGTGTGACGGGCACTGTCAGGGGATCCCATTATCTCTGAATCTGCATCACCAAGAAATGTCCACAAATCAACAATATCCTCTATGTATTTAACTCTGTGGTTTGTGAATCACATATTTTTAGCTTCAGTAATCCATTATTAGTTACCTGTATGTGGAAAAATAACACTAACAGAAAGCTGTTGTTTCTGTAATGATTAATATTAATTCTGTATATGCCAAAGAAAAATTAATGTCCTTTCAGAAAAGAACAACTTAATCTGAAAATAAAAATATATCCTATTCCAGGCCAAAGCATGCTGTGACTATGATAAACACCCATAAATAAAGTGAGAAAATGAGCAAAACGCTAACTAAAAAAAGTTAAGGAGATGAGGGTGAGGCGATAATGAGGACGGAATCTTCCAGCTTAGCGCTCCACTGTCCTCTCCCGCGTTAGCCGGCCTTGAGTTTTTAGTCAATGCATAAAATCCAGAATAATCAAATCTATTTCTGTCTGTTGTTTTACATATGCTGTGCTGTGGGCCGTGCATGAAAGCCAAATGAAGTCTGTCCTATTATTATGATAAGCATCAACACGTTCAGATGCAGTGCCAGCGGTCAGCACATGTGTCAGCCTGGGTGAAAACTATAAAGCCAACCTTACTGTATGGAAATACAACTGCAAGGGGGAGCGAAGTGGACACAATGCCTCCTTTGTACCTCCAGGCTGATAAAAGCTCACTGACACTAGAATAATGGCATTTGATATATGATATAATACGTAGTCTCTGCAGGGTCACACTGCAGCTTGTTTATCTGCATTAGTGAGTGGAACACAAACCGCAGCCCCTCCTACATAAGTAACACTTTTTATTGGAAAATTTTAAAAAGTACATTTTGTATATTATTTAGGAGTCTACACAGATAAAGCAAATAAAGAGCTTACTGAACACTATGGGCATTAGAGAATGTCCCTGTTAGATTAAAAGAGTTTTGCATTATGCGCACAGTGTAATATATTTTGATGTTAGCCCAATCAGTGAAAACAAAGGGTCTCCAAACATCTTTGCTGCACACAAAGAACAGTAGACGAATCATCTGTCCAGCAGCCAAGACTATTACAGAATGTCATGACAAGGAGCTTAATAAGAGCTGGAAAATACTGCCAGAGACAAGAGGCAGGAGATGAGAATGTGGGACAAACAGAAAGAATTAGCTAAAGTGCTTCTGAGGGAATATATGCACGTGGAATACACAGCAGGCTTTCATAAAAACATGGTTTTGTAGATTCGACCTCGACAGCTGTTAAACCGGTATTTCATCTCAACATACATCCTAAAATGTAAAATCTTAATGTAGTTTTAAAAATGTGACTTAAAAATGTTGGACTGCCTTATTATTAACAAGTTGGAGTGTGTGATGATTCAGTGACTGCAAACTGTACTTATCACAGTTCAGTTCCTCAGAGGATGGTCTGTCTTTCAAAATGTTATTTCTATTACAATGTTTCAGAGGGAAACACATTTGTGACCACATTATATTTGGCATAGACGATGGGTTGTATATGTGGCATATCACATGTCATTTCTTACATACATAAAGTATGTCTACTTTATGAGGCAGTACAGTGTTATTAAACTTTTTAGTCATTCTTTAGAGGTGCTCATAGCATTGGCTTAGGTTCGGGTGAAAGTTTTGGTTTGTTTTAATGAAATACGAGTTCCCTTTAATTACACTTTCTAATAAATATTTATACAGTAACACAGACAGGAATCAGCATGTGATACCAGCCTCTGGTATGATGGTAGTTAGGAGTTACTTGGCCACAAAAACCTATACAGTGAGACTAATTAGGTTAGTTTGGAAGTTTGGAACTCTTATTGAGCCAGCAGAGCATTTTTAATGCATTAAGCACCTCAGCTCTCAGTGACCCTGCCTCTAACTTTCTGTTGTCTGCCACTTCATGACTGAGTTGCTGTGGCTCCTAAACACTTTCACTTTCCAATGAATGCACTTAGAGTTGATATTGAAATGTCTAGAAAAGAAGAACACACAAACTACAAACTGATTTGTTGCCACATTTGATTCTTATTGCAGTACAACCTAGACAATCAGTGAGCTCTTTAAGTGTTTGCAAAGGCAGACTGCATTGCTAGATGCTTGATTTTATACACTTTGTCAATGAGACTGAAAACATCTAATGAGAGGTATGGCCCAATTCTTTTTTTACATATAACATTTAATATACTGACCAATTACACTTCACCTAAATGTAATGGGAAAAACACTTCAATCATGTAAAACAAACAAACAAATGAACAAACATTCAAAAATCCCTTTAATTTAATTTCGTTCTAGCACCATCCTCAGGACAAACCAGTAGCAAAATGGCATCTGTGTTGTTTTATGCTGCAGTGTAGCCATGAGCTACAATTGCAACAATCCAATTAACTCATTTTTTTTTTTACACTAAACTGTGGTTCTAAAAGAAAAGTATTCAGGAAATGTTGCAACAACTTGCTCTGCCAAACTATAGCAATGAGTTTAGTAAAGTGGAGAACTCGCTTATATAGCTTTAGTCCAGCCTTGCTAGCACCCAAATGTGCTGAACAGCTCCTTGATGCGAATCACTGAACTCGAGAAGTCAACGAACACAAGCATGCATGCAAGCATGCATATAAATATGCAGAGGAATGTCCGGCTCAGGGCAGGAGTGGGCCTGAAGCAAAGAAGAGGAGTGGAAAATGAGGACGAGTTAAGAACCTGAACACTGAGCAGTCATTCAGTGTTCACAACTGTTCATTTTCACAAAGGAATAGATGTGTTCTTTTCCTTAAACATGTCAAAGTAAGAAAGTAAAGTTATGTTGCTTCCTTTAAGATTGCTTTTCTGTTATGCCAGTTACTGTGACATAACAAAAGGCCATTTCAGATTATTTTAGGTTTTCTCGACTGTCTAACCTGTTAAGAACACATGAAGAAATGTTATGTTCTGCTAAGCGTTTCATCCATGACTTATTTTATTCCTCTGCTTCTACCCATAACCCCCTGTGTTTTGGGGTAATTCCTCATCACTGGTTAAATTAAATTTTCATGTGCAATGAACTGCACCACAGTTTTTGTGTTAGAGGACTCAGTGAATTACTTTACAGAGCAGTGGTCTGATATGATAAACTGTATATCTTAAGAACACGCTGCAGGCTCTCATTGATGGACAGTCAAGTGAAGAAATTCAGGACAGTTTATGTCACGGACCCAGTTCCAGGGATTCGGGGTCCGTGAGCAGTGTGGACTACTATTGTAGTTATTATTATTATTATTATTATTATTATTATTATTATTATTATCATTATTGTGGTTGTTGTTATTATGGTTGTGTCTGCTGTCCTGTTTTTCCGTGTTGGTGTACTGTCAGGTGTTTAGGGGTGTGTGCTTGTGTATGTGAGGGTGCGGTCGTGGCAGGCACTTTTAGGCCTGGTGGGTGTGGCCCTGCCAGCTGACCGGTCCCACCCAGGAATCCACACACACCTGGCGCCGATCAAGCCTCGTCAGAGGAGCTTCAAAACAGTGTGGCTGAGAGCTCCTCGACGCTGGATCGTTGAGTGACTTCCCGTCAGTCTTAAGTGTATTGTGCAAGGTTAGTGCAAGTCTACTGTTAGGTTTTGTACTCACGGCTGCCTTTGGTATGCGTGTTTCCTCAGGAGGAATTGTGGCGACCAGGAGGCAGCACACGGAGAGTACACAGGGAACGGAGACAGAGCACGGAGCACGGGATAAAGGAGAAGACACGGAACGGGAGTTGGGATCGCACGGGGGGATTTATTGTTGTTCGGATTGTCACCACTGTAAATAAACACTGTTGCACTGTAGAGTCCTGCATTTTGGGTCCTCCTTTCCCCACATCCCCACGGTCTGCCAGCGAGACCGTGACAGTTTAACTGATCTTACCTTCACAAACAAATTAATCAAAATTATATTATTATGTGATATGTTGTTCTATGGGGTCTCAGAAAAATTACATTTCAACTTGTAGTTCTGACCATTGGTCATTGGCCACTGAGCTTTTAGATCTTGGAATGACAGACTGTAATAGATCTAAAGTACTTACTATTGTAGGTCAAACGCAGAGGGGGCCACTGCTGTAAACATTGGGTTTTTTTTGGTTTCTGATCAATTTTAATTTGTAAACTATCTATTGTTCTAGGTTAACTAGTAAGCAGCTATTCTTGCTTAATTATCTAGTGAAAATAATGCAAAATAAATGTTGCCTTGGAACCATTTCTAGTCCTTGAGCTCTCACTGTAACGCCATTGCATATCTAAAGCTCATACCCAAACCATACCTTTCAGTTTCTTTGTTTACTCCACGCTTTCAGCTACCTGGGGAAAAGTTACCAGTTGCTATTCCCAGGGCAAATGGTTCAACCAAGACAGTGTGAATCCTAAGTGAAAGAACTCCTTTTTCCAAGGACATTTTGCAGCCAGTAGCTGGCAGATTTACATAATGAAAACAAGACGGGTTGGAAACCAGACTAAATGCAAATGGTGTCACTATTCAGCAGCATTCACAATATTCAATAGATATTAAATTCATAAAGATAAGTAAAAGCCACAAGCTTCTGTGACACTTTAATATTTTAAAGTGTTGGGAGAAGTGGCGACTGACAAATACAAATAAGCCTCGGCCATCAGTTGTTTGCAAAAACGATGAGGTATCCCATGATAGCGCGCACACACGCACATACACATAAATGTTTTCTAAGCAAGTAAGTAAAAAACAGTATAGTACAACAGTCTTGTCATACCATGGGTCCCAGCTGGACTTCACCACTGAGAAAACTAATGTTTGGAGAAGAAATACTGCTCGTTTTTCATCTCTTTGTCTAAAATTCCCAGTCTTCTATCCTCAGACTGTCAACTCTACTGTGTCTGTCACTTACATCTCAGTCCCTGCTGAACTCCTTTCAGACTGTTATGTTGGTGTTAGTTTAATGTAGCCTGCACATTTGCCACAACATATCCCATCTTCAATCCTATATTGAAAGTGATCCTTTCAGGAAAAAAGGTGACAAATCAAAGGAAAACATGGAGCCCTGACTGCTTCAGTAGGGGGCTCAGATGGCTTTGTTATTCTGTTTTGGGGAATTCTGCAGGCATCATTTGGATCTTCTAAAAGGAAACTGTTACTACATACACACTACACACTTAATGAAGAAACACTGCTTGATATCATCTTTATCACACGATGAAACATATCCATCCATATCTATCCAGACAGGCGTGGTCTCCTCCAGGATGACAGTGCCCCGATCCATAATGGCACCAGGGATAACTTAATGATCTGATGAAAATGTGTTTTTCCCAGTCAACAGGTTTCAGTTTAACATCTGAGACATTTTGGATTGACGTGTTAAACGGTGCTCTCGATCACCATTATCAAAAGACGAAATGAGGACAAATCTTTTGGAAGAATGGAAGATGTTTAATTTGTCACTTCCCTGTATATAACACACGTTGGAAGAGGCCCGAGCTCTTTGTTTCTGTTCTGTTTGTGTGTGCTGACTGTACTTGTCCCCTGCTTATCTGATAAATCGGTTTGGCTGCTGCAATGGCCTAATTTCCTGGCAGAGATCAATAAAGTTTCATAAAGCTCTCAGCGGTTCAAAATCCCTCACCGTCTGTTGTGTTGAACACTGACTGTCCTAAACTAGTCAAACAGGAAGTGTTGAGAATGACATGTCTTTTATACAGCCGGATAAATAGTCCCAGTGAAGTGCAGCTAAGTCCATCTTAAGCCGCCACTTACTCATTTGAATCTCAATGCAGAGCGTGTCATGGCTTGTTATGCAAAATGAGGCTAAAAAGAGAAAGGGAATTGTGCTTTGTTTACACCAAACTCCATTCTGCTGTCTTTTAATTTAAATTCATTTATTTGTTTGGGGAGGGGATTTGTTTGTATGACACACAGCGTACCGGGATCAGAACAGGATGCAACCGAATCGAGAGGACAGAGGCACAATGAGAAGAGCTATTTTCTGTCTTTTCCCTCTGAGTCTCTAAGTTGAATGGCAGCTGATGCATTTAGCGTGAAGCTGAGCTGTGGCAGCCAACCAACGGCGCTTCAGAAATAGCTGTTGCTGGTGCTCGCAAGAGCTTCAATTAGAAGAGGGCTGGAAAACAAGATGCGGGGGGATTAAATTAAAATGTGGTCGCGCCCCCAGGTTGTCACACAGCCGATGATGAAAGGTGATTAAAGTGAAAGATGTGTTTATGTATAAAAAGCTTTTAACAAACCTGTTTGTCACAACCTGCTACGCAGAGCAGCAGGAGAAACAAACTCAGATACAAAAACAGGCAAGAAAGATTAAAGATGAGAAGAAAAGTGCAGAGATGTCAAATACAAGGAAAGACAAAACAAGCAGACGCAGATTCAGGCAACTCACCGACCCCCGGATAACCTCCCATCGCATTTAAGTTTTTTTGTGATGCTTCAAAAGATTAATGTAGGAAAAACCAAAGACGTTTGCTATAGAGAAAATCTCCAAAGAATGAAAAAAATACAGCATATTCTCAGAATCAACAGCACAAATGTATATAAAAGACTAATGTTGTGCTGTCACATCCTTTCAATAAAGCTTTTTGGTGTACAAAGTCAATGTAAGGAGAAGAACAGGCTGAATAGAAAAAGAACTTGGCCTAACTCAAGGGCAAATGCCACTCTAATAAAGTTAAAGATAAAAGATAAAATAAGCACTATTTAGAAGGAGCTGACAGTTCTGTAGAAAACAGTCCCATCATTATTTGTTTTCTTTTTTTTTTTAAGGATTATTATCATACTAGTTTGAAAATAAAGAAGAAAGCTGATAAGCCCCAGAGTAAAACCTCTCTGCAGACCTTTTGATCCCTTTTATCCCTGATGTGTGTGTAGCAGGTAGGTTTAGACTCACAAACTGACACATCTGTATTGGGATTGCTGCAGTGTGCTATGCTACTTTGCGCCACACATATATGCACGTCTTTCTGTCTCTATGAGGACCTTTGTTGACATAATGTATTCCAGAGCCCCTTACTGTAACCTTCTCTATCATATCTAAACATCCATCCTCAGCCCACCCACAACACACAGACTTAAGTCCCTACAACTTATGTGCAAAACCATAACTCATGTGCACATGACTGCCATAGCGCAGGTGTTTACATGTATGTATGTGGTTGCATGTGTACGTGGGTGTGATTGACGTAGTGGGATGCGTCTCCGTGGTGACTCGCTGGAAGCAGGTGTTCTCATGGGACTGGTTGCTGGGACAACACGTTAAGTCTCTATCACATGTGAAAGCACTCTGGCTTTGTGACACCACCTGTGTCTGTGTATGTGTGTGTGTGTGTCAAGGTATATCTGAGGAATTTGAAGGGCTTGAGTATATTTTGGATGATGAATAGTTACTGTTTGCAATTTAATGTGACTCAGTATATTCATATTTTTGATTTGTATTTTTTCATTAGTAGTAAGATTTATAGTGAAACTGAAAAAGCTGTGTAATTGAATGTATACATCTTTGTATATGTCTATCTACATAAACTACATTAATTAGCTCTTTGCATCTATAGGACATAAAATATTAAGGATATTTTAAAAGTACTTGGCATTTGACCTAAACTGAGAATAGTTTTTTGTTGCTATGATAGCAAAATATTTATTGTATATATGTTGCACGTGATTTTTTAAAGAATTCTAAAGAAGCAGAGAATCCTTTAAACCTCTGGTAGATGTAATTTCCATCACCACCAACACTCTTGGTTATTACTACAGACAGCTATTATATTGACAGCACAATACAGCACATGATGGAGAGTCATGTGTTGTATTACTGTATGCGCATTTCTGAACTCAAAATGCAGACTCAAATACGAGTTACTCAGATTACTCCAAAAAAATTACAAATAGTAGGGGAAGTAAATGGGAAGTGTGGCATGATGTGACAAAGAACAATGGAAAACTGAGGCATATGGGAAATACCAGGGTAAAGAGAGACAACATCAAGAAGATGGGAAAGGGGAAGCAAAATTGGAAACAGGACACAAAAGACAGAAGCTACAAATTAATAGTAAAGAAAGTAATAAAATGAGGGAATACCTAAAACTACATCTGTAAATTACAAAAAAAGGTTTGACTTAGATGAATGAAGAAACCATGAGAACAGAATCATGGGAAATAGAATAAGATAAAAACTAGAATTCAAACTCAAATGATATGAAGAAAGATCATGCTATCCAGAAAACATATAAAAATAAACAGAACTGAAACATTGAACTTGCTATTGTACTACTGGTTTGTATCAGTACATGATTGTCTGCAAAATCTATACCATTTGGTATCATACATAACACAGTGTCATGGATCGTGTTAACTGGTCAAGTAATTTGCTAAGCTAGTCTAGCATTTTAACCAAGGACTTACTAGTAGTAAGATTAGGCCTCAGTAACACAGCCCTAGAGACTGCTTAGCAACAACCCTCGCAACCTCCGGTAGTCACTAGAGAAAAATGTCTATTCCTTGACTGGTTTGCGAGATGTTGCTGGCTGTTGCTAGCTGAAACTGCTTATAAAGAGGGTGTTTCTGATTTTCTAAATGTAAGAAAAAGTCAGGCTAAATTGTTAGCAGCAGTCAGGGAGCAGATCTGTGATGATTTCCTGAATGTAACACTAGAAGACAAATAACAGTGTTATCAGCAAGGTGGTGGAACCTCCAAAGCATCTTCAACCCCAGGTACCCCCGCCAACATGATGAAAAAATCCACTATAAAAGCTGCTAGATTTCAAATAAGCAAAGAAGAAATATAATGTGTGAAAAGCGAAGCAAACGATGCATGAAGAAATTTGAATCTGGCTTCTCCTTCCACAGTTGAACCAAAGTGAAAGTTAAAATATCACTGAACAAACCCTCCTCTGTTTGTGAACCCGGCTCTCCATCTGGTCCCTAGGAGCCAGCGGACAGAGGCCCGCTGAATCCTAATTAACCACCTTATAGACTGGCCTACTTTACCTCTGCACACACACATATACACAGAAAGCTAAAGTCCTGCAGGCACACAGTTAATTAAGCCCCATTTTTCACTGCTGATGAAGAGAGAGAGGGATAAAAGGGAGCGAGGGTGGAACGATGGAGAGAAGACAGAGAGAGAATCCGTGTTTAGAGCTAAGATAACAAGGCAGATAATGATGAAAATAACAGATGACAAGAAAATAAAAAATCAATGCATAAAACTGCCTGTTTGGAGGAGCAGAATACAAAAAAAATGAAGCAATGTAACAGTAAACAGAGCTATTATAACTGGATTGACATTTAAGAAAAAGAATTAGTGAAGCAAATCAGGAAAACATTGAAAGGATAAAAAAAACAAATTTAAAGCTTTCACAAAAGCTTTCATATTTCATTTTCATTAAAAAAAATCAAGCTGAACTCTCTCCATCACTTTTCCCATTTTATTTTTGAAAACAACTTCAGGTTTTGTGGGCTTATCTCACCAGTTGAAAGTGAAATGACCAAAGGCAGATTTTATTAATTTGTTACTCAGTGGGAGGTGACACATAAATCAGAGGTAGATGTGAAGGTAAGATAAAACAACTTGATATTAATGGTTACCCTGTGCACAACAGCTAATATACGTATATAAAACAAATGTTTTTACATTTGCTGTTGCTTTTAGTTGCAGAAATGTAACTCTTACACCCTACACTACACCCTCTTCTCATGCCTCGCATAGTCATTTTAATTGATTATGTTTTACACATTGAGTTTAGCCACGGGATTAGTTTAAAAGCAGTGATCTAAAATGTGCTTCTGAATAAGATGTAGTTCCCTTAGTTTATTGTGCTGAAGATGTTCCCATTCAGTTATTAGAATATAGACTCTCACATGTTAAAGTCAACTGTTTTGGTAGTAATGTGGTTGCACATTTCTACTCACTAATGTCCCTACAGATGTTGCTAAAATGTTAATAAGTACTTAATAAGTAAGTCTTTAGGTCTTTAGGAAATTTATAATTGCGGGTACAGCACTTAACATAGAGTAAGAGTGCATTTTCCACAAATGGACGTGTAGGTCTGTTTTATGTTTATGATCACTATTGTCATGCGATGGGGACTACAGACTGGCAGTGGTTTGTAGGAGGAACCGGGACAACATGAAAACTCAATTAAGGTTTCATTCTGTGGTCAGGGCAGAGGGGCTGAAAGAATGAAGGAGACAGAAGATGCAAGTAATGGATGGAATGATGGGAAAATGGAAATTGAAGAGAAGAGAGATATCCATAATAGGGTGAACACTGCAGGACAACACTAAGTTCTGACTGAACCATTTGCATACTTGAAGTGCATCACTCTACAAAAAAAAAAAAAAAATTAAATTATTATTAAATTAAAATTAAGTGGAAAATATTCAAGACAATTGATAGTCTCCCAGGAGTGGATATTCCAGAAAATTCACCCCCAAATGTTAAGCTCAGTGGTAAAGAGTGAGTATTCTAGGCTTGTTTTAGAGTCACGGGAGCTGGACACACTGCAGTCATTGAGTCAACCATGACCTCCTCTGTATATCAAAATATACTAGAGTCAAATGTGAGGCTATCTATCAAACAGATGAAGCTTGGCTAAAATCACACAAGTACAGCAGCAACAGAAAGGCTGAAAAACAAAAGAATGAAGGTTTCACAATTGTTGAAACAAAGTTCAGAGCTCAAACTGACTGAAATGCTGTGGAAGAACCTAGGGAGCGATACATAAACAAATCCCTACAAACTTAAATGACAGTGGGCCAAAATATGACTGCTGCTACTTCTGTGAGACAATAGAGCAAAGGGGGGCAGGAGAATGGCAATAGAGTGTATAACACTATCTAAGCTGTACTATCAACTATAAATAAAGAAAATAAATAAGTAGAATACAGTGCACATGAGTTTTACAACTAACAATTCCATCAAAACCAAAGTCTTACCACTTAACTTTAAAGTTATTTCTGCCTGGTTTCAAATATTACAAAGACCAATTTCACTGAATCATAAATCAAGTGGTATCTTTAGTTTTCAAATATATTTTTAAAGGATAAATTTTGTCCATTACCATCTTTTCTGACTAATTACTATGCTTCACTACTTGGAAAAGATATTCATGTAAATAACAAACCCTAATATGCTTGTGTGCATGTGTATACTAAAGTCTAGCTGCTGCAATACCACAAACTGGAGAACTAGAGATAAATAAAATGGATCAGATGAGACATAAGAGTGACATAAATTAAATATGGCTGCTGTGTCCATAAAGCAAATGATGACATCATTGCATCAGCCGCTGTTGTTCAGTTCACAGCGAACTGAGGCAGAAACTAAGCGGCGCTTCGCTCGGTTGGCAGGAAAGATCCCCGTTTCCCACGGAGGGAAATATATAGCCCTAGGGGGTCCCCTGTGCTCAAGAGCCTCAATGCCCACCCAACCCTAGGTTCAATCCATAGAGACAAACAGTGGATCCATGGGCCTGATTTCTATTGACACAACTGCAGAGAGGATCAATGACACAGGAGGGTAAAAAGGGGGGGGGGGGGGGGATAACGAAGAAAAAGACTGGAGGAGACATACATCAAAGGAAAGACAGAAAAGAAAAATGTCAAAAAAGATGAGAAAGAGGGGAAAAAAGAAGAGGAAAACACCACCGCCAGCTAAAATCAAACAGTGAAATATCTAATGGAAAATTCAGTCCACTTAATTCCTCTATCTGATCTTCCCTCATGATTGGCTGGATGAAACAGTTATGGGGAGTGGGGCAACTGAACGGGTCAAACAGGATTTACCGATAACTCAGAGCGTTTGTTTTAATCTGCTTGGAGGCACAGACAGGTGGAGCTTGGCTATATACCCTCAAAAAATAAAAAGAGGAGAGTTCCAGCAATCAGAGGAATGCATTTGGTGTGTGTGTATGTGTGTAAGAGAGAGACGGTCAGATTGGTTCTGCAAGAGTTACACCAGAAGATGAAAAGACGACAAGAGAGGGTGAAAACATGAAAGGATGGGTAAGAAGTGCTGAAAGGAAAAGAAAAAAAAATCTAACATCTTAGTGTGTAAATCTGTTAAAATCAAGAAAACCTCGGAAAAAGGAAGGAGGGAGAAGAGAAAGTAAAGACAATAAAAAGACAATGAAAGGGTAAAAAATAGAGAAAAGACAGACAGCAGTGAAAACTAAAAAAAAAAAAAGGCTAAAAAGATACTAGAACTGAACAAATCTTGGCGTGGAAATTATCATCTATCCTTTTTATTAACTGTTTAACCAACCCTGCCAAGACACGAAATTACAAAACAAACAAACAAACAAACTTCCAAATTCCAGAATAGACCACAGCAGACATTCCCAGATTCGGCTAAACAGCTAACTGGAGCAGGATAAGACACAAATGCCGAGACAACAGACAACCCCATTAAGATGGGACCAAATCAGAATACACTGAACCAGGCTAAACTTCTGTGGATACAAATTGTATATTATGTCTATTTGTTTTAACAACACCGAAAAAGGTTAAAAGATTGCTAGTTTTTTCTGGACGTTTTGTGGAGATGGTAAGGTTTTGACTTTGGAGGGATTTATGACAGATTTGCACTCAGTCCAAAATCCAGGATCTGTTTCCAGTTATTTCTGCAGATTTCTGCAACCAATAAATATGTTACTTTCTATACAACAATCTATGATGTTTTATGCAAACCACTGAGTGTGACACCCTAAGACTGAAAATGTCCACTGTTACCACCATATTTTAACATCATGTCATCCTCCACATTTCTGCTTCAGACATCAGACTTCTGCCATGATTGAGAAAAACACCATATGAATCAAATTTTCATTTAATGGCATTATTTTGTCACAAGGAAAGATACTCCAGGCATTAAAACAAGGTTCCCTGAAGAGCAAGAAAAAACATATTAAAGATAACTATGTTTTTTTGTTTTGCTTTGTTTTTCTGAACAACAAATTCCAGCAAAGTCAACTTTCCAATCACGTTCTATTTCTCTAATGTCAGAGTTCTTTTTATGAGTAGCAGAAGAAATGATTTAGTAGCGACTGAGCCTTTTAAGACAAATGTTTCATCAATCTGTACAGTGGGAGGGTTTTAGATTCAACAAAGGTCAAGCAAAGTTTTTTAAATAATTTTTTAGAGGAGTTTGTTATGTCAATTTTAGCAGCCTTTATGATTGATAGGCATGTTGAGGACCTGTTTTCAGGTCTCAGGCTAAGTTTTGTTAGAGCCCGTGGCCAGGGGGTAGCAGGTTGTGAGATATTTCATAGACTTAAGTTGTGTCTGTGGTAGATTTACTCAAGCTGTTCGGCATCTCTGACAGAGCGTTGTCACGCTGACTGACGAAGAAGAATCCAGTGTGATGTGAGAAATAGCGGCTGTCGTCTGAATTATGAATATCGGAGGACTTTTGTCAGCCATTAAAAAATAAAACTGTGAAAGTTTAATGCAGCACTTCATTGATTATTGATGGAGAAACTCCAACACTGACAACTGTGGGAATGTGAAGTATGTGGGTCTTCAGTTTTAAAACTATGTGGCCATGCCTCTGACTCGTGCATCCTCAGTATTAGTGCGTAGATAAAACATGCAAAAAATTACTTTAAATAAATTGTATATTAAAAAATATGTCACTCATCAGCTGGTAGAAGGTGTCTGCAGGTGGGCATAAATAGCAGCCACATAACCTTCAGGGACTTTATGGAGTGCAGCTGTGGAGCCACCGGCTGTACATCTGGGTAACAGTGTGTACTTTAGTGCATTTGTTTGTGCTTTTATGTGTTTTGTGTATTTGTGTCATCTCAAATCTCTCTGTGACAAACCCTCTGCAGTTCTGATGGAGTGTGAGTGTGTGTCTCATGTTTGAGCTTTCAACTCATGATGGGATTTCCTCACTGTGACTCAGATGTGTGTCTGTGTGTGTGTCTGCTTGTTTGTGTAAATCTGTTATCTCTCACCATCATATGGAAAGAATAAAAATAATCAACAATAGAAGAAAGCTCCAGTAGGAGTATGCGCGTGTGTCGTTTGCCTAATCAACTGCACTTTTGTTCTTTTGCATGCTTATTCATGTATATGTGTGCAGTTGTTGATTTTTATGCAGTGTTGCTGTTTGATGTCTCTAATGTGTAACTAACTTGTATCTTTCACAAACTGTTTTGATATTATCAAACTTTTTTCCAGGGGAAACCTTTACCAAATCTTAACCCGATCACTCCAGTTTGAATACAGTTTAGTTAAGATTATAGCGTTGAGTAAAATTGTAGGTTTATTGTCTTCTCTGTAAAGTTTTAGGCTGAGTGCTTCCGAAGTATTACGTTGATGTAATGTGCCTAAAAGTATTATTCTGACTTTATTGGTAACAGCTGCATGTAAATGCAGTCATGCAACCGAGCAGGGGTTATGGTCCTGCCACAAATTTAGTAGTGAACATATGGTATAGCTAGCTTTATGTGTTTGTTCTTTTCTGTGTCAACAGCACTGGTGCATGAAGCCAGTGTTGTTCCAGTAATAGGTGTAAGAACTGAGTGGCCTAAACAGAGCCCTGACCGATACCATTGCTAGGACCACTATTGTTCATTATTGATATCTGAAAGGAAAAAAGGGTTCAACAGTTGGTGGAAAGACTGAGAAGAAGAAAAGTGGAGTTTGTTAATTACACATTCGTGCCCATATCCATGCAGTTGTAGGGTCCACAAACATTACAGCTTGTGTATAGAGGCAATGGCTTGTAATGCACATCTACTGACAAAAGCCAAAAGTTTACTTATAATAAACCCCCAAAACAAGATGTTCTTGTCACCAAGCATTTCTTAACCAAACAACTAAAAAAAGGAGATCGAAACTAGGCTTGAGTGCCATAGTCCTCTTTAGATCACCATATGGTGCTGCTGACTTCTCCCTTATTTTACCCCAGAAAATGGATCTGTTTGTTGATGCCCATCCTGACATAGTTCTCCTATTTATTCAGGCTTAGGACCAACAATACAGGTAGACTGGTCTCTCAAACTCGGGACCTTCCATGTATAAGGCAAATACTACTACACCACAGAGACACTAACATCACAAAATTTTAAATCTCAACCCCCAACTGAGAAAACAAATAACAAACTTCAAGGCTGTTGGAGAATCCTATCGCTACTGAGACCTGTTGCAATTTTTAATGCAATTAACTATGATCAGCGCCAAAATTTAATTTGTTATTTCTTTAATGAAGCTACATCCTAACCAGTTTTCATGAAATTTAACATGGTAGTTTTTTAGAGATCTTGCTGATGGACAAAGAAAGCAAACTATACTAAAAAAAACCTACCTCCACTGGTCTTCAAAGTAGTGGAGTAGCAATGTAAATAATATAACTATACTGATATCCCAGTTTGAAAGGAGCAGATTCTCTTGTAATCAGTTTTTCATTTAAATTAGATTAAAATGCAACAGTCCATCTACTGCTGGTCCATTTTGTCAGGAGACACATGCATAGACATTGCTCACGGTTTCAAAACATAAAAGCACACACAAACCCACTTTATAACACAAAGACACACATGCACACACAACAACAAGGGTATTTTAAACTGAACAGAATTAAGCCACTTTCTTTCAGAGATAAACTCTAATGCACTTGTGATTATCTGCACACAAAGTGTTGAATTTCTATCTTTGCGAGGACCTTCACTCCCAGGCCCTTTACCCAACTATCTTAATAAAATGCATAGCCCCAACCCTAAAACTAAACTATACCTGAATCAGCACTTGAACTTAAACCTCTGAACTCCTTTTGAAGATCACAGACTAACTGAAATATTCTTACCTTCCTAAAATGTCCTCACTCCCAAGGTCTATAACTATGGTCCTCACAAAGACAGGTAAACAAGTACAAACAAACACACACTCTTCTCTGCAAATCTGGTGACTCGGCCGGGTGATCAAAGGCTTAGATTTGCTCCATTGTGTGGATAAACATCCAGCTTTTGAGACACTCAGGAACACACTCATCCAACACAACTACACAGAATAACGGACACACATTCGGCCAATTTGGTCCAATCTTCCAAAGCCGCTACTTTGGCTAATTCACACAGACGAGGGCTGCTGAAATCTGTGAGACCAAAGCACTTTGTTACGGTGGTTGTGGACACCCTGCGGTGGTCCTCCTGAGCATTCTGCAGCCCTCAGATCAATATAAATCCATTGCAGGCAACTGTGCAGTTCACTGCTAACCTAATTGTAACACAGCAAAGCGATTGTGAAGCCTAAAAGTGGTGAAATCTGTTGAAATACACAGTGCAAAATGAGTGAGAAAAACCTGTGTAATGCATCAAAGGAGGTTAAAATATGTTGCAAATGACAACGGCACAATATCCTCTTGATATAATGCTTCCTTAGAGAGCGAGTATAGAAAGACCTAGTAACAAGGTTTTAATCTCTAAACTATGTGACTTTGTGTCCTTTTTGTCAACCCTGTTGAAACTATGGCTTCCTTTGCACCATCAGTGATTCTGTCAAAGTCAATTTTCCTTAGTAACTCTGCTATCTGCTTCATCACCTGCTCCACCCTGGGTTTACCTGCCAGTTAAGAGAGCTGGCAAAGATTTAGTTTTGCAGACAGTAGTGAAGGCTCAAAAATGAGAATTTTAATAGAACTGAAAACAAGATGCAGGAAGGTAAATCACTATGCAGAAACATGTAAAACCCCCAAAGGGGACCAAAATTGGGTGAACTAAGTTCATGTAAAAATGAATTGAAGTTCTTACCCACAAAGCTAAACTTTCTAAACAACCAACAAAATTGTGGTAAAACTGCAGTTCCTCTAACAGCCACTTTAGCCTGGCTGATTTAGACTTCTGCAGGAAATCTAAGTTGTAAATTGTGACTTAACTGGAAATCTTTTCTACGTCGTAACTTTCCAAGTAACCTGACGTGCACCTACTGAGAAATGTAACATGAGGTTGGCTCGACACAGTCTGCAAATAAGAATTGCACAGTATAACACAGTCAATTCCTCAGATTCCTGGAGACACATTGCTGAAACTATTGAAATGGACAAGATGAAATGTACGTCTGCAAAAAAAGACTGGCTGGCACTGCCTATAAAACATCAGGACATAGTAATTAATATGTAACCACACAGAAGCACAAATGTGGGCAACAGTGTTGGCCACTTACATAGGACTCTACAAAGGCTTCCTGCAGAAGTCTAAATCAGGCATTAATCCTCTTAGACTCTCACGGCAAGATGCTAAAACTGAAAAAGAACATTTATAGTCACGGTTTTTGGTTCTGCGAACAGATATTATATTAGAGTTATCAGTTGTAACCAGTAAAAAGAAAGACCATAGCAGCGAACACACAGGTATGAGATTGCCATCAATCCTCTATCCTCTCTAGGAAACAAAACAAATAAGTGTGATATATTTCCAGCAGCTCATTTTAAGGGAGCTTGTTCAGAGCGGATCATGCAAAAAGAAAAGAAAAAAAGAAGGCTAAGGTTTTTTCTCTTCCCAGCTGAGTTAAGAGAGATGGTGCAGGTCAGGTTAATTGTGTCGAAGTGTGATGGTTGATGAGGCTCTCAGAGTGGAGGGCCTGTTTGACTAATGAGAGCATCTGTCGAGGCACAGCAGCCTGCAGCACGTGAACACGCGCGCGCGCACACACACACACACACACACACACACACACACACACACACACACACACACACAAACACAGAGTGCTGGATGTCCCAGGAGAGAGGGAACTCTGTTCTCTCTTCACTCTCATCACAGTTTCTGTCATCTCCAATCTGCCTCCAATCCCATCTCTATGACAACGCTTCCCTTTTCCTCTACAACTGCTACAGTGACCCATGTAAGATCATCATCACCTCCCTGTGAGACTCTCATCCACCACATTGCTGCATGGGTCAAATGTCAGTGGTTGGTCAGGAAGAGAAACTCCAAATCAACAAGTTGTAATCTGTGGTGTTCAGTTCAGTGAATTAAAAGGTTCCTGAAGAGGATTATGTTGATACTTAACCATTTGGATTCTGAATATTCCATCAATTTTCCCAAACCAGACTTTAAAATGAGTTTACTTTTTTTTGTCTTTATCCCAAATCTGTACCAGCCAGCTCCAACATTTCACAGTGACTATGTGGGGCTCGCTCTTCAAGGAGAGCTCAATCATTAAATCAAACACAATATGTTGTGAGCACATGGAATATATGCAATAGGAAACATGTTTTGTCTGTATCAAAAATGCTTGTTTAATCAATGCTTGTTTAATCACAAAATACATTTCAGTGTCGTGACTGAAAAACTTTTGGTCTTTCCATAAACTCCCATTTAGCCGGAATCGTTAAAGGGAAGTTGAGACATAACTATATCATTTGAAATAATGTAATTAACTTTTACCACAAAATGGCAACTGCACATGTTTTATGAGCAAACTGTACTTATTTGAAATGTATATTGCATTTTTACAATTAATTGTTTTCAAATAGATTTTTTTTCCCTAGCAATATTTTTGCAGGGCAGCGCCCTAGCGCCCTCTATTGGTGAACCACCACTGGACGCATCAATTTGGCATTTGTTTTCTTTTTAGTGTTTACTATAATGGGCCGACCTGAAAGGTGGTTCTTATATTTACTCATAAATATCCACATGTAACCGTGTTATTAGACAAGGTTATTTCATATGACATATTTGATTTCATATACATCTTGGCTTAAATTATGTTGCATTGTTGTTGGTAATACTAAAGCAGCTTTGTTCTTAAACTGAAGTGAAAACGTTGAAAATGACCAAAATTGGAGTTATGAGGTTTTTCCACATGACAAACAGTGTTCTCATTATGTCTCACTTGATCTTTCTCTCTGCCCCTGTTGGACTGAAGAGCAGAGTGAAGATGACTCACATCAAAGAGACAGTCAAGAAAATGTTAACGGCTGACTCATCTTCACTGATGGCACACGTCAGCGTTTGTGTGTGTATGTGTTTGTAGGTAGTTACTGCTCGCTTGCTCTGGTGCGCTCACATCTACTCATGCATGTATAAAAACTTTGGGCTGATGCAGTACGGAGGATAGCTCAAAACATACCCATTTTTCTTTAAGAGTGATAGTAACCAATATGTAACAAACAATCAAGAACTGGCAATCGTCAAGGTTGTTAGGTTCAACGTGGGTATGCCTTGGACATATATAGGTCTAAGGCACATTTCATATTTCTGTGTCCATTTTTGTTTTCAAGGACAGATTGTCACAATCTATTCTTGACCAATTTATTGTTTTCTTTTTACTCATTTCAAACTCACGCCATTCATATTTTAGCTTGTACACAGAATACCTTCTCCGTGGTGGATTCAACTTGTGACTTCAAAACCTGCATCTGAACTCTGCTCAGCAGCAATGGTGTAAAGTGACTCAGTGTCAGTGCCTCAAATGCCAGAGTTGACTGGAGATAGAAAATGCTAAAGTGTTGTGATGATTTGAGCACATCTTTTTATTTCATCAGCAACTCCAGTGCAACCTGTCAGACTGTACCATGAAGCTGCATTCACACAAAAACACAGCAGGACGCTGGCATCGGTTGGGAGAGTGATGGAGAGAAGCTGCTGATGTGTCCTTTAAATTGCCACAAAATGAAAAAGCTTCACCTGCTCTGACCATATGAGCCACAGAAAGTAAACTTATGGTGACAAACACATTGTCAAAATAATATAAACTTCCACGAACAGGTTCAATTCAATTCAACTTTGTTTACATAGCCCCACATCACAACAACAGTTGCCTCAAGATGCTTTATATTATAAGGTCTAGACCCTACAACAACACAAATAAAACAGAGGAAACCCCCTATTAGCTGTCATCCCTGTTGGACAACATCTCCCACCCCATGCAAGAGACTCTGACAGCACTGAGCAGCTCCTTCAGTGGGAGACTGCGGCACCCACGGTGTGGGACGGAGAGATTTCGCAGGTCTTTCCTCCCCACTGCTGTCAGACTCCACAACAAAGACTTTTGCAGCTGATCAAACTCTCACACGTGCAATAAGACTGCTATATGTGCAATTCTTGTACAATTCTTCTTCTGACAAAGTTGTACTTTTGTATTTTCTTACTCAGTTGTATATAGCATTTGTATTTCTATTTTATTCTATTGTATATATTATTCTATTCTATTCTATTCTATTCTATTCTATTGTATATAGTATTTTATTTTATTTTAATTTATTGCATTCCAGTGTTTTCTAATTTCTGCTACATAACTTTGCACTTTTGCTGTAACAAAACAAATTTCCCACCTGTGGGACTAATAAAGGTCATCTTATCTTATCTTATCTTATCTTATTAGCAAGTGCTTTGGTAACAGTGGGAAGGAAAAACTCCTTTTTAACAGGAAGAAATATCTCCAGCAGAACCAAGCTCAGGGAGGAGGGGCCATCTGTGACGACCAGTTGGGGGTGAGTGGATGAAGATAAGGCAATGGTGAGAGAGACAGAGATTAATAATAATAAAAATAATAATAATCTAAAATGTTAACATAATATTTTGCTTCATGTATTGATTTTAGTGATACATAAAAGTTATTTGAGTGTTACTATGAGCCTTAATAAAAACATATATAACTTTGGGTTCTCTGTCTTAAAACATGTTTGTTAACTAAAAAGTATTGAGGTTTAATACAGAGGTATAATACTGCCACAAATGAACCCCCCTCCACACACACACACACACACACACACACACACACACACACACACACACACACACACACACACACACACGGAGCAGAAACTCAGAAGTGTCACATGTGATTGGTCAGAAGCTGTTAAGTGGCCCTGGTTAATTAAAGAATGGTGTGTGAAAGAGAAAAGGAAAAAATTGGTAGCTGCCACGCTGGAAGAGCTAAAAGACAAAGCACATAAGAGCAAGGAATAGACAGAGACGGAAAACTGCCGCAGAGGAGGACAAATGGAGAAAGAGAGGAGCAGAGTGGGATCAGTCAGAGCGATAAAGATAACACCAGGATGTGACAGAGGGAGCCCAGAGGAAGAGACAGAGGGACTCAGCTGACACACAGAGTATCGTCTAATGGAGCTTGGCTCAGAGGAGAGACAGTGCTCTCGTCCATAATGAAGCCTAAAGGTCCAGAGGACTGTGGTTAATGAGAAAACTGGAATCCCTCAGAAGAGAGCCAGTCTGTGAGAGATACCTCATCCACTATCGCTGCAGATAGACAGCTTAGGAAATCAGCTTAGATGATGATCACAGAAAGATCACTACAGAAAGAAGAATCACAGATGAAAAACTGAAACTATAACACAGAAATTAACTTATTGGAAAAGAAATTGAACATGGTAAACATTAACACTGATACAGAAAAGAGGAACATATCAATATGAGAAGACAGTGGGTACAAAATAGATACAGAGAAAGAGATGAAATGAGGAAAAGCTGGCAGAAAAGTGAATGAAACGAATAATGAGAATAAGACAAGCGGCTGGGGGTGGGGGTGCAGAAATGAAGAGAAGCTGAAAGCAATAACGGGCCTAGTGGAAAGGAAAGTAAAGCAAAGAGAAATTTAGATGAGCCAGAACAGGATGGTGATATGATAAGATGAAACAAGATAAAATCTGAAAAATGATAAAAGCAAAGATGACAGGATTATTAGAGAATAAAGGGAACACAGGCAAAGTAAAAAGAGGAGAGCTAAGGAAATGAGATAATAGATGGAGGAAAAAGGGAAGACACATAAGGAGAAATATAGAAAGGACAGAGCAGGGCGATGAGGAGAGGGTAGAAAGGGGAGGGGGAGAAATGACAGAGTGGTCGAAACATGAAAAAGAGAAGAAGCTGAGGTGGAAGACAGAGGTTTAGATCATAAGGATAAGAAAGGGAGACAGAAAATAGAAGATGAAAACTAGAGATGGCATATTGAGGAGGAGAATAAGGAAAAAATGGGAGTATGAGATGAGGAAAGGAGATGACAGAATGAGACCTAAAGAGGAGGAAAGTTGAGGAGAGAAGGATGAAAGAAGAGAAGGAAAAGAGCGAATGATGACAGGAAAAAAGGAGGGTCCAGAGGAGGAGAAGATGACAAGAAGACAAGGAGAGGAGGAGAAGAAAGGAGGAGTGGAAGAGAAGGATGTGAGAGGAGGAGGTGAAATGCTAAATGTTGTAAAACCTCCTCCGATCACAGAGGAGCAGAGAGGAGTGCCGGCAGGCAAACCACACACACAGATAGACGCGCAGCCTGTAGCTGCTTCCTGCGTGTGTGCATGTGTGTGTGTGTGCGTGTGATGCAAGCCTGCTGTAATCGAGGCCGGATGGACATCGGGGCTAAAAGTTGCAGCAGCCCTGCAGGCTGTGATGTATAAAACACACACGCATACACACACACACACACGGATACACACACACCCATGGGGGACAGACAGAGTTGTGTTCTTTTTTGTTCTGCTTCATTATATTCTCAATCTCAGTATTACTTTCTTTCCACAGATCTTTCTTCGGTCTTTCACCATGTTGAGTCTTTTTTTCCCCTCATCCTCATTTCAACTCTTCATCTCTCTGCACTTTCACATCCCCCTCTACCCACTCATCTTGTCCTGCTTCTACTCATGCCTTTCTTTGTTTCCCTTACGGTCACCGGTCATATGGCAGTCATGTTTCTCTGCTAGGAGCAGAATAAAGTGCTGTTTTAGTTGTAGTGACAAACTAAACTCAAGTTATTATCATTATCTTACAAATTGAGGTTGATGGCTGGATAATTTTATCAAAACAATGTTTTAATTTTGCTTGGCTGAGAAAGCGCTATTTGGGGAAAGCCCCGTGCCTGTAATGTCAGGTCCCTTAAGTGTGAGAATAATAAGCCTGACCAAAGTGTTTGGCAGTGAAAACAGATGGCACACATTTAAGGCCAGTTGGGACTGATGACAAGTCATTAGCATAGAGTTGCGGGAGTTAGGGTAGGAACTGTGGTCATTGTGAATAAGTTGAAGTATTTTTTCCAAAGAAAATCAATTACATCTGTACCCTTGCCTGTTAACTATAACCCTGCAATGCAAATAAGTTCTGCTCCTACAGGCCAACTCTAAAGTATTTATAAAAATGCATGAAAATTAAAAAATGGCAACTGCATCCATACTTCATACTCAGAGAACTGTTTTAAATGCAAAGAGGAAATGAGGAAATGTTCCCAGTTGTCTTTTCCACAACCCTCATTGAACAGAGCAGGGTGCTTGGCTCTGCTACTGTTCAGACAATCCTCATAATTGCTGGGTTAACAAACCTGGCAGATCTGACATTGGCAGAGCAGTGCAAAACTACTGCCAGGCTGGGTCGGGAAACTGGGATGAGATCTTTGCGACTTGTAGAGAAATTGCTAGAAGAGGTCATGAGAGCTCTTCTTAGCCTCTTTGGGGTGTTGCTGGGGACTTAATCTGCAGGTGGTCAATCATTTTTGAAACTTGACTTTCCATAATTGTCTATTTGTGCTCTACAGGTAGAGCAGGATGTGGAAGAAGGCTTACTGTTATCTTTTTGAACACCTGTGTGAATTCTCCGAAATATCGAAGAAGACTCTGTATGTGGTAGCAGTGAAAGGCTCCAACAAAGCTTTACTGTGTGGTGTCCAGGAGTCGAGGCTGTTTGGTGTGTTGGCTCTGGGGTCATCTTCTAGGGGCAGCTGGAGATCCCTATATTAAACTCTCATAGAGAAACACAGTCCAGATCTCTGATAGACTGGCGCATAGCACTCTAGCTAGGAACAGACATGTGGCACATATGGGACAGGGCAGGGCAGGAAGCCATTGTGTTTTCTGTAAGGATAAGGAGAGATTGCAAGACCTCTGGCTTAGCTGTCTCAGATTAATCTCCATTTTATTTCTTTGTTTCAGCAATGGCTCACTGATTCAGGGGTATTTTTGGAAGACTGTTTCTAAAAAGTGTTTGTGGAGCACAGTGCATATAGTTTTCTTATACAGGCTAAGATGAGCCTCACTCATCTCAACTGACTCACTAGCAGGAATCAAATGAAGGGACAGTATCAGTAAAGGCTTAGATGATGTCCAGAGGTCTGGTGGTTGTGTGACTTAAAAAGAATTTGTGTATTATAAAATGGTCTTTGATGTGATGTTTTGACTTGGAGATTCAATGGTTTCTTTTGTAATGTAGCTGAAGAAATATTAGTTCTTAATTTTAGAGAATGGCTTTTTTTTTTTTTTAATTTCTGATTGGGTGGTTGCAGCAACTGTATATATATTAAACTTTCTTCTTAATTCTCTTGGTGTTAAATATTAGTTGAACCAATAAAGGATTGGTTAAAGGTAAAAGGTCCCTTCTCCTCCCCTCATAAATGCTATAAAATATCCATGTTTTTTTCCCATGACATCAAATGGGAGAAAATGAAAAAAAATAAAAACGTTGATATTTTTTCTCTTTGGGTCAGAAAAAGAGGGAACAGGTAACAATAAAAGGAAATGTAATTTCACTCCATAGAAAGGTGGTTCAGAAAAAAATCCTCCAATCTGTCTTTCTTTTAATTTAACTTTCTGGCAAGAAAATTCCCAGCATCCTTTGTTTCTCATTAATTTGCTCTCCCTGTTTCTCTCACCCCTCTGCTAATTATGCCACTGGAGCCTTTGATCTGTCCGTTAACCCCCCGTTAACTGAACAATTAGTCAGCAGCCATTCAGGTGAGGATTGATCCGAGCCACTCAGCGCCTACAAGGCTTTTAATGGATTTAATTAAACTGCCAGGGAAGTGTGTGTGTGTGTGTGTGTGTGTGTGTGTGTGTGTGTGTGTGTGTGTGTGTGTGTGTTAGCACCCAAAAGGGGATCAGAATAAAGCGAGACAAGCCTGAACACAGGGTTGTCAAGGAAACGCAATTAAAATGTGAACATACATGTGACGCTTTGTTAAATCACATGCAGAAAGTGAACAGGCAACCCGAGGCAGACAATTAAGTCCTAAATATTTTTTCTTCATGTAAACCATGAAAAAACAGATTCATACAACTATGTCCTGCAGTAATTCAGCTTTTAAAAAAATTGTACAACATCAAGTCTATAAGTTCTTCAGTAAAATTTCTACCTATTTGAGTCAGTATGACAAAAACACATTCCTATTTTTACCATTAAATAAAGAGATAGTTGATGTTTGACCTGCAGTAAAAATTCTTTAAGAACAGGAATACCCCAAACCAATCGTACCAGCTAAAATATAACTTTACAGGCATCGCAGAGAGGCTCACTGTCTACAAAAGTAGGTTCATATCAAATGTCAACTCAATTAGGTAAATGCTACCATTATGAAAAGATTTCAGTCCTGTTTTGCTCATCTAAAAATCACCTAATGTGTTTTATGATACTGCATCACCAGAATTCACTAAGAAAATCCCAGCCTGATTAATTCTTAAAAACCACTTTTCTTAGGCTTTTAGCTTTTAGTTTAAACTGAAACGACAGGAACACAATATACATTTTAAATTAGTTTGAGGAAAAATAGCTATCAGAGAGAAAGAGGACGAATTTGCATCAAACTCCTGCTTTGACAGCTGCCACTAATTCAGCCTGACACACACTGAGCTCTTCTAAGGTCAAAGGACAGTTTAAGTCCCACCCACTACGTGTCAATCAAACAGTGAAAGGCCAGAACCCAAACAGCATCATGCACAAGAAATTACAAGGGGACCATTAGGTAGAGGGCCCGATTTTCATATTACAGGTTAAAATAATGCAAAATTACATAGGTCAAAAATAATAAATCACATACAAATACCACATCAAGCAGATGTTTTTTCAACATTGAAAACAGTACTGAACTTAGTAATTTTGAGTTATTTTTATTTGGAAAGGGTCTTTTATGATTCTCCTTATTGTGTAATGTATATACTTCTTTTATATACAAGTTATATATATATATATATATATATATATATATATATATAACACCCAGCACGCCCCTGCGGGCGGTTTATCCTTCAAGCTCGGGTCCTCTACCAGAGGCCTGGGAGCTTGAGGGTCCTGCGCAGTATCTTAGCTGTTCCCAGGACTGCGCTCTTCTGGACAGAGATCTCCGATGTTGTTCCCGGGATCTGCTGGAGCCACTCGCCTAGCTTGGGAGTCACCGCACCTAGTGCTCCGATTACCACGGGGACCACCGTTACCTTCACCCTCCACATCCTCTCGAGCTCTTCTCTGAGCCCTTGGTATTTCTCCAGCTTCTCGTGTTCCTTCTTCCTGATATTGCTGTCATTCGGAACCGCTACATCGATCACTACGGCCGTCTTCTTCTGTTTGTCTACCACCACTATGTCCGGTTGGTTAGCCACCACCATTTTGTCCGTCTGTATCTGGAAGTCCCACAGGATCTTAGCTCGGTCATTCTCCACCACCCTTGGGGGCATCTCCCATTTTGACCTCGGGACTTCCAGGTTATACTCGGCACAGATGTTCCTGTACACTATGCCGGCCACTTGGTTATGGCGTTCCATGTATGCCTTGCCTGCTAGCATCTTGCACCCTGCTGTTATGTGCTGGATTGTCTCTGGGGCATCTTTACACAGCCTGCACCTGGGGTCTTGCCTGGTGTGATAGACCCCAGCCTCTATGGATCTTGTGCTCAGAGCTTGTTCTTGTGCTGCCATGATTAGTGCCTCTGTGCTGTCTTTCAGTCCAGCTTTGTCCAGCCACTGGTAGGATTTCTGAATATCAGCCACCTCCTCTATCTGCCGGTGGTACATACCGTGCAGGGGCCTGTCCTTCCATGATGGTTCCTCGTCTCCCTCCTCTTTCTTGGGTTTCTGCTGCCTGAGGTATTCACTGAGCACTCTGTCAGTTGGGGCCATCTTCCCAATGTATTCTTGGATGTTCGTTGTCTCATCCTGGACTGTGGTGCTGACACTCACCAGTCCCCGGCCCCCTTCCTTCCGCTTAGCGTACAGCCTCAGGGTGCTGGATTTGGGGTGAAACCCTCCATGCATGGTAAGGAGCTTTCTTGTCTTTATGTCCAGCAGCTGGATAGCGTAGTGGTTAAACTACACGCCTTTGGAACAGAGGATCGCAAGTTCGATTCCTGCCTGGGGCGTCTGTATCCAGTAAGGGTCCTAAGGCTAGACCCCCTATGCTAAGCAAGCCTACCGCAGACATGAGCGAGACAGATAAATATGAAGGCATGCCGGCTCGGACGTCGCCCGGATCAACAAGGTCCGCGTCAGGTGTTGAGGAACCAGGGCACCCTGACGAAAAGTGGGCTACTGGAACAAGAAGGCATCGGTGGGCAAGGGACGAAAACAGGGCGTTGTTGGAATGCTACTACGCAAGTAACCCCGGCGGAAGGGGCTACATGAATAGGATGAGGGACCTATGGATTCTTCGATACCCAACATCCACAATGACGGCGAAACAACTAGTAGCTCAGTGTTCCAACATTCGAAAGAAGGGACTGCTCTCACAGCTAGAGATTGACGAGGTACAACACAAATGCTACGGCAAGGAGGAGTCAGGACGCCAGGTCAGGGGGGAGATATCATCACCCCCACCCGAGATTGGGTACATAGCCCCAAGTGCGATAGGAGAAGGTTCGTTGAGTGCGAGAGGAACTGACCTGAAAAATAGGATCATGGCCAAGCTTGAAACCTGGATCCCCCGTAGCCGGTTACCAAGATTACGTGAAGTACCCTCAGAAGGTCTGCTAGATGATGTTAATGCAGCACTACGGGCAATACCTACAACCACGATTACCGACACTAACAAGCTCATCTACAATACGGCAACAGTGATCAGTGAGATGCTTGGCTACAAGTTGAACAGCGACAAGGGGCAGTACCCTCCATGGAGAAGGAGGCTAGAGGGCAAGATCAAAGTAGCACGGAGGGAGGTTAGCCAACTAACCGAGTTGCAGAAAGGTGCGACAAATAAGGTGCCTAAGAAATACAGCAAGCTGTCCATACCTGAGGCCTTGGAAACTGCCAAGCAAAGACTCACAGCCTTGGCCAGCCGCTTGAGGAGGTACACCAGAGAGATAGAAGGCAGGAGAATAAACCAGCTGTTCTCCACAGAACCAGCAAAGGTGTACTCTCAGTGGCAAGGGAACAATAAGAGAACAGCACCACCAAGGCTGGAGACGGAGCAATACTGGAAGAGCATATGGGAGAAGGACGCAACCCATAACGGCAATGCTCAGTGGCTAGTGGATCTGAGGGCAGACCACAGCGACCTCCCTGAACAGGGTCCAGTAACCATCACAGTGGCAGATATCCAAGAAAGGGTCTCCAGTATGAAGAGTTGGACAGCACCAGGGCCCGACATGGTTCACGCCTACTGGCTGAAGAAGCTGACTGCACTCCACGAGCGTCTGGCAGCACAAATGAACCAGCTGCTAGTTAACGAGAGACACCCGGAATGGCTAACCGAAGGCCGGACGGTCCTGATCCCCAAGGAGCCCAAGAAGGGACCGGTCCCCTCCAACTACCGACCAATAACCTGCCTCAGTACTACATGGAAGCTCCTGTCAGGCATCATATCGGCTAAGATGAACAGGCACATGGGTCAATACATGAGCGGGACACAGAAAGGGATTGGCAAGAATACCAGAGGCGCAAAACACCAGCTACTGGTAGACAGAACAATCAGCCGAGACTGCAAGACCAGACTGACCAACCTGTGCACTGCCTGGATTGATTACAAGAAGGCCTATGACTCAATGCCCCACAGCTGGATATATATATATATATATATATATATATAAGACCATCTGCCAAAAAAATTCAGCTATTACTGTAAAAAACAAACAAACTGTATTTTCTGTGCATTGAAGAGACGGTTAGAAGAGAGACAATGAAGCGGACAGAGGGCACTGAGGGCATGACAAACATAGTGTTCATGCCCTCTTTCGTGTCAATAAAGATACATGCACACACACACCTCTGCATCAGAACAAGCCCTGTCTGCTTTTAGTCATCACCCATGGGACCTCAGGGCCCCTCCTGCTCTGTTACTCCAGTTGTTTGCCACCTCTGAGTCCCTGCCCCCATTAGATGTGATTGACAGGCAGGGTTAAAAGACAGGACTGTTGTGTGGAAATAATGATGGAAGTAGAAAGAGGGTGAGAGAGAGGGGTGGCCAACAAGAACAACTGTCACACTGACACACTTTGGATCTGAGTGCTTCAGCCTACAAGTCAAGGATTGCAATAATAAGGAGATGAAACTGTATCAACGAAAAATGGCAACATGTTATCATGCCAGTGTGTCAAATTCTGCAAATTCTACTAGATGCTTGGTTAGGTTTGAGCACTCGAACTGCTTCTTCACAACATACAGTGCTTCACAATCGTAACCCTGTATGCTGAACAATGACTCTTACCCAGCCATGTACATGAGCTAGGAGTGACAGCCTCACTGTTGCCATGATCTAATATGTCACGCAGAAGCACTTTATGCTTAAATGTTATGTGCCAGCAGATTGGCGAATGGGAACAATAGGAAAAAGGGGTCCAATTTTTTTCTACTTATGCCACTATATTATACCAAATACACAATTATCTGATTGTGTCCTTTTTAAGAACACAAAAGCTTTTAAATACTTGGGAAGTTTCTCCAAGATCGACATCCTTGAAACCTTATTTGCAAAAATAGGAACACGGACAAGCAAAAGCAAGATTAAGATGTTCCTGAATAATCAACGTGAGATTAAATGTGCAATATGAATAATTCCTTTTTCTAGGAGTTAGTTAACCTCGTTATCTGTGACAGCCTTAATTCTTCCCTGTTTGGTTCATTTCTGCAGTAATCATTCATTATATAATTATTTCATTGGTAGCAGAAAAACACATCATAGAAGAGTTCAGTAACTACTGCAGGTTAAACTGATATAAAGCAACTCTTTTAGGCCTGAATATGGAAGACTAAAGATGTAAGAAAGAAAAACAGACTCATGAAATGCTGGTACTCTCCCAGTTAAGAAGCTGATCTGATTTCATGAATTGATTCTGGCTTGAAAATAAGGTAAGTAAAAGTTTTTCTAAGTTTCTTCAAGAGAAAGAAGTGTCACCCTAAAATAAACACCCCGAAAGCTCACATGATCTCATATTAACACATTAAATTTTGATTATTTCACCAGTGTATACCAGCATAATATTAGAATACACAGAAACTAAAGAGCCTATTGCCCCCTCCTCCATCTATTATTGTCCACTATGAGAACATTTCCTCGAGAGAGTGAGCAGGAGCAATGCTGTATTAATAAAAGAAGCCGATATTAGAGATGAGTATTATTTGTGTAGCTCTCCTGCCAGCTCACAGCTGCTGACCACTTTAACAACCGTCGAACCAGAAATAATCCTGCACACATAATCCCGGGTATATGAACACAGACAGCATGTTTGCTCTTATTTATCTGCTGGAATCAGCTAACAGATTTAACACCACCAGCCTGTTACACTCGCGACAGAGGACTCACGTTCACGTCCATCTGCTGTGTGATAATATCAGACCTCTGAAACCTTGCATATAAACTGAGATTGAATGTGGTCTCTTGGGGCTCCACAGGGCTCCTCACCAGCCTCCTACCAGATTAACAAACCAGGCATCTGGTTTGACTTTCAAGGCTCATCTGATTATAAAAGTATCAGATTAGAATAATTAAATGAGGAGGATTCTTGTATCTCTGCTGTTAACACAAACAAGCTTTAAAAAAGGACCACGGCAAGATGCGCGCACTTATATATATGTAATGTATCTGATATTTTAAATAAACTATGATACAAAAGCTCAAACATTTTCTGGTTCCAGCTTATAAAATACAAGAGTTTGAAGATCTTCTTTAAATTTTTAGTTTAAAATATCAAAAGAATCAAAAATCAAATCAACTAGTAGGCTCAGACTCTTCACAACACTCACATTTTCATTCACATTATCCACAGTTTCCTTCCAACCTCACATCCCATTGACATAAACCCATCATGTCTGTGTGCAGTAAACATGAACCCCTCCACCTCTCTCCTGCTTTGTCTTTGCCCTTTAAATGCTGTGGCAGTTCTGAGGGGCCCTGTGCTGCTGAAAGAGATCTCGACCTCACAGCTGAAGGGGCTAATTAAGCCGACAACGAGGGCTAAAGAGCGGCACAATCGGTCTATTCAGCAGCTTAGACTGGCACCTCTCACTCACAGTGTCACGGCTTTTGTCTCACTCAGGGCTGAGGTGTCGTGCCTCTGCCTGATCTGTGGGTGTGCTCCGCTGTGTTCGGGTGTTTTGGGTCCTCAGAGGCAAGTGCGAGTGGAGCCTTTGTGTTTGTTTGTGTGTTTGAAGGGTTTGATTGACAGCAATTATGGGAGAGTTCAGAAGAGGGCATGATCCTGTGTGCGTATGCAAGCTCTCTTACACGCTCCAGAAATGCATGCACGCACAAGAAAAAAATGCAAGTATAAATACATAAAGGACAAACAGAAAGACAAATGTATACATATTGCAGGTGTGCTGCAGACTAACACATCTTCTGTTCATCTGTTCTCAGCTTGCAGCATATTTCTGTCTGGAAAATAAAACTGAAAAACTCCAGCAGGGTCTCACTCTGTTGTTTTTTTTTTTTTCTTCTTTTTTTCAGCTCTGAATCTCATTGAGGGCTCTGTAATTAGAGAGAGCTTAATTTGCACATGAAATGATGCAGTGTCTTCAGCCCACACTGATGAGAAAGAATTTTTTTGTGTGTAACAGCTCTGTGTTCACATGAGCAGTTTGATCCATTGAGTAGTGAGACTGGTGATATAACTGTCTAAGGCTGAAGGTGAGTTAAATGTAAATGTAACGTCCAAAGATTTCTTTTAACAAGATTTTATTGTTTCTGATTTTAATGCCACTTATCTTGTCACACTGAGCAATGTTTCACAATGGGTTTTTTCTTTTTTTTATTCTAAGTTCACAAGCTGACAGCAGCACACAATCAGGCAGCCTCTTTCATTACATTTCTAACATGCAAGTGACTTTTAATTGTTTGTTTAAAACTTACAGGAAACACAGTGCAATTAACTATGATCTAAAATAGCATCAGAGTTTACAGGTTTGCTTTGGTGTTCTTCTCTAATACAATTGTCTCAGCTATTATAACATCAAAAAGGTTTCAAAAAAGTTGTATAAAATAGGTGTGGCAGAATATACAGAATATATATATATATATCCATATATCAAAATAATATATATATATATAACATGGCACATATATATATATATATATATATATATATATATATATATATATATATATATATATATATATATATATGTATGTGCCATGTTTCTTGTATTAAGAGTAGTTTGAGAGTGGAGGCTAAAAATGGGTTCTCAGTTTTAACACTTGGAGAATCTGTTCTTGGTATCGTCAGAATGTATCTTGAAGCTTCAAAAGTTTTATTGCATTGACTGTCACAATGATTTGAATTCCCCTAGTTCTTTAATTCCCCTGCAAATAACACAAGATTCAAGTGATGCCTGTTTGATTTCTTTAGGTTAAACCGCAAGACCAGAGTAGGTTAATCCTTTCTGGTGTGACAGCAGGATAGGTTTCTATTTTTTCTAATCATCAGGGACCTGAAAAAGTATGACAGAGAGTAAAGACAGTAAAAGTAAAACTTTTACTGTCTTTCCAATGAGGCTTTCCAAGATGATTACAATATGTTGTTCTCACAAATATATGACAGTGGAGTCTGAGACTGAGTACAGTAGCAAAACCACTGTAAATCTGTTTTTTTCTTCTGATTTGTGGTACAGACAGCCAGCTGCACTTCCTATAAGTTATTCAGTTTTCCTAAGATGACAGATATACCACTGGTCTGCATGTATGTGAAGGCTTCTAACAAAAGTGACACTGAAATGTTTCAACTTGTTGCTCAACTTGTAAAAAGTGTGCTAACATTCAAGGCCAGATAAACAGAAAGCTTCACTTTCACACTGGTCTCATCAGTTCTCTCCTTTGTCCTTCTAGGATGGAGACAGGAGACAGAGAGCGAGTGTGAGAGAGAGACAGACAGAGTAGGAAAACAGAAGAAGGACTTATAGCCTTGCTAATGAGGTGTGGAAATATTATCAGAGAAAGGACTAATTATTTTCTCAGCATAGTTAAGACGCAGAACTAATCCTGTTAGCATGGAGGAGGAGAGTGGAGGAGAGACGATGGAGAGTGAAGTGAAAATATAGAGCGGGGAGTGCAAAGATGGATGAGAGAAAAGTAAAAGTGTGAATGAGGGATGTGAAACCATCTGGGATGGAAGGACAGAGAAAGGTGGAGAAACGAAAGCGAGATATTAGAACAAGATGACTGAAGGATAGAGAACTTATGAATGGATAAAAGTGAATGAATGGGAATGAAAGAAAAATGGAGAAATACATTTTGATATAAGGATAAAGGAAAGGAAGAAGGATGGAGAAAGATGAAAAAAGCATGAAAAAGATTGGAAGCAAAAGAGAAAGCAGGGAGGATTGAAGGGATGGATGAAGCATAAATTAAATTAAGGCTGGACAGAAAGAAACACGTGCTGATTGATATTGAGGATGTATGAAAGGATCATGAGTAGATGCATGAAGGATAGAGGGTAAATAACTATAACAAAATATGGGAGGAGATGGAGATGAAAGGATGAAACATGATGAATTGATAAAGTGGAATTGAAAGAGAAAAGAATTGACAGCTAAAATGTTGACTGAGGGAATAAAAGAGCAATGGAACATGATGAAGGTAAAGAAAGTTGAATGGCTGAGAGGGAACGACGGAAAGGAAGATGGAAAAAAGAAGGAGGAATACAGAAAAGGTGTAGATGGATGGATCAAAGAAGGAGGCAAGAAGGAAGAAAGAAAAAGATGTAACGGTATCTTTTCATGCTGGACTAACAGAATCTGTTCTTTGCTCGTTTATTTTCCAATTAGTGAAGCAGGAAGTCGTTAGTGTAGCGACGCTTCCTGTTCTAATGATTAGTGCCAAATCTGCATTTATTTCATGTTTTCTTTTTACATTTCTGCCCTGTTTCTTCTGATCTTTGAGCTTTATAGAGACAAATTGGGTGTTAGCAGAGTGTCGCTGTGCTGCTACTGTGACACATTTAACACACACATTAAAGAAAGAGTGTTCTGATTTTTTTAAAATAATTACAGTAGGTTAAGAAGTCACAGAATTTAGTATATAATGTATATTTATCCATATACATATTATTCTTCATTTCTGTTCATCTAAAAAAAAGCCAAGTAAATGATTATATATACATTATTAAAACAACTTCATTTTTCTAGCAGCTTTCAAATGAATTCTAAAAGACGCTTTAAACCAGGAAAACAAACAGTCCACGTGTCATCAAACATTCAGGCTACTCCATTAAAATGTACAGACAGAGCAGGAAACATATGATGTGTAATGTGTATACTCAGTGCATCTTAATGCTATTATGTTCATATTCCTTGTGCAAATGAAAATTGTGACTTAAGGGTAGAGTGATGTAAAGGTCACGAGGGCATTAAAATCACTGGCAAATGTGGAAACATGAACATGCTTAATGAATTTCGTGGCGATCTGCCAATAACATTGTAAGATACCTTGTGTAAGAAACTGACATTTGTTCCTGGGGGTGGAGGTGATTGAAGGTCATATTGAGGACAAAATAATAATTTGAAAATATCTCATGACCTGCCACCCACCGGATTTCAACATTTCTCAGCTAGAGGAAACATGGTCAAAAATCATCAGTGTTCATCCTCTGGGACATTTTACCATTAGGAAAGCAGCCATTACCATTCAGTTATTGTAACCATCAGTGCACTTTATTCTTCTCATACTATTATGCAGGCTTTTTCCCAACAATTCAGCCAGCACTTTTGCTCCATAAGCAAATTAACAGTATTGTATTATTAGATGGATTGGCTGCTGAAGATGAGTTTGACTTGTTTTAATGGCAGCACTGTGCCTCATGCCAAAGATGACAAAATAAATTTAGTCTAACAGAACAAAGTGGCTGACTCAGTTATAAAATGTAACTCTGAACTTGTGTTTAATGTTTATGCTTATAATGTCGCACATTTTTTGCCTCACTCCTCCTTTGTTCTGTTGTCGCCACAATAGTTTAGAAAAGAGTTGCTTTTTTTCAGTGCATTTACTGAACTGATGATGATGTAGGAAAAAATGTGCCACAAAGAGATCAGCTGCACACTTGGAACTGTCTCTGGCAGCATAATCTGTTTGATGTTTGCATATGTTTGTGTATCTTTGCTCCGGTCTTTCTGAGGACTCATTTGAGGTGGTCTTTTTTTTCACAAAGTGAGGGCATTTTCACCCATCTTCATTATAGGAGTGACCCTCCTATGGCTATTTGATGGTTGAAATCAATCAGAGGATATTGAGTCTTAAGCTTAAGCCAGCATGGAAGGGACTTCTGCTGCAATGCAGCCAACAGCTGGTAAATGCTGGCTTCAGTTCAGCTTTGTTTACTTGTTCTGAGTAAAACTTTCACCTTCTCTCAAGAGAGAATTGGTCATAACGGATTGTTAAATGTTGGCTTCTCCTTAAAAATGTGATTAAGGACAAACCACTATGCTTGTGGTTAAGAGGTTCACTATCAAGATTTTCAAAGGAACATGCTACTTAATTTTAGAGGGTTTAATATTTGTAATTGTGCAAAAACAATAGCTAATGTACACCAGTCAGTGTTTCCAGTAAGCTTGTGTTGACTATGGGCAACGCAAGCAAACAAGGCACGTTTCATGCATGAAACACCCCACACTCCTTATTTGGAAGACTGATTTCAAATAGAAAATATGGTGCCAGCCATAAGCTGCTGACTTCAAATTAGCTTTAACATAAACCACTGTGTGATGTCACACTTTGCTAACCTTGCCACAGCCATCTTTTCCTTATGGTTAAAAAAAGTTTTTATATTTAGGTAGGGTTAGTGAAAAGACAATTATCATTTAGTTTTGGTGGGTAAGGTTAGGTTTAGGGGCTAAGGACCTCATAAAGGAGTATAAACGTGTGTGTGTGTGTGTGTGTGTGTGTGTGTGTGTGTGTGTGTGTGTGTGTGTGTGTGTGTGTGTGGTGCCTTATCTCTCCCAGTCGCAGGCTGTGAAGCCCTCCAGAACATTCCACCAGCTCTGAACACACGGCCAGCTGGCATGCACACACACACACACACACACATACACAGTAGCCTCACACAACCCGGCTTTTGGCCCTCACACGTCTGAGGATACATGCACCCCAGGCATTCGACGGCAGGAGAAAGACAGAAAGAGAATGAGGGCAGAGAAGAAAGAAGAGGAAGGGAGATGCAGATGAGAAAGAATAAGAAAAAGGGAATCACTTAAAATTAAAAAGAAGGCAGAGACAGCAGTTACAGAAAGAAGCAGTAAACATATTGAATAATAAATGAACAAATATTTAAAGCAAGCTTCTCCAGAGAGATGAGGACAAAAGAATGAAAGAATGGCGGGAGGATGGAAAAATAATTTAAAAAAGAACAGTGAGGAAGGAAAATGATCCCCATCTTTACAAACACTGCTTGATCAAAGCCACCTTGCACTTCTTTGAGGTATGACCTCAGGCCACTGCTACTGTGACCTCCAGAAATCTAGAGTGTGTGTGTGAGAGTACTTGTATTACTGTTTTGTGTGGACATAAATCTGTGTACACAGTCACACTGCAGGGACCCTATTTTCTTTTGAGGACAAAAAGCAAGACCTTAAAATTTTAAATCCAATGTTAGGTAGTGGAACTGAAACAAACTTTGTTTGTTGTTGAGAAGTTAAGAATGGAATGAAGAAGATCAAGACGAAGCTAAAGAGATCAAAGAATAAGTTGAATAGAAAAGGAAGCAAAAGAGAAGATAAGAAAAAGACAATAAAAGATAGGAAGGGTGAAAGGCATTAAAGAACTGTATAGGAGGTATAAGAAAGGGTGTAAGAAATAAACTGATGAATAATATGAACAAAGGAAAGGAGAGTTTGGAGACAGGAAGGCCTGAGGAAAAAAAGAATGACTGGCAGGATGTAGAACAAAAAAGTGAAGATGACTAGCATAAAGGGATGGGCAATAAAGATGAGAAGAAAGATGGAAAAAACAATTGAGGGTATAAGGAAAGCTGAAAGGGAGAAAAGGGGAGAGAGCAGAAAAGGTCTGGAGATGAAGAGAGATAAATCAGGACAGTGAGGAGAGCAAAAGAGGTGAAAAGGAAGAGAAGAATAAGCATATCATGGATATGGGGAGAAGAGTAAAAGAGGGAGAAGAAAGAGTGGTTGGAGGAGAGGTTTTTGAAGAAGAAGAAATGCCCTGTAGGAGGTATTGGAGGTGAAGGAGGTCTGGCTCCAGGCTGTATGTTCAGCTTTACTTGGTGAAGGTTGTTTTGGGCTCAGTGAGACACCACGCTGAGTCAGGTGTGCGTCTGTTTGTGTGTGTGTGCTTGTTTGAGTGATTCATGTGAAGTATTTAAACCAGGACACCACATTTTTTCCATTAGATGAGACAAATGTTCACTGTTATCCTCTTGGTGGGATTTCGATATGTTTACAAGAAGAAGAAAAAAGAGTTAAGGTGGACATATTTTGAATACAGTCACCATTTGGTGCTCCAAAGAAGACTAAACTCTAAATGTACACTTCTTAATAAAATATAAAGGTCCTTTAACAGACGTCTAACTCCAAACATCTCTGCTGTTAGTGGAAGTTTAAATGTGTTCTTCTCCACTTAACTGTGGATTGCAGATGTTCCAGTTGTCAGTTTCACGAACAAAGTCACAAATTCACACTCTGTATATGACCCTTTATATTTATCTGGAATTAAATATCTAGACGGAAATTATTTTTCTCTCTAAATATAACCAGTCTTTTAGAATAGCATAAAATTACTATTGTAATAAAAGGATGGATTTGGGTATCAGAGGGTAGGGACAGATGTCCAATATGGATAGCACAGATTGCACCTTTTAGCTCTAAATCTTGGTATGACTTTCAAAAGCTCAGTTTCATTATTTGTGTCATGGTTTTGTCAATTCCAGTGTGAATGCTATCTTACTGCTCTTTTACTTCAACTGTTGTTTCTATTGTTACATTTTTTTTATCACTTTTCAATTTTTATTTTTCCTTATATAATTTTATCTCTTTTTTTTTTTTTTTTTATCATTACTGAAATTTTTTCCTATTTTTCATTTTCATCGTGCTATTCATCTTTGTGAGTTTTACCATGTACTTGCACTCACAAAATGGCTTTTTCATATATGTTATATATGATCATGATCCCATTATGAACATATGTTTTAGGTGAGGAAAAGGAGGAAAACTTTCAAGTTAAAGAAGCTGGATTCACTTTGCAGACGTTGCGCATGTATGGCTAATCTGTGTAAATTGTGTTGCAGTAACACAAATGGCCACTAGGGAAAATTGTTACTTGTCTGTAAATTGTAGCATTTTATTTTGTGTTTCCAAAAGAGAAACACAACAAACTTTAATAAGCCAAAAACTTCCCTGTAGAGAAACTGATAACAAGGTATAAGCACATGTTCATTCTTAAATAGAGCTGTCATTTTAGGACAGCCTTTGTCATTGGGCCTCCTTCACTACATAGACCTGTTCTTACATGTCCACATGGCTGCTGTCAGCTCAATGAAATGCTCCAATCCATCATATCCCTTACTCTGTCATCACATCTTAAACTCCTGACACTTACTATGTTATCTGAGAAGTCACTTTTGAGCAGTGTTTTGTGGGAAATGGAGTCTCCAGCGGGTGCGTTGACAGAGCTGCGTCACCCTGTGTTAAGTCTAATTGTTGAATGTTGCCATTGTGTTTCTTAAATTTGTACAGTCTTAGTTTAAGCAGTAGGATCAAAGCCATTCCTTTGATCCTGACCACCTCTCCAGCCACTCTGTGCTGGGGGAGGTTTTAGGTTTTATTGTAGATACATCCTAACTTGAAGATCTGTTTGATGTTTGGTTGAGCTTCCTACCCTTTGTATGGTTTCACTGTGTTATCTTTGGTAAACCATACATTGGGTGTGGGGGAAGACTACCCTCTTTATGACCAAGGATGTTGTTCCTGCTTTTAGGTTTTATGACCCTTTGATCAAACACACACACACACACACACACACACACACATTCTCACATAACACCCACACACACACACTTACATACAGTGCCTTGTCTTTGTAACCAAAGGGGGTTGCAAGGGGAGGTGTTTTGTAAACTATTGTTTGAAGTTTGTCAATAAAAGGCGGCGAGAGGAGGCCACCAGTGTGGTCATTTCAACGTGCTGGTCACAGACGAGAGGCCTCCCTTGCGCAAGAAATCGATCGAACACTGTTGCCTTGCTTTTCTTTCATGGGAATAAGTCCTGGATACAGCGGGGTCTGAGTTTAGACCCAACATTTTTTGGTCCTTCGGAGCCGGAGCCTAACACATTGCATCCACCGAGGAGAGGGAGAGGACGCCACCGCAACGTCTGGGATGATTGACGTAAAGCCCTGGTGTTTTTGGCTTGCCACCAGGCCGGGAAGTTTGCGCCTGACCTCCCCTCGGGATGGATGACGATTGACGGGATCCAGAGACTCTTCCCATGAACGTAAACAAACAGTGAGTACAGAAGGCCTTAGAGAGCGTCTCTATAACCGTGTGAATGAATGTGGGATCCTAGATACGCGTCACCGTGATTCTGCGTGAAACGTTTGAGTCCCGGGGAGCGCTGGTCACGAGAGCGCACGTGGACCCAAAACAATAGAGAGCGGCTACGGGCTGTGCGTTAAACGTGAGTCCGGGAGCGCGCTAGCCGCGTGAGAGAGACGCAGGCTTCTCCGCCGTTTGGGGCGTAGAGAGTTCTCCGCCATTTGGGGCGTGGAGAGAACCTAGGTTCAGAGTCCGGAATCTCCGCCATTTGGGGCGTTGGAGAGTGTCCGAAGGTTGAATTCTCCGCCATATGGGGCGTTTGAGAGTTTTCAACAGAGAGCGCTAGCTGTGCGTGCAGACGCAAGCGATAGGCCTATGTTGTGTGTGTGTGCGGGCCAGACGTGGTCTGCGTGAGTGTGGCTGATTGTTGTCTTGTAATGGAGAATAAAATGTGTAAGTCTGCCTTAGAAGGAGATGTAAAATTTATGCAGAAAGTTTTACCAGGCAGCACGCAGTATGTAGGTTGTTGGTATAAGAAATGTGGATTTGAAGGGACATTAGTGGAAGTTCAGTGTAAAATGCTGGTAGAAAGAATATCTGTAAGTGTAGCAGGTAAAACAGGTAAAGCGAAGCAGAGGAAGGAATTGCAGTTAGCAGTTGCTAAGTTGTGGCTGGAGCAGGCTCAGAGGAGGAGAGAAGCACAGAATGTTAAAAGAGCAATATTGCAAGCAGTAGTTGTGAAACCTGAGGATGAAACTACAGCTCAATCCACTGCAACTACTCTAGAACAACACCGTAGAAAAGCATTAGGAAGAGCAAGAATGTTAGCAGAAAGTAGAGTCAGAGAAGAGCGTGAGAGAGCAGAGGTAGAAGTGGAGGAGAGATTAAAGGCATATTAGGAGCAGCATTGAGTCCAAGACAGACTTGGCAGGGTAGGAAACAGAAAGTAAAGTTAGTGAACACAAACGTTACAACTACATATCCATCCCTGACACAACACAAAAAAAAAAACAAAAAAAAAAAAAAAACAAAACATATGGTGTTTCTGTAACAGAGTGTGAAGATGAAGAAAGTTTTTCTCCTGATCAATTCCATGAGTGTGAGAGTGTCTGACGTCATGGTGTGTGTGAAAGGTATCCAGCTGGGGCAGACGTGATTCTGCATGTCACCTGCCCAGTGGACAAAAAGAAATAAAATAGTTGTGTGGATGAATGATGGCACGAAGAGTGTTTGGTGTTTCTCAGTCTGAAACAGCTGTAATGCTATTTTCTGTTTTGGAGAAAAGTACAGTTAAAGAAAAAAAAACAGAGAGATGTGTGTTGTTTTAAGCAGTGATGAGAATAATGGAAGTGTGGTGAGAGATGAACACAAAAACATACTGAAAATGCATTAACCATACTAACCCTACATGCATATACACATACAATGATACTCATGAGACCAGACAGCATCTTAAGCATGAGATTCTGTTTGTCATCTTGTCCAAGTCACTAGTAAGATGAAAGTGATACATAGACTAGTGGACTGAATATTATAGGAGGACAGATGGTTGCATCATAGAGGAGGAAACAGAATGCTGATGAGAGGTCTTAAATGAGTGAGTTGAGTGAGCTGATTGTGAGTTTCTGGTGTGTGAAGAAGTTTTACCATGGCACACATTTAGTTACATGAGAACTAAAACTTATTATGTGCTAAGACAACAGGGTTATGCTGTATGTTGTGTGTATGGCTGATTGGATGAATGTTTGAGATTAAACTGGCTGTTTGATTTGTCTTTTGTTACGATTTATCCCCCTGGCATGAAGAACACGTGTCATGATTTAAACAAGGCCTTTCTTTCCTTTATTTTCTTTGATTTCTTTTATTTTCTTTCTTTTATTTTGTTACTTTCATGGTGCACTGAAAGTTTTGTTTGATGATCTCTGTTGAGCAGATCTGCACGATTAGAATCGAAGCGTCGTCGAGAAAACTGTTGCAAAGTGAGCTTCTCCAAAATTAAAATGGGCTCTTATTTGGGACAATCAGGAAACAAGTTCCTGTCCAAAAGGATTCAACGAGGAAATCCAGTCTAAATTATTTTTCTTTTTGAAATGACGTTGTTTTGCTGAGCGTGGAAACGAATGCGACGATAATTTCCACAATTAGCAAAAGAAGGAATCACTGAGTGAATGAGTAAGAATTTTAAAATAAATCGGGAACTGACTGACTGACTTAACACCATTGTGTGAAGTCAACCCCCACTTGACAAAGGTGTGGATGTATCTCTGTGTGTGTCTCTGTTACAGGAGCAGAAAGATGATAGCAACATCTGAGGTTGCGTGATGGTTTAACCTTTTAAATGCCATTTTTATGTTTGTGAATCTATCAGAGGTGTGTTATTCATGGGCTTGTGGTACTCACAGAAGTTACTGTGAGAAAGTGTGTACACACCTGCGCAGCGCTAACATTTGCATTTTTTCTTACAGCATTGCAGTTTTTCATGTGATTTGATGATGTGGTTTTTAGCAGAACAACTGGTGGATGTTTGTTTCTTTATTACAGGTTTTGTTTTCTTTAAGAGTGCATGTAGCATTCAGCAGAAGCGGACAAGTGACATGAGTAAAACAAATAAGAGATTACGATATTTATGGAATAGTTTATTATGGGCTCATTTGCTGGCCACTTTTGGACCCATAATAAATATATGAGTGGAGTGACTTTGCTTAAGAGAAGTCACCGATTACATTAATGTTAACTGAGCACATGGGATGATCCATGTTTGAGGCGAATTATGGTAACAATAGTGATTTAATGATTTGAGAAAACCTGCACATGACACTTGTCTTGCTGATGCTGAATGCTTGTTACCCTTGTGATATACTTGTTTATAAGTGTGAAGTTTGATTTTACTTCCAGATCTTGTTTTCCAGGCCATGATGGTGAGTATGCAGGCTCCTGGTGGAGCCAGTTTTTAAGACAGGGATCCAGGTTTGGTGAGTTGACGCATGAGAAGTGTCCATGCGTCAAGAGGTGGGGTCCAGAATTAATATTAAACAATGTTTTCTATTATTGTTGCAGTGATTTGTGTGATTAGCTGTTTATTTACAAGTATTAAACCTATGCAAGTGGTGCATCCATGTTCAGATGAGGCTTTGATGGCCTATAAGTGAAGTTCACTGATTACAATGTGGAATAACATTGAGATGTTAAATAATTTGGTATAAATTATGGGAAAACGTAGGAGTTTAATGAGTTTAGAATAAACCTGCAATGATACTTGTCTCTGTGATGCTGAATACTTTATTACTCTTATGATCTACAGTTGGTTGCGAATGTGAAGTTGTTTTAAATTTAAGACTTTGTCTTCTGTGATACAGGAGCTGGGAGCTAAACAAGCTGAACATTTAAGTGCTGATTAATGTTTTTACACAGGGTTACAGCTTGGAGTGAAGCTGCTCCAAGGGACAAACCCTGGAGATTGTTTTAGGGAGACTGTGCAACACTCTTGTACATGTCTCATTGGGGAGTTGACACATGGCGAAAGCCGTGTGGCGAGAGGAGTGTCATTTTTTCAATTTGTAGATGTCGTGAGATGCCATGATGAGAAGGAGTGACTGAGAGGATCGCCCACAAAATGGAACCTGAGGGAGCGTGCCAAGCTCCAAAAAGTGACAGCGCAGAGGAGGTCCAGCGATGGACTTGTGGTTCTGTGAACAGCACAAATGCAAGGTGACTGTAAAATAACTAACAGCACTTTTTCCACAAGTGAAGCCAGTAACTTACTATCCTAAAAGATTAGCTCTAGTTGCTCGTGCTTTACCTCCATGCGTGAGATCAGTATGTGCAGCAGCTTAAGCTGTACAATGTTTCAATAGTTTATTTCACCTTTTGCAATTGTTAGTTCCACACGAGGTAGATGTTTACTATTGCAGACTAAACTTACATTTCTGTCACCTACAAGACACTTGTCTTTAATGTTACTGTTACTCTCACAACCACACATATTACCATAAAGTGGTGCAGAATTCTGAATCTGTCCAACCCTTTTTGCCAACGGAGGAGGGCACTTCTCATGAGTGTAGAGAGCGCGAGGAGAAGACGTGTAAGCTGAGGGATGACTTAATAGATGTGCCACTCGTTGAGGGAAAGGTTTGGTTTGTTGATGATTTGAGTTTTACAACAGCAGAGGGACAGACTGGAACACGTTTTACTGTAGCAGACAGTGAGAGAGAGTTATCTATGTAGGACAACTAGCATGTTTCATATTTGCTTGAGCAGCAGAGATGCTAGCTTTAACGGAAGCGTGTAAAGCTGTAGAGAGACAATATACACTGATAGGCAGTATACATTTGCTACTGTACATTTCTTTGTAGTGCAGTGAGTGAGACGAGGGGTGACAACCTCTACAGGGAAACCTGTAGAACACACCAAACTCTTGCAAAATCTGCTGGAGGCAGCGTTATTAACCAGTGGAATTGCCGTTTGTAAATGTGCAGCACACATGTGAGGGAAAGATCCGGTTGCATTAGGGAAAGTTTTTGCAGATAAGATCGCAAAAGAGGCAGCTTTAGTTAAACATGGTGTTAACCTTTTATCAGTACAGCATTAGCAGACATGCAGGCCCACTCACCTACTGCAGGACAATAGTTGTGACTTACAGAGGGAGCAAGCTTGCAGGATGATTTTTTTATCTGTGTGATAAACCAGTACTGCCTAATAATTTGTATAAGACTGCTGCTATTTTGAGCCATTGGCTATGCCATGTCTCAAACAGGAGGGAGATGAGCAGTCGTTATACTCACTCTAGGATTATTAAATACTTTAAAAAAAAAACTTTTGCAGACAGTAAAGTTAAGATTTAGGAAGACAGGCAGGACATGGTTAGACTGTATAGAATAAGTACATGAGGATTACTCCAACAGAGAATGGTCTGACTCTTTGAGATTACACATGTTAGAGCATTTAGAGTTCCAGTCTTCTGTAGTGATGATAGAAAAGCAGAAGAGAGAGCATATTAGCAGATTAGATGCTTGAAAATGTTTAAAAGTAAAGTAGTCATGAGAACAAATGATCTGCCAGATGATTCTGTTTCTTCGCAGGAGCAGAGCCTGAAGTCTGGAGATTGGATGATGATAAGGCCATGGAGAGGAAGTGCTGGTCCAGTCCATGGTGGGAAGGTCCATATCGGATGCTGCTGACGACGACCACAGCAGTGAAGATTGCTGGAAGGAACACTTGGATACATCAAGCGCACTGCAAGAAGGTGACACACATCCAGGCCAGCTCGGAGTAAGTGGCAGGAAGACCGGGAACAAAGGGGGGGAAAGCCTCCAGGGCCCCTCGTCTCAATCCGGTGAAGAAACCAACTGAGCCACAGGTACTCATCAGAATGGCTGGGAATGTGCTGTGCATCTTCTTGTGCCTGTGGACCCTGAGTGGGATGACAGGAGCGCATTGGGACAGAGCAAATCACACCCAGTACCCGCATGGGTTTTCAACCAACTACTGGTGGCAGTTTAAGAACACAACCGGATAGCATCACTTGGAGCGAGACAGTTTGTTTGGTTGCTTTAGCAACACATCCAGGAACACTGCCAACTTTTCAACTGCTCTGAACCTGAATGGAAGGTTGATTCACCAGTAGCTGGGAAGGTGAACTGCTCTGGTGAGACAGACTTGCTCGTCTGACTCAAAGAATATGACTTGTTGCAGGACATTATACAGTTAAACGAACTGGAAACAGGCCAATTGCCTATGTGTACGAAGGACAATGGATTAGCCCAAGTTGGAGATTAACCATGGAACATGGTAACATCACTTATTCTTTTGTCTTTTGCAAGAAGGATGTAAACAGAGAAGCCTTTTGTCTACATTTACATCATGAACACTTGAGGTTTTGAGCCAAGAAGATCAAAACAGCTTGATCCAATTTCCTTTACAAAGCTTTTTCTGTGGTGACAACAGGACAGGAGAAGAGTTGTAAATGCAGATAATTCACCAGTTGACTCTAACCCCCACAGGATGCCTACAGTGAAAAGATTTGGGGGGTTGATAGGAGTCATAAAGAAGGGTGTTGACCAGGCTGCAGCTTTGAAGTTAGCTGAGAGCCACATGGACAAACAATAAAGTCAACTGATGCGTTTAAATACCTATGTCTGTATACAGTTGGATTGTAGTGACATATGATTTTTGAGAATGATGATTCTTCTTGTTTGACCTTTGACATTCAGTTGTTTACTTGAAGAAATACATAATGAATTGCACGACAGGAGTAGATCCGCCACAAGGCTGGATAGCTTGGTTACTGTCTGGTCCTTGGTGGCATCTTCTTTTGAAGATATTAATTCCTGTTTTTGAACTGTTGATACTGATTTGCTTATGTATAGGATGTAGTTTACTGTGCATGAATGAAATCTACACTGACACTGTCAAACAAAGGGTGCATAAGTTGAAATTTAAGTATACAATGACAAAAAGGAGGGAAATGTTAAGTCTAATTGTTGAATGTTGCCATTGTGTTTCTTAAATTTGTACAGTCTTAGTTTAAGCAGTAGGATCAAAGCCATTCCTTTGATCCTGACCACCTCTCCAGCCACTCTGTGCTGGGGGAGGTTTTAGGTTTTATTGTAGATACATCCTAACTTGAAGATCTGTTTGATGTTTGGTTGAGCTTCCTACCCTTTGTATGGTTTCACTGTGTTATCTTTGGTAAACCATACATTGGGTGTGGGGGAAGACTACCCTCTTTATGACCAAGGATGTTGTTCCTGCTTTTAGGTTTTATGACCCTTTGATCAAACACACACACACACACACACACACACACACACACACACACACACACACACACACACATTCTCACATAACACCCACACACACACACTTACATACAGTGCCTTGTCTTTGTAACCAAAGGGGGTTGCAAGGGGAGGTGTTTTGTAAACTATTGTTTGAAGTTTGTCAATAAAAGGCGGCGAGAGGAGGCCACCAGTGTGGTCATTTCAACGTGCTGGTCACAGACGAGAGGCCTCCCTTGCGCAAGAAATCGATCGAACACTGTTGCCTTGCTTTTCTTTCATGGGAATAAGTCCTGGATACAGCGGGGTCTGAGTTTAGACCCAACACCCTGGTGCTGCTAGAGTGAGACGTTTATTGCAGCTGACACGCAGGAATTCACTCACCTGCTTTATGCACTTTTAGCAGAACAACAAAAGAGAGGTGATTGTAAAAAAAAACCTACATCTTCTTTTCGTTTTATCTATTAATTTTGTATTCCTTCTACTTCATAATGCATGTTTACATCCCTTGCTATTCCATTATTATTAACCTTGTTTGTTTCCATTTTCTTTTTTTCTGTCTTTAAAACTATTACCACGTGGGTTAAGTTTAATGAAGCTTCTTACAGAATAATAAACAGCGGCTGATGAGATGGTGTTTCAGCTACAGGACCCCACCATGGCATCTTTCATCAGAACTGTTTCTGTTAAAATATAAGACCCCCCTTTCCCCCAAACCCCCAGCCCCCCACCGACACACAGACACACAAAGAAACACACTTTAATGCAGAGACCTAAGTTTCTTCACGTCTCATTAAACAAAGTGAAGCAAGTTCAGGGTTTCCAGCATCGCAGTGATGACAGAGCCGCTGGCTGTTTGTTTTAGCTCCTAAAACTCATCAACACACCTGCAGCCTGCTCATGCAGAACAAACTACACCTCCACTCCATGAACACTCAGCTGTGTGAGGCCAGCTACACATTAAATTCAGTGAAATTCAATTCAGAATGCCTTATTTATCCCTCAGGGGGCAATTTGAGGGAGCAAGTTTGCCAACAAAGTGTACAGGAACAAGTCACCTACACGCATTAAAAAAACCAATCTAAAAATACCAATTTTGAAGCTCTTGTTTAAGGTTTTTCTTTCTGTTTGACAAATCAAATCAGAAAATGAATCATTTTATTAACTTCTGAAAAAGGCTAAATTACTTTTTGTCATCATTCACTGAGTTACTGCGTAATCTGCCAAGAAGAACAGTTTCCAAGTATTTGTCTGGACTATTTAGCAAAATGAATGATGTTTGGACAGTTTGGCTTCAAGAGCTTACCTCATTCAGTCACTCAGCCACATACAGCTCTGTTTTTAACCAGCTCTGTGTTCTCTCCTGCTTTCGGAGGTACAGGTAAACTTTAATAATATAGGAGTAATCAATAAGAAACTAACCATCTGATTAATGACCAGATGCTATGATTACATATAATATGCATCTCTCTGTGTATCTGCCCATCTCTTTGCCTGCCCTGTAACGAGAACAGCTGCATCCTTTTCTGCTGAATAACTGATCAATGTGTCTTTTCAGGTCAAACCATGGGATCAGTAAATTGTCATTATGCAAATCCTGTTCATTCCTTGCTGATATAATGTAATTGACTGGCAGCTCTTTGATTGACATAAAACTTTAATGGCTAAATACAGCAAGGTGTTTGAAAATATCTGCTTCTTTAATTAAGAGTCAAGCTTGGGCACATACAAATTAACTGAATGGAGCCAAACAGACCACGAGGTTCTATTTCATCTTGAAGTATCCAATTACTCAGGTTTAAATTTATTTTTTTATTTTTTTTATTTACCACTAATAATGAAATGAAACCACTGCACTTGTATTTGCTTTGAAAATGAGGCACACTGAATTTGCTACAGCGCTGATTTACACCTCAGACTGACTTCTTAACATGACCCCAGGGCTCATGGGTATTTTAAAGGTCTCATACCAAAAGGCTGCAATGTTTAAGCTTATTTAACTATAAACCAAAGTTACTCTTACTGCAGTGACGGAAAATGGAAATTCCATGTCATTTAAAAATCCAGAAAAAGATATCTTTTAGTTTATTTGGTTTCGTTTTAACTCTGCAAGCTGACACAAGACAGCCATGACTGAAATCTAAATGTCAAATCACATGATTCTCTGTTTTTTTCTGTACAATTTCATTTGCATACTATCAAATCAATCAAAAACTCTACATACATATGCGACACGTTACATTTCAGATTTCTCAAAACAAATCATACCAGCTCACTCTGTGCTTGCTAATCAATATTAAAGCATAAAAATATGCATAGTTTAAAATTTGAACAACACTCATGAAACAAACTCTTCCTGTTTTACACCACACTCTACAACCAGAGCGTGTGTGTGACGAACTGGTTCACCATCGCAAAAAAAATTCAGCAAAGAAGACAACAAAATGGCCGCTGCATATCTTCAGTAAAACACTCTCCAGCCTGGAAGCCACTTTGAAATCCACCTCCTCCTCTTCCTCCTCCTCCTCATCTTCATCCTCCAACTCCCTAAACATCAGACAGAAAAACCAACAAGCTCCGGAGGGGAAAACTAACAGAGAAACATCCTCTCTTCTTCTGTTTTGTAAAATGTTTCTTCTTCTCTGTCTCTCTATGGCTCTGCTGGATCACAGTGATGCATTTATATTTGACAAGTGGCATCAATAAGTCAGCAGGCGTGTAGATAGAAATGTCCTCACACCTTCAGCACACCAGTGTTCAGCGGGGAGTGTGCATCGGAATGTGAGCGCATGCATGAATGTTGTGTTTCTACATTTCTGTTTCGGAAATGTCCTCCCTGTCTCTTAATATATTTTATTATCTCTTTGGGTGCCTATATTTATGTGTAAACTGAAAGTACGCACACATCAATTATACCTATGCAGAAGAAAATGAACTTGAAGTTAATTACTTTATAAATGCAATTAAAGTGTGTTATTTTTAACCTGCTTGTGTTTTACATAAAGTTTTGAGGGAAATTAGAACAGCAATGCGGTAAACTGTGTTGATCAATAAGGGGTAATTAAGTCCAATGACGTTTCTATTATTAATACTAGAGTTTTGAAACCTCTGCTTTTTATCCATCCACTTCTGCTTAACCTTTTCAGGGTCACGGGGGGCACTGGAGCCTATCCCAGCTGACATAGGGTGATAGGCGGGGTACAGCCTGGACAGGTCGCCAGTGTAACACACAGAGACACATCACATTCACATGTACTAGATCAATCATTTAACCTATCACCACAGCATATCTTTGGATGGTGGGAAGAAGCAGGAGTACCAAGAGGGAACCCAGGCCAACATGCAAACTCCACACAGAAAGACCCCGGTGGAATGGTGGAATTGAACCTTCTTGCTGTGCGGCAACAGTGCTAACCACCGTGCCATCTGCTTTTTATATATCAAAATTAAGTTGCAGCATTATCAAGTCCAGTATAATATCAAGACTTTCTGTGGAATTTAAAAGCTAAAATGAATATATCCATTAACATCAGAAGAAATGATTGCACATTTATAAGGGTTAGTATAAGATATTGGCAAAAGACAAGATAAGGGTTTTACAAACAAAGCTAATGCTGAGGTGACAGAAGTGGCAGTTCCTTATATGGCCACTAGCTGGCTTAAAAAGTGATTCAATCCCTGAAATAAAATGAAATAACGAACGATGGCTTTCTGTACAGTTAATTGTAGAAAACAGATAATTCAAGAAGCCTGTCCTCAAAAAAGTGTTAATATATGTTACCACTAATTAAGATGTTGACGGAAGTGTCAACATGGCAACAGATATAAATGTTATTCAAAAGTTCACGCCATAGAAACAAATAGCTATAAATGCATGCACTTTGCTATTTAATATTCTTCTGCAGCATCTACCAAATGCATTCCTTCAACTTTCAGTTACATTTGATAAAATTTAAGAAAATTTAGTTATTATTCAGAATTCCTTACCCAAATATTCTGAGTATTTTAGTACTAATGATAAGCAACAACTGAATAATAATAATAATAATAATAATAATAATAATAATAATAATAATAATAATAATAATAATGATGATGATGATATTTCAGCCAAATAGCTACTGTTCAAAACATAGCACATTATCAAAAAAAATCAATAAATAAAATTCATATATATGCACACACATAAATAGAAATAAGCACACACATAAAACACAATAAGATCTAACAGAGTCACAAGAACAGGGTCACTGAGCACAGAAAACGTGCATGAAAAGATAAAACACAAACACGGCTCAGCTAGGTGTTACCAGGCCGTGGTGGCCGGACTGGTTGACACGTTGACACACTCACACACACACTGTGGCGGACCCCTCGGGGTGTGAGGGAGCGAGTGGCGGCCGTCCTGTCAGAGCTGATTTGAGGCCGAGGTGTTTCAAACCCTAACCTGCTTCATATTGGATTACTAACCCTGCACTGAAGAGGTATGTGTGTCTGTGTGTGTGTGTGGGTATGTATGTGTGTGAGGCGATGGACATCTAGACTCATGTTGTCATCCCTGAAGCGGCATGTGACAACCGTATAAAGTTTAGCCCTCTATTGTTCCTGTAGTGTATGTTTGTGTGCGTGCTGCTCAGGTTGATTGCCATGCTACATCTAACTTTGAGAGTGTTTTTAATTAGTGGAGCTTCATTTGTCAGGCCAGTAGGTCACACATGTATGCGTGTGCCTTCTACTTGTAACTCTGTGAGGACCACTTTGATGTTTAGACTGTGGACATAGGAAGGAGGGAAGGGTTAAAGTGGGACAGTTTAGTATTGGGATTTTTTTTTAACAATGTTGCTATGATGAAGATTCCTGGTGCAGATCAATTTAATCTTCAATTTAATCTTTTTTCCTAAATATATTTTGTACATTTGACTTCCCACTTAACACTCAAAAAATACAAGTTGATGTATCAACTCTGTCTCGGACACAGCTCATAGAAAACTGAACTGCTATTTGCAATTTTGTTGGGGTGATGATGCAGCAACTGGAGGAATTGTTTACTAACCCATTAGTGAAATTCTTAATAGTCTTATTATCAGTGAAGAATTTCATTAATAATAACATATTAGTGAAATTTAGAAGTCTTTTGTACAAACTTAATGGACATGAGGCATGGACGCCTTGACTTTATCACCACACAAACTTGATGGATGTGTCAGTGCAAGTGATTTCTTTTACGTTAATTTGCAGCATGTTTATGTGTGTGTATAAATATGTGGCCATGTGGGTCAGGTGCCATGGGACTGCTGTGTGACAGCTGGCATTGAATGTGTGCGTGTGTGTGTGTGTGTGTGTGGCAGATGGACTGGTCAGACTGGTACATCAGAGGATATATGATATGAACATTGTGGAAAACACCTTCTGCTGTGAGCACTATGAAGGCCAAAATGTTATTGCGGCTCCCCATGATGTTTAAAGGTCCATCTGAGCTTAATGATGGTGTATCATTTTCACTGTAAAAGTAATGGGGATTAAACATTTGCGCTCTTATTTATAAACAGACCAGCTTATTAGTTACTTTCTGCCAATCTGCCTTATTTTAAGAAAAATAGTAGTTTCTTTGTCTTCTTCACCATCAGTGAAAATTCAGACACTGGAACTGCTGAACTGCATCGTATTCTGAATCACCGCTTGAGATAACAAGATTAAAAGTAAACGCAACCAAACTTGACGTTTGGCTATTTATTTATTATTGTTTTTACTATATTGTTTACTATAGTCTTTATACTATTCTCTATATGTTACACAACCTGATTCTACTGATAGAAATTCAAAAGTACAATCCTGTTCATGAAGTGTTTTTTAGTGGAGAAGTTAACTACAACTCCAACGTTTGGTAAAAACAAAACAAAACAAAAGAAAATCCAATCAAGACTTAAATCTGTGTCACAAAAATGTTTTGGTAAAAATATATTCTGTAAAGTCACAAACCCATATTGCTTGGACAGAGAGGTTTAGTTGGATGCTGCCACTTGTTTTACCTCCAGGTGCAAAGTGTGAGCTAAATGTCTAAACTACAGATGTAATAATACCTCCTGCGTGTGTAAATCCATGACCGTATTTGCTACACATTTTTATTAACAGTACAATAATGAGGGGAGAAGCTTCTCAAACAGTAGATGTAAAGGGTGAAGGGAGGGTGGGGGTGACAGGAAGTTCACTGCAATTCTTGCTTAGACCTGCGGAAAAATCCTGCTTTTACTGCTGGAAACGAAACTGCCTCCTGAAAATGTTGAATGTCCCCAATATCTTCACTCCCGTGGCTTAGCGAGAGGTGATAAGCAGCAAGTAAGCAAGATGTGTGTGCGTGTGTGTGTTCGTGTGTGCAGATGAAGCCATAATGAAAGCCCTTCTTCTTCCTAAAGCGCACTAGTTGAACTGCTGCTGCTGCTGCTGCTCCTCCAGAGGAACTATTTGTTTGGTTGTTTGAAAAAGATCTTTTTCCATGGCAGTTTTTTTTTATCCTCTAAAGAGTGTGGTCTTTACATTTGAGGGCATAATTTCTTGATTTTATGTTCACATATTTAAAATTACTAACATGGACAAATTCCATATGCCTCACTTACAAAATAACTCTATCTTACTGACAAAGTAATTTTCTCTGTGAGTAATTACAATGGCTACAGAGAGAGCAACAAACATTCCTCTTGAAAGATAGCTAGGCATATATGTATCTACAGTAGATAATACTATACTATATAAAGAGTACATTTCAGATCCAAGAGCTCCATGCAATGTGTAAAAAAATTCTGTTGCCCAGAGAAATGACAGTAGTAGTGGTGAGAACAGGCCTTACCATTTCCTTTCTGTCTTCTGCCCCGATCCCCTAAAGAGACGAGTTCAGTCCTGATAAGGCGCTGAGTGGAGAGTATACTTTTTAATCAGCACAGCGACCTTGACTTGAAGCGGAGGAAGAGTGAGCCAAAAAGCGGACAGAGAAACCATCTCCCCTGGGGTCAACCATGAGGGGTGAGAGGAATAAGAACCCGAGGGAGACGAAGATGAGGAGGACAAAGCGAGGAGGAGGAGTGTCATGCTGAAGATTGATGGACAGACCAGGACTCTGGAGACGCTAAGGTTTTAAACGTGATTCTTCATGCTGCGGGGATCAGTGAAGGTCATAAACTGCTGCTGGATAAAACTGACACATCATTGAAGTCTACAGTTCATCACTCTAAAAAGTTTCTCTCACCACTTCCATGCTGAGTGACTTCTCTCATCCTGCTACTTTGTAGATATCGCTTTCAGTTTACTTATGCAGATAGAGGAGGAAACAATGCTTCTTTGACATATGGTTGATGATAGGTAAGTTCTATTAAAAGAAAAACTGGTGCAGCCTTAATGGGAGCCAACATCATCAAGTTTATAACCACCTGTTGTTGTTGTCATTTAGAGCCTGGACTTCAGGCTTATTGTGAGGAGGAAAAGGATGACATTTTTTTCAGATGCCAGTCACATAGTCTCTTTTCTTCATGTTTTTACTTAATTGGTAAAGGGGACTCTTTCTCAGATAATAAAACATACATATGAACTATGAAAATATCTTAAGTCTGAAAATGCAGACACTGCACACAAATGAAAAGTTATCTGTCCCATTACCTTTGGCATTCTAAATATGTGACCAATCTCTAGCCACATGCATTAAATGCAATTAGGCTAAATAGCACTGTAGCCACTGTAGTCAAGATGGCAGCTTCCACAGACCATCACTCGTTCCTGTGTATTTTTAAGACGTTAATTCTAAGCTCATGAGGAAGCATCAGTTTGTTGAAAGATGTAATTACACACTAAACAGTGTACATTTATGAACACATTATTTTTTTTCTATTAAATTAACAAACAAACAAAAAACTCGCTGAGTGTACCTTTAACTCAAAGCATACACAGATGCCACAGATCCATCTACCAACACACAGTGACTTCTGTTCTTAATAGTCATTGCATAGTTTCACTTTCTAATTGATTTTGCATGATAGGTCATTCATCAGGTAACATGGTCTTAAGTTGAAACAGATACGTCAGGATCCAGGCTGATTATCAACTTGCTCGGTAGCTGTCGGATTCTGTTAATTTATACCCTATGAATTTTCAGCCACACTAGCAGCGCCATCCATCTCATTATCAATCCCCCCGTCTGTTTCCCTCCTGAGCTGTAAGAGAACAGCATCAGCCGAAAGTGATGAGAGGCAATTAGCAGGGACACGTCAGCGCACACACATGAACAAACAATGATGTGTAACAACCCCGAGGGTGTGCGTATGTGTGTGTGCCTGAGTTTGCATTGGGGGAGTAAGCTAACGTGGAGAAGACAGATGTGCAACATATACATGCTACCAACATATACACACAGCTGAGGTCACTGTCCAGTTGTTTGCATGTGTGTTTTAGTTTGTGTGTGTGTAGGTTCACAGACAGGGTGTTGTTTTTTGATGTTTTCCGAAGGAAACACTGCCGTTCAGTTACTGAAGGGGAAGTGTGAGTCTGACTGCAGATTACTCCTCTCTATCCCTTCATTCATCCCTCCATCCCTCAGCAGGGCAAGAGATGGAGACAGAGGGGAGGAGGAAGTCAGTTTGTATTATCACTGTGTGTCGGTGCAGGACGGCGAGAAGAGCAGCTCGACTAAACCGGGGAGAAAAGACGTCTCTGTTCACTTCTGTTATATAATCCCTGCTCACACGCCGAAGCTTCATCTGAACAAGTCTTGTCGTTATTACTGAGTGTTATGGTCTTATTTTCTTAGAAAAAACATCTGTCGACCAGCACTTACAAACATCAAGCTTCCCTACCAGCCCTATTTATTCAAACTGAGGCAAGAGCTTTAATTTCCGAAGAACTAATGCTTAAGAATTTTCTCAGGGGTAAATATTTCTCCAAATATTTTAGTTTTGTCAAGATGCCATACTTTGAACTACAAATCTTACACTCATGTTGACAGAAGGATTCATCTTTTGGGCCCCGCTGGTAGGTTGTTTTATGTACTGGACAGAAAACACAAAATATGAAGTACCAGTTATGCAAGACATATTTTGGGGTGGGGTAGGAAACTGTTTTCTCCGGTTTTCATCCCAGACCCTGTTTTATATGCATTTGCATCCTTTTTTTGATGAAAAATTACTGTGTCATACACTTAGTACATTGCTGGATGGGCAAAGGAGGTCACCTTTTTCCTGCTACATACATTCTCTTTAACTCTGAACCCAACTGTTTCCAAAAGGTTTTCAAATGAGGTTATGCATGATGGGTCAGCAGCAGAAATGTTAAAGGTCAAAGAAAGAGCTGTAGAATGGCAAAGGAGAGTTGAGTAGATAACAGCAAAAAAGAGAGGGATAGCATGAGTGTGTGTGTCTGTGTGTGTGTGTGTGTGTGTGCGTGTGTGTGTGTGTGTGTGTGTGTGTGTGTGTGTGTGTGTGTGTGTGTGTGTGTGTGTGGTCCTCAGAATGTCATATGCACACATACACGTCTCCTGTGGTACCCTGAGTGGAGCAAAGTGGTGATCAAGCCTGCAGCTTGTGTGTGTGTATGTGTGTCTGTCCTCTGAACTATGTTATTAATTAACCCAGATGAAAGTTTCTCAAGATCTGAAACTTGGCTCTATTGGTGTATGTGTGTGTGTGTGAGTGTTTATTGGACAGAGAACATACATTAGTATGTACTGTGCTTTGATACAGTGGATATGCACTAAATCTAACAGCAAATCTAGTCTGGGCAATAGAGGTATGACAAATGTGTATGTGAGGATTTCCTGGGGTGGTTTACATATGTAGTGGGACTGCACTACATTATGAAATGCTCCATATCCCTACTGATAAGTTGTCTTACTTAGTTTGAAAGATACTGAGAATCAGAATCAGAATGCTTTATAAGGAAAATATGTAATTATTATTTATATTCAGTTCAGTGTCACATACAATGAAAAAAAGCTTCCAAATGTTTGCTAGTTGATCCATTTTGTTCAGTTCTGAGAGAAGCTGACAGTGAAAACTAATTTGTAAAAACACAGCCGTCTTGGTTGTCAAGCAGCAGGCTGGCAATCTCAGAGTTTTTGAGTTGAATTCTCAGTCAAACGAACCCTCTGACATGTTGCTGGATGGTACATTGAAGCCGAATATCTACTTATTGACAGAATTATTTTCCTGAGGGCACCAGGACACTGGTAGGAAGCATTCATTTTAGCTAATGACATCATAATGACGTGTGGAAAATATTGATTCGGTGTGCTGTAAGCGAAGTCGACGCTTTTGGAGCCAGTGACGCTTTGAAATCATACACTAGCAGCCTTCAGTGGTATTGCACTTTAAGGTACTTCTGCACTGGGTTTACTTTACTGACCCCCAGGTTAGCACAGAACTTTCTAAAATGTATATTGACAGAATTTGCTCTAAATTACAACCATCAAAATGTCTCTGAAACAACAAAACAGTTTGAAGAACTTTATGTAATAAAATAAATAAATAAAGTTCCATACTGTATATGCATTTATTCCACATTGCTGCACTGGGTGTGTATTTATTGGTCCAGTCAAGATTAAATGACCTTGGTGAGCAGTCTTGCCCAAGGGTACAGCTGATTGGCTGTCAATAAGCTATTAGGACAACACAGAGAAACAGAAACAATGGGGAGGAAGAGTGATGGAAAAGTGGAATGGGGACAGACAAAGAGGAACGGAAAAGAAAAAACTGTCTCTGGTCCATGTAGTTATCCACTGAGATTCCAAGTTTTATTACAGCCATGATATATTATGATGATGATTTATAGCCTTAAAAGTAGGTTATATTCTTGTTTTCATACAGCTAGAATGCTGACCGGACTGAAGCTAATGAACGCTAAGAATTAAGGAACCATTTTAGCTTCAAGCATTCTGAAAACAATTGCACGTACTAAAACTTACATTAGCATCATTGTTATATTGGCAAAATTCATCCCAAAAGTAAAACTGAATATAACACGTTTGAGCTAAAAACGGATGGATTTTGGAATCAATAATCTATATTCAAATATCTGAATGCATAAAGCTTCAGTATTTGTGCAATTACAAACTGTAAAAATGTTCAATATGGTGAATCCAGTCCATTATTTATGTGTGTTGCTGCTTTGTTGCCTTTTAAAAAGGTCATTCTGGGGAGCTTCAGCATGTGGTCACAGTAATTTATCCTCCAGCACTTTAGACACAGACACACACACACACACACACACACACACTAAAATACCAACAAATACACACAGATATCGAGACTACTGTGATCAATGTATGTGGCACTGACAAACACACAATCACTCTGATGCTAAGCAGCCTCGAGGACACACAGTCCCATAGTGTTTGGCGTCTTACAAAACACACATTCACACAAACATGTGGCGCTGTGGCAGGTTGCTTCCGGCCTCGGGCTAAATCCAGAAATAAAGACAATAGAATAAACAGAAGGGGGAAAAAATGAGTGTGTGTGTGTGTGAGTTGTGTGTGTATAGGTGTGTATGAGTGTGTGTACGTTTGTCACCTCAGGGCTGCCAAGCACAGAAAATCTGTAGAAAATCCTGACAGACCAGGACCATGTTTGAGAAACAATGTGTATCTGTGTATGTGTGTATGTGTGTATGTGTGTGTGACACAAACACACTTTGGCTAAAACATTTAATAACAGTTAACAACAGTAGAGCTGCAGCTTAATGAGGGAACAGGCCCGTCGGTGTGAAGGCAGCTGCATTAATTGCAGCCAACAGGAAAGATTTTCTCATTTAAATATGCAAATAAACACATTTATTACAGTTAATGAGACAGTTAAAAAATAGAGGCTATGCACTCTGGGAAGTTTGTCTGAGTCATAGTCGCTAATTTCAGTTGGTTTTCTTGCTGCGTTCACATTTGATTACTTCACATGTTCACTGTTTCGTGCTTAAGTATGCTTGTTTTTCCAAGATTTGACAACATTTTATGACGTCTGAATTCAGCCCCCAGTATTCTTATTGAATAACCAATAATAAATTCCAATAAGTGGGGTATTCTTAAAGAATGCTGCTTGGAAAATTTAAAAAGGAAAATTGAGCCTGAGTCTGGTTCTATTGAAAATTCCTTCTTGTTAAAAGGGAGTTTTTCCTTTCCACCACTGCCAACTGCTTGCTCATATAGGCTTGTTTGATTGTAGGGTTGTATTATTGTTGGGTCACCTTGAGGCGACTGTTATTGTTGCCGCTACACTGAAAAAAAGGGATTGGCCATCTCTTGGATTTATGTAAGCATCTTGCGTGTATTTAACACAATTGCCTCATGCTTTAAAGTTAAGTGTAACTATTTAGTGTAGAAACTACATGATATGCATGGGTAGATTAAATTGTTCATATCATGTTCTAGTGAAGTAAGTCAATAATATAGCAATGTTAAATCTTGCGACACTGCACGGGAAGGCATCCATCTCAGTCAAGTCGAGCAGCCGCCTCTACTTTTTTCGGTATACCAAAAAAAGTAAATTGGGTGGTTGTTACATTAAAAGTCTACCTTGTAATTTGAACACAAGAATGTCATGTTTCTATCTTGAACGTAACCAAATCATGTAGGATTTGTATGAAATTCAACAACTTAATTTGTTCTTGTTGAGATGACATGATACAATCTAGTAAGAGTGGTTAGTTGCTGGACTCATGAAATTGACAAGATCACATAAGATTTCAAGCTGCAGGAAAATCACTGGAGTTATAAGAGGCAGACAACTACACACTACACACACCACGTGCATGCTATCGCTATTTATTGTGGTTTAACCTGTCAAGTTGCCTCACAGCATCTATATGGGCTCTTTCTCTTAATAATGACAAGTAGTTTTACTGACATACCTTTATCTTTATTAAGTTTAAACATAAGACCTTGCAGTATGTGTCGTGTAAAGCATTGATATGAAAGTGAAAGTGTAAAAAAGACCTCAAAGGCAGGATTTTCAATAAAAGTGTAGAATGCTACAGAGTGATACAAAATTCTTTGAAAACATGCCAGCTGAATCCAGCTGACATAACATGACATAGACCTGTAGAGCTTGTATTTTCCTCTACTAAAACAACCTTTGATCAAACATCTGGGATATTTTTGTGTCCTAGTCAATTCCTGATAGCAATAATCTACAAAAACTCAAAACAACTTCACCAAAACATGACAATATTGGGTATACTGGCTATGGAGGGGGTTAGAATGACTGATTTTTATGGCTAGGTTCTTGTGGTCTTTTCAGTGGAGTTCAGAAAATAAACAGAAGAACAGATTGTTTTCGAGGCCCAAACCTAACCTGTGCTTAAACCTTAACTAAACAATCACCGAAAACAATAAATATTTAAAAATCATCAGTATTGCTTTTGTCTTATCTTTAAATCTGCAAATGCTCACATTGAAGACATTATTTATGTACAAGTGTCACAAGTGGAAGTCATAGGCATTGTTCTGTTGTTTAGACCTAAAGATGTGTTACGTAAAAGACTGTTGGCTAAAAATTGCCAGATTTACCAGCTTTTACCTCACCACAAAATTATTTACTCCGTTGCTCTCTTTTTTGCCTACGTAGAGGAAATTTGTTCAGTTACTAAAGTCATGGCCACGACACATGTAAGGAAACAAAGACAGCTGGGCCCTGTGCTTCGTACCTCGCTTACTACATCCAAGATCAAATGAAACATCCAAGACCAAATCATCGCGCTAACTCTGAGCTCGCTATTCCGGTTCCCCGAACACACCTGTTGTTGACGATTAGTATAGCTGGATGAAGTAATGTGAGATCACTGGGTGGCCCAACAGGGGCTACGCATCGATAGTAGAAACATTGATCGGCAACCCTTTGATTGGTCGGCGAAAATGTCGAAGGAGCGCGCTCGGTATTTTTCGGCAGCAGAGCAAGAACTCTTGAGTGAGGGATTTCAGGAGTTTCAGAGTTTAATTAAAACGCAAGGGAACACTGCAAAGGCTGCAAAAGCAAGGAGAGAGGGCTGGCAGAAAGTTGCTGACAAATCAAACTCGTAAGTAATTCAATAATAACAATAATAATGGAGTGGATTGATATAGCGCTTTTCAAGGCACCCAAAGCGCTTTACAATGCCACTATTCATTCACTCTCACATTCACACACTGGTGGAGGCAGCTACGGTTGTAGCCACAGCTGCCCTGGGGCAGACTGACAGAAGCCAGGCTGCCATATTGCGCCATCGGCCCCTCTGGCCAACACCAGTAGGCGGTAGGGTAGATTTATCATATCACACTATATTACCCAATATTATATTACATTATATTATATTATAATATGTTATATTATATCCCCTTTCACATTAGAGCCACAACAGGACCCACTAGAACATGGGAACAAGTAAAAGTGAAATATAAGAATATTCTACAGAATGGTAATATTTATCACTTATATTGCTTGTCGTCTCTTGGAAAGAGACCCTGGAATAATCTGTTTGTTTGTTCATAACAGCAACCAAGAAAAGGGCAGAGCAAAAAAAAGACAGGTGGTGGTCCTGCACCCCCTCGTCAACAAGTTGGTTAAGTAAATAATACCCTCACGGGAAAATCGATATCTCTCTATGAGCACACTGTCGCGCTGAGCTAAAGGATCCTGTCTGTCCCGCAATATACGCTGAATTCTGAGGACTCTCCTTATCAATCTTGCACCTTCCGCAATGGGTTGCTCGCGTAAACGGACAGGATATGACTGCGACAGACTTCCCAAATCCACCTTCGCTTTTATAGCCGTGGTCTCTCATCTTGATTACACGAAGTAATTTACAATTACTACTCTGAAATATGAATTACATCTGTAATAATCACATACATGTGATAGAATGTTAATAGTACATTTCCCTTTTTTAGGAAATGACCTGTATGTATCTGTGTGAAATCAATAAAAGGATCAAGTGCTGCATTATCTTTAGTTACATTGATGTTATTTATTTATGGTGAAACAGTGGTGGAATATCGCTGTTGCTTTCGTATGAATGACGCGGACATACCTGCGTGGCCGCGATCTAATCCTGTTTACATAAAGTAAACCTGCTCCCCAGCAGGTTTACGCTTACGGCTCTGTTGCTATGACAGCAAGTCCCGGATGGGCTTCGGGGAACCGAACGATCCAGGATCACGCGAAATCGTCAACAATCTCATCCAGCTAACTCACTTAGCGCGGTACGAAGAACAGGCCCCTGTTATCATGTGTTTAGATTTATAAACAGTCAAGAATAAAGCAGAGTCAGTAGAGTCACTGCTATCTGCAGTGATGGACATCCTGCCAAGGAGTAAGAGAGACCAGTGCGTGTCTGTGTTTGTGCGTGTGCATGTGGTGGTGGTGGTGGTGGTGGTGGGGGGGAACATACACCTTGACATCTGTCTGTAATTTATTATATACAGGCAGTGAGGAGAACGTGGGACTGCAAGAATTGTGATTCACATCTTATGTCTTTTTTTTTTTTTACAATCTGCAAATTCAGAACTTGATTTTCTCTGAGTTTCTGAACTAAAGCAAGCTAATTTTTCAGGTCCTTGTTACACATTTTAGTCAGAAATCCTGCCTGACTAAAAGTAACTGATCCATTCAACTAAAAAAATACTATTGATTGATGAATCATTGTTAGATTTTTTTTTAAATGAATAATTTAGATGTAAACTTGATGATTTCAGGGAAAAAGAAAGGACTCATCTGCAGATCCAGAGGTTAAACTTATGTTCCCTGTTTGACCAGCATTAGTCAGGAACTTCCAACTGCAAACTATTTAAACACAAACAGCATCTGCTTAGCCAGCTGACCAATCAAAGACGAATGCACTGCCTCCACCAGACCGCTGCTGTTGCCCAGACCTTATTCCCACAGATCAAAATCGCAACCACAGCCGATGAAAGACAGTTCGCCTCAATCAGCCGGCCAGTTTATAACACGCTCAATGCCGTGTCGACCAAATCACACACTCTTTCTCTGCAGTCACAAACCAGAGCCAATCTGAGCTCGGCAGTCTGCTTTAACACAAACACTGCTTCCTGTCTGAGGTTCTGGATCTGTTTTGACTTGTGTGTTCAGACCTGGGAGATCTCCAGGTGAGCAAACACAACTAATTTCTACAAATAAACATCGGAGATGCAGTTTGTATCAACTGATTAACCAGATCTGACCAGGACACCGAATTGCCAGAACAACCACCACCATCCAGATGTGAAGAGTTTAGTCTTTTGATTAAACATTGACTTTGCAAAGTAGGATGAGCACATTGGCATCTGGATGTCATTTCATCCTGTCAAACACATCAGAGCTGCAAGACACTAACACATTTCAGACTCATAATATGTTAACCAGCAGATTTAATACTATTTTTAAATATTTCTTGGTTTTAAGTGAGTGTAGCACCAGATGTGAGAATTTTGCCTCTTTGGGGGTGGGGAGATTGTGACTGACAGATTGCTGGGATTGGGTTAGTTTTGTTAAGGGTTAATGCATCCATATTTCACCTAAAGCCTAAGTAGAATTTCTTAGGCTATACAGCTTTCATTTGTCCAAGTTTTGACTTTGCTTGCTTCAGATTTTTGAAGACTCCTAAGTAAGAACTGGTCTTTAGGTAGAAAACATGTTCTTTTTAAATGCTGATATTCATCGCTGATGGTAAAGTAGAATAAATGTCTTTCTTTTTTGTAGTTTGTTAAACTCCTTTAAATAGGTCTTTGATCTTTCTGTAATTTCCTGAGTTATTACTCAAACTATGGCAATACTTATAAAGACAAAACTTGTTTTACGTAAATTTTAACACAGTGCACTTGGGCGTGAAAACACATAATTGTGTAAAACCTAGAGGCAGATTTGACCTAAAGAGTGCTACAACCGAAATAAGCTTGTAAGCTCACCTGTAATTGCAGGAAAAGAGACAAAACCATGCAAGGCATAGCTTATTTTAAACAAGTTTTTGCCTCTAAGCTTATATCTAAATCTTTTTTTAACCATGGCAATGTATGATGAAAGAGTGGCACACATACGACCATGTGAATATGGTTTGAAAAGCCGTCCTTTAACCAGGTCGTTATTGCTACATATCACAATCCAACCTTCACCACAGAAATGGCAGATTGGATTAGTCTTTTGGAAATCATGGATATATGAATATTTTATGTTCAGGCTGTGTAACCCTTGTGAATCCTAACTAATAAAGGTGCTGTTAAAAAGGCTGGTAAGCAAAACAAATTCTGTACAAGTGCTGTTTGCCATTTAAATAATAAGCTGCAGTCCAGTTTTTTTCCTTTTGGAGAACTATCAACACGTGGATGTATGTGTGTGTGTGTGTGTGTGTGTGTGTGTGTGTGTGTGTGTGTGTGTGTGTGTGTGTGTGTGTGTGGTAACTGTATTTTAAAAGTAAAATCTCTGTGTGAAGTGTGTTGACTTGTATATACTCTGCCTCACCTCGCTCTCAGTTCTGTTTGTCCTTTAACAAATTACTGGCAACAGTAATCTCACTCTGTGTATTTTACTCGCACAGACTTTCACACGCACACACAAGAAACACACACTTGGCAGTGCCGTGTGGAGTGTTGTAAGGAATGAATGAAAGAGTGGAAAGTGACCGTTGAGGTCGATTTAAACTCAGATGGAAAAAAGCCAAAACATACAAAAGCACGCGCGCAAACTTCTCTAAATGAATGAGCACCACTCAATTCTGAAAGGAAGATTCAGCAATAATTTTAGGGAGAAATTATTGCTGAAACTGTTAGAAAAGGTACTGAAAAGGTAATGTTCCTCCACATTACGATTACTAACTTTGGTTTTACCTTGCTGACTCCTGGCCCTACTTTTAAATTTTAAAAAAGAGATATGTGGCTAAGACTCAATAAAATACACTTTGAGTACCACGTCTACTTCAACATCCAAAGGTAGACACCAGCCTCCTAAGCCAGCATGACAATCTTCAGGTAAGTCTGGCTTTCTTTGCGCTTTTACGCACGAAAAGAAAACCAGAATTTTCTTACCTCGGAGGCTCTGAATCTTCACCACCACCTCGGCGGGCTCTCGCAGACTGCGCGCCAGGTACAAACGCCCCGAATCCCGCTCGATCTGGACTGGTGAGTCGGCTTCGGATATCACTTCAAACCACCGTTGATCGAACCTCTGGTCAGGAACTGTGAACACTAGGTCGCCAACTCTGACGTGGTCCGGAACGGTAACTGTGTAGGTCAGCTCCTCGGACAGAGCCCGCGGCATCCGTCGCGCTCTGTTGGACCGGCGGACGTTGATGCGCAAGAACACCGGCTCACCTATCAGTGCTAAATCTCCTCCGTCCTTCACGTAAATGCGCAAAGTCACCTGGCTGAATCCAGCGAGAGATCCTGCTAGGCTCACTTGTCCGTTTTGTGGATCCACGTGGAGCAGGTACAAGTCCGGTGATGCGTAAAAAGTGACATGTCCATTGCTCTCCGCGTCACCGTCCTTTGCGTCAAAGCGAGCCAGCTCGGTTCCGGGCGGCGTTAATTCATCTACTTCAATCGTCTTGTTCCCGCTGGTAAACAGAGGGATGTTGTCGTTCTTGTCGGACACCTCAATCTGGACGATGGCTCGTCTCCTCATACACCGAGTTGGCAGCTCCACCATCAGTTCGTACATAGCTATAAACTCCCGGTCCAGTGCTTTTGCGGAGACCAAACATAATTGCGCTCGATGGACCCGATGCCCGCGGTAGTGAACAAGTCTGAAATCTGACGCGTAATTTCCCTTCAAACTGGCAGTGAGGTTCGCACCGGGGCAGTTTGCAGCTGTGACAGAAATTACCACCCCTTCCACTGGCGTCCCAGCTGGAGAGTTCTCCGCTATCTGGCCGAAGTAGCGCGCTGGATGTCCGTGCTGCGCAGACAGACACACCGGTGAGACGTGAAGCAGCAGGAGCGGGAGCAGGCATAGGGTGTGCAGGATAACCGGCCCAGTTACGGCTTTGGTCATGTTTCCATCAAACCCGTTTCACTTGCACAAGATAGCAAAGTGTTCGCTAACGGGTCTCTGTTTCTTAAAATGACCCAAACAAAAAGATTTTACGCATAAAAAAGAATAGTTATCTCCAGGAAAGCGCAAAGTTCCCCAAGGAAAAAAAATCCAATAATCTAAATATTCCCATAAATTATGCCAGTTTAACTTGTAAATCAGTTAAATTGTCACAGGTAAATGTGATTGCTAAGAAGAGCTCAAAGTCCATCTAAAATGCAAGGAAAACATCAGTAACACTATCGTTCAGCGCTCTCCTCTCCAGTTAATTAAGAATGAAATGACAAGAGACTTTTACGCGCAAATAAGATAGGTCTTCTTCCCCACTGCTATTGAAAAAATATGGATTAAGCAATAAAAGTATTATTAAAATAAGCAAGTCTTCAGAGCATATTTTTCTTAGTCCAGCTGCAGTATTTCCAAGTTGGTCCAGCGTGTCTGGAGCGTCGCCACTGGAGGATGGAATAGACTAACGGGCACAGAGATACCCAACTGCCTCCATGTGGATCTGATGGCACCGCCTACCAGCGTGGAAGAGAGAAACTAATCACGAAGCAGGAGCAGCACTGAGTGACAGGATGAAAGACCCACCCACTGACAGGCTGAGTCAGCGGATGGGGAAAGAGAGCAGAGAGAAAGGGACCAACAGGGAGGTGGGGTTTGTGGGTAACGTTAAACCTTTCTCATCACGGCCATGGCAAATTTGAGACGATTTTCAATCAAAACTGAGGACCCCGATAATCTCTACCAGATTTACACAACACACGCTGATGCAGGTTCAGCAGGCCATTATAAAAAAGGGATAGTCTTTTCTCCAAATGAACTAAAATAACTTTTATTTGTTGGTTTGCTTTGTTTCTCATAAATGAAACACGTCAAAAAGTATTAAAAAGATCTCAAGTTAACTTAACCATTTGCTACATCAAGTTGCACAATAACTGAGGAGTAACCCCACATCGTTATCAGAACATAATTTTATTCCCACTATAAGACAAAAGAAATCCTCCAATCTGTTGTGACCTTTATGAACATACTGCAGCATGAGATACATAAGCCTCTGGTTTAAACTGTCAATAATCACTGTTGAAACATAATAAATCCTTTGATTCATATGGTAATTCTATTGGTTTGGATTTGTGTTAAGCAGAAAAAAGCAACAACTAACAACAAGTTGAATGTGATTAGGAAAGATTATGGTTTGGCTTGAAATGAGAACTTTAATTTCATGCAACCATTACAGTCATCTTTACAGTAATAGCATGTGGTAAGGTTATAAAAAGGTCATAGCTAAAAACCACAAGTGATTATCAATTTGAAAAGGAAGAGTAAATTCCTGTGTTAACAGCCATTCATTAACCCCAACATCCCTCCTATTGTGACGTTGCTGTAGTGTCACTAAATGTAGTAATTTGTTAATGTCATTGCCAAACTGCTTGGCAGTGCAGTGGTTAACACTGTTGCCACACAGCAACAGGATTCCTGGCTCAAACAGGCTTGCTAGCTTGAGTTTTCTGTGTGGAGTATGCATGTTTTTCCTATGAAAGTCCAAAGACATAGGTTTTAAGTTAACAGGTAATTCAGGATTATAACAACCTTACACTGCACTCCAGTGTTAGCTGGAATAGGCTCCAGCCCCTTGCCCTGACAATTGGTTAAGAAAATAAACAATCAATCTCATAATGTTCACATCCACTAGAGGGCGCTGTCACCTGAACGTCAAAATGAGATTTTGAGGCATTTACTGAAACTACTAATATTACTATACTGTTTTCTCGTGATTCCTACAAGTCAACCAAAGCCATACTATAACTAGTAATGTATTAATATTTTGGTAAAAATGGTATGGACTCATTTATCATGTCCGTATTACAAAACAAGAAAATAAGCCTGTTGGTCTCCTGGTTTGGTATTTCCAGTCAAGAGGTTTGGAAATGAGCAAACACTAACATTAGCTAAAAATTCCATTATATAAACTGCAGGTTAGTCAGCGTGTCTCTTTGGAATACATGCACTACAGATGTTCCACTGAACATGTATTACAGTGCCTAACATAATATTCTTACACAATATTGAAATTATTTTTCAAGTTGCAGCATTTTAAAGTGTTGACTCTTAACCAAATGCAACAAACAAAGATCTTTGTTACATTTACTGTCTTCAGTTTGATTAAACTCAACAAGTCCTATCACAATCAGAAGACTTGTAAGTTGGTAAGCTTCCAAAAAAAGGTCTAAATGTAAACTTGCTGCTGTACAATCTTTACTGTGTACAGTCATATTTTATCCAACATGATATAACACACCGTCACACATGAAAATCAACTATCGTTCGCGGATCTTTAACATTCACATAACAAAACTCTGTTTTGACAATTTACTCCCCCCCCCCCCCCCCCCCCCCCCCCGTTCATTTCCTGTGTGTCCTGTTTATCAGATCAAACTGTGCCAATAACTGGCTTGAAAACCCTTAGTCTGCATGTCGTTTGCTGTTTCCTGTCTGCAGTAATGGCAGCGGCCCGTAGCAGTGTAATTTATCAGTGGTTCAAAGATTTCAAGTGACAAACAATCTAGTTCTTCACACACATTTTCCCCTCTGTTAGAGATTAAATCAGCCACGTGCGTGTTTGCCTCATGCAGGAAATCCCTCTGAAGTTTGCAAAAATGAGAACTTGTGTGCTTGTGTTCATTTTATTATCATTCATAAAAGCAAAATGAAAACTTTCTCAAGCCTTTGATCACAGACTGGAGGGCGAGAGGAAGCAAGTGAAATGATGTGAAGTGAAATGACATGCAGAATGAAGGAAATCAATTTAATATGTGAGCCCAAAAAACCCAAAAAAATGCTCCCATCTGTGTTCAAGAACAGAGTTCGGTGCGGTATGAAGTTGTCCTGCGTTGTGACAACTGAAATTGAAGTGAAACCAGAAGTCTGTGGTTCTGTTCTGGTACGAGAATCTCAAAGAAAATACCATTGGCATTACTAAAGAACTAACTTTGAACAGAACCACAATAATGTGTATTGTGGCTTACTTCATTTTCATATGTTAAAATAGTACTTTCTTGGGTAAAGTCCCATTTTTTTCTTGAATTTTAATTCCTCTTGAAATCTCCACTGAAAACTATTTCTTATTAGTCCTTGAAGTCTAGAAAATGGCATCTTCGCGGGACCTTCATGAATGAATGGATGGTAGTTGAAACCTGTCTGTGGTAACAACAGAAGGAGAAGACTGAGCACTGTGGAAGTTTAAAAATCTGAATGTAGTGTAGGGCACATTAAGACATCTGGTCTCATATATCAGAGTGCAGACTGAAGCGTACGGTCAGTTCAGTCTGCATGTATTCCAGCCTGAAACAAAGCAGCATTTTTTCCCCCTTTTTTAAGCAATCACAAGCAGAATTTGTGATCAGCTTGACATTCTTGTGTTTGCAATTTAGCTTAAGTTCTCTGAAGCTCATGTAGCAGTGAGCCACTGCTTCAGGTCTCAGTTTATTCGTGCTGATTTGCCTGTGCAGACTCGCATGCACTAAGGCGACACGATGGCTGCACATTCAAGTCAATCGGTCATGCTTCTTCAAGCCCTCTATCAGGAAACAACCAAAAAGAGGAACCTAATTTGAGTTACAAAAAAAAAGTCAAAACTTCACTGCACAAATCAGATATAATGCTCACAGAGAACAACAACAAAAAAAATTGTATGAGTGGCTCAAACAGAGAGGCTAAAAGCTTGGAAATAGGCATGCAGCTCCACTGTTGATGTTCCCGTGCTGTGTCTTCAGTTGGTGCATAAAATATCACAGCAACATGTTGAGTTTCTAAATGACGGATGGAACGTGGCTGAGCAGGTAAATCCTTCTTACACCTGTGTTAACATTAGTCATAGTTGATTGGATTGAAGGAGGTTGGTGCCAAATCCCCCTAAAATATTTCAGTCTTCCAAACCAGCCCAGCTTTAGAGAATGACAAGCAGTGCTGGCTTGCTTTTTGAAGAGACTTCTGTTGCAGTAAAGCAGAAGAGGTGTGACGGCTAATGATCTCAACCATCATGGACAAAGGACAAACCACAAACTTTATTTTAAAACCTTCAAACAAGTTGAAGTTTTCTTCAAACATCTCCTCGAAAACAAGATGTCCTAAATCTCAAAAATGTAAAGATTATTATATTATCTTAAATATCATTTGCACATATTTTACAAAGTTCTTCAATTTGTACACATGCTTCAGTTTTCAGTAATATCCCTACTGTCTAAACTTCAAATCTCTCAGAAAAAAAATATCCCACTGTCCAAAAAAGTATTCACGTTTTACAAATGACATTGACTTACTTTTACTCTTGAAGGCATCATCTTGGCCTCCAGTAACCCTGCGAGTAATCTTGGAGTCAGTTTTGACTAGCATATGTCCTTTAACAGCACACATTCTTTCATCTGCATGATATTGTCAAAATTAGAAAAATCCTATCTCAGAGTGATGCTGAAAGTCCATCCATTTATTACTACATCTATTACTTGAGCTACTGTAATTCATTATTATCAGGTTGGCATAAAAACTACCAGAAATGCCTTTAGTTGATTTAAAATGCTGCAGAGAGCGGTCTAATAAGAACTACAAAAAGAGAACATAGCTTCTTGGCCCCCTGCTAATTCTAGAATTTAAATTCTTGAATTTAAAATCCTTCTCCTCATATACAAAGTCATGAATAATCAGGCCCCATCTTATCTTAGCTCCCAGTTTGGATTCAAGACACAGACACGCCTCCCACTGTTAAAATAAGGCTTAAAAAAAGACACGAAACAGCACATTTTTAGCAGATTTTATATAAAATTAAGAGTTTTGTAATTTATTTTGAAAAAAAAAACTTGACTACATAACTAATGAGTTATTTTCTCAATGGCTGCAAAACTATGCTAAACTTTGGTTAGTGCAGAGGTCTGCAACCTTTAACACCCAAAGAGCCATTTGGACCCGGTTTCCATGCAAAAGAAAACACTGGGAGCCGCAAATTCTTTTTGACATCTAAAATGAAGATATCACTGTATATATTGTTTTTTACTTTTATGCTTTGTGTGAACAACTAAGGTGTGTTTCTTATGAAATCCATGAAGAGCTACAGAGAAAATTAAATTTTATTTATGTAATTAACACATTTTGAACTCTTAAAGAAATATAATAAAAGGAAAGACACCCAGCTGAACTAAAATGATCCATGTAGCAAACAAAAACTGTTGTGAGCCGCCACCCTTATATCGCCTTTGGGCTTTTGGAGCCTTGGCCTGGCTTTTAAAAAAGTAATTGGAAAAAAAGCACTATGCTGCTAAAAACAGAAAAATAGATATTTGCAAAGTTCTGCCTAAATATGTATTTTACCTGGTTAATGTGTGTGGCGGGGCGTGGTCTGACGCGCCGCTGCAGGGGAGGCGAACGCACCTGAGCGGCACCCGCAATCACGCCTCGCCGCCTTAACGTCTGTGCTATCTGTGCTGTTGTGTTGGTATGAGTCGGTCTGTGAGCTGAAAAGCTACAGCCGGCTGTATGCGAACAGCAACTGTATGTGAAAAGTGGTCAATAAAGAGATGTTGAAAAGCATGTTCATGGAAACATCGTCGGGTCTGCTGTGATATGTTTACAATGGGACTTCTGCTCCTGAACCTCTGCGCACAGCGTCTGCAAATCGGGGCTGTATGAAGTCACTTTCATCTTTACGCAGGTCTGTAAGCAGTCATCTGTGAGGCGTGAGCGGTGTTTGTTTTTAACATAGTTCATGGTGGAGAATAGCTGCTGACATAATGTGGATCCGAAGATCCATAACTGGCCTACCTGGGGTTGAAAGTGTCGATAAATGCACGGCGTTTCGGCGGGTATACCGGCATCCGTGAGTGTGACGCTTATTTTGAACGATGAAAAAATAATAGAATATAATTTCATTTTTATATTTCAATATCACAATAATCTTCCAATTTAGAACTACAAGTTAAAAAAGAACTAACATAAATAAAAAACACTTCAGCTAAATACTTCTAATTTATTTTCCCAAACCACGCAGAGCCGCACTATAAGGACTAAAGAGCCGCATGCGGCTCCAGAGCCGCAGGTTGCCGACCCCTGGGTTATTGGATGGAGCTCCCCCAGTAACGCTTGTTTTATTGTACAGCGGTTATGTCCATTTGCATATGCATTTGCCTATGGAAAGCCTAGAGACAGGGGTTTTCAACCTATGCAAACATACTCTATGCAGCACTCCAAAACCCAAATCTGTGCAAAGGTTGAATGCTATTTGGTTAACAAGTGGGCTGGAAGGGGGAAGGGCGTGACATGCTTCTTCACCAGCAACAGTAGAGGCATGAAAAAACATCAAAGATCAGAACAGCATGAAAAGCACAGACAGTGGCTGTAGCAGATACCTTTTATTGCTTTTAACAGTCAGTTTCATTTCAGGTCCTTTTATGTTATAACTGCGCTCTTCTCCACGGCTGGCTGATGGCCCAGCAACAGCACAGTCAAGAGTAGCATATAGGCTGCTTGTTCCTCATACTTTGGACACTGCCTCCATCTGGCAGAACAGGGTCTCTGCCGGTAGACAGGCTCAGGTCTGTTAATGTAGTCTCAATGGAGAACCACGTTGTGCTTCTCTGGATCATTTGCTTAAAGATTTTCCCTGCTTAAACCTACCCACACTTACTTACTAGATGATTTTCTGTGAGTTGGGTATTTTGGAAGTGGCAATGAGTTCACCATGCCAAGTACATGTGGAGACCATCAGCTGCAGGTACACCTAACTGTTGCCAACAATCTAACCTCCAATCTAACTGTCCCATGTTTGAAATGTTGAATGAAATTATGTAATCTAAACAAGTCACTTTACGATTCATATCCATAGTTGCTATTTGACTAATAAGGCATAAACCTGAGATCAGACACATATAAGTATTTTTATAGTACTTTTAATGAAAGACAGTGTAATATTACTGACTTTGTTTTAAAGAAGTTACCATTCACTTGTTTGTGACTTATATTTTGACTCAGGTTACTTCACAGAAGATGGCAGAGTGTCACTCTGTTCAGATTAACTTTAAATAGACACGTAAGTCATGTCAGTCTGCTGCTGCTTTCTGAGAGGCACAATCATTTACACCTGACCTGTGAAAATAGAAAAAAATCCCAAATACAAAAGCATCCAAAGTGGCCTTTCCCCTTTTATGCTAATCCTCAGCTCTCTGTTCCTGTTACGCATATCTACACACAATAATGGTCGAGATTTTCAAAAGAAAAATTTAAATATCCTGGAGCTGGGTTTTGTGCACAGTTGAAAACTCTTGAGGTGCAATTTCAGTATACCAGCAGGAGGGCAGTGTCAGAAGCTGTGTAAAATACAGTAGGTTGTGTGACAAAAGCACAGACAGCACATAATGGTGGGGGAAGGAGTTAAATCCACTGATTTCCTGTTCTACATGTGGAGAGCACCTTTGACAGCATGTTTGTATTAATACTTATGCCGTCTTCTCAAAGACAGGAGTCCAGCTGCATTCCTTTCTCATGGACTGGAACTGTGATTCAGACGTCCGTGGTGAATCTTTGTCGACACTACAACATAACCTACATAAGTTGCCAATACCATTATCACCATTTGTGCTTTTGTGTGGTGTCTTTATATGTTACTTTCCATTTCATATTATTATCTTAGTGGGTGGATTACTTTATATTATAATTGTGGAAAACTACAGCACACGAGGAGCAGGAGGCGAATGTAAGGTAAGTTTGTTTTTGTTTTTTTCCCCCAGAGAGATATTAATGAGTATTAGGATTTCTGATCATGCCACAATAGGAAACTTAGTTATGGTTGTGACATAATGCCAATGTAGCAACCTATCATCTTGTTTATTTAACTGGGGGTAACTGTTAATCTAAATAGTGCTGATCACATCATGTGGACCTATGCAAAAACAATAGGGACATGTTCTCATTCACACATTCTTCATCTATATGCTGATCTACTTTGGTTTTAGTTTGTTGTTTTCCATTGAGTGATTAGTTCCTTCTCTAATTCTTCTCTCTAATAAGCAGCAACCAACCACCCAATCAACCCAGTGACATCATACTCTCTTACTTCAGTGCTACACTTAATACACAGATTGTTAAATCCAGTTTTTCAAACAATGTTTAGTCTGTGACAGGAGTAGGTGTACATTGGGGTTAATACTTTACCTTACTATACTTTAGAGTAACAAGAATGTGTGTAAGAGGTGGGAACTCATAGCCTTTTGTGACTGACCTTGTTGCATTAATATTTCTGGGAGTTCCTTTCTCAAGGCCCAAATACAGGGAGGAGACTATTTAAATAAACTGCTGATTAACTATTGTTTGGGACATTTTACTGCTAATTGCATCAACAACACAGAAAATAATTCTTCCTGTTAAAAGGGAGTCTTTCCTTCCCACTGTTGCCAAGTGCTTGTTTATTATGGATCTTTTGATTGTTTGAGCTTTCCTTCTATTACAGGGTCTTTACATAGCAATATAAATCATCCTGAGGTGACTGTTGTTGTGAATAGGTACTACATAAACATAACTGAATTGAATTCAAGTTAATTTGTGTAAAGGTTCTGACGCCTCTTCAGTACAATTGACCTTATTTTAGAGCACCGCCTCATTTTCTGTAAGTGCCCGCACATGTATGCATTTATTATAATAAGTCCCTAAATATAAATGTAATGCCCTCTCTAGGTTTAAGTTATATAAATATCTGGAGTAAAGTACAAAAGTTTTCTCAGATTTTCTAAAAAGGTTTGGTTTTCCAAAATTTGCAAAAACTTCCCATTGTTAGGGACCTGCCCATGTTCTACCCACGTTAACTTAGTTTCAGTATTTCAGTTGTTAAAGTTTCCCAGATTATGGCTCAAATATGACATTGTCATCTATGGAAGCAAGTTGGAAAAGGTTTAATAAACCAAGGTGTCTTTTATTCTGGTTAATTACCATAATATGCCATAACAGGCCTTGGCTCAGTTACATTCACTGATGATATATGTTTTTACCCAGCGGCAGCTTTGCTAAATATACCCGTTGTACTACACACACCTTGACAACCTGCGATCACACTGGGCTCATTTCATTATGCTGCATGATGGGATTTCACCACATGCAAACGGGTTTAATTAAGCCGAAAGTTATTAGTCAGTGGAGTGTGAGTGAATGGATATGTAAATGTGCAGTGGTGCAAAGAAAAATCTGATCGCATGTATAATTGGATGCAAGATAAAGAGGCTTAATAGCACGGTGGTGAGCTTGCAGTGTGTCATTAGCTGACAGATAGATGCAATGTAAACATGATTGCCTACAAGTTTATTCAGACAGAAGTGATCGGATTATCTGAAATCATTTTCACAACAAGGTAAAGACAAAAGGCCAAAAAGTTAAAATAAAGATCTAGAATTAATAAGAGATTTCATTTCAACAAGTTTCCTCTTAACCTGTAAAAAGTTCAGAATCACGTTATCGAGACTCTTCCTTGTTCTCTCCTGCCGAGGAGAGAGGAAAAAAGCGAGTGAGCTGTGATGAAAGAGTGGACTGAGTGGTTTTGACAGGACATTCGACACCGTCTTCTCCGTCACACTGCTTCACTGTAGGCCTTGACTGCGGTGATTTAGCTTCAGACAGCTGTCAAGTACAGAGTAAGAGGAAGGCGGAGGAGGAGTGGGTCGGAAAGGTGATGGTTTAAATCCCCAGACTGAATAGGGCAAAGGTAGAAAAGTGAAGGTCTCTAAAATCAAACTCCAGAACCTAATATGGTTTGATAGACACATCAAATCAAACTGATGCGGTAATGCTAAACCAGCTCTGTTCTAGGATGCCCTCTGGACCCAGTGGAGGTGGTGAGTGACAGGAGAACGGCGGCTAAGCTGTCATCCCTGATGGACAACATCTCCCACCCCATGCAGCAGACTGTGACAGCACTGAGCAGCTCCTTCAGTGGGAGACTGCGGCACCCACGGTGTGGGACGGAGAGATTTCGCAGGTCTTTCCTCCCCACTGCTGTCAGACTCCACAACAAAGACTTTAACTGATCAAGCACACACATCCATACATATGCAATAATACTAAGTGCAATAATCCTTTCTGTCATCGTTGTATTTTTACTCAGTTGTATATAGTATTTGTATTTGTATTCTATTTTTATCTTATTGTATATTTATTTTATTTTATTCTACTGTATATAGTATTTTATTTTATTCTATTCTGTACAGTTGTGTACTGTATTTATTCTTATTGTATTCTAATTTTTGCCTCATAACTTTTGCACTGTCCACTTCCTGCTGTGACAAAACAAATTTCCCACGTGTGGGACTAATAAAGGTTATCTTATCTTATCTTATCTTATGTGAATTGTTAAAAGAAGGTTCTAATAATTTACATGATAGCAAATTAACAACCAGTTAACTATAGCTGACGATCATTTATTGCTTTACCAGATGCTTTGTAACCCTCATGCAAGCTCCTACAAGCTTTCAGTTCTTGAGGGGAACAGACCAAGTGTATGACAGTGATACTGACAGTGAGAACATTTTGTTTGCTCCACACTTTGGAGGGAAAAACATTATGGTTATGTACCTTGCATTTATTTATACACTGAGACATGCCTTCGGTATGATAAAGGGAGCCTAAATCGACAGAGGATCTTCATGAAGTGCACAACTGGTGCTGACTGATGCCTGACAAACTGTCAGCCCGGGTGTCAGACAGGACGGATCAGTTCTTCTAACCAGTGGACTAGTCAAGTATTTCCCTGGACATGGTGTTGTTCTGTTGCTGTTCGGTTTGCTTATAAGAGATCATCTGATTGTTGGGATTTTCTCTGTTTTCTTTGTATTATTGTAGGATCTTTACCTCACAATATAACATGCTTTGAAGCAACTGTTTGACTAACAAAATAAATAAATAAATAAATAAATGGATAGATAAATAAAATTGAACTGAACTGCATCACAAACTTGAATTAAACTGAATTCAGTTTTGACTTTTATGACTTTTTTTATCACCAGAAAAAACAGATAACAGACATAAGATTATATTTAATAAGTTTGCTTTGCCTCATTCCCTGTATTGAAATCGCCCAACCACACAGTCAGACATGATCATCAGTAGCACCAACACTCTTCCCTATTATCTCATGAAAGGTCATTGTTTATTTGTAAAGTTTCTTTCATGAAGTTTTGTGCTAGGCTCATCATAGGACCAAGGAAGTTTTTAGAGAGGAGTCTCAGAGGTAATATTCTCTGGGAATAGAGCTTATGATATTCACACAGATATGAACAAATGTGCACTTGATTTCAGCCAAATGGCAGAGAATGCCGATCACACAGATGGACGGAGGAGACCACCAGCAGCTTTGTTGGAGTTAGTGGGGTTCAACACATGTACAGTGATATGAATACCACAGCTATCGCTTCCTGTGACCTACATAAATATCTAGATATCCATCCAGATTTCTTTGTTTTCTTTTTTTCTGTTCATTAACATAAATATCGAATCTGCCAGTCACATGACAACAGCTCCATATATTTGAGCATCCAGACATGGTCAAGGCAACCTGCTGAAGTTCAAACAGCAGGGGGAAGAAAGGTGATTTCAGTGACTTTATAGGTGGCATGGTTGCTGGTGCTGATGAGCTGGTCTGAGTATTTCAGGAACTACTGACCTACTGGAATTTATTTATTCAAAGATACCCTGAAAGCACAACTGAACCTTGAAACAGCCTTCCTGCAGCAGTAAAAGACCATACTGGATGTCACAGCTGATAATATGAGAATGAGGCTACAATTTCCCTGGGTCATGGAAACTGAACAATAGAAGACTGGAAAAACACCTTGTACAGAACAGAGTCGGCATCAGTAACCACAGATGTGACATTGGTTGCCAAGTGGCTTGCAGAGCATAACAATATTGTAGGTGAGTGGAGAGAGGTTAAATAAGTGCAGTGCATGTGAGACTTGACGATAGGATCAGGGTCCTTCAGCATTTACCTGGAATTAAGGAACCCAGAGCCACCCACCATTATATAACATGTAGTGGTATTGTAACAAGTTACTAAGTGCACTTACAGTATTGCTCAAAACAACAGGAAGCACTAGCTATACTTTAGTTATCATAGTGTGTCTAGGTTATAATCATAAAAGCATAAAGTTTTAAAAATCTTGGTTTTTGTTAAATTACTTTTAAAATCTGCCACACTTGGAGATATGAGAGCAGTGGTAAAGTTAGGTTAGTGCCAGATCAGGCGCCAGTGAACCGTTATCCTCATCCTCTCAGTCAGCACACATGGTTTAAATTAAGAAGAGGAAGACGACTAGGAGGAAGGTGAGTGACAGTTATCCTCCACCCTCCATCTGTCCAAAATGTCAGGCAGCAATCTGAGAACCATCAACCTGATGGACAAGTGAGGAACACGTGTGTGTGTGTGTGACCGTGTGTGTGTAGCAGATGAATTACAGGCTCCAAGTGACATTTTCAATTGAGTGGTATTTCCCTGTAAGTACAAGGCTGAATCTCACTGCAGCAGGTGAGTGACGAGTTTGTGACAGTCACAAACTATGTAATTTCTACTCTCTTTCTTGCTCACACACACACACACACACAGATGTGCACATGTGCGCACACACACACAATTATGACCAGCAACAGTAATAATTATGGCTGATGAATGAGTAAAAAAAGAGAAAACTGGCAGAGTAAAACACTTGATGTTGATGGCCATTTAACTCTTCAGTGTTGGAACAGAGACAGCACACACACACACATGCACGCACGCACGCACGCACGCACGCACGCACGCACGCACACACACACACACACACAAATAGAGGATTCTTTGATTCTTTGAAGCTAATAATGGTGTTTTTGAAAGTGCTGTCAATCAACTGGTGTTTGTACTGCACACCAACAGAAAGACGGGTATAGGATGTGAGATAGTTTTGCATTCAAAAATAACTTTGGTGATTTGTTGAGACGGGCGAAATGGAAATGCAAAAATGTAAAAATAATTTACTCTGTCACTAAAAAGTTTTTACAACAACTTAAATTTGAAACAATGTTGAGAGTGTCAGAAGACTGGATTCAAACAATGCCTGATAGTCACTGTGGTACAATCGACCCACAGTGCATTCCTATGGATAAGCAGCTGCACTTGTGGATGCACTCACAAAATAGGAAAATTCTTTAATAGTTATTGAGATGATTCCATGATTTAAAAGTGAAAAGATATCCTCACCTCTCTTCTCTGGTAAAGCAGATATGCACTTAGTTCATTGTTAATCTTTCTTTCAGAATTTTTTATTAATGGTAAAAGCTGAAGGAAACAAATTTCCACCGTTTTTAGGGTTACATAAATCCTGTCATCTGTGGCACCTTCAGGCCATGTGCAGTGGAAGAGACCAGAAAGAGAAAGAAATGTCAAAAGTTGGATTAAGACAACAAGAAGTCAGATACCTGGTTTCCACTGACACAGTGACAGTGTGGAGACAGTTCTGCCTTAGCACATTTTCAGAAGCAGCCCACATTCATGTGGGTTTGAGTACCAAATGTTACCCAACATTACACAGCATTAGTTAGTTGGGATTATTTCATTGGCTCATCAGTCTCTCTACCAGAAACACAAGAAAGAAAATTTGGTAAAGGAATCAAAAACAACTTTTCAAAGTCACACTCCACAGTGCCACACTTGTTTGTATTCAATAGTTTGTTACACACTGTATCTGATTGCTGTGCACTGTCAGCACTATGACTTCGACATCAGCCTAAACCCTGAGCATCTGTAACATCTGAAGAGCGGGAAGTGCCCCTCCAATAAACAGTGAAGCGTGCAGAAAAACAGAGCTGCAGGCCCTCTCTTCTTTTTATGGGAGAAAAGTGACAGAGTCAGTAGATTCTATATTAAGGTCTTTTCCAGTCAGTGTTCCTACCCTGAGTCATCTCTCTCTCCTCTGCAGGCCATCCCGCTGCTGTCAACATGAGGCCAGGCTGAAATATCAGACCGATGGCTGTTTTTAAAAGTCTCACACCAGCCAATCAATCAGTTCCTGATATATTCTCGCACAATCTTTTTTTAAACATTTCTTACAAAATCACGCGTCAGGTTATTCTTATTCACTGTGAAAGCCAAAACACCACAGAAGAAGGTACTCTAGCCAGAAGAGTATGTGTCCGTCATGGTAGGAAAAAGCATGATTTTGGCCACACTGCTGCACCGTCTTTAAGCTTGGAGAGCTGCAGGCTTAAAGTTTGCACTATATCCAGGGGAAAATCAGAAATGCATTTCCTCTGATAATGTAACATGCTGTGCTCTATTAAAGTGAATTGTATCCTGTATTTGATGGTTCCAGCATTTGAAACGCAAGGAATTATTATTTTTCCTTATTTTTTTGGCTTGTAACAAATGTTGTCAAGGTGTCTTTATAATTGTAACACAAATTTCTCGTGTTTTACAAAAACATCAGTTAATCAGGAAAATAATAGATCCTCCTTAACAGAGCTGTTAAAATCTGCAAAAATAACCTTGTCTATGCTTACGCATGAGTAACAACAACATCTGTACAGGAGGTGACCGCTTTTAAGTTTTTTTATCTTGAAATGTGTTATACAAGTGAAACTTTAAATACAGGTCTTTTATTCGATATGTGTATTTTTATTGTATTTAGGTAAAAGCTGTGAATACTTACCTCAGAAAGAACACCCGGTGAGAATGAATCAGTACAATGTGGAGTGTTTTGATGGTAAACTCTGTATATTTATGCTTGTACAGTTCCGCTCTGCTATTTGTCAGATTTCTCTCAATAATCAGCTTTTTACCCTCAGACCCAGTTTTCAGCAGCGCTCAGCACCATGTGGAGCTGCAGAGCCCGCAGGAAGCTTAATGACCGTGGCCTCCTGCTCCCGGCGGCCGCTGTGACTGACGGCCTGACGGCTCTTGATGAATGATGTTCTCCGCCTCGACAGACTGAAACCAACGGCAGGCGGTGGGAGGTGATTCAGCTGCTAAACATCAACTCTCCATCCTCTGAGGCCCTGCCACTGTAATGAGCCTGCCGCTCGGTTCAGTGGAGGGCCAAGGGGGCCGAGGCCAAGAGATGAGGGCCGAGCGTGACAACGTGATGGAGCGCAAGCAGCAGAACTGGTAAGGAAATGAGGGAAAGGGGCATGTCACTGCTGTCAGGAGAAAAGCTAATTTCTCCAGGTTTCTCTTTCTAACCTTTAGCCACGGAAACTAGTTTAGCTCCATCTGTCTTCTCCTACTTTGTATTCGTACACTAGAGCTGCTTTCTATGGAAGCCCGTTTCCGCCACTAAAAAAAAAAAAAAAAGGATACTTAACTCGAAACATGTCAATATGGACAAAGTTGAAGCCTGCCTTGAAGAATGCGTGTTCAAAGACTTTCCATGTGAAGAGGATGTCTTTCATCTCTGTGTAGAACTCATGTCAGAACATAACCTGGACTTCTCAGATGATGTGTTTCATACAGTGGATCTGTATGTAAAGCTAAGGCAGTTGATGCTTACTGAGTTGGAGCTTTTGCCTTAAAGGTTAGACATCGTTATGCATTTTTAATTCTGTATTTTCATATTTAAATTGTAAACTTTTATGAGTTATTAATTTTTGGATGGTTGTCGTTTTTGGGGCACACATACATGGGTTTTGAGGGCCTGAAAATGTATTTCACGAACAGGGCCAATTGAAAAAGGCTATAAAAATTGTATTTAATTTTTGGAGGGTTGTTTTTTTTTTTGGATGGTTTATTTCAATTAACAAACCAATTTTTTGTTTTAAAAGCCTTATTATTAAAACATATGTAAACATAATGTCTGTTAGACCTGCTATTTGGAGGATATGCAGCGCATGTCACCTTGGAATTATGATTTCAACTTTTTGTAAATATGCTTTTTCATCTTTCTTTTTATTTGAGTAATTATTGATGTTTTGAAATATCTGGTTATGTAGCAGTAAAAAAAATTTTCACTGTCATTTTTTTCACTGCTGAGACTTTTTATATATACTGACTGTTTTCCTGATTATGGGCAGTATAATTATATATTTTTTAGCATATGGATAACCTAACTGAGTGAGATTTATGGACCTTTTTTTTTTTTCGGATTGCGCCTCAGAATAATAAAAAACCAGAAATTACCAAAATTAAAGATGTAATTTGTCTCATTGAACACTTTATTATAAAACACAGATCTTTTGCCATCATCTTGTCTTAAAACAAAATAACTGTACTGTATTTACAGTAACACAAAAAACCTTAAAGTATTCTTATAAAAAGCTAATTGCAAGCACAAGACTTGGAAAAAGTACGATAATACACTCAACAAAAATATGCAATATGTTTTGCAAAAGTTCAATTATTATTAAAAATACAAAAAGAATGGGACAATAAAAAGAGATTGAGGATAATATGGCAAGATCTGATAACAATATCCTACAATTAAAGAATAAGAACGTGTGGTCTAAAACCACTATGAAGCAAATACATTAGGCTCAAACATGAAAACAGAAATATAGGAAAATATCTTTTAAATAACTACCCCATCGGCTATGTAGTTTTGAAAAAGGGGGCTATGATACACAGGGGTTTTTTTTCATTACAAAAATCAGGAAAAGCCAACCAAAAATCAACCTTCAGCTAAGCAATTGCTGATTTCACAGAAATCCAAAATAAAAGCATATAGGTGTGCCTTATGGCCATTCAATTTAGCAAAAGTCACCATAACCCAGATGGCTAAACAGAACTGTACAAACATAACTGTAATAAAATACAATGATAAAGTAAAACCTGACTTGTAAACTGTAAAATGTGTGCACGATGATAAAACATGTAGGAGATATTGCATATATCTCCTACATGTACTATACACTACATATTGCAGGGGTCTCAATCTCTAATTTTCTGGTGAACCACTACAATACATGTCATCTTTTGACATTACATTAATAAAATTTGACAAATTAAAATTAACCTAATGCATTTTTTAAAGTTGATTTTGGATTCAAATAATAGAAAAAATGAATAAAAGGTGGAAAAACTGCTTTCATTGTTCACATGCACACATGCTGACTGAGGAAATGGGAATGCTTATAAATGGTCTCCAGACTGCCACTCTGAGACCTCTGCAGAAATGCATTTCACAAGTGTTTAGAAAAATATTGCCTCAGTTGTAATAGGAAAACACAGAAACACAAAGAAGTACCTCAAATTGCATTACAGTGGTATTTCACCAAATACTTTTTCTTGGAACTCAGTTTTTAAACACCTGAAACCTTTGCTGTGACATTCACATGGGAACACTTTAGTCTTAGTTCACAACTCAAATATAATCTGTTGTAAAACAACAATGGCTTTTAAGCCATTGTCCGTGAATCAAACCTTTAGATAATGTCCATAACCCACACATTTGATTCCAACACACTGTTCATCTCCGATCTGAAGTCAGGATAGCTGTCATAATTTATCGACAGCTCCAGTACACACCCACATGTGTGTGCCACAGGTCGTCTCTGGAAACCTTTCAGTTCGTTAAACCCAATGATGATGTTCTTTCCCAGATGTAAATCTGAACCTGTGCAAAACCTGAGGAACAAACACAAATGTTCCTTCTCAGCATTCTTCACATATGTAGTTAGATATTTCTGAATCAGCTTCTGGTGAGCCGTCATTGTTTCAGGGAAAGTGAGACACTTGAGAACTTTTCTCACAGTTGGTTGGAGGGTTTCATACTGAAGATAGATCACAAAGGCTTTCCCATGCAGTGCTGAGTGTTCTTGCCCACTGTTCAATAACATAGGCAGGCTCTTGGACAAGTGTTTTGTGTGCAAGCTCCAATAGGACTTCAGTGGCATTGCAGGCTGTTGGTATCTTTCTGCAGCTGTGGTTATCAAGTATGTCTATAAGTTCTTCTTGGTCCACGGTGCTAAAGTCTGATCGCCACGCCTCTAACACTGTACGCTCAGAGTCAGGCATGAACTTAAGGAAATTCTCCACAATATCACTCTTTACATATCCAAAGGCAGCTTGTTCCAGAATGGCAGGTGCAATTTTCACAGGCAGATATTTCTCTCTAACCCATCCAAATGCAATGATTCTGCCCACACTCTCCCACTCCGGTTGCCCAAGATCATGCCTTAAGAAGGGCACTTTGTAAACGTTTCCAGTGGTGCACTGGTCATAGAATTCTTTCCAGAATTCTGAAAGACAGTCTCTCACAACTCCCCCATCGTCATGGGCCATTTCAGGTGTTCCATCAGGCAGTAAGACCTGGATTTTGATGTCGACATCTTCAAGGTCCTTATCACTAAAATGTGAAATGAGCTCTGACATTACCTGCCCTCTGTGGACCACCACTACTCTCCTCACTCTCTCACTGGATGGACCAGGTTGTGGAGAAAAAATCAGGGTGTCATCCAAATTTATTGGCTCACTGTCAGAAAAGGGGCCAACAAAAATAATGTCACTGCTGTGAGAAGTGTTAGCGCTTAGAGACTGCGTGGAAGATTGTGGAAGGTTATCGTTTGGAGTGTCTTCAATGTATGTCACATCATGGCTGATTGTTTCAAATGGAGCAGATGTTTGGACTGTAGTGACAGTAAAAGAAGAGGTTTGGTTTTGAGGACTCGCTTCAATTTCTGAAGATGGATGCAAACCTGGGTTGGAGCTCTGAAGGCTGTCATTTTGTTTTTTCTTTGTGGTGAGGTAGAACCTGAGGATATTAAGTTTTGTGACATGATAAAGTTCTCCTACTGTCAATGCATCATCGACTATCATCTCTTGATAATCCTTCAGATCACAGTCAAAATCTGTTAAGGGCCCCTGAATGTTTCCTCCATCTGGAAAGAACAGGCCTGTTGCAACCTATGTCCCTTTTCTTGGCATCCTTGCAGATGTCTATTTTTCTTGTTCCTCCTCCTCGTCTAGCTCTAACCTGCTTGAAAACCTCAGTGTCTTCATCATAATGCATCCATCCTATTTCTATTTTTCTATTTCTCTTCAGAGCATTTCTTTTATGGGTTGTTTGGGAATGTTCTTCTTGCCGTGTGCTACTGCCATCCTCTTCAGATAATTTTCTTTTGGACAGTTTGGATTTCAGCCGTTCAAAAAGCGCTGACTTGCGGCTGCTGCCCCTCCGTCTGAAAAATCCAAATACTGCTAGACGATCACCGTATGATGGCAAATAAGTCTTCAGCTCCTCATCTGTCATTAGACTTATGACACTGGCATCAATCTAAAGATGGAAAAATAATTTAATTTATTGAAACAACCAGCCTTGAAAATACAATTCTATTTTTAACTTAAGAACAATGAGGAAAAGTTGCATTTCAACCAGTATCTTGTTGGAATTAAGTACCTTCTCATTCTCCAAGGTCTGTATAATTTCCTCAGAGACTTCTCTTTGTTTCAAGAATTCAGTCAAGTCTCCCATGCTGTAAGGAAGGATGTAAATTAAAATTACAAAATTAAAATAAAGCCACCATATTATCGTCAAAGTATCTGTGCCTACCTACATTATGAGCTCTGACTATGGTGGAGAAGTGGGAACTGCATTTTTAAGTGTCCATTTGCACTGTAACTACAATCAGCATCACAATACAGTCAATCCCACATTTTCTCAGTTGTCTGGTTACAGTTTTATTGGTTTTGTTCCTTATTTATATAGTTGTCAGTCATATTCCCTGTTTTGGGTGATTTGTGATTTTGTTTTATACAGTGCTGTATACTTATTACGCATGCTTTCAGCAAAACGTCTGTTTCATCAGACGTAACAGGTGTCATTAGCGTGTAACAGAAACCTTATAGGTACCTATGGTTAACCCTGACGTTGCATTCTATTCAACTTTGTATGTAACAATCGCTGTCACACTGTTTTTATATACCTTTTATCCAGTTATCATTTGTAGGAAGGCATTCAAAACTGAAGAACCTGGCGCCATTTGTTGTTAATACAGCAGCTCACGACACGATCCAGTTTTGAGTGCGCACCCCTTTGCGCCATATCCTTCCGGGTAACAAGGAAATGACATCAGCCACGTAGATTTCTTATTGGCAGCGCTAACTCGAAATTTCAAGTTATTTTCTCAAAATTTCGAGTTAATAACTCAAAATTTCGAGTTAATAAGTCCGAATTTTGAGAAAATAACTCGAAATTTCGAGAAAATAAGTCGAAATTTCGAGAAAGATAACTCGAAATTTCGAGTTATGGATCTTTTTTTTTTTTTTTTTAGTGGCGGAAACGGGCTTCCATAGCTTTCAACTAATTACACAGAGTTTCTTGTAAAAAGAATTACAAGGAGCAAGCAAAATTGTGAAGAATTCAGAAACGAACAAAGCTGCAAGTCAAATGAACTTGTTTCTTGTACTTTTCACCAAATGAGCCATTAACTATTCTTTACGTTACATTTTTAAACAGATCAATACAGTTAAAAAAATTCTATTGTGTGTTTCAGGACCTTAAATGTTGGGGAAATAGTGACCATCAGTGTGGACAGAATAAGCAGAGCATGCACTAATGGAAAAACTGAAATGACCAAATGAAAAAGGGGTTTACCAATTCATAGAACAAATACTGTTCACAAGCTGTCATTCATAAGCTCAGGCCATGTTAGATATCTTATTTTTAGACACTACCTGGACCTCCATAATTCAATTCAATTCAATTTTATTTATATAGTGCCAAATCACAACAACAGTTGCCTCAAGGCGCTTTATATGATATCAACAAATGTATTTATGGACGTTAAATGCTCTGTATTGACGTGTATTCCTGTTCTTCTTGATGTAAGGACAGCTGCAGACCTCGGCCATTAGCCACAGTAGTCCTACAGTCCTGGCATGAAATATTTTCATCCTTGAGGACTGCTGAGCTATAAAACATTTCTGTTGTCGACGTATAGTGTCACTACTAAGACCATCAATTCTTCACCATCTGCCCTTGATCAGCTCAGATGCAGAAGTCTGTGACCTCTGAGAAGGAAGTCAAACTATTAAAACTCCGCATGAGCAGATGCAAAACCAACTTTTTCTTTCTGTCTTTCTGCCTCCTCATCTAATCGCCTTCAGAACTGATATTTATTGAGTCTATGTTGATACAGTACTCACTCACTCCAATCATTCTTCCTCTCCATATAAGCTGTGAAAAAAAACTTTATGGTGACTAGATTGTATTAGCTTGCTAAGCCACAGAGGAGGTATACATCCTTATAATTGCATAGGCTAGACAAGATCCAGGGTTGCTAAGATGAAGGTGTCAACATGAGCCTGCCTTTTATATACAGTCATGTGAAAAAGCAAGCACACTCTCCTTCAATTATAAGGTTTTTGGTATCAGGACCATAAAAGTCATCTGGTCCTTACAAAGGTTCTAAAACTATTTAAATACAAGCTCAGACTAAGCATAACAGCTGACACATTACACAATGTCATTTATTTGGAAAAGAACTAAACTAATGCCGTGATTCAGTATAGATCCACGTATAGCAGAGACATACAGCAGCAATAACTTGAAATAATAATTTTTATCAGTCTCTCTCATCATCGTAGAGGAATTTCGGCTCATTCTTTACGAAGTTGCTGCAGTTATTTGAGTTTTGCAGGCCTTTATATATACACAGCTTTCTCGACTGGGACATTGTAACATTGCCCTCTTGCAATAATGAATTTTGGCAAATCTTGAGCTGTCAGACAGATGTCCTAACATTTAACACTAGAATATTTTGGTACACAGAGGAGTTCATGGTCGACTCAAAGACTGCAAGGTGCCTAGGTCCCATGGCTGTAGAACAAGCAAAAATCCTCACCCATCCAACACTTTGCTTGACATTTGGTATGAGATACTTGTGCTGATATGCTGTGTTTGGCTGGGGCCAAATGTAGTACAATACATTATGTCCACCCATCTTTACTTTAGTTTAGTTTAGCCAAAAGACATTGTAAGAGAAACGTTGAAACTTAATGACAACCCTTCCAAACAAGCCGTACATATTCAGCATTTTTCTAATTGATCTGTCATGAACTTCAGCATTTAACCTGGAAACTGAGGCCTATCCGGTTGTTCAGTGATGACGCGACGAATCCTACTTCCGGGCCTAAAGTAGTCTGCGTTTAATATGGCTTTTGTGTTGTTAACATGTTTAATGTTATGTATTTTCTTCTATTTAATCTCAAAAAGCTCCTAAAACAGTCAGTGATCACTGTTGACCTCCCTCGGCTTTTATTACCGCTAATCATTTATTTAAGCTCAGTTTTTGAAACCTTAGGATGTAACTACAGCCCAGCCCATTTCATCTTTAATAAAATGATCAGCCTTCTCCTCTACCAGGTGTAACAATTGAGTTTAACATCCAGGCATCCATGAAAACGGAATTTATGACATTTAACGGAGTTAGAAGTTAGCAGGGAGTTAGCTCGCTAGCTTCTATCTAAATACAATATAGCATGTCCTGACTGCGGGGTTTTGGAAACAAATTAAAACGTACAGCTCTGCTGTCACTTCCAGCATAAATGAAGACAGAAAACTAAACAGCAGTGACGTTTGTAGGGTTACTGAAGTTGGGCTAGCTGGTATATAATGATGTGCTACGTGACCGCTAGCGACACAGCTATGTTAGCATAATATAAACAAGCTAACTTTTTTTCCACTCGATAAAAGTTAATGTGAGTGTTCTCGGTGGTCAGGAACAAATGTAATCGCATGGCAGGATGCTGTAAAAGGACCAAACTTCAGCCAGGAGAACAACTGAGATAATCCATCCACAATACGAGGTTAGTCATTCATATACTGCTGCATGGGCTGGGCTGTAGTTACATCGTAAGGTTTTAAAAACTGAGCTTAAATAAATGATTAGCGGTAATAAAAGCCGAGGGAGGTCAAGAGTGGTCGCTGACTGTTTTAGGAGCTTTTTGAGATCAAATAGAAGAAAATACATAACATTAAACATGTTAACAACACAAAAGCCATATTAAACGCAGACTACTTTAGACCCGGAAGTAGGATTCGTCGCGTCATCACTGAACAACCGGATATTGTATTTAGATAGAAGCTAGCGAGCTAACTCCCTGCTAACTTCTAACTCCGTTAAATGTCATAAATTCCGTTTTCATGGATGCCTGGATGTTAAACTCAGTTGTTACACCTGGTAGAGCAGAACGCTGATCATTTTATTAAAGATGAAAGACTTCAGACAGTTTTTCAACTCTCAGTAATGCCATAGTGATCGTTTGATATATGGACCTGCAGCGGAGTTTAGACCCAGACACGGCTAGTGACGTCAGACTGAACAATCGGATAGAGTCTGAGATGACACAAATGAATGATCAAAACCAGCAAAGTGCCCAAACCTCTGCTTTAATAGAGGTGCTCACACGTGCCGATGATCAATTAATCAAGCGCATTTTATTACCAGCAACTAGTTACATTTTAGTTGTGCTTTTTTATTCTCATTCTTTCATAAAAACACACTGATGAATTTGTGCTGATTGTTTCAAAGTACTGTACATTGTAATACATTTGAAGATTTGCTGGTAACCTAAATTCCATCCCTTATTTTTTGCCCATCAGTGCAGAGTTATTTGATCCACTGTTAATGTGAAAAGATATTGATTAGTGAAGCTTTAAATGCAGGACAGCATGAACGCCGCACAACTAATAAATGTGGGCCCACCCAGGAGATAATCCATCTGTGACACTCTGCTGTTTGTCTTGGCTTTCCTCAGCTTACACTTAAACATCGACTTTTGTATGGCCGGCTTAAAAAAAGCACATAGCTCCCACACTAACACTCACATACAGATCTGGATAGAGTTACCTTCAATCTTAAGTTACAAATGTTGGCTTTGTGTGCCCTTAAGTCTTCTTTACAACACTTTCACAAATTACTGTGGTCAAACAAATAAAATCTGCAAAAAACATGATGCAGTGTGGAAAAGGAATGTGGCTATTACAGCAGTGACTTTAGGGATACAAAGTGGAGGTTTTAACACCTTTCTGGGACTCGGGGATCATTAAATCCTCAATGGGTTAAATGGCTGAATGAAAAAGAAAAATACAGAAATTGCAGCTTCACTCTTTCCACTCTCTTGTAGCTTATTATGTTTCCACTCTGTCACTGAACAGTGCAGCTGCGGAGGGTTTTTATTATCCCTTGTAATAAAAATGATAGCCTGTTATGTCCGAAAGAACCTCAGACATTCACGTTAAAAGCCTGAACAATCAAACGTGAGCGCTTTTCCGTCAATAACTCCCAACAAACCGGAGAAGGATTAATGTTCCTGCTTTATGGCTGCTGTGTTTGGAGTGTTTAGTTTTGCCATTACAGAGAGGTGGGTGGGTATTAGGGGGCTGAATTTAAAAGCACCTCGTGTGCCTGTGGACAATAAGAGTGATCACACAATTATGCTTTTGAGTTTAGTGGAAATTGGTTGTTGTGAGTTTAGCGATAAATGTGTTTGATGTTCCCAACCCAAGGCTGTTAAAATAGGAACTTCAATCACATAACATAAAGGGATTAAATGGAGAGCTGTTGGTTTCACTTTTTCATAGCGTCACACATCTATAGTGTGAAATTAATGGTGTATGCTTATGTTATAAGAGACTTTACATATGTGTGCCTGTGTAGCTGTCCTCTCTAGCTTTTAATGTGACTTGTGCAAAGAGCAGTTTTGTCACTTCCCACCATTTTATTGCTGTCAGAATTTAGCATTGGACTACCGTAGAGTTCTTGTGGAGTGAGTAGGTAATGTGTTGCATACCTACCTATGGCTTTCTCAGTTATATTTTCAAATGACATGTTCAGAAGATATCTAGAAGTAACAATTTTTACAATGGTGGTCTAGCAGTGGCAGGACACAAGTTATAGGCTACTTCAGATATACATGATCCTGTTGGATATATAACCCATTAACAAGGTTCTCTTTAAGAGATTTTTGTCTATATAGTGGAAACAGACAATGTTAAAAAGCAGTGCTTCTCAGTACCCATGTGCCACAAAAGAAACAAACTTTAACCCTTTAAGACCTACCATAGAACCAAGTCCGCCAGAGCTTATATTGTATTTTTACATGCTGTGGAGCCATTTTTGGGAGCATTTCAAGTTGCTATACATCAATACAACCATTATAGCCCAGATTTTAATAATATGTATTCATTAAGTGCATAGTAATTACATAAATTGCAAAAAAGTGCAATAAACTACAAAAAAATTGAAAATCGTTTTTGATTTTTTAACATATATTTGTAGTTAGAGAAATTTAAGAGGCTTATCCCTCAAAACTGTAAATACAAAAAAGTTGCACAAAATAGTTTCCCACCACAGGAAATTTATTTTGAGTGTCTTCATAGTTTTATTTTTGAAATACACCAATTTTTATACACTGCAGGAAAAACGAAAATAAATATTATAATGCAAATTTGCAAAAAAGCAGCATATGCATCAAAATAAACTATTTCCAGCAGTGCAATATGAGTCCTAAGAATCCCAGAAACGACACAGAAAGTCATAAAGTCAAAGATAACTTTTAAAAAGAGCAGTATAGGCCCTGAGGCCCTGATCGCAAAAAAGACTACATTTCCGCGAAAATGACATCACTTCCGGTTTCGGGCAGGTAATAGCTGAAAAAGTTCGCGCTGACGTCTATTCCAACGTAGGAAGTGTTATGAACAGCTGATCGGATCGGTAAAGCGTGTTTCTGGAATATTATGTTTTTGTTCCTGCAAGCGCTTTTTATGCAGTTTTTGCAAAGCTTTATGTGGAAGGAAACCGTGACCTAGGACAAGCTGTTGGCATAAGATGTAAGTACAACTCCTCCGGTTTCATATGCAAAAAAAATTTTTGCGCTAGCTTACGTGGTTGCAGTGCTACTGGGATTTAAAAATAGTTACGCAAAACAGAGCGTTCCCGCTCCGATCGGCTCTAAAGGGTTAAAGAGCATAGCATTAGCAAAAACATAGCATTTCTTTTTACTATGAAGTCTACTGTGTTTGTTTGTGATAGCCACAGAAAAATTACACCATTGGCATTTAAATTAAATCTTCAGATTTGCTTTTTTTGCAAAGAGGAAGTACATGAGGATTTGTGCAAACATATCTGGAAGTGGAGATATCAGCGGATAGCTTTGATTAGCCAGGATGGCAGATATATGAACCTTTGTGGAAACACAGCCATCCAAAAGAAAAAGGACTACTTTATTAGATGAAGCAAAGAAGATTGGAGGGAGAGCGACAGAGGACAGGAGAAAGAGTTGACGCCGATCAAAACAGACAGCCATCTGGTATTATTTAAACTCTATGACCAAATAACAACACCATCCAGCCTGTTAACCAGCTTAGTATTTTTATTTGAGTGTACTTTTCCACTGAAATGTGTCATTAGATTTAAAAGGGCATTCTTAGGATTTTGAAATGTTTGTGGGCTACAGTATGAATACTGTTAGCATTAACCATGTCGCTAGCTAGTGGCATTAGCATGAGTTTTAACCTGAAAACAAACAGTAATTACATAACATAATAAGAACATAATTACATCATCTCCTTAGGGATTAATGAAGGATTTTGATTCTGAAGAAATATCCACAAACAAACAATGAATGTACTGTATTTATGAATTCAGTTTTTTGAGGCAATTTTGTAACAATTAGCCACGTCATTAGGAAAAATTACTGAATGGCTTAAATTACTTAAAAACACGCAAATATTTGCTAATTAATTATCAAGATCATCATCAAAAGTAAGAAAAATAAGGGGAAATAGGGGGGAAAAAACAAGCTGACATCTGAATATCTGGGCATATGTGTGAAAAACCAACAGACAGTGTGTGTCTCAATGTTTTGGGGGCAAAGCCATCAGCCTCTTAATCCCTCTGTCACTTTTTCCAACGGTCATATAGTGAAGCCATAAACTCCGTCTATTGTCTGTCCCAAACCTCCACCCCCACTACACCCACAAATAAACACACACACACGGAGTTTAAGCCTGTCAGTCTGTTTCCTGCTGCCCTTCAGTGTGTGCTTTGTATGAAAGTGAATCACCAACATATGTGAGAGCTGAGCAACTGACAGGCTGTTAATCCTTCACCTCCTCCCTCCTTCTTCCCTCTCTTCCCCTCTCACCCTCCTCTCCCCATCTTTCAATTTCCATGCCTTTTTTTTCTCTCCCCTCCCAGCTTTTCCCTTTCACCTCCTTCTTCCAGTCATCACCTCTTTTGTAATCTAACCTTCCCAATCCATCTGGCCTGTCTTTGATCTCTCCTTCATCCTTTTCTTTTTCTCTTCTCCTCCTTTATCTTCTCTTTTCCTTCTGAAGCTTTTTCATTCCTTGCTGCTTTTTATCAGGCTTCCTATTACTGCACCTTTCCTTTTGTCTCATTGTCTCATTCCTCCGTCCCTTCCTTCCCGCTTCTCTCCTCTGTATCCTGAAAATAGATGCACCAAGCAGACAGAAAGTAAAGTGTTTAATCTCGAGAACTAAATGTTTTAACAGTCCACTTCCTGTTCAGCATCCACAGCTCTCACATCAAACAGAAGAAATAATTCACACTCATTCGCCTATAAATATAAAATCACACCATCTGATCTTCCTTCACCGTCTCCGCAGCTTATACCAGTGAATGCACCGCATGTGTTAATACGCCGTAATATGTTGAACAAGACACGGCCTTGTTAAACTCAGCTTTGAAGATGATGCAACACGATGGACAACTGAGACACTTTTCAAATGGGTGAATTCAGATTTTTTTTAAATGCTCTCTGGCAGAAAATCACTCCAGATAGAAAAAGAAAGCTGAGGAGAATATTATATGAAACTAACATGTTTCTCAGAGGTACTCTGTATTTGCAGAACTTAATTTTTTGTAGAAATACTTCAGTGCTAAAGTGATTTTTATGGACAATAATTAAAAAAAAAAAGTACCATAAAAAATAGGCCATGTTAGTCCTGTGAAGATCGGCGACCTGTCCTGCCTCTCGCACAGTAGTAGCTGAGATAGGATCCAACCCCCACGCGACCCTGAATTGGATAAGCATAAGACAATTGATGGGTGGATCATTTAAAAACTACATTTTGCATTTACTCGGGTTATCTTTGTCTAACAGTAAAATGTCTATGATGATTTTTTGAAATATTGTGAATTTTTTTTACAACTCTGTATCTGCACAAAATGCCTATACAAGCTATGACTGTACCACGCTATCTAAGACTGGTAGCTCTGCTGATAATTTAGTCTTCCACCCTTTGGCCAAAAATTATTACTTCTGGCTTTTTTTCTTCAAAACCACCCAAAAATCGTGGTTCTGTGAAGTTTATATGAATCCTTAACTGCTAAAAAAAAGCTGTCTCTGTTTTTGTTCATGCTTTTTTTTCTTTGCACTGTTTGAAAAATCAGTTTTAGCTTACAGCTTTAAGGTTTTCCAGTGTTTTTAATAAAAGCATGCATTTAGAGAATTAAAAAAAAGTAGCACTTTGCAGATTGTTTTTTCAGCTGGTGTCTTTTTTATATGAAAGCATAAACCCACACGGATGTCCTTGTCTGAGATTATAACGACTTTACTGCTTCATCACCATCATACAACCATAATCGCATTAAAAATTGCCCTCTCTGGTGTTATTTTCATAATGTGCATGAGTTAAATGTGCCCTATTGTTCTGAGGCAGCCAGGTGGAAGAGCAGGGGCGTTTCTTTCACATTAAGACGATGCTGTGGGTGTTTGTGGGTGATGGAGCCACGTAGTACACCGACCTAGCTGACATGATGGGAGAGACAGGCAGGACACCAGCTCTGGGCCTAGTTACTCAAGCTCCATTAAGCTTCATGCTTAAATTATACCCTAATACCTGTTGTCACGGTGATGCACTGGACTGCAAGCGTTTATCCGGGCCACAGGGGCTAAAAACCGCCCACGCGTACATCACTGTTGGCACAGAGTACACAAATACACTTGCAAATGTTTCAGGCTTGCTGCCTCAAACATTTGCCTGAAACATTTCATCTATGTTACACCCTGCAGGTCTCACAAACACACACAGGCTGCTCTGAAAGCATACACAAACTTAAATACATTATCATTGACACATTATCCAAAACACCCTTTGAGACTTGCACCCCTTTCCATTAATCTGACAGCAATTTAACATGTTTGCCTCATCTTCATATAGGTTACACTCATTTTTCATTGAAGGTCACAACAGGTCAGAACTACAGTCACGTGAAAAAGAAAGTTTTCTAAATACTGTGTGGCGTTCAATGAAAAACTAAGTAAACGCTTGGCGTTTCCATAGGAATTAAGAGGGTAATTGATTATCAGCACATGTGACCACCTCTAGAAAATCACAAGTTTTGGCAGATTGCCAGTCTGGAGCGCTGAGATGTATATTAACATAGTGGTACAATCTTCCCATGAGTGGATGTCCCAGCAAATTCATTCTAAGGTTAGGCCATGCAGTGCTCAGAGAAACTCAGAAAACCCAAGGCTTTAAAGGTTTTAAATAGCATGTTAAATGCTAAAGTTCATGACAGTCCAATTACATAATGACTGAATAATGTTTTCTTGTTTGGAGAAGTTGAATAAACAAAGACTTCTAGGACAATGTCCCTTGGACAGACAAGACAAAAGTAGAGTGTTTGGGCATAATGTGTCAAACACATACACAAAACCAGCCACAGCATATCAGCACAAACTTCCAATGCCACCTGCCAAGCACTTTGGTGGAGGGATAATGATTTGGACTTGTTTTGCAACCACAGGACTTTGGCACCTGAGCCAACATGAACATCCTCTGAATACCAAAGTACTGAGTCAAATCTGAGTCCATCTGTCTGACAGCTAAAACTTGACCCAAATTTAGTCATACAATATGACAATGATCCCAAACACAGCTGCAAATCTGTAAGTGAATGGTTGAAGAAAAGAGTCAAGGTCTTGCAATGGTCCAATAAAAGTTCAAATTGCATCAAAATAAAATTGGTCCTCCTTCATTGTCTAAATTCAGTGCATTGCTGAGAAAAATATAAATAAAATGAAATTCTACCAAAATTTTACACAAAATGAAATCAATAGGGCACTGCTTTCAATTTTATGCTGTGGTAGTATACTATAAATAAATCTTTATAAATGATGAAAAATAAGGTTTTTGTATATACTGCATCTTAGTGGGTCTCCAATAAGCAAAGTAAAGTCTTCATTCATTCAGTCATTCAGTGCAGCTGCATGATGGATGTGAATAAAACTCCTAATTGTGAGATCCCTCGACGCTTTGCATACATGCAGGTTTTGGCACTTTGGAACAATGACTGTGGATGACCATTTCCCCAAAGCCTTCATTACTCACTTCTATTGGACACATATCTTTTACCAGTACACAATTGGATTGCAATGGCGATTTCAGTGTGTCTTTACCTTTTTCTTGGACTTCATTTGTCCATCACACTGCTGTTGTTGGATTTTTTGTTGTACAGCTGTCTTTTATCACAGTGTTAGACCTCTAGCAACTATAGATCAATAAAGCTTATGAGCTTTGGCAAAGAGTTGCTGAGACTAGTTTAAGAGAGAGAGGTCACAATCAGTGAGCAGCAGTATGGCTGCTCACTGATTGTGAACATCTATGGCTGCTCACTGATTGTGAGCAGCCATAGATGCGATGTTTGCTTTGAGAGTGTTGATGGAGAAGTACAGAGTTGCACCGTGTCTTTGTGTAACTAGAGAAAGGATATGATAGGGTGCCAAGAGAAGAACTGTGGTTTTGCATGAGGAAGTCAGGAGTGGCAGAGAAGAATATGAGAGTGGCGCAAAACATGTGGGCATGGTGAGAAGTGCGGAGTTACAAATGGGTTTAAGATGACAGTGAGATTACATAAGAGGACTTCTCTGAGCCCCTTCTTGTTTGCAATGGTGATGAAGAGGTGGACAGATCAGGTCAGACAGGAGTCTCTGTGGCATCTGATGTTTGCAGATGACATTGTGGACAGTAGTGAGAGCAGAGAAGAGGTGAAAGAAACCCTGGAGAGGTGGAGGTATGCTCTGGAGAGAGGAAGGAATCGATAGGTGGAGAAATTAAATCCAGTAGCGAGACAGAACGTGTGTGTGTGAGTGAGAAGGAAGCAGGTGGAAAGGTGAAAATGCAAGAATTAGAGGTAGTGAAGGTAGATGAGTTTAAATATGCATGCATAAGCATGCAAATCAGTGGATGGGAATAGTGCATTAGGGGGCGAGACAGGGTGAAGGCACTGTGGAATGGGTGGAGATGAGTGCCAGAAGAATATGAGCAAGTCAAATGGAAGATTTACAACAAGCTAGTGAGATCTGCTATGATGTATGGTTTGGGGATGGCACAAAGAAAAAGACAGGCTACAGAGCTGGAGGTGGCAGAGTTGAAAATGTTAAGATTTTCATTGGGAATGACCAGGATGGACAGAAATGAGGACATCAGGGTGACAGCTCAGGTTGAGCTGAGATGTTTGGACATGTTCAGAAAAGGGAAACAATGGAGCTCACAGGTAGGAGGAAAAGAGAAATGCCACATAGAAAGTTTATGGATGCAGTGAAGGAGGACGCGCAGAGGCTTGTTGTGAAGGGAAAGGCATGCTCCACTTTTAAAATCAGGGGAAGATACCCAAAGAGATACAATATACACAGCTTCCTGGGCTGTCTATTCTCACATGTTAAGCTCCATTAGAGTAGGATTTATTTCCTAACAGCGGTGGGGCGATTTTAAAATTACCTGCCCTGGTCAGTGATTTTAATTCAGTCCAGAGTGTTTATGTGAGTAATTTTTCACTCTCTCCCCATAAAAGATGACAGCTGAAATTACCTCCTGATTTTCAGCTACCTTGCTGCTCCTCCTTTAATTTATTACGAACTTTATTTAATCAGGTAGTCTCATTACCAGCCATGACAGTGATCTTTGTATTGTTTTCACTCTTAAAGTGTGTGTACTTGTGTCTGTGTGTACGTGTGTGTCTGTACATGGTTCATCATGGCAAAATGTTATCCTTGAAACTCCTACTGCAGTGGGAGCTAACCCGCAGGCATTTATATGTGTGTTTACTTCTATGGACAGATATTGTCAGCACAATAACATCACAATGATTCAAGACGCATTCAGACAATATATTAAATTAAAATGAAGGCAGAGTTTGACATACTGGAGGGAAGTTTGAGATCTCTTTTACTAAAGGGATTTGGAGTAGGAAACATTTATAATCTAAGAAGCAAACAGTGAAAATGTAGGCACAACACCTGAAGCCAGACAAGTCAATAATGAGCATTTACTAGAATCATAACAAAAACACGCACACGACAAATTTACAGAATGGGAAAGTGTGAGTTAAATGAAAATGGTATATCCTAAGAAGCATAGTATTTAAATGTCTGTGTGTGTGTGTGTGTGTGTGTGTGTGTGTGTGTGTGTGTGTGTGTGTGTGTGTGTGTGTGCTCGCTCTGACACTCAGCCAGTCTGTTTTATCAAAGCTCAGACTTTCATCTCTGCAGCAGAGCTGAATGCAGAAGACAGACTGGGTGACGCTGACACCAAGGGGTCCCATCAACTCCCGTCCTCTATAATTCAGCCAAAAAACCTTGAAATCTCTGGATACCAACATGACTTTCACACACACGCACTCGGAAAAACACACAGGCATAAAAATACACACTCACTTTCATTTGTACAGATGAATCCATCGCAGATGTCGCACCCCGTTTCGTCACTTCAGATTCAGTCATCATACATTTCTGCATACTGATTTGATTTTTAATATATTTTTATGTGGCTGCCTAGTCTAACATATCAGCAGTAAAATTATATTCTGGGCTATGTAGCGATGACACTGGAGTGCTATCTTCCTGGTACCTTTAAAATCTCGGTATACTTCATTATTGTTCACAGTCCTACTTGTTTATTGCTAATAAAGCAAGGCAAAAAATAATCATCATTGTTACAAAACTGGAATTTTAAGTAAGAAAACACAATAATCTCGAGGCACTTCCTTTAGAAAGCTGGGCGTGTAACAAAGTGTGACAACTACTTCTTATGAAAGTACATTAAACTTACTGAACTTGCCTAACTGCTGTACTGCTGCTGATTGGTATTGATTGCTGACTGCTGTGCTCAGCAGTGAAAACCTCCTTACTTCTTGTAAACACTTGTGTTATAACTCATGAACTATTTATTGACTAAGCGAGGCAACACCATAGCCTTCATAGTTCAGGTTTTTTAATTTTAAGTTGACATTCTCCAAGTTAAGACTCTGTGCTTCTCTTTTAATGGAGCAGAAAAGCACTTTGGAGGAGAATAATTTGGGGGCTCAGCTTGGCAGTTCAGCACATGAAGCCACCTGACTGCTCCGTGGTCGGCTCGGCATCAGTCTGACAGAGGGGAAGCGGGAGCCTCCATAAAGTGGGTCGCAGAGGGTAAAACTGCCGGAGGGCAGGTTGGCTGACACCCCACATCTAAATCAGCATGTTAAGCACCGGTGCACGACAAAGAATTATGGGGAAAAAATGCAAGAGTGGGGAAACTGCATGCATTATGTGTTTTAATATTCAGAGTTTGGAGAGTGGATGAGATCAGTGCTGTGGAGCAGAGCCATTTGGCTTCCCTTCAAAGCAACGGACGCATGAAGGGTGCCGACCTGCTCAGGTTCAAACAGAGCTGTTTTTCCGGTTCCAGATGAATCCTCACCTGAAGGTCGTCACTCAGTAATTGTTAAGCTGACAAAGGGTTTCAGGCTATTTGTTAAACTAAACGCTAAAGTTAAACTAAGTCATTAAAGCGGCATCATTTCTTAATTCAGTGGGTTTGTTTTTTTACTTATTAGAGAGGATTCATAAATTAGGTTTCATAACCATAACTCACGGGATTAGTACTTTAAGCCAATTAACTAGCAAATGTAGAGTGTCAACCAAGCTGCCCTCCTCTGATACATTTAGTTTATTTTGTCTGTATTAAAGCACCTGTAATGCTAAGAGGTGATCACAGAATTTCACTGGCTCCATAACCCCCCCTCCCCCCCCTCCCCCTCTGCTCTTGTGCTCCTCTGCACGTTTAGTGAACTAGGTAGTGTTAGTGAAGAAGGTAGTGTTAGTGAACTGCTGCCTAGCCTCAGTACCAATAGCTGATTCACTAGCAAACAAGGCTCCACATTTTTCAAGCACAAAGGCTGTTTTGTAACCTGTACTCTACCATCACACCAGCAGGGAATGACAAGGCTTTGACTTAATGTTTTTCAAAAATAATTTTAATTGTTGTGCATAAGAAAAATGAAAAATGAAGCGATTCAATTACTGGTCTTAATAAGGAAAACCAGATGCACCATTAACTCTCTATTTAGCTCACACAGAGCTGCTGCAGCCTTGACTTTAATCTGATGACATTAACTTCAGACTTATTCCAAATGTAATGTTTGATCTGGTAAGAAATCACTTATTTGGAGCCTTATTTGAACAACAAATCAGAGTCTTAAACTGCCATTAGATCTATGCTGAAGGCTTTAGGTAATTTTTCCTGTTCTTGTAGGGAATGGTAGATGGACTGGTACTTATACACTGCTCTATTCAGAGCACTCAAAGTGCTTTTTTACTATAAGCCACACACAGTTATACAGCAACCTTCAAGCTGATGGACGGCCCACTTTACCTCTTTACCACAGCAATCCAAAATCACTGCTTCTGGTTGTTTTTACATTCTTTTCTACATCCACAAATGGGCTAGAGTGTATCCATGGGCAGGGGGACAGGGTACTGTATTTTGTATTTATACCTACAGCCAACTCAGAATCATCTAATTCAACATGCATCTCTGTGGACTGTGGAAGTAAGCCTGGGCACCTGGAGAGAACCCACACAGCACAACTTGCAAACCCCTCATAAAAAAAGGCTCAAGTTATCCTGCACCATCTCACTGCCTTGATATCTCTGTTAATTTATACAGTTAATTACATATCCATAATAACAGTATGATACTAAATAACAATTTAAAAATGACTTACTCAACCAGATCTTGTAATTTTACCTAATTTTATCGTATTTTTTATTTTTGTTATCCTAAGATAAGCCCAATTCACATTTCACAGAGTAACATCAACAAATGCATTGATTTCTCTTTTTTTGGCTTACAGACTTACCTGAACATCAACCACACCATCACACTCAGTATTAGATTGAAGGAGGTGTGTGTTTTGAAAACGAGGTCAGCTGCACTGGTTCCAACACACTCCTCTCTGTCTCTGTCTAACCTTTAGAGAATCCTGCCGACACTCAGATTAACTCTCACTGAGGGTAAATCCTGGACGACAGCTCACACAGGCGCACGCAGAAGCAATGTAATACCTTACACATACGCACACAAATGCTTGACTTCTTGCTCAATCTCTCGCATGCACACACATACACACACACACACTGAATAAAGTAAAATCTCAAGCACACACACAAGCTCTCAATCTGTCTTTAACTCTCTGGTGTGCACTCGCACACATACTGCTGCTCATGTACCATCACTTTGCAAATGTGCATACACAAGCTCTCTCTAGTTTCCATACACACACATACAGACACACACACAGACCTGTCCTGAACTTTTGGGATCTGTGGGTAAAAAGCTGACTTGATGTGACGGGAGGTGTGCAGACTCGGCAGAACTGTGGTTTTGCAGATGGTTGATGTGAACCTGCAGCAGCTGTCAGATCTCTGTCAGAAACCGTCGCCACGCTTTTTATTCTACAAGCTCTGCCTCTCCCCACCATCCACCCTCCACCCTGCCTCTCTCCACAGGAGTTTGTCAACCAATCCTCCATATGGGCCATAATAACATACCAAACATCTGCTTCAATGCTGCAACAGCAGCTCGTTCAATTAGAATCAAATTGGAGGCGTTGCAAATGTTTACAAAGAGTTTTTGACAATTAATTTGTTTAAAATCAGTTATTCTAGTTTAACAGAGGATCACGACTACTTATGTGAAAAGTGTTGATTTTTTAACTCATTGAGGATTATCACTCTGCAGATTCTGGCCTTAACTGAATCTGCACTAAACAGGAGACAGACACAGAAACTAAATGGAGTGGAAAGTGCAACAGCCAAATATTTGTTTTAATAATACGTGCTGACCAGAGGTAAAAGGAGACAAAATACTGGACCTAGACAGAAACCTATAAATTTATATTTTCCTACAATTATCCAAGTTCCCTATAGGGACACTTTAAACAGTTAAACCTCTTTGAAAGCTGAAAGTCTGTGCTTCGATCAAATCTAAAAAATAAAGAAGAGATAAAAGATCATTTTCTCCATCAACTGATTTGTGGAAATTTGTAGAAAGTCTCAGTTCTTCATCCAAAGAGCTGCCAGTTTTAAGTTAGTTGACCAACCAATTATAGAGCTGAACTTAAATAAGCTGCTTGGTGGTTTAATATAAATGTATGCAAACATATACAAGTCTAAGTGTTTGCTCATAGGGGGCCATATGATATTTCTCTGTAATATTGCAGGGTTTTACCTATAAAGGGTTTTCAGCTATATAAATAAAATTGTATTAAATTAAATATCAAACGTGTTCTTTAACCTTTGTATAAAAAACCAATCTCAATATGTCAACTACACCTTTACTACTCACTGTAGTTGCCACGGCTTCTTAAAAAAAAAGACTTTGGATGCTGTGAATTTTGTGGAACATGGAGACTACAATGAAATGGGCTTCCAGCTGGCAAAATACTCAGATTCATTAAGATCAAACCCAAATGAAATGCTTATTATTTTACCTCCCGTTGTTATTTTTATTAGCACAGCCCAATTTTGATAACTTGCATAATGTTAACAGCTTCTCATTTAGCTGGCACTAATTGTTGCTTTGTCACATTGGAAATATTGAAAAATTTCATAAATGCCTTTAAATGGAATTCAGCTTTAGAAAAATGCTGTCAAACCTGCATCCTGCAATGATACGTTTATGAAACAATAGAGCAAGGCTTGAAATCAGACCTACAAAGCCAGAATTAATAATACAAAAAACTCCTCCACTGCAGTATCAATGAGCAAAATGTATTTTATTAATATTAGTGCAATCAGACCTCCAACGTGTTTCAATTCACCGTCCTCCTCCTCTTTGTCTTGATCTGATTATTCTAGTCGGCGGTGTGTCTGCTGCCTCTCGTCATTATAAAAACTGGATTTCTGTGTCAGAGGACTGGGATTTTCCAGCTCAGATTCCCACTGAGGAAGACGTGGGATATGTTTATCAACTGCAAACATACACACGATAAAGTGCCTTCATCACACATTGTGTATGAAAATGTAAATGTGCGGATATTCACACACGGAGGGGTAATATGATACCAGGGATTTTTCTCCTCAAAAAATGCCTGTAAGAGGGCTGCAAATATCTTGCTAATACATACACACACGGGAGTGCACACACACATGCATAAATTCACAACACATGTATACTGTACACACACATGCACACAAACACAAGGATTATTATTATTATCACATATGCACACACACACACACACATGTAGGAAGCTTAAAACTGTTTTTTTTTTACTCATAGTCAGGTATCATGCCACACACACACACACACACACACACACACACACACACACACACACACACACATCTCCTGCATTGTCTAATCTCAGGAAAAGGGAAACAGGCTGTGAAGCTAAAGCAGCAGCAGCTAATGTGGATTTACAGCATCTTCGTTCTCAACCACCTTCCTCACAGCATACGCACACACACACACATACGTACACTCACATACTTACACACGTGTCAGCAGACTGGGTTTATTCAGCAGTGAAATAAATCTGGCTTCCATGTACGTCTGAATTATGGTCCTTCTGCGCTAGAAAATGTCAGGCATTCTGGAGTGAATCAATTTAAAGGTGTTTTTACACCTTTGCTATTTAGTCCATTCAAAATGAACACTGGTTCATTTGCCCCCTTGGTGCAGTTCGTTTGTGCAGATGTGAACATGATAATCGTACTCAGGTGTGGACCAAAATAACTCCTCTGAGACTCTTTGGAGGACGTGGTCTTGTGAAACCATAGGAAAAAGCTACAGCACATCTACTGATTCAGACCAGGGCAAATGAACTGTAGGTATGAGAACTGCCTTAAACTCTTAGATTTCTCCTCAAAACAAATATTGGTGCGCCCAGAATCAGACAAGATATTGCTTATAACCTTCAAGGCTGATGCTTGTGTGGTTTAACAGCACTTGGCAGTACAGTGAGGACAGAATAGACCTTAAAACTGATGAAGCGACTGCGAATTCAGGACTTTTGAGATGCAGCGCGACCATTACACCCAGCGGTAACCAAAAGCTGTAGCAGTTACCGCAGATGTGGTACAAATGTGTTATTTATTTAGCATTTTAGCTGATTTAAAATTTTAACAGTGACCATTTATGTAATTAAACATACTCCTTATTTTTTAAATCATTGAAAAATCTAGCAACATTAATCATGCCATGACACATGACATGACACAGCAACTTCCAATTTTTGTTATCCCAATATTGGGATCCCAATTTATGAATTACTCAGTAAACTAATAAACCACTACTTGAAGAAGGGCTTAATATCCCGCTTTTATATTAACGTCAGAGATGGCTCTCAAACATCCTCAGAAAACAAAAGACTTGCATGGTGTCAAGATTTAAAATGTAGAATATCCGTAGAGGAATGACAGCGAGCCTGATTGAAAGTCCAAACACAATCTGCCCAATGCCCAACTATAAATGGCTAATGAGAACATATGTCACTCAAACATTGCTAAGCAAATTTGATTTTAATATCCCAGACATATGTGTTAAATGTAAGGCCAAAGGCACACTGATGGATTGCTTACGGGAATGTTCAGAAATTCAAAGTTTTTGGAAATAATTTTCTTTGTATTTTCACATATTACAAGTGTTAAGTTGAATCGATATCCCAAACTATGTATATTAGGGATTTTCCCCACTGAAGATAATTGAGCAAAGTTCACCAAAAACGGACAAGCAAAATACAGCATAGCCATACGCGAATGTGTGTGTGTGTGTGTGTATGCATGCCTATTATACGTGTTATTATTTTGTGTACTTCTCTTTAAAACATCTGAAAAATCAATAAACACATTTTTGGAAAAAACAAGACGAAAAATTGCTTCTAATGCTGCACACTCTGTGGATAACCTTTGTGTGGTGATGTTCTTGCTAATCAAAAACAGTATTTGATCTAATTTTCAAAAACATACAACCTCCTTGGGACAACTCTGCATTTGTTTTAAGGGTTTAATGATGTCGCCCCCAGCCAAAGAAAATGCTCCAAAAGGAAACAGCTTTGGTTACAATTCTTTTGAATCTATACTGGCTTATACCTTTTACTATTCTATTATACCAATGGCATTTTGCCACTTAATGTGTACAGACTCAAATATCTGTAAAACTATCCATGAATCCATTTTCAATTTTTCTTCCGATTATCCAAATCAGGGTTGGTGGGACAGTGGGGGCTGTTCCAGCTTGCAGAGGGTGAAAGGCAGGGAACACCGTGGACAGGTTGTTACTCCAACACAGAGACATTCACACTCTCTTTCACACCTACAGCTAATTTAGAATCTCCAATTAACCCAACCCCATGCATGTCTTTGGATGGTGGGAGAAGGCCAGAGTACCCAGAGGAGTACCTGGAAAGAACCAATGCAGACAAGGGGAGAACATGCAAACCCCACACAGAAAGGCCCGATGCAGGCTAAAACAGTTGATGGTGGATTTAAACCCAGGACCTTCGTGCTGTGAGGCAACCGTACTGCCCTTATCTGTAAGACTAAAAATTTATTATGAATTTTGTTTAGATATCTGCAAGTCCACCGAGGATGATCTTCACTTACTTTGTAATATCTCAGGTCAAAACCACTCACAGTTTGGTCTCCTTTGCTTAATAATTACTGTCCCCTCTGGGAATGATAAAGGAAATCCAAAAAGTATCATCTCAATCATCCGAATACCCAAGGAGCTCCAACTGTCACTTATCTGCAACGTTGTCCAAGAAACAAACTTTTGTTTCTGGATCAAGAGGTGCTTAAAATAGTTTTTTCCATTAAAATTTTGAAACTTCAACTTCTGAGTAAAAATGGCATTGCATGCTGCTAAAATCTTAATTGTTTTCCATTTATTGTATTTTTATCTCTATCCTCTCCTTTACTGCTTCTACAATGACTCAGGATTTGATAAAACTTTAATGATCCCTATGGGGAAATTGGGTCCCCGTGTCTTTTCTGAAGTTATATAATACAAAGAGCTTTTACGAAAATAACAAGGACCCACTTCATACTTGCTGCCAGTGAAAAGAAAAGAAATAGAAAGTTTCAGTTATTTAATCTTACTTTACTTGATTTAACTTAAATAACAAACCTCGTTTCTCTGAAATCTTCGGTAAGCTCTCAGATTTAACTGACAAACTAATTTCTGTTTCATAGTACCATAGTGTCAGTTTTAATCCACTTTTCTTCATATTTTAATTGTATTCAGCCACGTGTCCCAGCACACAGGCTCTTATCTCATTTTAATATGGATTTTAGCACAGTCTGTTGGTTTCAATGACTTCTTAACCAACAGATCCCAGAGGGTCTAGGTTAATATAACCGTGTCCACTAAGCTCTCATCTTCCACACGATTCCCTCAGGGCTGCGTGCTTTTACCACTATAATTCGTTTGCATGCCAACCGGTGTTATAGTAATCATGTATCAAGTCTGTTCTTCAGTATGCCAGTGGCTCTATAATTGTGAGATCTTCTGCAAGCCACGGAACAAGGTCAAATTTGTTCATTTTTCTTCCACCTAAATGTGACTGAGAGCAGAGAAGGACCAGAGGAGGCCATTTTCTGTGTTCCTGAACCTTGTCTTATTAAAGGTCAGCCAATGGCAGCAGTACAGCAAATATTTGGGCCCTGTCCTACATGTGCTTAATCCTTATGAAATGCAGATGCTGTATGCAAATTTCCCCAAGGGACACTTTCATGACTGGCCTTTATTTATATTGAAAATTATGTTAAATTATGGTAACATATATAGAATTGCCATCACCAGTGAGATGTACATTGCTAGAACTGAGCTGGACCTTCAGAACTGTCTTTGTGTCATAAACTTAACAAGGTGCTGGAAACATTCCTCTGAGATCCATGCTGACATGATAGTATTGCATAGTTGCTGCAGATTTGTCAGCTGAACATCTATGATACAAATCTTGTGTTTCTCAGAGGTTCTCTAATGAATTGAGATCTGGTGACTGTGGAGACCATTTGAGTACAGTGAACTCATTTTTATGTTCAAGAAACAAGTTTGAGATTATCTGAGCTTTATGCAGGAAGCAGTCATCAGAATATGGTACACTGTCATCATGAAGAGTGAAGAGAGACTGTGGCATGTTAACAATGCTCAGAGGATAATAAAGGAGACAAAGTATCCCAAGAAAATATCCCCCACACCCAATCAGAGGCATCCAGAACTGTTGATACAAGGCAGCATGAATTCAAGCTTTCATGTAGGTTATTCCAAATACCTGACCCTACGAAACTCATCAGACCAGGAGACATTTTTCCAAACATCTATTTTCTGATTATGGTGAGCCCCTGTGAACTGTAGCCATTGTAGCTGATCTACATCAAGGTTTCATGTATTCTGCATTCAGAGATGATTTTCCAATTATAGTGATTGTAGCAAGAACTTATTTGAGGTACTGTTGGCTTCCTTGACCTTTGGTATAAACAAGGCATTTTTGGCCAAAGCAAAGACAGTGTGAAGTACTGAAGCAGATTACTCTTATAGTTTACCCAACAGACTCTTTGGTAGAAAAAAAGAAGAAAAAATTATAATTTCTTAGCAACACTTTGCAACAAACAAACAAAAAATGACACTAATAAATCTCCACCAGCTAGACATAACCAAAATAAATAAATAAATTCAGGTGCAGCTGGTTAAGTTGCACAGAAGTAAATATCAGCACTCGACTCCCAGTCTCCTCAATGAAAGGACATCTTTAAGAGCCTGCAGGAGAGATGTGAATGTAGCCTTTTGATAAGCTGGAAACCTGGAATACCACCCATTGTAGGATAGGCTTCCACTTCCTGTGACCCTGAACAGAATAAATGGGTAAAGAGAATTCATGTCTGAACGAAGTGAAGTGAAGTGAACTGAATTTAATGATCACAGGAGCTGTCGACTGAGAACCAGAAAGACCAAACACACACACTCTGATATGCATGGCTGGACACACCACAGAGACTCTTTTAGAAAAATACCTAAGTCAGAGAGATGAGCTTCCTCTCCTTCCTTCTACTCTCTTCTCTCTCTCTTCTGTCTATGATTTAAAGCTCCAGTTTGTTGCCTTAAAGATTCAAAGCCTCAGCGCTCCCTCTAAACAGATGTGCAGTCTTTATCGGCATTTTTAAAAAAAAATCATCCAGGTGTTTTAAATTTAAGCTAGTGAAGTGTTAAACCTCCTGCCCAGGAGTTCTCAGCTCGTCTGGCCGATTGCTAACTGCAGCAGTTCAATGTTGTGTAATTGGGTTTTGCTTATGTGATTTTTTCGATCGTCATTAACTGTTTGAATGTCTGAAGCTGACACGAAACAGACCACATGATCTGATCCTTGACCAGCTCTTTCTTAACATTATTTTCAATGTCATATGCAGATAACACAAATTTAAGTCAGTAGGAGTGTGTGTGTGCCAAATGTGACCAGGAGAATCAATCACACAACTGACCTCTGATCAGTCTGAGCTCACACCCGTCAGTCATCTCCTGTCACCTTGGTAACAGGAGCCATACTGACCTTCAGCTGCTATAATCACAAACAGGCTGCTGGTGTCAATCGTGTGTGTGTGTGTGTGTGTACCAATCCGAGTTTAGACCTTGGGAGTGAAGACATTTCGACATTTGGCAAGTTTTCACTCCTTCAAAGGGCCGTTTGAAGGTTGATACTTAGTTTTAGTGCTCAGCTTAAAAGCAGGTTTTGGGTTAGAGTTGGGGGTTAAAATATAACAATATTTTGTTTAATTTAGATAATGCATTACCCCAGTGAGAGTCCTCACAAAGATTAGTGTGCAAATGTTTGTGTTAGGATTTTTTTTAGCAACTTATGGCTTCATTCAGGTTACAAACAGTTGGATTTTTACGCAGTGTGTTGACATCAGCTTCAGTGATAATGTGTGTGTGGGTCTGTGTACTGCTTTTGTTTCACCGGGATTTAGTTTTATTGTTATCCTAGGATGCAGAAGGAGGAACCATAGGAGGATGCAGACTGACAGTAGGTACTACAGCTCCCCCTAGAGACAAAAAGTGAGAAGTGGCGATAGATGGCTCGACTTGTACTAGAAAAAGGGGACATGTTGCGCAGTAAAAGCGGGAATATGGGAATAAACTGATATATAACAAAAAAAACGTTGTTTTATTTTATATTTTATTTTATTTTAGTCAGTCTCCAGTGAATTGCTTTCACCATGAGAGAAAGATATGTTCTTGGTATATAACATCTCTTTTTTCATGAAGACAAGATGCTTTAACACTGAATGTAATTATTATTTGTTAATGTCTTTGCAATCCAAACATATGGTGTATTTTGAGTTTGATAGTTCTACTAACCAGAACATATTGTAATTATGTGATTAGGTAAGCTACTCCATGCAAAACAGTCATCTGAATTTTCAAAATATGTTCTTTCCTTTGTGTCTGAGCATCGCAGATTTTTTTTTCTCATACATGTTCCTCTTTTTGTTTTACACAGAAAAATATAAAAACTGGTGCTTTTAAAATCACCATCTGAAGGCTATTCGGTTTTAGGCCCAAAAGTACTCTAATAGTATTCACTGTCCATTTTCATTTAGTCATTTAGAATATCTAAACATTTTGACCACCTTAGTGTTACACCATGTCAAAGAACATCTGATTTGGATAGCAATTACTGCTCATTTACACTAAAACTTAATTTTGACACAGAAATTTGATGTGTTGGGAAATATTGCACGCCTTTGCAGATTAACTTTAGTCTTTTTCGACGCATAAGCTGTTTTGAGAAGCGCATCGACAGTGGTGAGAACTTCAGAAATGTTTCCAGAAATATGCAAAAGTGATTAAGGAAGGCTGTCATTTTATTTGTTTACATGAATATTAAATCTTGTTTATGCTGTTTCTGAGTGAAGACTTTCATGCCATTCTCTTTTATCTGATAGCAGAGGTTGTTATGATGAGTCTATGGTAATGAATATGTCTCATGATGCCATTAGACTCATACCGATTGAACTTGTTATATCTGACAGATAATCCAGTAGAACGAATCTAAATGTGATATTTTACTATCATATAATGCTATTTAAGTTGTATCCAAAAAGCAACTGAAAAATTAGGATTCCCTATGACCTGGTTAGTGTTAAAATCACAAGTCAATTCTAGTTAAAACATGGGCTGACTAACAGAGATGGGCAGTAACGCGTTACTGTAATCCAATTACGTTTTTCAAGGAAAGAGTAAAGTAAGGGCTTACTATTGCAAAAAAAGTCATTAGATTACTGTTACTTTCCCGTAAGCACGCTGCGTTACTGCGTTACTAAAGCCGTGATTTTTTTGCGAGTGTCTCATGACAATGACGTAAGCGAGTGCAACGTTCGTGGCAACAGCTGTGTGCAGATCAACAATGGATAATATATCGAGTGCAGGAGAGAGTATGAGCGTGCAGCGTTTAAGTACGCGTGGAAGTACTGACCTTATTTTGAGTTTGATTCTGTAAAAAGTGACAAAAACATTAGCGTCCGCTGCTCACTGCGTGGGAAGAAAACTTCTCTATACAGCGAAAAAAAAAACTAAACTTCTGAGCAAGCACAGAGTGCGCTGCCAGGGAAAGGGAAATTCACAGACAAACTCGCGGATTCTTCCACTGACCGCTGCGACACACCTGCACCAGGGTAAACCTCCGCCTACCCCACTCCTGCTATACAGGTGAAAATAGAGCAACAGGACCGCTGAATCTTTGATTTTATTTATTTTCTGCTGTGTTTCACTTGCATTTATTTGAAAGACTGAGTGTAAACACAAAAACTTGTTTTATTTTATGTGCTGGAATGTGCAGAAAATAGGTTGAAATGTTAAACAAATTTCTTCCAGTCAGAGAATGTTGCATATAATTTAATTTTTGCTTGATGCATAAAGTTAAAAGATTAAAACTAATAAAACAAGTTTTAAAAAGAGACTTTTCCATTTGATTACATTTTGTATGATGGATTATGTAGAAAAGTAGAATTGGGCTGAAAGATTTATTGCTTTATTACCTATTCAGGTTGTAAATGTGTTTTTAAAAAGTAACTAAGTAACTAATTACTTTTGAAAATAAGTAATCAGTAAAGTAACGGGATTACTTTTTGGGCGAAGTAATCAGTAATTAGTTACTGATTACTTTTTCAAGTAACTTGACCAACACTGCTGACTAACAGTGCACCCTTACAAACATTCAGTTATGAAAAAACCTACATAGACACACTTCCACACAAAACATGAAGAGTAGTTACACACAAGCACACCCACTCAGCTCATCCACACAAGTGTCACCTTAAGTCAGATGTTAGAAACAGACAGAAAAGAATCTATGAGCAGAAACGCCGTATCTGTGCGATGAGAAGAGACAGACGGCTGGCGAGCGGCTCACAGTGACACACACACACACACACACACACACGACTCATGCATCCCTAACTTACACATGTTTGTCACATCAGGTAAGTGAACTACACACATGATCGCTTAACTGTGCGTGGATGCGAGTGCATGTTAGATGGACGCCGATGTGACACTTTCAAGCAGACGCAGCCAAATCAAACAAACATGTCAAATCAGCTGTGAACCTCATCCTGCGTGTATGCATATATCTGTTTGTGTGTGTGTGTGTGTGTGTGTGTGTGTGTGTGTGTGTGTGTGTGTGTGTGTGTGTGTGTGTGTGCGTGTGTGTGTGTGTGTGTGTGTGCAAGCTGTGCATAGCTTGTATTTTTTACCTATTCTTTCAATTATTTTATTTGACTCTCTCATAAGTTTAAAGGCAAACATGAGCCTGGTTGAGTTATACAATATGGTCATTTCTTAAAATAGCCCTGGGCATTGCAGCTGCACAGTCATGTGCAGGTAAGCCCATCCACATTTCATCAACCGAGCATTTCTGTCTGGAGTTTGCATGATCTCCTTGTGTCTCCGTGGGTTCTCTCCAAGTTCTCTTCCTTACAAAAAATAATTAAAATGATATTAAATATTAATTTAGTTGTAGGTCTGTCTCTTTGTAGTCTCTCTCTGTGATGGCCCTATGATAGATTGGCAGCCTGTCCAAGGTGTAGCCCACCATTCACATAAGTGGGATAGGCAGAAGATGGATGGGTGGATGGACAGATGGTCTTCATCAGCTGCTTATAGCTCTCTGCAGTAGATGAAAGCTTGGTTTTGCACCAATCACACTCCTTGATCCATCACCACTCTGTGAGACTTGATATTACAGGCTGACACACAACTGACTGACCCAAACCTTAGTCACCTCGTATGCCAGCTGTACTGCTGAAGCTGGTTTGCCTTTGAGGTACCAAATCTTAGCTGAGATTTGGCCACACACTGCAGAATGCTTGATACATTCATCATAAAAGGTTCAATTGAATGTTAGCTTGTGGTTAGTTGTAACTGAGCATTCTTCAGTGTTTATGTTAAACGCTGCTGGCCTTCTTTTTTTTTCTTTAGGGTCTTTAATGACAGTTTCACCTATCATCTGAAAGACTACTGGTGGGAAATCACAGCTATTTAATGCCTTTTGGGACTGTCACCTTGGAGGTAGTGCAGAGAGTCACTGATCCAGCCTGTCATCATGTGAATCATTAAGGTCACATAGGTCAAGTATGAGTGAATTGCTTTGGAACAGATCTTAAAATGGCAAATTCGGGACTATACTGTACGTGGGCAGTTTTGAAATTCCTTCCAAGGCGATTCAACATCTACTCACACCATGACCCATGTTATCAGCTGATGGCTCATGCAACCCTGCGAATTGACTCTTGTGTTTCTTTTTGCTTGCTTAAAAAAATCTGTTGTTGCTGTTGTCTTCTGTTGGTTAAATGAAGATGGTACTGGGTCTTGCTCCTTCTCAGTATTTTCTGTATTCCACAGCTCCCATCTAGTTTTGCATTTAGAGCAACTGTGTAGGTCTTAAAGAGCTATGAAACAGAGCAACATCATGTTCACGTAGATAATGTGTGGGTGCAGATTGGAGTAGGGTTGTACAAAAAAGAACCCAAAACAAAAAAGAAATAAAAAGATTGATACTCAGATGCTAATTTATGCAGCAATTTAGATACTCATTTGTAACAGTATCAATACCAACAGTGCATGTCTTCACATCCTCTACCTGAGGCACTTCACACAGTACTACTGGAGACAGGCAGGCATCATTATAAGTTAATTATATTATTCCAAGACTCTAGTTTTTATTTTTATTTTAGTAAATTAAAGTAATTATGGTTTACTGACACTAAACTAAAGATCTAGTTTATTTTGTAGTTCAGCTTAGTAAGCTATAATAATTTTGCATTTCACCACACTGCAGCGTTTAGCTAGCACTGAGAGATAACAAAAAGGCATTAACAGCACAAAGTCAGTGTAGAGCATTTGATTGTTTCCCTCTAGGGGCAAGATTTATGTAGATTTTGTCTCTATAGAAGCAAAGGTCAAAGTTACAAAGAAAAAAAAGAATAATAATAATTTCAAATGATGTAAAACTGCTGAATAATAATGGATTGGATTTATATAGCGCTTTTCAAGGCACCCAAAGCGCTTTACAATGCCACTATTCATTCACACACTGGTGGAGGCAAGCTACGGTTGTAGCCACAGCTGCCCTGGGGCAGACTGACAGAAGCGAGGCTGCCATATCGCGCCATCGGCCCCTCTGGCCAACACCAGTAGGCGGTAGGGTAAAGTGTCTTGCCCAAGGACACAACGACCAGGACAGAGAGCCCGGGGATCGACCGCCGACCTTCCGGTTACAGATGCGCTTCCCAACCCCCTGAGCCACGGTCGCCCCAATCAAAATGATGTAATAATATATTTTGTATGCTAGCTACATGACGTTTGCTTGTCCAGTGTCATCTGAAACAGCTCTTTTTCAGGTGTTGTATAACACAACAAACTGGATGCATATGTTCAGTGTATCAATGAGTACTTTCTATGTTGTACTCATTTAAATAATGCTTCTTAATGTCAAATGATAATATTGACCAAAACTTTCTTCAGATGAAATATAATTCAGCATCCAAATCCAGTTCTTGATATACTTGCAAGCAAGTGTGGTTATATGTTATTTTTTTGATGAATTTAGCAACTTGGAGCAACTTCAGCTGATAAACCATCTTTTCTCTCCATTTTCTCTGCACTTTCTTGTTATCTGATGTCAGTGGCACCAGAGGAGTGTGTTCACTGTGAACTGTGTTGAGCTGTGGAAGAATGGGAACTTGCTACCATGCCATCCAAATGAAAAATTGTAATAAATTTTTTATGCTTCTTTCTTTGTAAGAACTATTAAAACCTGAAAACAAGGAAACTCTGTCTTGGGTACTGGATTTGTATATATGTGTGTCTGCGTGCTAAAGGCTATTTTTAACAATGTGTGCATGTGAAGTTAGGTAATTGGCTTTGTTACTATGTCCATGTGGGAAGTTTGGATGTGGATGTGTGTGCGAATTACCCAGGGGAAAATTTTCAAAATGCATGAACCCAAGCATAAAGGTATTTATCTGTCACACCAAGACCTATGATTCTCCCCATCGTTACCCATCAGCCCTATCACACAGCCGACCCGGCAATGGTTACACAGCTGACTGAGTGAGTGGAGCGGCCTTGTTGAACGCTGCTTTTGAAGATGATGCAACACGATGGACAAGCAAGCTTTTGCTTTAAAAGAAATGAATCTGCTGTTTTATTAAAGAGCTCACTGCTTGTCATGCAGCGTGAAAAAATCCAGCCGGGGGATGGAAGTCTTGAGAAACACGATAAAAGACGGGATAAAATCACCTGAACACGACTTCAATATAGTGGCGGTACAGTTGATCCTGGGGTTTTACAAAGGAAAGAGACTGTGAAGTGTAAATAAGCACGCATCACACCTTTCCTGAATGCTGATGTTTAGTACTGTAGACATTTAAACATGTAAACAACTTCAGGCTGACGAATGAATCAAATCAATGTAAATGTATCAATTATTTTAAATTGCAACATCACATTTATGAAACTTGTATAACTCAAGCATCTAAAGGCGTGACATAATTGAAATAACCATGTGATAATAGGCAGAGGCTAAAATTTCACCTCAGTCCAGCTACCTTAAAAGGTTATTCTATTCTATTCTATTCTATTCTATTCTATTCTATTCTATTCTATTATGGCTTAATTTACCACTAACAAGTTTCTCCTGTATTTCTAAACCATTTCTAGCATTGCACCATTTTATTCTTTGTGGGGAAAGTGTCCTAGCTTGAAAGAGCTTCAGACAAGAAGCAGACAAGAATGATTAGCTTTCTTAGCTACACCTAGTTTAGCTGTTGCTGCTGTTTTACTTCAGCTCTCTTGGCTGAAAAGACACAAAACATAACAAAACAAAGAGTTTTTCTTTCCCGCTGTATCCAACTGCGTGCTCATAGAGGGATTGTTGGGGCTTTAAGTTGACTATTGTTGTGATTTGGCATTAAATAAATAAAACTGAACTAAATTGAATGGGCCACTTTATTAGGTACACCTTGCTAGTACCTGTATTGGATCCCCTTTTACCTTCAGAACCGCCTTAATTTTTCATGCCATAGATTCAACAATGTGCTGGAAACCTTTTGTAGAGATTTTGATCTATATTGACATGATAGCATATAACAGTGGAAATTTGTTGCGTGTCCCATTCTATCACATCTCAAAGATGCTCTATTTGATTGAGATCTGGTTTCTGCAGAGGCCATTAGACTCACTGTTGTGTTAAAAGAAAAGCACTGTGAGGGGATTTGTGATCTATCCTCATGGACAAAATACAGACAATATTGTGTTGACAGTGCGTAATGTAAATGGTCAAATTTAAATACAAAGTGCCATAAACTACCAAAAGCCTGTTTCTGGTAACCCAAAATAATTTTAGAAGAATATTCTGAAGAGGCGAGGCTGCCGGACACTGGCGCCACCGGGCCCTCTGACCACCACCAGCAGGTGAAGAGTCTTGCCCAAGGACACAACGACCGAGACTGTCCAAGCCGGGGCTCGAACCGTCAACCTTCCGATTACAAGGCGAACATCGTGTCTCTAGAGTGGATTGTATTTGCATCACATTTCTATCTGAAAATATTTTATAGGCAGTATTATGTACTTTAAGACATGCAATGATTATTTTAATTGAAAATAGTAAGACACAATCACCTTATAGTCAAAAATCATAAACTGTCTCTCACTGTCATCGGTTACTACTAAAACAGACAAATGCACTTATCCAAATATCCAAAAGAGGGCATACTATAACCTCATGTGGCTGCCAAAAGCAGTCACCGATACAGAGTGCATGTCCATACTAATCCAGTCTGTGGTGTGCTTGTGAAAAAAATTACATTTGAAGTGAGATAACAGAAAATCTTAAAATTATAATAAATGTGATAATAATACCAAACCTAACTTTGTTTAACTCACCCACATCTTGCACCACATCATTATCTCAAATGGAGCTAAGAGGCAACAATACAAATATGCATTTAATGCCATATTTAAAAACACACGACTTACAGAACCAGGACTTAATACCACTTGTGTAATTCTTCACGAAGCATTGCTAATTCACATGACATTCTACATAAATAAAAGTTGTCAGTTGCTCAGCTTTACAAGGAAACCACACAACCCACTTCCTTGATCCATGTGGCTAAGATGGACTGCAGTGTTAACAGATGTAGAAACAACTGAAACCAAATGGCAGTTGTTGACCTAAGTTTATATTCATGTAGAAACCTCAAATCACTGATCCTTTACAGGTGGTCATCTAAACAGTGCCACGGTTTCAAGGAGGAAGCCAAATGTGAAATGGTCCCACCAGTGACAGTAAATCAGTCTCAACTCAGAGCTTTCCCCTTCAGGCCGTGAAAAAAAATCCACACAGACTGCTAAGAGCACATATAAACCATAAAAGCAACTTTAATGCTGATGTGTACAACTACATGAGATTGGAAGATGTACTTTATTACTGCAAGAGTAATTACAAAAAAAATAAAACAGGTTCTTCTTGTTCTTGTAAATGGGGTGTGGACTAACACATCACCTTTGTTCACTTTGAAGTGTAAAGAGCAGTGTAGCAAGAACTTCTGCCACACAATAGCATCAAATCAACCCAGCAACAAATCACTTGTTGGTTCCAGCAACTCAAAGATAAAGATTGCTGGATTTATTTGTCTTACTTTACAGTCATTAAAAAAAACGACTATCAGACACAGGAGACTCTGATGCACAGTACAGCTTAAAGATTAGATCACTAGTTAAAAAAACAGCAGACATATTAAGCAGACAATACACCACAGACCCATTCTGTATACCACACCCACATTCCCTGCCCTTAATTTCTCACAGTCATTTATTTAACCAAAACTATCAAAACACATTTCATATGTAATCACCATTGCACATTTTAGCCAACAGAAAATATATATAACTATCAGTTTTTCAACTGGAGATAATCTCATTACAAGTCCCACTCACAGAGCTTACAGTGAGCATAATGCATACCAAAATCCACAACATCTAGGTTTGCACTTGAAATTGATATTTTTAAAAATAAATTTGGAACTAAGCATACGCTAATGGAAAGTTTTAATTTGGAAATAACTCAAAAGTAATCAATTCCTTAAAAAAAATTTATATCCTGTTACATTCCATGCAATGTCTACTGTACCTAAACTCAGTCTACTCTTTAAGCTGAGTGAACATACAACTATTTTGTAACTCTCCCAGATACTCTCATTTGCTGTTAAACTTGACATCATCAAACTTGACTATCTTTCCATCACGAGTCACCACCTCGGTCTGCTCCCATGAACCCATTTCCCCGTTTTTCTCCTCAAAACGCCGCACCACCACCCTCCCTGTCGTTGGCAGGTTGCAGGGAAGATCCTTGGCAGCTTCGTGTAACAACTTCATTTTCCTGAGGTCCTGTGCAAGTTCTGATCCACCTTTCGGCACCAGATCGTGATTTTTGTTCTTGTCCTCTTGCCTCTGTGGGGAAGGAGGAAGGTGCACTCCAGTCCGAGGCAAAGGTTTTATCTCTGGTCTAGGAGAACGTTCAAATATCCGCCCTGTAGGCTTATTCATAGGTGACTGATGTATGTCAAACTTGTTTAACGGTGATGGATCCCTGTTAAGTGGAGAAACACCTCGGTTTATCGGCGATAAGTCCCTGATTAGCGGAGATGCAGCTTGATTGATTGGTGATGGGTCCCTGATTGGCAGATGTGCATCTCTGTTCGGAGGTGATGGGGACTGGTTTCTGGCATTAAAGTGAGGTGTAGGTGGTTTAAGATGATCTTTTTGAATGGGTGTGTTGGTGACAATGCCCATTCCTGCAGCTCTTCGAATATCACTAATGACCCCGCCCATAGAGGCCCTCAGAGATGGATTCTGGTCCACCATCCTACACACAGCAGGGCAGTATGGTTGGTCCTTTAAAACATCCTTGATTTTGTCAGGACAGACACTGGGTGTGTACAGACGAATCCGGGCACAGAGCTCAGCTATGATTTTTCCCATGGCCCAGACGTCTGAACGCTGATCTCTCTGGCTACCCCTCTGCAGCACCTCAGGAGCCGAGTAAGCCTCGTTCCCCATGTCCACTGCAGAGTTTAGACCACGTCTGAAGAACTTGGCCAGTCCCAGATCAATAATTACTGCTCTGTTCGTGTTATGCTCCACCTAAAGAACAAACATTGTTCAGCAAACATTAAATATTGACTAAAAAAAATACACCTCATACAGCTTTATACGGTGGATAATGTGCAACCAGCTTCTGCTCAGAGATAGTTTCTCTGAAGAGTCTGCACAGAATTACCAGCTTTTCTATTTATTGATTTTTTTTTTTTTTTTTTATCTGGTTCTGTTGATCTTTAGCTGACTGTCTTTTCAGATTCTTGTTTTGTTGTTAAAGCATTTTGTAATCTTGTGATTTTGAAAAGCGACAAAGAATATGGGATGGTGTTTTTTTGCCATGATCAGTTTTATGATACCAGCCACACGTATGTCTTTAAAGTTTTGAGACAAGTATATGCGTAACGAGCCATTCGTAGTTTCACTGTGACAGACGCATGTGCTTTGCCCTACATTACTTAATCTCTGAGACAACCAAAGCTTGCGTAAGTTGACTTTGACATTGCAAATAAAAAAGAAAAAAACAAACAAATGACAAAAACTTCTTTACCTACCAGAGGGATAAGACTTATTCAGAGTCGACATATGCTCAAATCTGCATGTTAAAAAAAAACATTGTGATAAAAGAAATCTAAATTTCCACTCACCATAATGTTTTCAGGCTTGAGATCTTGATGGACAATGTCTCTGGAGTGTAGATGAAGCAGCCCTTCACACATGCCGACAATGATTGTGCCTTTATTAGCTGGAGTCATCTGTGTGGTAAAAATAAATATGAGACCAATTTTAGGACGACCAGGGTCACATTGACTTTCATGCTTACCTGAGTTGGAAATCTTTAAACTACTTATTAAAGTGTGAAATAAATTAGGCAATTGCATGCTAAAATACATAAAATGTTACACAACAGAAGATAATAGGTAATATTACAACAGCAATTGTTCTTGGTTTATACCCTACACAAAACACACAGCAAAGCAAAGGAGTGAGTCAAAAGGCAGTGGTGACCTGCAAACCATGCAAACAATTTTTCTTAATTTCAACTTTCATTTCTTTTGTCTTTTTTCTAGTAACCTCACCGATATTTTAGACTTTGACGCCTTGAAGATGGTGGTCTCCAAGTCCTCTCCGAAGACAAACTCTAGTGGAATGATCCATTTTCCATCTTTAAGAATTATTTTGCCCAGAAGCCTCACTATGTTGGGATGTTTTGACTTGCTGCAGATCAGTGGTAACAAGTCATGGAGAAAAGAAGATTTTGACAAAATCAAAACAAAATAAACTGGCCGTTTTCTTTTTCTAAAACATTCAAAACCACCTGGATCATCTAGCATCAGGTGAGGGAATTATGTGCAAACATTCAGGTTTTGATTCAGAGGCCACTAGATGAGTCAGGCCTTCAGGCCACTCTCATGAAGTCTTTTTCTAGTTGTATTGATCAGATTGATTAATCAGAGACATTCACATCAGTGGCCTGCTGAAGATCATTTTGTAGGACTCTGGCAGTGCTCATGCTACCAGTAGTGACACTGACCCTAGCTAAATGCAAAACTTGTGAAAGAAAAATTGGTCAATAATGCTAAAGAGGAAAAAGATGTCAGTGTCTTCCACCTGTAAAACCACTCCTGATTTGGGTGTTATCTCATTGTTGCTCCTCTAGTAAAGCTGTTGTTAATGTCATTAATACTACAGCAGCTGAAACTGATTAACAACAACCTCTGCTACTTAACTGGCCATATCAATACCCCAGACGTTTAATTGACTTTATGCTGTACTCTTATTAAATAGTATTACTTTAATTTTTTAGCAGTTAATTAACACATAGTCAAGACCACCTGATGAAGATAAAACAGAGCATCAGAATAGAGAAGAAAGTTGATTAAAGTACATTTGAAAATGGGGTGGTTGGTTGATGGCAGTGTTTCAGAAACTGCTGATCTACCCCTTCTTTAAATGCCTTGTTGATATCAGAGGCCTAAGGAAAATGGTTCAAGCTGGCAGGTAGGCAACAGAAATTCAAACCATGAGCTTGCTTTGAATAAGTACCTGGCAAGAGTGGGAAGGGAAAACTCCCTTTTACAGTAACAAGAACAAACCTCATAATACTGCCTAGGTAGGTAGGTAGGTAGGTAGGTAGGTAGGTAGGTAGGTAGATAGATAGATAGATAGATAGATAGATAGATAGATAGATAGATAGATAGATAGATAGATAGATAGATAGATAGTAGGGGTGCAACGATATTCATATTTATATTGAACCGTTCGATACAGTGCTTTCGGTTCGGTACGCATATGTATCGAACAATACAAAATTTGTAATTTATTTTATCAACTTTCCTTCTGACGATGCTGTCTGTGTTGAGCGCTCAGTGAATCTGCGTTCGAACGCAGATTCACTGAGCGCTCAACACAGACAGCATCGTCAGAAGGAAGAGCGCAGGGCAAGCTAGCGAGACAGAAGTTAAGCTCTCCTTGCAACATGGACCTCCCCCACCCTCATTCAGATCTGGCGTTTGGAATTATTTTGGTTTTCATGTGACGTATGACCCTGAAGGTAAGCGAGTCATGGACTAAAGTAAAACAGTATGTTGGATGTGCCATGCAATGCTCAATTACATGGGTGGGAGCTAGTGTGTTAGCGCAGTTAGCTCGTTAACGTGTTGGCCGTCTAGCCCCATGCACGGGGCGATCGGCGGTAGCTCGTTAACGGAGATTTGCCGTGCTGTGGCGTTAAGGTCATTTCAACGAGATTAACCTGAAAGCACTAGTGGGAACACAACGAATATGACTGCACATTTACGCCGACATCATCCTAGTGCAAAGACAAGTGGAAGCAGAAAAAAAACAAGCAACCATGCTACTAACTGTAGCCGACTCATTTAGACAGCTGTTAGCACATGATTCTCCTTATATGTTTAATATGCTGCTGAGAATATAGCCCAGAAGAAGCGGATAGTATAGCTTTTATTTTGGAAAGAGACATTTCTCTGTAATAAACTCTCTTTTCCAAAGATGAGTGATTCCTCAATCAGATACAGGGCTCGCAATATTGCTAGCCCGACGTCCCGGGGCTAGCGATTTTTTCAGTCGGGCTACCAAAATCTATCTCTGCCCTGCCCGTCGGGCTATTGTAGGAAGGAATAATATATGTCAATGCTTTTGCATTCTTTCAGAAATGTAGCTGGGTAATTATGTCATTGGCATCGGTGAGAAACTGTCAATATGTGACATATTGAAATCGCGTTTGAATTTGCGCTTGTTTTTTTGCTTTCACTTTGCAATCGCGCGAACTGTGTATAGAGAGCGACAGCACTGATCTGTGAGTGATGATAATTTGTGCACCAATTCCTCTGACATCATCTTATTAATTGTTAGCTTACTATGCAAACATGACAAGTGAAATCTCCCGCAGCTTAAACATGTGAGAGGTTGATCGCGCAGAGAATCGCTGAGCTTATGTGTGTGTGTGTGTAAAAGCAGCAGTATATATATTTTAGTTCTGCTGAGCCAAATAAGACAGGTCAGGGTGAAGAAGTGACAGCCAAAGAAAAGCTTACCACAAAACGGAAAAGTTATGACAAATCAGACTATAAGGCAAAAAGAAAGTGCAGCTTTATGGTTTCATGGACAAAAGAATTTCTGTGGCTGCAATATGACGAGCTAAATAACCAGGGCTGGTAAGTGGTCCGCAGGTGCGCATTCGCTGTCAAAATAAAAAACACGCACAAGGGTTAGGGTTAAATTTAAAAACTGTACTTTTGAGTTAAAATATATATTTATAATTTTAATAAATGACAAATTAAAAAGGCATCAACATTTTTTTTGTATCGAAAAAATATCGAACCGTGACACCAAAGTATCGAACCGAACCGTGAATTTTGTGTATCGTTGCACCCCTAATAGATAGATAGATAGATAGATAGATAGATCGATAGATACCTTTATAATGATCTAAAGAATGACCAGAACTCAGTTTTTTTCTCAAAGCACCTCAAGGTTGTGGTGCAAAAGGAGATTTTGATCATACAAGTACAGATCTGCAGCACATGTGTGAAGCTATGATGCCAATATCAACAAAAATCTCTGAGCAATGTTTCAAGCACTTTGTGGAGAGAGTTTAAGGCAGTTCTGAGTGTAGAAGGCCGACAAGTCTTGGCCAGTAGGTGTTTGTGCAATTCACATTTTTTAATATTATGGTTTACACCATGATGCTCTTTGGTTATAGCCCAGAAATGACAATGCTAATATGTAGTAAATAGAAGGTATGAAATAAATACTTACTGGGGACCCATGTAACCAGCTTTAAATCAATTATCAGTGATGTGACTGTTAATGCATAAAGAACATGCTTTTTGCCTATAAAAAACATGCAGAATGATAGTTTTCTCTGTTTAGCAATAAAAAGCATATAAACAGTTACATTTAGTTAAAAGCAAGCAAAAAAGTATTAAATGTCTGTCAGCAATTACACCGTCTGCCATATATTTTATACAACTATGTTTTGTAATAATGTCATATTGCTGTTTTTGTCTTTGAAAATATTAACCATGCTTAATATGCTTACTTGTACACTTCACTCTCTCTCTCCAAATCCTTCCAGCTGATGAGATGCTGAGGAACTTTCTTAATAGCAGCCCAGGTATCATTGTACTTCTCCTTGTACACTTTCCCAAAACAGCCCTCTGCAAGGGTGCTGGTGGAGTACGCCATCTAGGAGATGCTGTGAGAGCCTTAGAGTGAGGGGAGGGTCATTTTACTCACAAAACAAAGAATGATAGAATTGATAACAAGGAGTATATTCTGTAGTATATTCAGGTTTGGTGACAACTACAATGTTTAGTTATATGATATAAGCGTGAGTAATTGTAATACAAGCCAGTAAATATTTATGTTTGGTGGAGAACGATTGTGAGTAATACCCTGTACTTTCAGTGCTTTTGATGATCTTGAAATCACTCTGTTCTGTTTCTGGTACTAGCTGCTGTGACTTTTGGTACTTTCCACTTTAGACATTGATAAAACAACAATTCAGTAAAGCAATTCAGGACAGCAAGGTTATTTTACGGACTATAAAATATGACTTATTATTATTAAATATGATTAATATGCTTCTTAAACCACATTGTGAGTATCCTTAATGATCAAGATTAAATATAAAATATTAGTAGCTAACATAGCAGTAACTATCTAGAGATATTGCTTGATAAATAAAAGTAAAAGTAAAAAGCAAATAAACTCAGGTCATTTAAACAGCACTGACTATATTTATGTTTAGCGTATTGCCATTTTAACTTACAGCAAATAAAATGTGTTTACCTTTTTCAGATCTCACTGAGATATCGAACGTAATCACAAACAAACTGAGACTGAAAAACTGCTCTCACTCACCTTTCAACCTAACATTCATTGGTGTCAGCAGACTGTCAGACATAAACTTCAGTTAAAAAAAATATTCCCTGGAAGGGTGTTACCACTCTTGAGTAATACCGTAGATTCCTTACCGGAAAATTCTTAAGAAGAATGAAAATGTTCCACAGACTGATAATCTCACTGAACTACCATTTTGTTTCCCTCAAATTATAATTAATTTATTTAATTAGAAATACAGTTTGGGCAGTGAGCACCTGAATAGTAAAGTTCAGGCAGGCTGTTCTCAGTAACTCAGCTGTAACTGAAGCTGTTGTATAAATAAAGACACCAGGACCCTGATCTACAACCACACTTATCATTTCAAATATTCTGACAGCAGAGTGACTTGATGTCAGGATTATACAACAGGTTTTCAAAGAGCCAGAGAGCTGTGTAGTCAAAACAGGAAGGAAATGTTGACAGACTGGTCAGTTCACAAGAGAAGAGATTGAAGAAGGCAGTTTTTAACTTTCAAAATAGTCCTTATTATCAAGAACATTTGCAGTCACAGTATCTGAATGACTAAAGTTGATCACAGTATAGCAAATCATTTTCACTTAAGACAAACTCAAGGTTTTACAAACATACATGAGAAGCTCCTCAGTAAACACACTTTTCAATTACTTAATTGTACTTAAATTTAAAACCACTCAAAGCTAAAATATATATAATCTTTGATCCTTTTTGTTCTTGAATCTCTAAACCACAAAAGATTCTCTTCCTACCTTTATGCTGTTGAGGGAACGCAGCTCTGTCAGGTCTGAACACGAGTTGACATTGTTAGCGCTCTTTAAACCTGTTCCACACCTTCCTGAATCTGATTCATGGCCCCAAGCAAAGCCAGTCCTATCCTGTAGCACACTAATTACAAGTGAAGAAAGAAGCACAGCGTAAATACAAATGCAGGTATGAGATAATGTTTGATAAACAGGACACGTGCTGTCACAGTGGGAGAGAAGACAGAGCCAGAGACCAGAGTTTTAACATTTGGATGACCGTGTGGAAAACAAAATAGCAGCAACATCCATAATAAATATAACAGCAGTGCTAGTGGTTATATGTATACATATACATGTGTACATCTAAAAATGCTAAAATGAAAAAGAAGGGATGATGAAATATGCAGATATGTCCTTATGCAAATTATTAACTGGTACAATTACCTACCAAAATACTTAAATTACCATCAGCCTTAGCTGTCTTGTGCTTTAGACTGAAACTGCTGAATACAAGCTGAGCCAATGTGAGCACAAACCTAATAATAGTTCAAAACCTGCTAACACTAGCGTGCTGCTAGTGTTAGCAGGTTTTGAACTATTATTAGGTTTTTAACAAAACTATGAATGAACACATATGGAATTATCTAGTAAACAAAAAAGTGTGAAATTATTCAAAACATGTTCTATTCTTCAAAATAGCCACCCTTTGCTCCCCCCCCAATCATAACAAGGATAAGCACAAGAAAATGTATGCATGGGTGGATGGATGGATATCTTTAGTATGCATCTACAATGTAGAAAGTAGGGATGGACCGATCAGATTTTACGTATCGGTATCGGTCCGATAATGACCTAAATTACTGGATCGGATATTGGAGAGAAATAAAACATGTAATCCGATTAATTAAATATCAGGAAAGCACCTCACAAAACTTGTGACATGGCGTAACTCAGCTCATAACCGTAGCACGTCGGAGCAGTATGCGTCACGTGATAGAGCGGCTGTGGCGTGCGAGGCCTGTCAGCGGTCTGGTTGAGCACTTGGAGCCTCGCTACATGCTTCCAAACCGGCATTTCATCTCCGAGATAGCTATCCCTGAGAAGTAAAGCAAGTGTGTAAGTTCATCACTGAATGTTTGTAAAGCATTTCCATGTTAAGCTTAACAACCGATATATGGAGCGACTGCCTCTCTCTCTCCTGCTGCTACTTCAGTCATGAAAATGATCAATGATCAGCTTTTCTGTCACAAGTCCGTCTCTCTTGTTTGTTTATCGCCCACTTTGCACCACAAAGAGGAAACAAGCAGCAAAACGACTGCAGCAGATGCCACGAGAGAAAGCGGGCGAGCGAAAGAAAGAAAGAAAGAAAGAAAGAAAGAGTGAAAGCGAGTTTTTGTGAGACATTAGTGACATTTAGCGAGGCTATAGTTAGTGTGTGGTGTAGTCATTGTTTTGTTTTGTGTGTCAGTTACACTGATGGATGTCACATTTGCTCCAAAAAAAGCCACTAAAGGCAAATTCCAGTGTAAATGCTGTCTCCACATGTAAAACTGGACTGATACAGCTCCTGTTGACAGACCTGCAGGGTTTAGGCCAGTGGTGTTCTCCTCTGTCTTATAGTGGACAGAAACATTTTTTTTGGAGTGGCACAAGTAATTTTTGTGCCTTCTTATTTGATGCAGAACACCTGATTGTTCTGTAAATAGATTTAAATGGTTATATAAAAAACGCCTGAGGCCTTGGCTGCATTTTTAGGTAAATAGTTCCATATAACTTTGTTGTTTGTAAAACGTGTGCATAACTTTTTAGAAATGTACAATTTCTATTTGCATTATAAGTTATGAAAATGCTTCGTTAAACATGTTTGTGGTTTTTACTGTAAAAAATATAACTTGTTTTCTACTTGGATTTTAATTTTTTGTCTAAATTTACATTTTAATTGTGTAAATATAGTATGTCAAAACGAAAAAATAACTCACATTTCAGATCTTAGAGGTTGTGCTGAAAATAATGATACCAAATAAGGCAACATAAACAGTTTTTGAAGGTGAAACATAGAGGTAAAATCAAAAGTCGTCAAAAGCGGCCAATTATGCCCTGGACGCCAGAGGTAAGCTGGTATTTAACTTATTTTTTCCTTTGGGAAAAAGGTTTATTAGATTGATCAGTATTGCTGAACTATGAAATATTTTGTGTGCAGTGTATTTTTAGCATACAGGTATACCAGAATAGCAGTAGTGTTTTGTTTTTTAAAATTTGAGTATGAACTTGTCAGGGTTGTGGTTCATTTTGACCCAGCATTTTCAGTTTCTTATGTTTTGGTATTCTTCTGTATTATGATTTATGTTCTGATTCTTTTGTTATCCTGTTTTGAATATTATTTTCTATGTTTCAGTTTATTCTGTTTAACGGTTTAGTTCAGCGTCAAGTCAGCGTCCTTTTTTCTGTTTCTTGTTTCCTGTTTTACAGTGAAGTTCTGTGTGTCATGTGAGTGTATTCAGTTTTGCTTCTCCTGTCTCGTCTTGTCAGTTACTTCCTTCTGTGTTCCCCACCTGTGTGTAATCTCCCTGTGTTCTCCTGTGTGTATTTAAGTTGTTTCTACTTGTGTACTAGTCGCTGGTCTATCTGTGATTTAACTGTGTATTCTCCGTGTGTTTTCCCTGCCATCCACCTTGATATGCCTCTGCTCACCCTCCTTCATGTTCGTGTTCATATTTGCTGTTTAGTAGTTTAGTTTTTCCCAGCTTAGATTATCTTTAGTTCCATTTTGCCATTTTTCACCTTGTGCTTTATTTTACAATAAACCACCTTCACATCTCAGCAAGTGCCTGCCTCATTTATTTTCTCCTCACGGCTCATCCCATTTGCCATGACAGAACTTTTACAAAATGCAGCAAGATATTAAAAAAGACAGTTTTATTGATTATAAAATACACTATATCTGATTCATATCGGTATTGGCAGACATCCAAATGTATGATATTGGTATCGGTATCGGACATAAAAAAGTGGTATTGTTATCATGCCATCTCTAGTAGAAAGTAGTAAAAATTAAGAAAAACATTAAATAAGAAGGTGTGTCCAAACTTTTGTGTCTGGAGATGGCGCAATACTGGAAGAGCATATGGGAGAAGGCTGCAACACATAACAGTGGCTAGTGAATCTAAGAGCAGATCAGACAGACCTCCCTAAACAGGGTCCAGCAACCATCACAGTGGCAAAAAAGGTTCTCCATTATGGACAAGTTGGACACCACAAGCCTCAACATAATTAACGTTTACTGGCTGAGGAAACTGACTGCACTCCATGAGCATCTGGTAGCACAAATGAGCAGGCTGCTAATGGATGAAACACACCCAGAATGGCTAACTGCTCAGTCCTGATCCCCAAGAACCCCCAGAAGGGACTGGTTCCATCCAACTACCGGCCTATAACCTGCCCCAGTACCACATGGAAGCCCCTATCAGGCATCACAGCGCTAAGATGAATAGGCACATGACTCAATGCACGAGTGGGGCACAGAAAGGAGTTGGCAGGAATACCAGAGGAGCAAAACACCAGTTCCTGGTAGACAGAACAGTCACCCAAGACTGCAAGACCAGACTGACCAACCTGTGCACTGCCCAGATTGAGAAGGCCTATAACTCAACGACCCACATTTGAGTCGTGGAATGCCTAGAACAATACAAGATCAACAGGACCCTGAGAGCCTTCATCAAGAATTTGATGGGGATGTGGCAAACAACACTGGAGGCCAACTTCAAGCCTATTGCACAAGACACCATCAAGTGTGGGATCTACCAAGGAGATGAGCTTTCCCCGCTGCTGTTCTGCATAGGCCTGAACCCAGGTGAATAGGAACCATGAAGAGGCCACTAAGAAAGCTGCAACCCCCAAGTACCTGCAGAGGGTCAGGCAAGTCCTAAGGAGTCAGCTGAATATTAGGAACAAGATCTGGGCTATCAACAGCTACGGCCTGCCAGTGATCAGGTACCCTGCTGGGATAATAAGCTGCCTAAAGAAGGAGATGGAAGCCAGTAACATCAAGACAAAGACGCTCCTGACTAAGCACGGAAGGTATCACCCCAGTCCAGCACCCTGAGACTGAGTACGCTAAGTGTAAGGAATGATGCCCGGTACTGGTGAGTTTCAGAACCACTGTCCAGGATGAGACAATGAAGAGTTTTCTCATCCACGTACTCAGTGAATACCTCAGGCAACAGAAACCCAGTAAAGTAGAGTAGCAACTGGAGGAGCCATCATGGAAGGACAGGCCCCTGCACGGTAAGTACCACTGGCGGATAGAGGAAATGGCTGACATCCAGAAATCCTACCAGTGGCTGGACAAAGCTGGACTGAAAAACAGCACAGAGACACTAATCATGGCAGCACAGAAACAAGCTCTAAATACAAATTCCAGAAAAAACACAACAACATAAGAAAACTCGTGTTGTGTTCACACTTACTCTGAATTTTAAAGGCTCTGTTCTTGATCTTGTATCTAGTTGGCCTGTGTAACAGTAATAATAAAGCCATTTAATTTGTTCTCCATATATTCAATTCTATTACAACCAATTTCTCATTCATTTGAAACATTTCTTTGTAAAAATGATTCTATAATTGAATGCTATGGTTACCATATGCATGTATACATGTATACATATGGACATGTATATACTGTATATATGACTGTATGTAGAAGCAGTCTATTGTAAAGATTTCAACGTTTGTGGCTTCAAACTTCATCCTACTGTTCTCTTGATGTCATATTTCAATAAGTTGCAGCTTAGAGAGTTTTGTAAAAATGTTGTAGGAGATTCAAAACATGGTTGCAGTTCATTTATTATTTTTCTTCATTTCACATTCATGGAGTCAACTTGAGACTTATTTAGCTTATTTCTTTCAAATGTAAATCTATGAAAATGTTGTGGTTTTCTAACTAATGTGGTGACCTACCAGGTATACAACTCCTATTGAGTCAAATCATAAATATGTGGTAGCAGAAATCCCTCTAGTATATATTCATACATCACACCGATACAAAATTGTGTACAAGCAAATTATGTACAAGCTCTCTACTGTAGTGTGTGCTGTCATTATAAAAGTAAAACACACTGATTATACTGGAATGACTGTATATAATGCACTGAGGATTTCCTTGCTGCTACTACTAAAAATCATAAATATGTGGTGGGTTGCTGAAACTTTGGGTTTTAGCAAGGTGTATCACAAAACCCCCCAAAACAATTTGATTAAAAAGAAAACCCCTTTGTTGTTTATAAAGCACGATTTCTATACTACAGTCGATTCATACTTAATTGTTTTCAGACTAACAAAAAATGTGTAAGAACTAGTTGGACTTTCCCCAGCAGATTTTAATTCATTGCCTTTGTGAATGAGAAAAACAATATTAACTGAATAAAAGATTGTTATATAATTTGAAACTTACTCAGGTTAACCACTTGTCCAATTCAGGGTAATTGGAAGAGAAGAGACACACGTCCAGGACAGATCCATATGCATTACCCTCAATCTATCATTGGGCTAACACAGAGACAGGCAACTAGTCACACTCACAACAATTGGCATTTTAGCATTACCAGCTAATCTGTTATGAATTTCTTTGAACTGTAGGAGGAAGCTACAGTACCCTGAGAGAGCCACAGCAAACCATACCCAAAGGCCTCAGTTGGCTTGCAAATTCAAACCAGGAACGTCTTGCTGTTAGACAATAGTGTTAGCCACTGCAGCAGTGCAACATTTTCACTGAATAATTATTTAAGTGTATATGGATTTCTATTTCACCTCTATACGTTTAAAATCCTGGTTGTAGCATTGGCTGTAGTTTTAGGAATTTGTAATCTGTGATTCAGAGGAAAAAGTGAGCAAAAAGGAAGGCGACAAACAAGAAATGAAACTTTTTAGTTCATTGGTTTTTGTTTGGGTAAATTGTACAGCTTTAAACGAGTGGCCCCATAGTGTAATGATTAACACAAGTACCTAACATTTAAAAAAAATCCCCTGCTTCATACCAGGGGAAAAGGGAGACGGCTGCTTCAGGAAGGACATCTTGTACATGCAGACTGAGCTCCTGTAGCGACTCCTTATGAATAAGAAAGAAGCTTAAAACAGTATAACTTTAAATCAAATACTCACCATTACATACGTTCTGTAACAATGCAGCACAAAGACAACATACTGCTGTGCTGAAATCCAGGGACAACCTTTGAGGAAGAAAAAAAAATAGCATTGTTTTTGGTTGCATTATCAAATTATAAACTGGTCTCTCATGCTGTTATTTACTCATCTATTTTAATGTAAGTCTATACCAGCACTAGCACATTGTGTCTTGGCACTGTTGTTATGTACCAACACTAATATAGATATTTTCAATTTATCTCCCACCACTTTTGCTTTTGGTTTATGATACCTAGCAGGAATTCCTTCACAGGAACAAGAAGAAAAATTAAAACTAACCAAAACTGAAAGCAATGACTAAAATTAGATCAGGGCGGGGTGGGACGAAAAAGAGAAGACGAAGAAGAAAATAATTTTGAGAATTAAGTACAAAGGGCTTTACAGAATACAATAAAATAGCTAACAATGAGGAAATCCATTAAAACGTGTGAGATATAGAATATTAAACTAAACCACATGTCTGCTTGCTCAGGCTTCACAATTAGAAGCAGGTATATGACTGAATCAAATGCTGTTGCTTAGGACTTCTTTAAGCCATCATCTAAATACAAACTGACTGGCAGAAAGATCTGGCAACCCCCCCCCCCCCCCCCCCCCCAAAAAAAAAAAAAAAAAAAAAAAGACAAACAAAACTAAAAGCCATTGCGAAACAAGGAGATGGGCTATCTACTCGTATACAGCAGTTCTCTAGCAATGAGCCCATAGTCCACATGCTGACGGCTGCAGTGTAAAGAATTCCAAGGATGGCCGCTTGGTTGCATTAAAAAAGCGAAGACCAGACGTCCTTTAAGGTTTTGTTTAATTAGTTGTAACATTGTGTTGTGGCTTTGGGACATGCTGTGCCATTGCTGTTACTTACACTATGTCCTATCCATTTTAATGGACTTCGGAGAATTACAGACTTATTAAAAATATAATATATATATTTCTTTACAGTTATATTTTCTTTTGTGTTCTGTAAAGCACTTTTTAACTACGTTTTTCAAAGCGGTAAATAATATCATTATTATTATTACATGGTTCAGTAAAGGTTCACTATGCAATCAACCTCAGTAGAATACCACCATCTAGTGGCAAAAAATATATTTATTATGACGTACACCAGCTGTCATATGCTCTTTCATTTCCTCCTGCTCTCACTTTGAGGACAAAACCAGTACGGGGTTATCTGTGGAACTATTGCTCATCGTGAGAAAATGGTCTATCCGTCGGATTATTTGCCCCACTTTCAACCACGAGGTTAGTTTGTTTATTGACACGGCATTATTCAATATTTTTAAAATGGCGGCAAGGCAGTTGTTTTTCCTCTTAGTGTGCTCATTTTTGAGGCTCTTCATTCATTCTAGACCAGCAAAATGGCTGTAGTAGCATTTCATTCCAGGCCCTCGCTTGGAATGAAATGGAATCGCAACTTTTACTCAGATCACAACTTTTATTCATTTTTACGGCACCGAAATTTGTTTTGTTAACTTTTTGCAGCTGAAGTTATTTTGTAAGAAATTACAAAGTACGAACAACATGTGCTGCTAATGTACTGCAATGGCAACCCAGGAAAACAATGTGCAGTGTTCCTATTTTACCATATTACCTAAGTGCTGCACATTATGCTGACTCATTAAAAGAATTTCCTTAAAAAGGAAAAACAAAAATATGCTTGTATTTTGGTAGTTAAACATCTAAGGACTGTAAAATGAACTGTTTTGCAAATGAAAATGATTTTCAGTAGACTAACTGTGTTATGTTTTCACTTAAAGATGGTGATAATCTACACACTCAGGAGAGCGGGTATGCTTTTGTCATGGTTTTTACAGTTCTTTAATAAAATATGTTTTTTACACTTCTTGTAAAAATGGGAGCAAAAAACAATATTTTGTCCCCTCTATATTACAGTGATGCAGGTCTTTCTTCTGACATGGTGCACAAGTTCTGTTACAAGTATGAAGAAATTGCCCTGCCTGTAACTGACACAGGGAGTTGTGTGAGGCCCATTCTTCACATGAAGCAGTTCCCCATGATGGCACAAAGCAAGCCACACCCATACCCGCCTGAGTCAAGACCTATGACAGAGGGATTCTTAATCAAGTCCAGTTTGGCTGGGATGCAAAGTGGGCCGCAAAATAACTTCAATTGCCAGACATACACAGATCGTGACGATAATAGCAAGGGAGAGGAAGTATTCAAGCCTTTACCCGGAACATCAGCCATTACAGAGGCACTCATGGAAGATGTAGGAAATAAGGGTAACATCATGGATGCCAACACAGACGCCAAAGAAAACCCAGGAAGCGCTGCACCAGTGGAAGAAGTGACGGCCCAAAACCGCTACAAGAAAAGAGCTGTTGGGAAAAAATGGAAAGGTAATTAAATTTCCAATATGCATCTGTTAAAAACTGCCATGCATACATTTATTGCAAATATTACATTTTAAATCATAAAGATTGATATATTAAATGCCAAAAAATCTAGCATGTTTAACACTGAGGACATAGTTAAAGTTGTTGTTGTATTTTATTGCAGTTCTGCTGAGGCATGTTTCTTTAATGTTACATTTACATGCATGATTAGACAAAATACTGGAAAGTCTTATATGATGCAATCAGTATAACTGCTGTACCTAAATAAGAGTATAATTTTATTTAAATTCTCACGTGGAGTAATTCATAGTGACTTTTTCCATGAGTAAGTCTGCCCCGTACTTTTTCTTTCCAGTTTACAATCTCTGTGTGGTGGCAGTTCTAATCATAAACTTTCCTGCCTGTAATGGATCTAATGGTATGTTGTACTTCATATGTATTTAAAGATTTATTTATATCTAGTTTATATACATGTGCAGTTTTTTTTAACTATTACTTATATTTTTATATTTTTGATCCGACAGTTTATTTATATACTTAGCCTGCAGCACATCTACTGTGTTAAAAACATGAGTAAGCTAAGCTGTAGTAAGTTTTTATTCAAAAATTGGTAACACTTTGTAATACAACACCCCAACTGAGGACGTAATTGCCCTGTAATTAAATCTGACTTTAAATGAGCCCCTTTATTTGCAATTTTATTGTACCAGAAAGTGAATATACATTATATTTTCAAGTTACTGTGAAAGTAATTTAATTACACTATAATTTATTTTTAGGTACACTGTAATTGTATGGTAATTACCAGAAAAACAAATATTTTTCCATTTTACATTGTGGGTATGCCTTACTTTTTAGGGTGTGTAATGCGGGGTGACTTACAACAATGTTATAAAATGCAATACTAAGAATTATTCTAGGTCCCATCAGAATATGTAATTTTAACTTGCATGCATTTACACCTGAAATCATGTTTATATTTATATTTTCCATTTCTCTAAATGCAGATGGGCTAAACTGTTGGGTCTGCAAGGATCGGGACAAGTGCTCCAGCCTCAACACAATATATGACGAATATGACGATATCCTGTACTATGGAGAGAAAGCTTTCTCAGAATGCTGTCAAATACCACCGCCTGTGCCTAAGACTCCTAAAACCTGCACAGTATGCCAGTCCGTTTTTGTCTTCATTACCTGCTCAAACGACACTAATGAAATCCAACCAGAAGCAAAGGGATCACTCATTCAAGACATCCATAAAACATGTATGTAGGCCATTAAGGTGCCATTCTGCGCTGGCTTTGTTGAAATGCTGGTTAAAATATACCTGGACGTCAAGTTTCAAAATAAAATTTAAATAGAATGTGCATGTTTAAAAATATTTAAATAACATACATCTAATACAATATAAAAACATTATAAATTCACTGTGAACTGTTAAGACAACTGTGTAGATAAGGTTAAAAAAAATCAGAATGGGAGACGACGATCAACACAATAGCGCTATTCACTGTTGTCACTGTCGTTAGGGTGCTGCATGTTCCGCTGGTTTAAACTCAGCAAGCAGTATTAAATAAGGGTTGGGCGAAAAAGCCTCAAAAGGATACCACAATATTTCAGGAAAAAACTATGATAACAGTATTTCTGTCGATATAGAAAAATATATATTATGCATCGCTTGAAGACAGCAGCATTTATAAATGTAAGAAAATGAATGTTCGAACCTTCTTTTAAAATGAGGAGTGTGGGTGTTGTTTCCCTGGAATTTTTAAGTATAAAATAACACTAAATTCAGAATAAACTAAATAACCATGTGACTCTGCAGGAGCCTGAACCAATATAGGCACATAATAAAGATGAAAAAATATTTTCTACCTGGGGTGTTGCATCTAGATAGAACATTTTAATTGGTTGTTTAAATCCACCATTTGCCTCTATTATCAGAAGTACCGCAACTGGTGAATACTCTTTGTTTAGTTGGGTCGCACATCACCAGCTGCAAGTTCCTCCTCCTATTTTCTTGCATACTTTGCTGGGAACTGTGCTCTGCTGTCTACTGTCCCTTTTCTGTGTAACTCATCTTCGAAGTCGGACGCCCAGCTCTAACTCATCTCTCAGACATGCCCGGACTTGTCTCTTTGTGGGAGGACAATATTGGGGGGGAGGGCATTATGGTCAATATGATATGGCACAGACTTACATTAAATGCACCTGTTTAAATCGGTACAGTCTAAAGCAGTCTGGATAAACTCTGTACATGCGAAATATTATTTTGGAGGCTGTAGATTTTATTGCTATTGAATTTCTACTGTGCTGTGTATCAAACTGGTTAAAAGGCATATATGTGCCATCTGTGCCATCATGAATTCACAGTAACGAGTCGTTCTATTTCTAATCACAATATTATTTAAATGTAATTAGTTATTCATACAGAATTATGCTACTTAAATGTATTTCTTCCTCTTTAGGCATGCAGTATAAGACTTCTGACCCGATGCCCAGCAGAGGGACTTCCCATTACAGTATGTACTTTATTTTCACATAGAGAAAAAAAAAGTTTTAGATAACCCTTTATGAGCTGGAGCTGGATAGCACAACAACTGACAACATTACAATATTGTGATGGAACTGAAACTAGGGGCGGTATGCACTACAGGTTGGGATGTTAGAGTAGGAGTTAAAGTAGATAACGGCATGTTAAATCAGTATTAGCGGATGTGGGCTCATTCCTAGTGGTAAAGCCTTATAATTTTGTATGATTTAGCACATTATATTGCGTATTAATATCATTTCACATAATGTATTTATCCCCAGTGGGTCTGCCAAAGCCGATGGATCCTCATATTTGATTATTGAACTGCAGATTTAAAATTCTTGGTGACGCAACCCTCCGATTTTTCCGTGCTGTCGTAGTTCACTGAGACTGGGTTTGTCTCCTCCTGGTCTCAAATCGTAGATTTGCGAGTCAACAACATCCGACAAATTCACAACTGCGCAGTTCTTAAAGGTCAGTTTTGCTACTGAAAAATGTAACGCCGTTTTTTGGCGATCCGCCTTTTTGTGATGATTAATATTTTTGTTATACAAATATATTTAAAAGTGAGAGAGAGGGCGAGAGAAGAATTAAGCCCACGTTAAGTACCCCGAGATCGCACCAATCCCATAATCGCAAACTTCAAAAAGAAAAGGCGCGCACTCACTCGCATTTCAGGAAGTGGCCACCCGGTGCGCGCGTTTACAAGCCTGTCAGCGCGATTAACAGATTTTTTTATTGGGTTGCCATTATCCCACCGCTTGGATCCTCGAACTTTGAGCCAACCACATAAACCCACCGTCTGACATCCCCGCTGTTCCTCCCTGAGAGCCCGGGCCCCACGTCCCATCAAGTCGGAGAGCAGCAGCGCTACCGATCCAGACAGTGAATGTAAGAGGGCAGCACTGCACAACCCTAACCCTACCCCAATAATAGTGAGGCTGTAAAACTTGTAATCTGTCCTGCCACCATTTGTTAATCGCTACATAAGCCATACATACATGCATACAACTATTTAAATACCGGCAATCATTTGGGCAAATATCAGAAATCCCTTTTTGGCACAGCGAGTGCACAGCGAGTGCGCTCGTTGCAGTATTTCTTTAATAGAATGATAGATGTCGCTAGACAAAACCTCCACATCAACACGATTGGTAGAAGAAGTCATAACCGGAAGTAAAGGAACAGCGAAGTTTTCTTTTGAAAGGGGGCGTTCGAGTAGTCCAAGAAGCACGTACTTATAGGATTTTCCCTTTCAAGGGGGAAATATTTACGCTGCCGTGATTTCCAAAGTTTGGAGTAGTTTGGAGTTGTGTTCGATGCTTCTAGGAGTGACTTTTTATTCAGAAACAGAGGGCAGATGATCAGAAAGGAACGCGTCACTGACGAACTGGAAAGCTTAAGTCTGTGAGCGCAGTCGCGGTTAACCCATGTTGTAGCCGAGTCCCACTTATTTCTAGCAAAACTGGTATTTTGAATAAACAGCAGAAATTGTCCGAACGGAGTTTCCCCCGGAAATGTGCACACATTGAGCACAAACGAGCGACCTCTATCTGTTGAATCTGTAATAAAAGCCGAAGTTAAATGTTTGTCAAAATACAACTAATAATTAAACTGCTTTAGTGGGTGAGCTTATGAATGTAACAATATATTACAGCTGGGGAAGAAAAAGAAATACACCAATGCGCGCTTTTATACACTTGGCAAACTAAGAGTATCTTAATTATGACAGAGGCTTAGTTATATGACGATATGTTTCATGTTTATATGGTGAAACAGTTTGTAGCAATCCTGCGCTCTGGGTATAAAGGGCTCGATATACCCTCACATACAGTGACACACTCTCAAAGTGAAGTTATATCTGCTGACCTGAGTCACGCTTTGGTGTCCTTTCTGCTGGTCCTTCACCTCTCAGTTTTCTAACCTTGCTGCAACTTGGCAGATAACGTGAATCTATTATTGTGTCATTTTTCAATTTCAATTATATATCAATACAGAAACTTAATTCCTAGATTATACAGAATTAGATGCTGCAACAGCTTGAATAGATCAGCCTTTCTGGAGACAGCATAAACCAAGAAAAAGGTGCCAGTATACTCTCTGCATTGGTCACTTAACACACAGAGCTGATATATAAAGAGTCAAAACCATAGGCAAAGACATTGCAGGGTATTTTTCAACCCACAGAGTCTCACGTTTTCAAACTGTCGTAAGCTCTCCCTCTGTATAATTTGTGAATCTCTAAACTTCTGTACTGATAGACTATATCACCAAAAGTTTTCACTCATCTGCCTTCACTTCCACTTTGTTATAATACCACCACTAGATGACTGCGTAATATTTAGTAGCAAGGAAATTTCATGGCTGGACTTGTTGCACAGGTGGGATCCTGTCATTCAGTCTGCATGACTAGGTGGCTTTTTTATACTGGTGCCCACAGAAGTGATTGGAACACCTGAATTCAATGATTTGGATCGGTGAGTGGATACTTTGGGGAGTATGGCGTATATCATTAAACTGGTGTTAAAAGCAAACATGATAGTAGCTCATGTCAGGTTACAAAAATCAAGAGGTGCATGCCAGCAGATGTGACGACATATTTGTTGCACAGTGAGGTGCACTGGGTAAAAAAGCTACTTTACACTCCAATGCGGACATGAACAGCTGGGGACCCGATGGCCAAATAGTCATTCCTGTTATACTTCTTTGACATAATGGATAACAGCAATAATTATATTTTAGCATTAAATATATTTATGTAATTTATTTAATAATAATCAATACTGTTAATTTACTGCAGCTGCAGCATAAACCTTGCACTGGGTGATGATCCAATAAATTACTTGAGTACTGTACATATGTGTAATAGTACATTTCTGTATTGATGTAAATGTATTAATACATTAAAGATGAAGGTACATTTAAAAAAAAAGAAAAGAAAAGAAGATAAGACACTTAAATTCTTGATTCAATCTTAATTTGTCTTTTCAGATCCTGGCCGTGGACCTACTGGATTGATTTTAATGGCTGGTTTGTATAAATTATGATACTAACCTATGACATGTACAATAGTCACTTAACAATGAAGTTAAATTGTCAAGAGCCAGGTTTTGCTGACCTTGACTGAACAACAGCAGTCTCAGTCTGTAGGTTTTTTTTTTCTTCTTTTATTTCATAGTTCTCTTTCTGATTGGGATTGGAGCACTGTGATCTTCTGAGTAAGTGTGATTTTATTTTAACAAAACTTTCACCTTAGAAACACAACTTCCTTATATCAGGTCCCTTGAATAAGTTCATGAATGACTAAAGCTATAGACCAACCCCCCAAAAATATTTCACACCATTTAATCCATTATACATTTTAATACAGTTCCCCAATCTTAAAATAGATGATTTTATTCTTTCCTTTTAGTGCTGTAAGAAAAGCTTTGTGATATATTTGAAAAAAAAAATACTAATTCTCAGTCCCAGTAAATCTTGAATTGGAGAATATTTTTAGTTCAAATATTGAAAAAATGGAAAGGGGCTACAAGCAGACTGTTTTGTGGATCTTTTTTTTTCCTTTGGCTAAATGCATTTTCAATTAACACACTTCTCTCTTTTTTCAAACAGGACTTTGGATCTTCAACATTTATCCCTCAGCATGAAACATCGTGCTGAAACATCTTTTTTTTTTACTCATAGATACTTACTTTCTGTCTTAAAATGTTTTTAACTGTATTGGCATAGCAAAATGGCTAAATAGGATGTGTTTTATTGCATATGCTTAAGTCCAAAGAAGTCACCTTTTTTTAGAAAAACAATTTCCATAATAACTGGTTATTTTTCTGTAAATCACCTTCATGCTTATTTGGCTTATCAGACTTCAGCTTTACTTGACAGCAAATAATTATGTTTGAAACGCATATACATATCTGGCCTTAATTATAAACACATCTGCATATCAAGCTGCATATGGTTCATGTTCTTTTTCATAACAGACACTGGAACAGAATATAATGTGCTCAGTTAATAATCAGAAGAGTGTACATCATGGGAAATCCCTCAGCTGCTAGGGCTTGCAGGATCAGTGCTGCCATTTCACTGTGGCAGATGTAGTGTATTTTGTTCCCATACCTATATTTTTGCTTAAAAAACTTTTAATGGACAGTTATGAAATGTTATTTTTTGTCAGAACGCCATAAAGACAAACATCTTCAATTTATGGTCTCTTTCAGTTAAACCTGGTTAATCAAAATTTAAGATTCCCACGGTCTGATAAGACTTTAGTCTTATTATATGTATAGAAGCTCTCTGATCCACAAGCAAAACCTGGACTGTGAAAGCAAAGTGTTGAAAAACAGGGAACAATGAAGTCAAGATAAGAGTTGAGCCTTCAAAATGAAGTCACTTGTAAGCAGTCACTTCTGACATTTATAGGTCTATTCCCAAGCAGCAAAGTTAAAGTTCTGTACAATGGTAGTGTAGAAACTAGACTTTTGTTTGTTTGTTTTTCTTTTCATACTAAGCTTATTTTAATGTTCTAAATCACATAAAAAGCGCCCGCCCCCACGAAATAGGTCACGCTCTCTCTCTCCCACAACCTGGGTTTAAAATTAACAAACAGCGCTTTCTTGTCGTTTATCAGTTTCTAGACTGTACCATCTAGACGGTGGGTAAAACACGTAGCGTACTTCCTGGTTAAAATGTCATTTTAGCGAACACAAAATGGGCAAAGACGTAAAGAAAACGCCTTTTTAAAAATAATAAAAACTTGGCCATTTCGCACGACTAGGGTTCTGTAGCGAAATTAATGCGCCGTCAACCTAAAAATTCAGCAACCACCTGTAAAACAAGGAGTTACACATGTCCCCGTTTTTCGCAACCTGTCTCTTGGCATACACCTGCGGGGCGTTCGGGTCCTCCCAAGTCTACAACACACAAAGACGCAAAATGGAGGTGTTACTATCTGTCTGAGGAAAATTACATGTACCTGAATACGTTTTTGTTTGTATATTTACGAATTAAAAATACTTAAGTCTACCGAGACCGCGAGGAAGCAAGATTAAACATGTTCTGGACGATAATCTTCGCCGCTCTAATGGCGACAGGTAAGTTGGCCTGTATTTGTCAAACAGGGTGGGGGCTGGGGAAACTTTGATATACAAACCGCCTTTCTAAATACTCTAGCTTTTCCAAAATTATAACTTTTTGTGGCATTTTCTTGTACTGATGGCTTGAGGTCTTTTAACGTTTGTGTTTTGGGGGAAAACGTATTTTAAAAAATTGACAACAAGGATTTTGAGACAACCTGTTGGGACATAGAATTAAAATGGCTCTTTCTTTTCGGTAGTTTTTAATATAATGCACTCGCAGACAAACAAAAATAAAATAAAAAATAGATTAATATGAATAAAACAATTTATGAATCCTATTTTCAAAGTAATTCTTTTGTTATTATTATTACTGATATTGTTATTATTCGACATATTTATAAAAAACAAACTTTTAGTTGAAAAAAATGCGGGTAGAAATGGGTTTTTTTTTTATTTTTTGTTGTTGGTTTTTTTTTGCTAAATACACCTTTCTGACGCCTCGTGGGTTGGTGTTGGTTTTATTTGTAAACTTTAAATATTGGGGAACTTAATTTGATTGAGAGGAAGCCGAATTGGTATCCAAGGCATAGCCGTTGGATAAAATAATATAATTCATAATTAAGTGCAGTAGAAATGCAGACGAAAGCGGAGGGAGCTGAGTAGTTTTTGTATGATGTTGCATTCTTATAAACAAAAACTTCCACTATAACTCATGTGTGGTGATTTAAGGCTTGTTGAGGGCTGCATGCAGGCCTTACTTAGGGCTGTATATAGTAAACCTGCTGATTGTGTGTTGAATTATAATGTCATTATCACCAACTAGTCAACATCTTCAAGTATCACATACTTGGATAAAAAAGTTTTTTTTAACTAACGGTAAAGACATGACATAGACTTCAAAACTTCCTTTAATTGTAGTTCTGTGTTATCAGAACGTAGCCATCATAATCTAAAGCTATAGTGGTTGGAGCTCATGCAGCCAGACTCATTACAGATGAGGTGACTCATTACATGTACTCTCGGTGATACTAGAAGTGAAGAAATGGTGTTTGGCTCGTGCCACGCCTTTGGGGAATACTAGAGGATGTAGGATGCCTTTTTTTAAATGTCAGAAACATGATCATGATAATCACAGTAATACATAATTTGTGTCAATCTTCATTGTTAACTTATATTTTTGTTTTCTTTCTAGAATCCACTATGGGTGTATCAGTTCAATGTCCTACCAAGAGGTATGTCGTCATTCTCTTCCAGCCTGTCACCCTTACCTGTCAGTATCAGACAACGGCCACTCAGCTCCCTATTGTAACGTGGAAGTATAAGTCTTACTGTCGGGACCCGGTTCAGGCTGCACTCAATCCCAGCAGTGCAGACAACATTCTGTCTCAAAACAACCCCAACTATAACCCCACCATTGAGTGTGCAGACAACCAGAGGACAGTGCGAATAGTGGCCTCCAAGCAAGGCACTGCAGTTACCCTTGGCCCTGAGTACCAGGAGCGCAAGATCAGCATAACCGGCAGTAAGTTGGTTAATTAGTACACTGAAATTCTATTAAGATATGTAACAGCCTTGGCACGACATGTTAGTCTGTAAGCAGTACCAAACTGTTGATGCTGTTCATCTGGACATAGCATTTTGAAAACTTGGATGAGTGATGAAATATTTCTTCCACTTAAAACGCTACATGCAGATGAACAGCTCAACATTTTGGGATTTCCTTACCCGGATGTTTGAGCATGAATCAAGATGTCTGTCAGTAATTCCTTCTTCTGTTGTAATTAATCTGGAAAATGCGTAAACACTGCGAGGGTGTACATTTAATTTTCCTAAGGGGCCACAAGAGAAATTGGGTCTGTTGTGGGAGGCCATACCAATAACATTTAAAAAGATTGAATTAATATTGAGCAGAATTGAGTTCAGTTTAATGGTGGGGACCCTTCACACAAGTGCCAGGTTCTCATTTAGCCACTTGAGAAAATAAATTGCCTGTCTCTGCAGTAGTTTCACATAGGGCTGTGCGATATGACCAAAATCTCATATCCCAATATAAGACATCTATCGTCCCAATAACGATATAAAGCACAAAACAATTTACATTTTCTGTAAATTCTGTCAATCGCAGGCAGTTCGACTCGTGAAGTGTTTCCAGCTGGGCGTCATGTACCTGGAGTCGAGTGTTTGAACCGATGCATGAAACTATATATTTTTAGACATAAGTTGTAACGGCCGCCGTTTTCTTTGTGAGTATTTATTACACAGCGTGCTGCAGGGAAAAGCCTGTTCTAACGTTTGAGTCTAAGGTTTATTTTTTAGCACCTGGCGGCTCTTTTTTCCTTCTCATCCGTAAATACTCTGCATACTCTTTCACATGATTCAGTTTATTTTGAAAGTCTCAACAGGATCTTGAGCTTTATTGTGAAAGGTTTATGTGGAAAATAAACAAGCGGACACCATGGTTTTACCAGAAAGAGAGAACTTTAAGAAATCAATATAGCCACTACAGTGACCATCAAAACGATGAAACATAAACGTTTATTTTGCAACACCACGAAACAAACGATAGCGTAAAATGAAACATAGATGTTTTTATATCGTAATCCGATATATATCATTATATCGAATAGCCCTAGTTTCACATTACATGAGAGCTATATATCACTTTTTTCTATTATATGTTCTGTTCAGATGTACTGAATTTGTATGAGAAAAGAAAGAAAACTAATGTAAAGAATCTTACTGTTCTGCAGTCTTAAGTCTTACTATTCAAAGATCTATCTGTCCATCTATCCATCCATTTTCTTCCGCTTATCCGGGGCCGGGTCGCGGGGGCAGCAGCCCAAGCAGAGAAGCCCAGACCTCCCTCTCCCCAGCCACCTCCTCCATTTTTTCCAGGGGAACACCCAGGCAATCCGAGGCCAGCAGAGAGATATAATCTTTCCAGCGTGTCCTGGGTCTTCCCCAGGGTTTCCTCCCGGTGGGACATGCCTGGAACACCTCACCCAGGAGGCATCCTTGTCAGATGCCCAAACCACCTCAACTGGCTCCTTTCAATGGAGGAGGAGTGTCTCTACCCTGAGCCTCTCCCGGATGGCTGAACATCTCACCCTATCTCTAAGGGAGAGGCCAGTCCCCCTTTGGAGGAAGCCCATTTCTGCCGCGATTTTGTTCTTTCGGTCACTACCCACAGCTCGTGACCATAGGTGAGGGTAGGGACATAGATCGACCGGTAAATTGAGAGCTTCACTTTTACACTCAGCTCTCTCTTCACCACAACAGACCGGTACAGTGTCCGCATCACTGCAGCTGCCGCACCAATCTGTTTGTCGAGCTCCCACTCCCTTCTTTCGTCACTTGTGAACAAGACCCCGAGATACTTAAACTCATCCACTTGGGGCAGGAACTCGTCCCTGACCCAGAGTGGGTACTCCACCAATTTTCTGGCTGAGGACCATGGCCTCAGATTTGGAGATGCTGACGCTGTGAACCATTCCAAGGCGAACAAACCCACATCATCCGCAAAAAGCAGAGATGAGATCCTGAGACCACCCAACTGAAAGCCTTGCACCACTTGGCTTTGCCTAGAAATACTGTCCATAAAAATTATGAACAGAATCGGTGTCTTTGTCAAAGATCGATTTCACTCTTATTTTCAATACAAAAGGGATGGCATATTTCAGTCCAATTGTTTGTTTGTTTGTTTTCAAACTGATTTGAAACATAGGTGAATTTCTTCATGTTATTCGTGCACGGGAGAGACCGGACAGAGTGCCGTTCCTTCACTTGACCCCAGTTGCTCTCGTCCGTTCTCCCGTACCACTGCCCTTTTATTGAGGTTACATGAATATGCATAGGTTCATTAACATATGACGTCTACATACACACAAAGAGTACCTTGCCTGTGTGTGTGTGTGTGTGTGTGTGTGTGTGTGTGTGTGTGTGTGTGTGTGTGGACTGCTGATCAAAGGGTCAAACATCCTTGGTCAGGAAGAGGGTAGCCTCCCCCTCACCCTAGATGGTTCATCCTAGATAACACGGTGAGGAAGTCCTGCAGTTCATCTAAACAAAGAGCACTTAGACTAGAACAGACGCAACTACGTTAATCCTACCATAAAACAATAAGACACGGTATGACCTCTCATGCTCCCAAAGTGCTGTCTAATACACACAAAGTTTGCAGACTATCAAGGATCAAAACCTCTACCAATCTACAACTAATTACAAAACTCTAAGCATATATAAGTAAATATCTCTAAGCATAAATGACAATCAACAATACAAATCTAACATAGGTATTTTTGATGGGCTCACTCATTTTCTCATAAGTTGAACAGTGCTGCTAGGTTGCTGCTCTTTTTTTGATAAATCTCAGGGTAATGAATTGCTAATAACAATAGTCTGTAGCTGTACTGTTTATTTGCTGTACCTTAGAGTGTGCTGAAGTATGATGGGAATTGAGTAGATATAATTCTAGAAAAAAATCACAGTAAGGTGATGGATATGAATTCATTTCAGTTCAGGTTTATTTATATTGGAATAAATCACAAGGCAACTCAAGGTACTGTTAACTCCAAGATAAAGACCCCACACTATTCAGAAGAAAACCCTAAGAAACAGACAATCCTCTTTGGGCAACTACCTGATAACAATGAAAAACTTCCTTTTAAAAGAAAGAACCCACGAGCAGAACCAACCCAGCTGCCCTGCACGTACCCTGTGCCACGACCAGTTGAGTGCTTAGTCATAGCTGGATACCTGACTTGCTGGGGCCTTCAAAATGAGCAATGGAGTCTTAAAAAATATTCAGTGGTTTGAAAAAAGTCAAAAAAAAAAAATTCTAATGTTTTAATTGATTTGACTGAGTCAATTAAACCACATACCTCTTCAGGGGCAGCTTGAATTTGGAAGTGTATAGTTCATGTATTTGAGGGTCATCTGGTAGACCCACAGTTTTTGAATAGCAACTATCGAGAAACAATGACAAAAAAATGTACTAATATTAATTGTTACCTATAGATGCAGACCTGAATATCGCACAGACTGCATGGGGAGACAGTGGTGTCTACTTCTGTTCTGTCATCTCTTCTCAAGATGTTACAGGAAACAGTGAAGACTACACAGAGCTCCTTGTACTGGGTAAGTTAATTCCATTTATAGCCACTGCATTCAGGTACAGGTATACTCTATGCAGACACTTCTTCGTTTTGCTTTCAGTTTCTTTCCCCCCACCCACAATCTTGTGCTTACACATTAGAATATTTGAGAACAAATGCACAAAACCATTGACAGATTTTTCAAGTGGCTGAAAGGATAGGAGGGTATTTATCACAGGTTGAGTTCTTAAAGGGTTTTTAGAGTCACAGGTTGCAGGTAACAAAAGCAGACCACATAAAAATAATTGTGGCTTTATCTTTCTTTCACAGAGAGAAAGTCAAATTCTACTGACCTCCTGCCTGGCATTGACTTACTGGTTATGGAAGGTAGTACAAGCCTCTTGATATAGCTCAGTCAAGTTTCAGTCCCACAGTAGAGGCGTATGAACTATCAGGTTTAACCTTAAAGAACAGGAGCGTAACAATGAGGTTGGAGTAATGAGTAATTCTTTGCAAGAGTACAATTGGCTTGTGTGCTTTTTTTAAAAACAAAACCACTCTTGACTCATTTTGCTAGAAAAAATTATCTGACACATGATAAATTCCTTTTAAGGTCACACTCCAGAAGTGCCTTTACATATAGGAAGAAACTGTGACTCAATTTGAAACCAGGCTGCTATATTTTGGTTCTGGGTAGAAATATAGGTTTATGCACTGCTCTGCTTTACTTGCTGTTTACTGGCATCCTTAATATCCCATTATGCTGTTATCTGCCTTTCTTTCTTTCTTTAGTGTGACTCAGTTCCCATGTTTGCATATCTAACTTTCAGTGTGAGTACAGGCAGCCTGTTACCAAAGTACATTCAGCCCTCATTCCCTTTTCTGTGTACACAGCCCTATGTTTTTCACACTGCTAACACAGTTTGCATTTTAGTTGATTCATTTCAATATACAGTGTCTTCTTTCTCTGTTGTTTTTTTATGAGCTGCATGCATAGACTTGTGAACCGGCTTTACCGGTTTAAATCTTTTAAAAGTCACCATGGTTGCCAACATGTGTTGTTTATGTAAATGACAAAAATTGCATGTAAGTCTTATCTTGTGGAACTGTCTCGTCTGTTATGACTGTTATTGTTAAGATGCATTTACATATACAGTATAGGTGTTTTCTGTTGTTGATGTAATACACAAATAAAGGAAATGTGGACCACTGTAGCTGTAGTTTAGGTTCACATGAATTTCATGTGTTTTTTTTTCTCCTGGACTATGTCAGCAATTGAAGAAGAAATGTCAAATCTTAAATCTTTAAATTTAAGATTTTAAGATTAAATGCATTTAATTGTTGGTCTTTTGCAGACTGGCTCCTGGTTGTTTTGGTGGTCCTTGGCTTCTTTCTGCTGGTCCTCTTGATTGGGATTTGCTGGTGTCAGTGTTGTCCACACACCTGCTGCTGTTATGTCAGTTGCCCCTGTTGCCCGGATCGCTGCTGCTGTCCACGAGCATGTAAGTATCAAACGGAAAAGCCAATAAAATTGTGCATAACTTTCTTTAACCACATTTATTATTACTGTTTAATCCCATTTTAGACTCAAATGCGTCTGTTCCATTGAGTATCAGTGCATTTTGAGATCATAATTTTAATAGTACAGCGTACAATTCACTATAAGGAGAGTTCTTGTATGCCAGCTTGCACAAATTTGTGTGTGGGTCTTTTTTTTTGAGGGGGGGGGGGGGTTGAATTTTTTTTCATTGATGTATTGGTCACATTGTTTTAGTAACAGTGATTTTATGTCACTTGGTTTCACTATGTCTGTTTCACACACATTACACACAGTTAGATGGTGGGAAGTGGATGAGCATTCAGCTTTAAATTTATTGCAGGAAGCCTGACCCCCAGAGGCTTTATTAATTAAATTTCCATAACTATGTTTAAAATGTAAATATGATCCTCAAGCCAGGAAACGGTTAACTTTAGTTTGGTTTCCTATCGAGACAACCCTGAACAAACTGGAGGGGAAAGGTTTTGGGGGTGCCTCCTAGTCAATTTTGCCTGTTAGCAAAAGAAAAAAAAATTTAAAAAGAGAGAAAAGAAAATGACTGTGAGCTTATTTTGTGGTGGGAGCCTATACTAATAAATCAAACAGAGGAAACATTTTGACAACTTCTCTTTTAGTAGAGTGCGTGTAATGCTCAGCCAACAGCATCATCTTGTTAACATATTTTAAAAGCTGGACTTCAGGTACTGAAATACTCAACTGGAAAAGTCATTTTCTTTTAGATTTTTTTTAAAAACAAGTTTAAGGTAATGCATTACTGTTTCAGCCCTCATTTGCATGTTTGTAAGCCAGACTGTTTTCCCCTCCAGTGGGCATGGTTTTTAAAGTACACTGACTCAATGGGAAGTTGGGGTATTTCCTAAAAGGGTTAACAGAATACCTCTATTTATTTAATGGAAAGACAGTAAACTATTATCTGTTCTGTTTTAACTCTCAACAGAAAAATCACAAATTTTAAACTAATAATTTTACAGTCTCCAGCAGTTGATGTCATCTTTCACCAACATGCTTAAAACCAACTCTGTTCCATTGTCTTGCAGTGTATGAGGCAGGAAAAGCAGTAAAGAAAGGTATGGGGGATCAATATGCTTCCACCCTCTATGCTCAGAGTATGTATGGTCAGCCACCATACATGCAGCCTGGTATGCCTCTACTTCCTGTACCTAATGGGGTTGGAGCCCAGCTGCCTCAGAGTGGTTACGGTCATGAATATGATGGTGCTAGCTCAGGTAGGTGATACAAATTACAAACCTGAAAGTTCACAATGATTACTGTCTGTTGCAGTTTTCATAATGTGTTGTACTTCTGCAGCCATGAGTAGGAAAATTCAGTTAACTGTTGAATATGAGTTTCATAATAACAACGCAGAGATTAGCTTTGTGGAGTGCTTGTTCAAATTTGCTTTGTTTTTGTTCTCTATGTAGTGGGACACGGCTCCCAGGTACCTTTGCTACGTGAGCAAGACCGAGGGGACAACAGTGAGTAGAGTGTGTGTGTTGGGGGGAGGAATTAACCCACCCACACCCAAACAGTACACTGCGGTGTGAATGTTTTTTTTTGTTTATGTGGGTGGGGTAATTTTTTTTTCAGTATTATCTCTCAGATTTGAGGAATTCCCTCACTATATGTGGTAAATTATGAATATAAACCAAATTTAAAGTGAGAAGATACATTTAAAACCTCACCTCACCTAAAACTGATTCTTTGCATTCTTACTCTCATCTTACTTTGATGTGGTTATGTTCACATTATGTGTGCATTTAAAAAAAACTGTATTTGTGTGACACAGCTGCTTAGTCTGTTCACATTTTTTTATATCCGTGGATATTTGTGTTTGAAGTTCTCTTTTAAATGTAAAATTGATAATTTGATTTTGTTGTATACATTTATTAAACATTTTATTATATTTTAGGATTTTATGCATCTACTTTTGGAAGAGCTCAAATATCTTAACACCACTTTAAATCTGTAGAACACCTTTTGATGCATATTAGCTTAGCATGTTGCTAGGGCAGTGTGCTTCATCTACTTCGTTCAGGTCTCACTGTTGCATGTCTGTCTTTATACATAAAGTTATATGTAAAATATAGATTAGCAGTGAATTGTATCTAATGCAAATAATTTTGTTTTCCATGCGCTGAGAGCAGAATTGTGCTGTCAAAGCTTATATTTACTCTAATGTTGCAAAACTGACAAAATTATAAAGATTTTATAGTTCTCTTAGTTCCTCTAATAGCATCATGCTGACTTTGGCGGTTCTTCACCCAGAAAAAAATATCACTTTTGGTAAAAAGGTTTTGTAAACAAAACATCATTGTTGATTATACTCTTAATCAAATGTCAATAATTTACAGCTTCTCATAAACAAAGCAGCGCATATGAAAGTAAAAAAAAAAAAAAGTATGACAAGCCTGTGCAATAAAGGGATTTCAACTTGTCACAAATATGAAAGCATTTTTTGATGGTTTTGATAAGAGTATGCAAATATTGAAAGAAGCTGAAATCATTCACTATATTTGAACTTATTCTCCTCACTTCAGCTCGCAGTGGTTTTCGAATCCAGGTGGACCCTGACGGGAACGCAACGCGTGCCATTTACTATATGGAGAGGGAGCTTGCCAATATGGATCCATCCAGGCCTGGCAACTATCAGCGCGGTGAGTAACTGATTGCTTCCTATTATTCCTGTGTGGCAGACTATATTAGATTCTGTGGCTGGAAGTCCTATATACATTGATTGGTTGAATTTTGGTTTGGTTTTGGTTTTCTTTATTAAACAGGGATAATATATATTAATACATGAATCATAAAAATAAAAATAACTGCAGATAAAAATCTTAACTTTGGTTTTCGTCCTCACAATTTGGTTAAATAATACAGTAGATTATGATCGTTGAAGCCAACTGAAAGTCGGATAAATGTAAATGCTAAATTAACTCCAAGATTTTCTGTCTGACATGAGTCTGACACAATTAAGCCAAATGGTAAATATTCTTTGTTTTGTTTAATTAATTATAATACTAATAGTTCTGCTCTAAACTGATATAACTGTCTATCTAATAGTTTTAATGGACTGATAATATATAATGGTCATATAATTTAAGAAGACCATTTTCTGTCTGAGAGAGAGAGAGAGAGAGAGAGAGAGAGAGAGGGGGAGAGAGAGAGACAGTGTCAAGATTTTTGCTTTGTTAGAACAGACAGAGAGAGACTGCTTGTCTTACTCTGGAATTGTGGTTGTGATGGGGAAAAACCAGTACGTGATGTCATGTGTTTCCTGTTTCATTTGTCATTACCACTTTCCGCACTTGTGGTTTGTAGCTGGTAAATGTTACCCAGAAAACAATATGTCACAGGAACAAATTTTAACATTCTGCAGTCATGTACGTGAAAACTGACTGCATTTAGTAATACAAAATAAAATTACCGTATTTCCCGGACTACAAAGCGCACCTGAATATTAGCCGCACAAGCTAAAATCAGGGGAAAATCCCGTTTTGTACATACATTAGCCGCACCTGACTAAAAGCCACAGGTGTTTCAATGTTGACTTATCATATGTAAGAGAATATGCACAAAGCGAATTGTCAGGAAAGAGATGGCTGTTTGGAGACACTTTTATTAATATTTTGAAAAAGAAGTTATGGGTACATATTTGCATAACTTTTTAGGTATATAAAAAAGTAGCGGTAATTACAAGTACAAAACATGTACTGTGCTTCATAAAAAGAGTTAAAATGTAGTACATAACAATAACCTACAGGACACCAGAAAAATAGATTCAGACTACCTTTTAGGCTCAGGTGTAGTGACACAGCTTTAACAAGAAGAAAAGTCAGTCATTCACCACCATCTTTCTCTTCTTCCTGCGCACTAAAACCACCAAAGTCCTCTTCTCCAGTGTCGGATACGAACAGGCTCAGGGTGGCTTCGTCATCCACTCCATCCACTCTCAGCTTCTTTCCTTCGTTGTCACTTTCAAAACCAAAGAAATCCTCGTTGTCAGTGTCAGAGTCGAACACCCTCAGAAGGGCCGTGGCGGTGTCCTCCTCTCCATCATGCAGCAGTCAAGCCCTTCGAAATCCGTTGGTGATCGTGGATGTTTTCACACTTTTCCACGCTGTCAGAATCCACTGGTGGAGTTGGGCATAACTTGCTTTTTGCAAGTTTATCGCCGCTCATCATCCACGCCTCCCACTGAATGCGTAGCGCTACTTTGAAGTTTGTTTTTCGCGCTACTTCGTACGGCACTACGTTGTAGTGTCGTACAACAGCGGAACAAACAAAACAAATCCTCTTACGATATCACAAAAATCATGGACAATCCATAGAAAAGCTGCACCTGACTAAAAGCCGCAGGGTTCAAAGCTTGTGCAAAAAGTAGCGGCTTATAGCCCGACAATTACGGTACATAAATTACAACAATTGTTACTGATTGTGGCGCATTGATAGCTGCAGAGCTTTCATGTTGTTACTTTTCTGATCCTTCTACTAAACTTAATTTTATTTCGTCTGACCTGCATTTCTTTTTCAATTTTCCTGTCTTAGTGGACAACATGACTGAAGTCAGTTCCTTGCACGACAGTAGTGGATCTGAGCCTCGAAACCGTGGAGGTCGTTCCCAGCCCCCGCATCTCCCCACAGTGTATGACCATGATGAAGCTATGAGCACCATCAGCAGCGTTTCCCAGCAAGGCCGCCGCCGTGATGATTACCCGCAGCAAAGAGGTTACATGGAGAACCACGTACGTTCCCGTTCGATGGACAATCTTGACGATATTGGACGGCGATACCCCAGAGACGACTACCCACCACAACGCCGCCCAGACTCCAGAGGAGGAAGAGGGTGAGTGTTAGTTTCTCGAGTAACCTCCTTGTTGCCATCATCACATCATTTAGCAGTTTTTTTTTTTTTTTTCAGCATAATCTGTACCATGTGCAGCATCATTGAAGTTTCACAGTAATTGTCTTAGTGTAAAGATGAACCATGTACATATATCTCTCATTACAGGATCATTTATTTACCATTTCAAAGTAAAGAGAGACATGTGCAAATTGTTTAACTGAAATGTTCAGTCACCCACACATAGTGTCAGTTCAACCGCAACCTTTCAGTATCACAATGTTATCACTTTATCAAACTTAAATATATAAGAATAAATTAGATATCGTGGCACAGAAATTCTAGCAGGTCTTGTGTCATTTTTGTTCAAACAATCAACTATGTCTGCCTAGTTAAGCCTTGGCTCAAGGTAATTTCCAAATGTGTTTCATCAGAGTGAAGGGAATTGTAAACTAATTTAGCCTGATGACAAAGTGCAGCTGATAAATTTGCCCTAGTTTTTTTTTTTTTTGTGGTTTACATCTTCAGTGATGCATGTACTTTCCACACAAGCTCACTAAAGAAAGGATCCATATTAGCATATCACACCATTTACCTTTCGTCATCGGCTTGATATTTGAAGATATGTGCAGCAAGTCATTTAGTAAAGTTTCACAGAGATTTCAGACATCACTGTTAGTCATAAGCTCAAAATTTATTTCTTTGTCGTGTTCTCAACACTCAACACCTTCATCGCACTAATTGTTGTTGGACCTTGGTACCCAATCTCAAACTTGATGTCCTTCCCCCCCACCCCCGTCCATAGCATATGTGTTGTACCTCATTGATCTCTAGTTGTGATATCAGTTGCCTCTTCCAGATGTTACACTGAACTACTAGTTGTTTCACAGTTAGTCTAGATGTCAGGTATAGAAGATTCCATAATTCCCACATCTTCTTCATGTAACCTCTTCTGCTGGGATTGTGTAGTAGCATTCCGACAGCTCTGTGGTCTGCACCCTTGTACCTTCATGCTCCTTTGTTCTTTAAGATGTAATGTATATATTTCATATGGAAGCTGATATTTAAATAAACACCTAAATTCTTTTCATATATGAGAGATGTGGAGGGGTCTGGAGAAGGCATGGAGGACATTATCTCTGTAGGTTGATAATCGTCATTTCCATCAAGCGATGTGGTTGGTATCGTTTCACTCCTAGCACATGATCCAGTCTAGTATGTATACCCAGTTCTGTATACAGATCTAAAGTTTTCCTTTAGTTTTTTTTTTCTTTTTTTGAGCAAAGAAGATATTTATATGTAATGTTGATAAGACATACGGACATTTGGGAACCATAACCTCCATCCCATGTGGAGTCACAGTATCATGAGTAGTTAACCTGTTACCAATTACAGATGCAATGTTTGGTTGTAAACATCACCTGAACTTTAAAGTGAGACTCGGAACACGACAGTAGCTGAAAACAGTTCAGCAAATTCAATGTGCTGTTTTGTGTTTCTTTAGCTCTGATGATGGGTGGAGCAGCAGCGCCCGGAATGGCTATGATCGTGACTATGATGACCGCAGACGTCGTGACTACTCCCCCGATCGCCGGAGAGGAGAGGGTGGAGCCTACGGGGATCTCCCAGGACGGCGCAGCCACAGTCGTGACGATCTAATGGATCTGGAGAGGGATCGCCGGTATGGTGGTGGTGCAAGGGGCGGGCGTGAGGATTACGATGACAGTTTTCTACGAGAAGCCATGGAGAGGAAGAGGATGGGTGAGCAGCAGAGGGCGCGGAGCCAGGAGCGATTGGACAGCGAAAGCGACCGCTCAGATCGGGGGAGGGGGGCACGTGGGGCACCTCCACTACCTGTGAACCCACCCTCTGGAAACCCTGGCCGGCACAATGACTACCCGCCTCCACCACCACCGCCTTACAGTGAAGATGAAAAGAAAAGCAACCTCCGCAAGGTGAGTCACAGAAGTTGAGATTGCTGTAAGTGTATTGGTTTGATGATAATCTATGTTCTTACTTCTTATGAAAAGGCAAAAGTCAATACTGAAATTACTCTATTAATACATCTTCAGGGCCAATGACACATTGCTTGTTTTTGATCAAGAGAGTCTGTTTTAGTTTATTGGGTGAGCTAATGAGTTTTCTTGTTTTGCAGAATGGAGCTGTGAGTCGGGAGAGCCTGGTTGTGTGAAATAAAAACCTAAAGAGAACAAAGTACGACAAGGATGCAGCATTGATCTTTAAAAAAACAAGAGAGCGACTGTAAATATTTATTGCACTGCTAATTTGTTATGTTGATTTAAAAATGTCATAATTAGTCCTAAATGTGATTGTATGCTTTTCTAACATGGACGAGGTTTGCCTTTTCATGTACACAATATTTTGGCTGCCACAAGTGCCTTACAGTGTACATAATTTTATTTTTAGATAGTTAAAAATATCTCATCTCAACAATTAAACATATTCAGAAGTTTTATATAGTTTCATTTAGCTGATGCAGGTATTAATGCAGTTTTATGGATGTCTGTTGTTTTTGCATTTGTGAAAAGTAAAGTGACTTTTTTATATGAATCTGTGTGCATTTAAAGGAATTTGTCTAGCTTTTTTGTTATTTGTCGTATTATTGTGTTCACTCGTTTTAGATTCCTCGTGGAACAAAATACTCCAGAGACTTTCTAACGCTAAATTGCAATTTTAACCTTCAGTATGTTGTACATAGGCATCCGGAAAAACATCTTACTGCAAATATTCATTTTGATGTGTTGAAATCTAATTTTAAAATAAAGATCTTCTTGCCAGGCCACATTGTTTGAGCTAAAAGTGTTTCACCACTAGATGCCACCATCTTATGTTTTATGGTATGCTGAAGCAGTGATGCTGTTTTAATGCAGCATTTTCTCTGTCCAACAATTATTAATTCCTATTAGATTTAGAAATGTTAAGACTTTGATCAACCTTGCTTGTTGTTCAGTAAGAGATGATCATATTGAGATTATTATTTATTTGTACCATTGTGAATTTAGTACTGGATAAGTATTTTGGTTTCTCCCTCTTAAAAGAAGAAATGTTAAAAACTATCTTCTTGGTCATTGTTTTTGTTACGATATATTGCTACAAACAGAAGCAAAGGTACAGTGTAAACGAAACATCATTTTGTTTTTTAAAGAAAAAAGATATAGAAACATGATTTAAGATCATACCAGTGTGTGTGTGTGAGGGACCTATTCAAACATCACAAATCACAGTGTTGAATAATAATCCAGACTTTAGTCACTGCCTCCTTGACTGTCTCAACATAATTGAAATGTAGACTTAATAAAGATAGGATTTATTTCAGAGGTGTTGCGTCATCTTTCAGATATGGTATTATTTCAGTTGCCAGTGGCTCCTCTGACGGTTGCTAAATATAAGTAAGAATGTCTGACTTGTAGGGGCATACTATAGGTTTAACATAAGACAAGTGTCAAGTTTCAGTGGTCTGCTCTTAAAGTGACGCAAGCTGGGGGGGTGTGTTTTTTTTTTGTTTGTTTTTTTTTAAAGCCAGTCCGCAGTCTTTGCCTCCTTCACCTAAAAAAAGATTTCACTACGAGTAAAAGGTAAGAAGACCAAACCAACTTTTATGTCAGATCACCTGAATAGATTCTATAAAATAATATCCCTGTTCTACAGGTTTCTGGATTTCTGCCACTTTGTGTTTGTCCCTACTTCATCGGTGATGTATCCTCCTCACACTACATCCTCCTAGGTGTTCAGCAACACACTGAGGTTCCTTAAGGGTGTTTACAGTGGCCAAGGTTTGTGCAAATGATCCTCCTTTGATCACACAGTGTCAGATGTCAGAGTGGTTACGTGCTTGCGGCAAGAAGTCATGTTGAAATCTTAGTTGCCATATTTGGTCTCTTATCACTTAATGAGAAAATCTAATTCTGACAAGTAAACAATCTGTCACTCTGAATGAGAAGTGTTTTGATGCAATTTTTGCCAGGCCTTCCAACTTGGTGCTAAAGTTAGACAAGATCCAAACGCTTTGTGTAGGGTTTGTGGTGCTTTTGCTTTTTGCTTTTCTTTTTTCCCCCCAATTTTATTAATTGTGTTTTTTGTAAGGTGTCCTTGGGTTTCTGAAAGGCGCCCTCAAATAAAATGTATTATTATTATTATTATTAATTATTAGCTCTCTGTGACTGCATTATTAGTGACTCAGCTGCTGCATTTTCTACAGATTTGGTAATTTAAAAGTATTTTAAAACAGTGAGAATACCTAACATGTGACTGAGAGAGAGGCAGGGGGAATGGTGAAGATGCCAGTTAGTAAAGCCAACGCACAGTGAATAGAGGTGAAGAAGTGAGTGCAGGTAAGATTGAGGGAGTTGAGGGCAGTGTCAGAGTTAAGGATGCAAAGATTTTCAGTGGACGTGACCTCAATAGGCAGGGTGAGAAATGAGTATATCAGAGAGACAGCTCAGGTGGAGTGTTTTTGAGAGATAGTTAAGAAAGCAGGTGGTAGGGATAGAATAAGATGGATAATCTGCTGTGGGCCCCCCCACACAGCTGAAAGAGGAAGCACACATTCTAATGTGAAGGTGTTTTTTTGTTGTTGTTTTTAACTCTGCGAGGGAATCTTAAATCCAGAGAAAATCATGGATTACAGTTTTAAGGTAAGATCAGTAAACTCTTCTGACGCAATTGAGACTGCTTGCCTCAAGCAGCTAATTGAGCAATACGAAGTAATTTAAAGGTATATAAAACAGCACGCCCCTGCGGGCGGTTTATCCTTCAAGCTCGGGTCCTCTACCAGAGGCCTGGGAGCTTGAGGGTCCTGCGCAGTATCTTTGCTGTTCCCAGGACTGCGCTCTTCTGGACAGAGATCTCCGATGTTATTCCTGGGACCTGGTGGAGCCACTCGCCTAGCTTGGGAGTCACCGCACCTAGTGCTCTGATTACCACGGGGACAACTGTTACCTTCACCCTCCACATCCTCTCGAGCTCTTCTCTGAGCCCTTGGTATTTCTCCAGCTTCTCATGTTCCTTCTTCCTGATATTGCTGTCATTCGGAACCGCTACATCGATCACTACGGCCGTCTTCTTCTGTTTGTCTACCACCACTATGTCCGGTTGGTTAGCCACCACCATTTTGTCCGTCTGTATCTGGAAGTCCCATAGGATCTTAGCTCGGTCATTCTCCACCACCCTTGGGGGCATCTCCCATTTTGACCTCGGGACTTCCAGGTTATACTCGGCACAGATGTTCCTGTACACTATGCTGGCCACTTGGTTATGGCATTCCATGTATGCCTTGCCTGCTAGCATCTTGCACCCTGCTGTTATGTGCTGGATTGTCTCTGGGGCATCTTTACACAGCCTGCACCTGGGGTCTTGCCTGGTGTGATAGACCCCAGCCTCTATGGATCTTGTACTCAGAGCTTGTTCTTGTGCTGCCATGATTAGTGCCTCTGGGCTGTCTTTCAGTCCAGCTTTGTCCAGCCACTGGTAGGATTTCTGGATATCAGCCACCTCCTCTATCTGCCGGTGGTATATACCGTGCAAGGGCCTGTCCTTCCATGATGGTTCCTCGTCTACCTCCTCTTTCTTGGGTTTCTGCTGCCTGAGGTATTCGCTGAGCACTCGGTCAGTTGGGGCCATCTTCGCAATGTATTCTTGGATGTTCGTTGTCTCATCCTGGACTGTGGTGCTGACACTCACCAGTCCCCGGCCCCCTTCCTTCCGCTTAGCGTAAAGCCTCAGGGTGCTGGACTTGGGGTGCAACCCTCCATGCATGGTAAGGAGCTTTCTTGTTTTTATGTCAGTGGCTTCTATCTCCTCCTTTGGCCAGCCTATTACCCCAGCAGGGTACCTGATCACGGGTTGATGGCCCGGATCTTGTTCTTACCATTCAGCTGACTCCTCAGGACTTGCCTGACCCTCTGCAGGTACTTGGTGGTTGCAGCTTTTCTAGCGGCCTCTTCATGGTTCCCATTTGCCTGCGGGATCCCCAGGTACTTGTAACTGTCTGCAATGTTGCTTTCTGGTAGTTCAATCCCCTCAGTTCTGACTACCTTCCATCTCTTTGTTACCATCCGACTACACTTCTCCAGTCTGAATGACATTCCAATGTCATTGCTGTATAGCCTGGTAGTGTGGATCAGTGAATCGATGTCTCGTTCACTCTTGGCATACAGCTTGATGTCATCCATGTACAGGAGGTGGCTGACAACTGCTCCGTTCCGTAGTCTGTATCCGTAGCCAGTCTTGTTAATGATCTCACTGAGGGGGTTCAGGCCTATGCAGAACAGCAGTGGGGACAGAGCATCTCCTTGGTAGATCCCGCACTTGATGGTGACTTGTGCTATGGGCTTGGAGTTGGCCTCTAGTGTTGTACGCCACATCCCCATTGAGTTCCTGATGAAGGCTCTTAGGGTCCCATTGATCTTGTACAATTCTAGGCATTCCAGTATCAAGCTGTAGGGCATTGAGTCATAGGCCTTCTTGTAATCAATCCAGGCAGTGCACAGGTTGGTCAGTCTGGTCTTGCAGTCTCGGCTGGGGCGCACTAGTTCCTTTGAATGTAGGCAATCCGAATGATGTAGTTTCTTTCCACTGTGTTCCTGTTAATGACAAACTACAAATTTACCCTAAAGTACTAAAATATCGATATTTTAATGTGAGAATCGATTCTAGAACATAAATGATTGGTATCGGAGGAATCGATATTTCAGGATCGATCCGCACATCACTATGGCTGATATCCAGAAATCCTACCAGTAGCTGGACAAAGCTGGACTGAAAGACAGCACAGAGGCACTAATCATGGCAGCACAAGAACAAGCTCTGAGTACAAGATCCATAGAGGCTGGGGTCTATCACACCAGGCAAGACCCCAGGTGCAGGCTGTGTAAAGATGCCCCAGAGACAATCCAGCACATAACAGCAGGGTGCAAGATGCTAGCAGGCAAGGCATACATGGAACGCCATAACCAAGTGGCCAGCATAGTGTACAGGAACATCTGTGCCGAGTATAACCTGGAAGTCCCGAGGTCAAAATGGGAGATGCCCCCAAGGGTGGTGGAGAATGACTGAGCTAAGATCCTGTGGGAGTTCCAGATACAGACGGACAAAATGGTGGTGGCTAACCAACCGGACATAGTGGTGGTAGACAAACAGAAGAAGACGGCCGTAGTGATTGATGTAGCGGTTCCGAATGACAGCAATATCAGGAAGAAGGAACACGAGAAGCTGGAGAAATACCAAGGGCTCAGAGAAGAGCTCGAGAGGATGTGGAGGGTGAAGGTAACAGTGGTCCCCGTGGTAATTGGAGCACTAGGTGCGGTGACTCCCAAGCTAGGCGAGTGGCTCCACCAGATCCCAGGAATAACATCGGAGATCTCTGTCCAGAAGAGCGCAGTCCTGGGAACAGCTAAGATACTGCGCAGGACCCTCAAGCTCCCAGGCCTCTGGTAGAGGACCCGAGCTTGAAGGATAAAACCGCCCGCAGGGGCGTGCTGTTTTTTAAAAAATATTTTTTTATTTTTATATGTATATGTAAAATTGTAAAGTTTTTCATTCAATATAATAAACATCCCCACTTTTCAGACTTTTAATTATCTGCATAAACCATATTTAAACATCTGCCACCATTGTTTTAATTGGGATACACAAAACAGAACTACTTAAACTGCAAACCATATTACAGTTGTGATGCTACTCATGGTTTCTTTTCAATACTGAGATCCAGCTTTGAGAAAACCAGTTACATGCACAGTAATCTCAAGTGAAGCAGTTCAAGTTCATCAGATAGAGTCGCTGCATATTAGTAAAAGCACGCAATATAAATGTGTTATAACTTGTTTATTTAAGTACTGTGACAAAGATAGCTACAATGGAGGTAAGAAAAGAACAAAACATACATTTGCTAACCAGGAAAACAAAACGTGTATATATATTACAACCCACAAGAAACAACATGTGGGCTAATTTATTGGTCAAAATGTAATTCCTATGCAGAAAATGCACAACTTACTTTGACTTTTCCGCTTTCTTTTTAGGTCTTAGTGCATTTTAACATGTGTAACTTTACATGTTTTAAATTATCTTGATATTCTTTCTCATATCTATGAAAAAGTGAGCATTTTGTAGCCTGTTTTAAATGTTTTTCATGCTCTGCCTGTGTTCTGTATCTCCAGAGGTCTTCCAGAGGCAGTTGGCTGGCATTTTTGTCTAAATCCAATAAGCAGAATATTCATATTACACCCACATCAGGCACACTTGACATGGCACTAACAAATGATGCTAATGTGCATTGTTTGTTATATGTACAAAATGCTCCGGTGGAGAAAACTCTGAATTTTAATCTCCATTTATACCACTTCACTACCAATTTAGTAATATTTGTTACACTGTACTCTTCAGACACATCATTTAGTAAATATCTGGTCTTCATGAGTCCTGATAGATGATCAAAGGCAAAGACAGTAGCAATCATCCGTGCTACACATCTGACACAACTCCTCTAAATAAAATAAGGCTCAGCTGGCTGGTTTGTGAATATTTGTGAATGCAGTTGCAGTACAGTTACAATCATTTAAGTCATTTAAGTTGCTTTGTAAGTTTTTGTTTTTTGTTCTTCCTGTGGTAATAACTACATTTTACTTTACTTGCCACGGTCTTTTGCAGCATCATAACTGGAAGGGAAGCAGGGGTCCCACTGTTGATAGGACAACACAGTTTGTAGAGCAACCTTTTGTTCACTTACTGTTTCGACCATGCTTTCTTGCGCTGTGAGGGATTATCACTGATGCTTTGGATGTCAAGGACACTTAGTGGCTTAGTCAACTTGACTCAGTGGTTGGCCTGTTCGCGACCTGTCTGATAGTTTGACCTATCCTGTTTTATGCTCTGTTGACCGTAATGTTGGCGATTTTGCCATATTACCATATCTTAACCCTCTACAGCATATCGTTGCCCTGAGGCAACAAACCACATTTTCATGCCTTACACTGGCCCTTCAAAAAAAAAAAAAACACTGTTTTTTTTCCTTCAAATAATGCTACCAGACACATCTCTATCCAATAAAATGATGAGTTGAAGGTGGTGTGATGTTCATTTTTGGGGGGGAGGACCCCTTTCTGCAAGCTGCACTACATGAGAGACATCTCCATTAGGAGGCACTATTTTACATGTTTATAGTGAAATAAATGTATATTAAAAATACTTGTATGTGCATGAATATGTTAAGAAGCATATTTGATTGTTTGTTCTACTTTTTAAAATTTATTTATACAGTAAAACTGTTAATTTTCATTCGTTGCCTCAAGGCAACACTGTGCAGTTAGCCCAAGTTTTTTCAGGCAATATAATGCATTTGCATATGTGTGTAGAGATGTGTTTGTGTGCATTTATATGATCATAGTCAATTTTTTTTTCATTTACAATCTACTCATAATTACATGACATGGACTTAATACCTTTTATGGAAGGAAACCAAGGGAATGTGCACTTCCTTTCCTCAGAAAGTGAGAAAAGTGAGCTTTCAGGGAGTGACATTGAAGTAGAGGAGTGGATCCCTGAATGAGATTTGCGGGACACTTAGGAGTTCAGGGGTCAGGGGTCAGTTGGTAAAGTAACTGTGTCTGTGTGTGTGTTAGTGCCCACATAGCAAGCAGGTCTGGCCAGGATCTGGTATCAAGTCGGCACTGCTGGCTGACTTCTGGCATGATAAGACGTATGTCATCCAGATATGGGACAGGCCTGGCATAGATGGCATGCCATATCTGGCTTGATTGTGGCTTGGTGTATGTGGCCCAGGCCTACAGAAAACAGGTCTGGCCCAGATTTGGCATCAAGCTGGCACTTCTGACTGACTGGTGTTTTGGCAAGGCAAGGCAAGGCAAGTTTATTTGTATAGCACAATTCAACAACAAGGTGATTCAAAGTGCTTTACAGAGACATTAGAAACAAGAACAAATAAAAAGCATGATAAACTAGCAAATAAACTAACTAACTAATTAACAAACAAACAAACAACAGTATATAAAATCAAAACAGATAAAATCAGAACAGTAGATAAAATCAGTAGTTAAATGTAAGTTTTGAAATTTAAGCTTAAAGTGTGGATTTGGTGCTTTATTCAAATGCAGCTGAGAACAGGTGAGTCTTCAACCTGGATTTAAATAAACTGAGTGTTTCAGCTGATCTGAGGCTTTCTGGGAGTTTGTTCCAGATATAAGGAGCATAAAAGCTGAATGCAGCTTCTCCGTGTCTGGTTCTGACTCTGGGAACTGATAAAAGACCGGATCCAGATGACCTGAGGGATCTGGATGGTTCATACTGGGTCAGGAGGTCATTGATGTATTTTGGTCCTAAACCATTCAGAGCTTTATAGGCCAGCATCAGAACTTTAAAGTCTATCCTCTGACGGACAGGCAGCCAGTGTAAGGACCTCAGAGCTGGACTGATGTGGTCCACTTTTTTGGTCTTAGTGAGGACTCGAGCAGCAGAGTTCTGAATGAGCTGTAGTTGTCTGACTGATTTTTTAGGTAGACCTGTAAAGATGCTGTTACAGTAATCAAGCCTACTAAAGATGAATGCATGGACTAGTTTTTCCAGGTCCTGTTGAGACATCAGATCTTTTATCCTTGATATATTCTTGAGGTGATAGTAAGCTGACTTTGTTATTGTCTTAATGTGTTTTTCTAAGTTTAGGTCTGCATCCATCACTACACCCAAATTTCTCGCCTGGTTTGTGGTTTTTAGATGTATAGATTGAAGTTCTCTGGTGACCTGTAATCGTTTTTCTTTGGCGCCAAAGACTATTACCTCAGTTTTGTTTTTGTTTAGCTGGAGAAAATTGTGGCACAACCAGTCATTGATTTCCTCAATGCATTTACCAAGAGCCTGTACAGGGCCTCGGTCTCCTGGTGACATTGTGATATATATTTGTGTGTCATCTGCATAGCTGTGATAGTTTATTTTGTTGTTGTTTATAATCTGTGCCAGTGGGAGCATGTAGATGTTAAACAGAAGGGGTCCCAAGATGGAACCTTGGGGAACTCCACATGTGATACTTGTCTGCTCAGATGTGAAGTTACCTATTGATACAAAGTATTTCCTGTTTTCTACGTATGTTTTGAACCAGTTTAGTACAGTTCCTGAAAGACCTGTCCAGTTCTCCAGTCGTTTGAGTAATATGTTGTGGTCAACTGTATCAAATGCTGCACTGAGATCCAGTAAAACTAGGACTGACATTTTTCCACTGTCTGTATTCAGACATATGTCATTAAACACTTTGGTCAGAGCGGTTTCAGTGCTGTGGTTCTGTCTAAAACCTGACTGGAAGGCATCGTAGCAATTATTCTGTTTTAAGAAGTAACTGAGCTGTTGAGAAACTGCTTTTTCAACGATCTTACTTAAAAACGGGAGATTTGAGATCGGCCTGTAGTTGTTCATTTGTGTCTTGTCAAGATTGTCCTTTTTCAGTATAGGTTTGATTACAGCAGTTTTTAGTGATTCTGGAAACACACCTGATAATAAAGAAAAGTTGACGATCTGTAACAGGTCTGACTCTAAAGTCTTTGAGACCTTTTTGAAAAAACTTGGCAGAGTGTATGTCAACCAGATGTGTGCCAGGTCTGGCAATGACGCCACTGTTTATGCAATGGCATGTCATATCTCAGGTGGTAGAGCAGGTTACAAACTGATCGGAAGGTTAGTGGTTCGATCCCTGGCTCCTCCAGTCTGCATGTCAAGAGTGTGAATGTGTATGAATGTAGTTAGGAAGCACTCAGTTAACCGAAAGTGGGTGAATATGGCATGTTGTATAGAGCACTTTGAGTAATCTGGGAGAGTAGAAAACCGCAATATAAAAATCAGTCCATTCACTGTCTGAACAGAGTTTCGGCATGTTACTTTTGCACTGTTTTGCATGTTCTGGCACATGTTGTTATTACATGGCTTGATGAAGGTACACATTAGGATGAAACTGTTCTGGGCCAGTACAGGGCCAGCAGTGTGTCTACAACTGGCCCGTGGCTGCACACCACCTGCAGATGGCCCACATACCGCAAAGAATGATGGCCCTTTGGTGGCCCAGACCTGGTTTGCCAGAGGTAATCCACACATGGGCCAGGACAGGACCACCAGTGTGTCTGAAACTGGCCTTGTGCTTGCCCATGTGTGGGCCACCTCTGGCAAACCAGGTGTGGGCCACCAAAGGGCCGTCATTCTTTGCGGTATGTGGGCCATGTGTAAGCACATTGTGTGGGCCTGATCCAGGCCATACCAATTTTGCTGTGTGGGTGTGTGTGTGGTCGTGTATTACTTATTGTTGTAGGGACACAAATTTGTTTACACAATCACATTGTGAGGTCTCGCCTACTTTATGAGGACACATTGCAAGGTAAATCATTCAATTTTAGGGTGAAGGCTTGAGTCTGGTTTAGGGTAAGGTTCAGGCAGGGACTTGTGATGGATAGAGTCAGGATAAGTATCCATAAAATGAATGTAAGCTAATGTAATGTCCCCAAAAGTGATGGAAACACAATGTTTGTGTGTGTGTGTGTGTGTGTGTGTGTGTGTGTGTGTGTGTGTGTGTGTGTGTGCGCGTGCATGGGGTTAGGGTCAAATGTTGGATATTTTGGTGTTTTATTGTTCTGTGAAATGTTTACATTGTTTATTTGTTGTGTATTTATTTGTTCATTCTTGTTGTACTAATACAACTTATTATAGAATAACTTGGCATTTTACTACCCTTGTCGCACAGTGTTGCCTTGAAGCAACAAACCAATATCTGAGCCTAAAGCTCCCCTAAAATAGAGAAAAATATTTTTTCCCCCAAAATTAAAAAGTCATGCAGTAGAGGGTTAAGAAATCTATTTCACTGGCTACAGTGTTGTCATAACGATAGAAATGGCAGCCAAATTGTAAAAAATTAAAACTGAAAAAACAGAAACAATCTTAAATTAAATAAAATAATCCTCAGCTGGCCTCCCAATCACAGTTTTTTCTGTGCCAAAGATCCAATCTGCTGACAGAGAGAGCGAAAGAGAGGAGGGAGGAGAGAGAGCAGTGGAGAAAGCAAATGTTGGAGAGAGACGAGTCTCCTCAGTGGCGTCTGATCAGCTGATAAGGTAAGAGCTCTGCTGTTCTCTGATCTACAATTGTAAGCAGTCAGATCAGGTTTTTCAACTATGTGATTACTCTTTTTGTCTTATATCATATGGATTTGAATTTCTCACTTAAAAGACTTGGCTTTGCAACAGAATACCAGACAGTGAACTATTGTGGCAACTCTGCAAGGATACGTGTACATTACAGCAGTGCTGTGTATTTGATTGCATGGTATAATTATTGCATTATAATTAAAGGTGACCCTGTCACATTTTAGCAGGTTATCTATTTACATCTAAGTATGATACACAGGGAAAATTGGTGATATGTTCTGTTTGATATCCTTGCATTGTGTATTTCAAACATTTTGACCAAAAGATAAAAGAAAAAAATAAACCGCTGAGCTTCCCTATGTTCTTAACAAATTATCAGCTAATTATCATTTAATGTTCAATGTTTTTTTTTTCACGTTGGAGCCATGCTGTCCTTTTGCCTTTCAGTCATTTTAAACACAGTTTTAACTATCTGTAGCGTCAAGTTGATAGACAAATCCTGTTTAGGCGATTTCAACAGAACACAGACCCAAAAACAAACTTCAAACAAACAGTGACAGGTCACAGGTTACGGTTTCTCTTTTTTAAATCAAAGTAGCTGTCAATAATATGTCCAGTTTGAAAAAGTTAAAATTTTAAATAGGCGGATTTCCTAACGAGGGCCTGCATAGACACAAACCGAACATCAAGCACATTACAAATCCAAAGCCCCTCCATGACAGTTGGAGCACAAAATGGGAACTTAGGACAAATTTGAGATTAGGTGGACCTTTGGGAATAAAAATCCCTTGCAACACAAAACACGACATGTTGCAGCTCTGTATCCAACCTCCTAAATAGGGTCAACATCCCTTTAAGAATTGCTCATTTTCATTCTCACTGATATTGGCAAAATTGGCATTAATACCAAACCATTTACTTCTACTGGGAAATAAATGACAAGTTAAATTTGTGAGTTTCACCATCCTTCTGAGCAAGACTTTTTTCTCTTGGGACATTAACTTTGAGATTAAAATTCTTTCTGTTTATACAAATGAGAGGAAACTCAGTGCTTAAATACCTGAGCAGCTGGTACACTTTAAAACCGGCATTGCTTAAACAAAGTTAAATGCATTAATACCAGATATAAAACAACTTAGGTGAACATCTGCTAAGTGTAATAACAGAAACATGAAATCATCGTGTTTCACCAACTCTTCATCTATTTGCAAATGGTAGCTATCTGCTTCTGTCCAGTGAAGCGAAGAGAGACACAATGGGTCCATTCTCAGAGGCTTATTCGGTTACTAGTCTCTGTCCAGTACAACCCCAGCCCACACCCCCCCTCTATATTGCTCTCTTACCATGACACCCTCAACAGTTACACTAGAATGCTGTCAAAGTATGTCTTTGTGTGTTTGCATTATGTAGATTCTGGTGTTTTTTACTCTTAACATTGCTAAAGAGTTAGAGCATGTGTGGATTAGAAGTTTTGGCAGTAACACTGTCCACAAAAAGTGACTCAAGTTTTGGTTGCACACCTACTTTTAATCCCAAACTAAACAAATCAGCCCAATCTTGAGCTGCTTCTCTATGAAATCTCTAGCTAAGAATAACATTTTAAAACCTTTAACATGCAGGTGTTTAGTTTCTATGGCTCAAGCTGAAGGTGGCAGAGCCTTTCGCTTCTAATAAGAATAATAAATGTTTGATATGTCCAGACTCAAGAAGTGTAACAGTAGAGTGAGTGAAGTGCATCTGTGCACACTTACAAAGCCCAGATAAGAAGTCCAATTAACCAAACCAATCATAATCGCCCGTGTGGTTTAAACATGGGTGTACAGGGCTTTTTTATTAGTTCATTAAACAAGATGGGAAATCAAAGAGAACAAACCAGTTGTTGGAGGGAGATTATAACCATTATCAACCATTTACAAGTTAACTTGTTAAAGGAAAAAAGAATTCTTCACCATTTTTTGGTGGCTTTTGTGAAACAGGCTCCAGGATTACAAAAGTCAGAGTTTGCTGGAAATAAACTAGTTCCCATGACACGTATTCTCGCCATGTCTGAAATGTAAAAGTGCTCATAACTGAGCAGTCACAGCTGAATGGAAGGTGAAATGGCAGACGTCCTTGAGACAAGAGACGGTAATCTTTCAAATGGAGATGAGCTTTCATACTTTCAGACAGCCTTTCTGCAAAGCCACTCTTGGTTTGCATTTGCTCTTGCAAAAAGTAATCAGAATCATTTCATAAAAAGGTTTCAGGAAAGTTCAATTTCTGCCTCCACACATGGCCAAGTGCTGCATGCACCATGTGTGGATGTCTGACCTCATTTGAAGTGCTCACACCTCGACAACAAGCTTTTGTTCCTGAGATGGGGACAATCATTATTTTCAATGCCTCGAGATAATACTTGTCCAGAAAACCTAAATTTCATCATTTTTATTTTTTTCATCATTTTGGAAAAAAACTGTTAAGGAATGAATAAAATTATATTAAGATTAGAACGCAGCTTTTGACACTTTAAATTTGAAACCATCAGTTTTTGTCCATTTTCAGCCCGGCTTGTGGCCAGTCAAACTCGCTGAAAGGCACAAGAATTACAACCAAGAGAGAACAGTCGAACAAGAGACAGAGACAAATGAGCAAGGGCAGAGAAAAGGGGATTGTTGTGATTAAAAGACAATTATCTGTGCACATCGACTTCCCAGTGTTGTGCGGTGTCAGGCTCGAGCTGAGCTTGTTCTGTCCCAGAAGGCTTTGGGAGACAATGGCTACTGTGTTAGGGGGAGGGAGGAGGTTTGATTGCAAGGCTTGGGGCTTCATGACACGGTTACAGCACCATGCAACTGTCTAAACACTCGTAATTCCACATAGGCTTAATAATGCATTTTCTTTAATAGTAACAGCAGGGAAGGAGCAGTTGGCAGTTTTATAGGTCAGCTAGCATCACCATGCAGGTGTGCTTTCTAACTTGAAGCAACTTAAACAAGTTAACAGAAATGTGGTGAACTGACTTTGGACAAAACTTAAGCAGCAATAAAATGCTAATGTCACAATTTAGTTACCCAGACTGTCTTTATATTGCTGTTGCTTGTTATGTGTGAGGGTGGCTGAAAAGTTGCAAAGCAGAACTATTACACAGACTGCACAGGTAGAAAGGAAAATGAATGCGTTCAAAAACCACTGCACAGTGACCTCAGATCACTGTGTGGCCTTTCTAAAGGATATAGAGGAGGAGTCTGCTGTGTCCTTACTCACCAAGACAGAGGAGATGGATCTCACACACAAATCATCAGCATCAGCTCTATGGTAAGATGTAGGGGGAAAAAGCCAAGCCCAATAATTCTAGGGAAAATCAACGTTTAAACAACGTAGACAAGGTATGATGTCATAATTACTGTTTAATTGGCCCTAGTGCTAATTTCATGCCATATCAGGAGCATTGTAATTCCCAGTTTCCAATTTGTTAAGTCTCTTTTTTTATTAATAATAATTATGTATATTTTATTGATCCCCATGGGGAAATTGAACCCATTCACTCAGTGAAGCAGTGGGGAACCACTAATCTAGTGCCCAGGGAGCAGTGTGTAGGAACAGTACCTTGCTCAGGGGTACTTCAGGGTAGCCGTTCAGTGGATTCGAACCCCTGACCTTCTGATCATTGGGCCACTCTACCTACTGAGCTATCCCCACTCTTTTGTTAAGCTATTGCTTAACAAAGCAGTAGCAGACCCTTTAACATCTAAATTGTCCATATCTTAGACTCCATATATTCATTTTTGGACTTCATAGTTCAAAATAATCCTTGTGTTTCTTATACCCCCCTAAGCACAGCCCCGTAGGTCACAGCCCTTAGCTCATTTCTAGCTCATTTTTTTCTGACTGGCCGCCAACCAGCCACTCAAGCAAAAGGTTTGAACATCGAGTGGGTGGGGCTTCTGTACTTATAGCCAGCTGTGTGTGAAGACCATATTAGGGTATCGGTGCTTGCTGACATCATACGAATGCAATAGTAGGAAAAAACACTGTCTAAAACAGAGCCTGAATTCATAGCTTTTACTTCGTAGGGATTTCTTGTACATCCACTGATATTAGTGTTTGAAGCTTTGGCTCTGTTAAAAAGGAACATACACGATTCTAAGTGTATAGTTATTTATTCACGGGGCAAAGCATTCTTTATTTTTTCTAGCCTCTGACTGCTAGCGTTATTTGAGGTTTTTAGTCTCCATCAATGACAGGCTTTGAATGAGCCTCATAGGATTCCTTTCTCTTTTCACTCATACCCCTCTTATTCAGCCTCCCTCCCAAACTCATTTCCTGCCTTGTGCTACACTGACACCCAGAAAGAAGTGGATCGCCTCTCCATCAATCCAAAATGATCAAATATGCTCAGTTCCATCCAACCTAAACCAAGTCATCATGTTGGACAGAAAGGCCTTGGAGCTCAAAGTCTCACCCGTATTTGTCAGGGTGAGGTGGAACAGAGTGGCCCTTTGTGGCCCCATGTGTATTTATGAATGGCTGAGCCTTGGGGCAAAGCTTGGGAACAATGCTGCTACACTGAAGGACTCATTTTGAGATGGGCGGGGGGTGGGGGGTGTTGTTGGTGATGATGGTTGTGATGGTGGTGGTGGGCAGAGCACTTTATTCCCCACTGTTGGGGCTTGGTACAGAGGGTGGCGAGAGGTCTTGGTGGTGCGATGCTTTGCATGTGAGTGTGGCTGCTGAAGCTGCTCATACAGGAGCTTTTGAACGTTTGGAGGTCGACTGTGGTCACCTACACAGGTGAGGAGCAGTTTTTATTTGTGATTTTTATCCTCTTTTGAGGTTTTTATCTTTTCCTGAGAGAAAAAGCAACAGGATACAGATTTCTTCACATGGGGATTGAATTTTATTTAATCAGTCCATTAATCTGATTTTAACAATTTTGTTTTTTAAGGTCAAACACTTACGGACACGGTGAATGAGCGCTTGCTTGCGTGAGCGTTCATAAATGATGTGATGAGTGACCGAGGGTGTGAAAAAAGTGAGATGTGCTGTATGAATCACAAGTTAGACCAAGTTAGGTAATGAGTGTGTGTCTATGCATGTGTACACCTCTATGAGCGCTTGCGTGATTGAACGTGTTTGTGATGATGTGTAAGCGTGCATGGATGAGTGAGTGTGTGTGTTTTGAACATTAGCGGGGGATGCTAAAAGCCCAGCCAATTATTACTGGACAGATTTTACTGCCTGTGCCATTAGCACTGAGCTGTTCCTGCAAATGCCACAACATATTACGGTGTCTAATCAGACATGTGATGCCAGGTAGAAGATTCTTCGATTACACACCAAGCAAAACATTTTTACAAGTCATTTAACAGTAGTTTGGATGTATATGGTTTCTGTAATGAGACTGCGAGGAGCTGGAGTGATTCCTTGAATCTCAAAGAGGATGTTTTGTTTTTTTTAAGAGAAAAGTGGAAACAATCATGTTTAACCAAATGTGTTTCTCATATAATTCAGAGTGCTGCTTCAGGAGTTGAGGAGAGCATAATGTTGGTTAATTATATACCAATTAGTGATTTTTAAAGAAGATCGCAGAGCCACAAAGAGATATTAATTTATGCTAAATCACACCGGCTGTCAAGAAACATTTGAATTTCTCACCTTAAACTTTGTGACACTTCTAGGTGTAATGGATATGTGAAAATTTTGTCCTTCCAATTAAACTGTCGCAATTTAGAAATTTTCTGATTAATCTAAACTAGCCTGATTTTTACTAAATCCACACCTGGCATTTTATACACACTGTTTCAGGACATCAAGTCAAATGGAAGGTTTTAGGAAGCATTAAGATGGATTCACATATGCATTGTCTGTGTGGCTGAACAGGTGATGGCACTGTTTGTCGCCCCCTTTTGTTCAGAGCGGAAGGGAGAACGCTGTAAAGAGAGAAGGCCTGTGGCTTACCATCTGCACACAGGGATGGGGATTGCCAGTAGTTGGTTTTGCCAGGTAGCAGAGAAAGATAAGCTATTGGTGCTCCTGGTCTCTTAGTATGTTGGTGGTCTGCCAAATAAAGCTTGCTTTAATATCCTGTGCGTGTGTTTTGCTCTTGGTAAAAGCCTCCATTTATAATTGTAATCTATCTCTGTGTGTTGTTTGAGATGAAAGTGATGGTACACACCCACAAACTCATGCAAATACCGGGAAAAACACAGGCCATCTTTCTGTGGTTTCTCACTTTTGGGTATATGATACTGCCAGCAGAAGTTTCCTGCAAAAAACTTCAGATAAGAGTAAAGCATAGCTAAAATGTACCTAAACACTAAAATAAGTACATACATGATGAGCCTTATGTATGAGCCATACATAAGTCCAGTCTTTTACTTATGCCAACACTCTGCAGTACCTTGGACAGAATGTGTGACTGGATGTTGGCATATCTCAGTGTTTATGTTTGTATCTTGTGCACATGAGTGTGTGTGTGTGTGTGTGTGTGTGTGTGTGTGTGGTGCGCTGGGCTCATCGCAGCTCAGCGCGCCATGTGTGGGAGGGGGAGCAGCCATGTTTTAAGACCATCTGCTCTTCTGAGTATTTTAGTGGGAGCCTTAGCTTGTGGTGGATCAACGCGCGTCACAGGCAAGCAGCAAAGCACAAGCTGTGAGCGGGCCTGTTCCGGAAAAATTCCTTCAGTTTCTCACTTGGACAATGAGCAGTGTTCTGCACACAAGGTTCCCATTCTTTTTCTCTCTGTCCAAGAGCTCTGGTGATGCTCGTATAGATGTGGTGCAGACGATATTTACAATGAAAATGTTCTTCTTGGCAAAGCGGGGTGTTCGTGTAAACCTTTTGGTTTGTGTGAGCAATTTCAGTAATATAAAATGACTCATCAAAGGTGGCGTGGCCTGATTTAGCAGAACTGATTGTTTAGATAGCATCTGTATCCCCGAAGTGTGATGGGGAATAAATGATTACGTTGAAGTTTGATTGCCTCAGATATTAGAAAAGGACCTTTTGCACAAAGCATCACACAGATTAGATGAAGCTAAACATGTTTGATTACTGAGAGTTATCTTTTACATTTAAACTATTTTTAATTGCTTCTCTGTAAAGTTCCCTCTGCTTCTTTTTTGAGATAAATAAATAACCAGAGAAGAAATGTGATACATTTTAATAAGTTACCCTTTGAGTCTTTAATATGCATGCACTGTATAGGCAATGATTAGAGTCCCAGCAGCACAATGGAGCATGCTCAGCTTACAACCAGCACCAAGGGAAGCAGAGGAAGGTCGCATAGCTCCGCACCCCACACTGTGGAGTGTGCTGGCATGCCTTATGCTGCATGTGTGTGTAGGGGTTATGGCATGCTGTGCATTCATTTGTACATAGCTCCATAGCATCAATGCAACACTGTCTTCTTCAGACTCTCTCCAGTCTGTTTCTAGAGGGATTCCCTTGAGGTTATCCACAACTCCTTCAATGCCATGACTTGGCCTGTGGCTTAATGGCTCTTGAACAGTGACTCACTCTACATATAACAATAAGGGTGAGAAAAAAAACTTCCATACTGGAGAGACAACTTGCCTTTGTTATATTTATACGCTTGCACTACTGCCTACTAACATTCCTTAGTAGGGAAAATATTAATGCAGATTTGCACAAGGCTGGAAAGATCAATGATCATGCCCCAAGGACTCTTAATTTCAGAAATTTAAATTCATTTAGAGATGGTTTTCACAAATTGAATTGTGCGCTTTAGACTATTACTCTATGCTTTCCCACACACATCTGGAAAACGGTTGCATTGATTATGCAGTCATGGTGAACACAAATGAACCCTAACATCAAAGCGAAACTAACATCAAGTTTCAAGTTTCATGTTCTCCCAAAAGTTTAAATGTTGTTTTACTAAACCAATAATGAGTCATCTTTCCTTCACCAAGCAGCTTTGGCCCTTGTGTCTCAGTCACAACAACAAGTCTGTGTGAACAAAGTTCAAGAAATGTCAAGAAGTCTCAGAGGTTGAAGCATAATGTAGGCTCAAAGTTCAGGGCATCAAGGCACATAGGACAGTGCATGGAAGTGGTGGAAAGTAAAGGAATGCTGAGTGGGCCTGCAGTACACATATTCAGATCTGCCCACAACACATGTAAACCAGAGCTCACACAGACTCCTCTCTTCCCCTTCCCCTTGTCTGCTTCAACATATCTTTTTATCTCCATTTTCTATCCTTTCCCACAGACAGTGGCATCTGGGAAGCAGGGCAAGAAAACCAACTCGGGGAGAGCAAAAACAAAGGAAAGACGAAGAAAAAGTCAAGGCTGGGAGGCAGCAGGAGCCTGGTGCTGAGGCTGTTATGAGGTAAGTGTTTTCTGTGTGCATTGCGTGAGTCGTGTATATAAAAGTGTGCACACGTATGCTATGCTCTGTGCCAGCCATTTGTCCATCCCATCAATAAAGCCATTGTTGGTAAGGTTGGTGGTGGTGTCAGTGGCCCTGCCCAGCTGCTGTGCTCTATTCTCTCCTATGTTGCTGATGCATGGCCTCTCACCCTGGACACACTTACTTAGCTCTTGGCTTTTTGTTGCAGTGCAGATGTCTGAGGTTGATGCAACTTTGGAGAAAAGTTTGAATTGTCCCAGGCAACAGTGTGACATTATTGGCCAAGAATTCAAAGTCTGACCCTTTCTACAATATAGATATTTGGGTTTTTTGGTAGCTGAAATATATATTAAAAAAAAAAAGGTCCTCTCACTTACTCAGAGTTTATAATTTGCTTGTGCAGTTCTGAGACTGTTTAGGTTGACTTTCATCACTCTCAATAGCACAGCTTTCAGTTGCAGCAGGCAGCTGTTGTTTTTTTGTTTTGGTTTTTTTGCTAAAAAAAGTTTAAAAATCCCTCAGCTTTACACCACACACAATTTGCATCAAGTTGGTTAGCATAGTGGACAGCAGAGTGTTTAGAAACTGAAGAGTAATTTCCCTCAGGACTAGAATCAAAAACATAGCTAAACAAGAGACACCATTGGGATTACATTTACCAGGTGGCCAGAAAATCTAATTCAAATGATTATGCTAGTTTACCAGAAATGAAAATGATTAAATATTTGGTAACAACTTCATGATAATACTGTGTTCCCAACCTGGGTCCACTGCTTCCAGGTGCCCAAAATAACCAGATACGGTAGGTTTAAAGATCACAGGCAAATTTAAATATAAAGTGTAAAAATAAAATTACATCCTCATGCTCCTAGGAATTTGTGACTGTGACTGACTAATTATTGGACTGCATGATAAGTGGCACATCCAGTGCTTTTTTCAGTGTAAAATCAACTGAATTTTCCCTTCTCTCTAACAACAAGGCTAATATTGGTCAAGGATTCTCTGGGGGATGTTGGGATGTGTTAATCACGAAGCTCTAAAACACAATCCACTCTCAGACCCGCCATCTGCACACACCGGCTGCTGCATCGTGAGGCTGAAATCCGCTGCTTCTCCTTCTACAGGCATTTATTCTACGTCCAAACTAACCGTCATTATACTGGTGTACATCTCATTTGTATGCCACATTTAGACAAATAGATTTCTTTAGGAATAAGAAAACAACTGTGAACTCAAAGTAAATAATACAAATATAATGGCATTATATTGCACTTTGGATTGTAAATGAGTGAATTATGATAATTTCAGAGTACATTGCAAGCATATGAAAACTCCAGGCTTATGAGAAACTGGCTATTTATCATCTCAGAGAGGAGCAATATGCAGACATTATGGTGCATAATTTAATGTAAAAGCCTCAATATGGGGGTCAGAGCACATGCCACTTTTACTGCATGGCATCTTCCTTCCCTCTCTACTATGCATCTCAACAGCGTACTGGAAAATAAAGGCAAATATATCTAAAAATAACAGAGAAATAGTCCAACAAGCCTTTATTAACATGTGTTATTACATGTCAACATGACTATTTCAGTTGAATTAGAAAGGGTAAGATTCAGTAATATGAGCTTTTTCTTGCAGTCTGTTTCCTTTTTTTTGAGTTTGATTGCTGTTTGGTGGTGAATTTAAGGACAAAGCATTTTTTATTACCTTCTGAGCACCACAGTAATGGGATGTATATTTGAATTCTGACCCCAGTACTCGAAATGGCCATGATTTTATTAGGATATCAAACCTCAGCTATTTTTGCATTTGCAGTGCAGGTATTGCCAATAAAATAAAAATGACAGATTGAATTTATATAGAAATATAATAATAATAATAATAATAATAATAATAATGATAATGATGTATACTTTATTGATCCCCATGGGGAAATTACGCTCTCTGCATTTGACCCATTCACTCAGTGAAGCAGTGGGAGCAGTGTGTAGGGACGGTACTTTGCTCAGGGGTACTTCAGGGTAGCTGTTCAGTGGTACTTTAATATTATTCATTAGAGCTCATAATAGATGTGATGAAAATTTATATGGACTGATTTATTTCAACCTGAGGGTTGATATTCCAGACTATATAGTGAGCAAAGGAAGTAAACAACACAAACAGCTTGATTCTTCTGTGGTAATGTGCTTTTGTTTCTCACTTTTTCATTATCTCACTTGTTTTCATACGCTTTGATAAGTGAATATTGTCTATTCGGATTGATTTGTGGTACAGCACAGAAAGTACCAGTAATCCACTAATGACATGATGTGTGGTGACTGGAGTTTGGCTTTGTGTCAAGGCTCAGGAAACAGTGAGAGCCATTCACTGAATCGGCTTACGTATGGCAACCATAATGAGAGTGACTCTACTGAGGGGGAGCAAACAGGTGCTGACTGATGCTGTGTTTGTGTGACTTACTATTGGTCTGTGCAAGCGAGGGGGCTGCGAGTGCTGTAATCGCCTGGCAATGCTGATGTCACTGGTATTTTCTTTCTTTCTTTCTCTCTTTCTTTCTTTCCACAGAGAAGGAGGCTGTCAAGCTGTCTGGGTGTGAGTGAACACCCTCTAGTGGAACTGCTGAAGATTTGTTCTCAGAGGTTCCATTCATTTTAACCATCCGTATTTCAAGGTAAAACCACAGTAGTTCAAAACAGTAATACCTATTTTTACTTCTTGTATACGAGGTGCTTTTTCTTTCTAAGAATGTTCACACCACAACCCAATCTGATAAAAAGCCAAAACTCTCCATATGAGCAGTTTTCAACTTGTGACTGAGCCTTTGCAAGCAGCACTATCTGCACTTAATATACATATTCATAGACATAGCTCAAGTTAGTGTTAGCTCTGCATCTTTTAAATGTAGGACATGACAGAAAGGACGTTGACATTATTATATTTTTCTATAGTATTCACAGTATAGTAAGAAGGAATGTATTATCTTTTTGGATGTTAATGACACTTTTCAGTCCGTATACTGTAACGTGTGGTCCATGTTGCACACTAAGTATTGCAGAAATGTCATGTCATGTTTTGTGCCGGACAAAAAAGTAAAACCTGTGGGACTTTGATACAACTGATACTCTGATCTTTGTTTTTCTTTGTTTTACTGAAAAGTTCCACATTGGGGTTTTTGATAGAGGATTGCTATGATATACTATAAAACCAAGAAACTGTGAAACATTAAGAACATCTTGAATTTGTTTTTTAGAGGCCTGTGCGGCGTGTGAGTCATGCAGCAGCATCAGTGGTGGAAACGTGATATTTGTGTGTATGTGTATGTTTTTCTGTTGATGACTGACAGCATGGCGTCTGTTTCAGAGGTCTATGGTCCAGTATTGAGCAGAGACCATGTGGTGTTTAGAGCTGCTCCTACCACTGCTGTTGTTCATCAGTGGTAATAAATTCCTTTACTTCTATATTTTTATGATGATAGACAGGTAATATTCCTATGTGTATCCTGTATGTTGAAGAGTCCACTGAGCTTCTGTCTCTTCCCCCAGATGCCAGTTGCCAGTGGAATGTTTGGTTACCTCGGGATATCTCAGCCATGACAAATTCCTGTGTGGTCATCCCCTGCACCTTTATGTATCCGTCTGGAATAAGGCCGAGCCGTGGCATTCATGGTATCTGGTATTTTGGGCAGCCCTACCCACAACTCTTCCCTCCTGTAGTCTTTAAATCACGTACAGACGTTGTGCATGAGAGCTACAAGGGCCGAACCAAGCTGCTGGGAGATCTGCACCAGAGGAATTGCACTCTGCTCATCAACAACATTGGCACCGAGCACTCGGGGAGATACTACTTTCGTGCAGATCTCGGTGGAGCCAACATCTATACATACCCCGATTTCACTGAGCTCAAGGTTCTGGGTAAGTGACTGATGACAGGACGATCGGAAGTCGTTTTATAGTTGAAAATTTATAGCTATTAAAAAAGCCATAACAATCATATTTTCCTTTTATATTTCTGTCTCCAGATCAGCCCAACATCGATGTACCAGAGGAGATTGTTAGTGACGAGAGCTTGGAGCTTACATGCTATGCTCCTGATAATTGCCCAGACATGACTCCAGAAATCCAGTGGATGTACACGGACTACCTGCCCGACCCAGAATTCAGCACTGACCTCGTGGAAGAAAGCAACACAGCAGTCCTCTCCAACACCCTCACCTTCACACCCAGGCCCATGCACAATGGGCAGCTTCTAGGTTGCAGGGTCTATTACCCCAACACAACACTAGCCTATGAGAGGCTCATTTCTCTAGACGTCAAGTGTAAGTAAAAAAATAAAAACATCAAACTGAAAGACTGAAAAGCATTCCACTATGTTAGTATGGCTTCAAACGGGATGTTGAGCCTGACAGTTTGCAGTGAAATGAGTTGAAGTGGATCTTTTTCTCAGAGATCACAAAACTCAAGCATATCTTTATGTCAGAAAGTTGATTCTGGATTCAGTTTTCTGGGATTCCCTTACATGGATGATTGAACATGCAATAAGATATATTTGTATGGTTTAGAAAAAAATAACCGAAGAGCCTAAAATGAATTGTTAGTTAACACGGAGACATAGTACAGCTGATTTCAAAGGTGCTATGACAGTATTTAAGTAGTCACTGAGGATGACAAGAAATCAATAGCCTACGACTCTTTTTTTCATCTAAATCTCATGTATGGAATGACCTCAGATCAAGACAGCATCTTTGCAGTTTCTGTTCTGTTCCTATTGTGATAGATGAATAAACCTTCTTAACACTGACAAATCTGAAGTAGCAGTAATCCCACTATTATGAAATAGTACAAAATATTCCAGTTCAAATTACCAAAGTGTGAACTCTTATTATAAACTATTGTTCACTTCACTTTCGTTTCGCAAAAACCGATCTAAAAGTTGCTGAACCATTTCAGCTAACTGCTGACTAAAATTGTCACTAGCATGGTTGAAAACAATATCTGGTGCTTGTACAGGATTTAGTACAAAACATCAATCTGCATGTTTCACTTTTATTTAGATATAATTTGCTTTGAAGTCCCCTCAAGTTAAAGAGCTACCTTTCAACCTTTATTTGAGGGTGTAAATTTGTCGATTTGTCGATTTCTTTTATTGAAAAGATTAAATCATTTTTTAGGAGACAGTTATTCTGTGAATTGCAGACATCATTCGAGTTCTTGGAAAATAAATTCCCTGTTATATGTTTCCTGGCAGATGCTCCACGCTCTGTGTGGGTGAATGCCTCTTCAGAGGTGATGGAAGGCAGCTCTGTGACACTGCACTGTGAGGTAGACAGTAACCCTCCTGCCAGGATCGCCTGGATGTTTGGAGACCAAGAGCTGCTGTGGGACACAGCATCCAATGTTTCGCTCATGCTAGATGATGTGACACCTGCAAATGAGGGAATTTACACCTGTGTTGGGGACAATGGCTATGGCATCATGAACACCTCACTCTACCTGGCTGTAAAGTGTAAGTTTTTGAGATAGCAAATGACTCCCAACCCCAGCATTTGTAAGCATAAGTGAAAATCTTTTGAATGTCAACCCCCCGTGTGGATTCATAATACAGTTGATCTAAACAGGGACTCACAACAAGAAGTTATAGATGCTCAATGATTTCCAAACCATTGCCACTTTACTGATAAGATTTCATTTAATAACCACCATTAAAACCACAATAAAATGTCCTGGGAAATCAATGTATCTGGTCCATAGAGCTTAAATGTTCTTTTTGTTTTGGTACAAACATTGGGTGAGACAAGGCAAAAGTTTTGATATCACAATGTTTCAGCCAGTTCAACTTGCACTGCAATACTGCAGTAAATGAATGTACTACAAAAACCTGCTCAGAATCTGTACTGCATATTTTTAGATATATCAAAGTCACTGTTTATTTATTTAGGTCACTGTGTGTCCAAAAGGAAAAAAAAAAGATATTGTGGGTTTTATTTAATTTGGTGCCTTTGAAATGAAGAAGGATCTTATGTAAGAATTATAAGATAGAGGTTTTCTTATATGAATAGTAAACATAACAAATTCATTTTCTCTTCTTTGTTGCAGATCCTCCCCATGAGCCTGTGGTAAATGACTCCATTACAGTAGTAGAGGGTACCACTCTGGCCCTGCACTGCAGCACACAGGGAAGCCCAGCACCCACCCTCACCTGGCTGAAGGATGGGCAACTGGTGGGCACCATCACTGCGGATGAGCTGTCAGTGCTGACGATTGTGGAAATCACACCGCAGGGAGATGGACAGTACCGCTGCCTGGCAGAGAATGAGCATGGGAGAGCCAGCAGCTCCCTCAACATCACTGTCGAGTGTGAGTGCGTCAGTTTTCTGTATTATATTTTTAAAGGGAGTCTAAAACTAGGCCAAAGAATAAAGCATGATGGCAGCAAGAGATACGTTTGTGTAACCCTCCAATGTACGGTAATGTGCTATCTGTATGGTGAATTGCACTTTGTAGAATTCCACAAAACTTCTTATTTCCTTTGAGTAAAAACGTACTTTAACCTCCTAGGACCTGGCGTCCAAATATGTGGACATCACATTTTGGGTTATTTAGACCAAAATACTCAATTTTGCTCTACAAGGGCCTGATATCCACTTACGAGGACACTATACTGCTACTGTTCTATCAAAATTTTAAACGAATATCCTCATATGTGGCTTTTATTTTTCTTAAAAACAAAAATAAGGTTAAAAAAATCTAGTAATTCTTTGTTTTTACATTTATTGGGTCCCAATGTGATCGGATATCAAAGATAAATTAAAAATGCATGCCGTGGAAGAGTTCAGGTCTTAGGAGGTTAAAGGAAATCTTGACCAAAGGAGTATAATTTGTTACTAGTCAACAGCTATCTGATGTAATCATCTCTTGCCCTCCCTCATTAGATGCCCCTGTGCTTCTGGAGGAGTCAAAGTGCACAGTGGTGAGGGAAGGTGTCCAGTGTGTCTGCATGGCCACAGGGAACCCTGAACCCACTATCGAGTTCTACCTGCCTGACCTGAACATCACCATCAACGAAACAGACGGCCGGTACAACTTCTACACGCACACAGACGGGCACACGTCCACAGGAATGATCAAGCTACGGGAGAAAGGTGAACGGGTCGACAACGGCAGCCCTGCTGTCAACGTCCACTGCAGCATCTCCAATGCATATGGAAGAGAGAGCATACTACTGGAGCTGCAGCAAGAGAGTGAGTAGACAACTTTACTTAGTATTTAGTTTGACACTAAGTAATGTGTCACTATTATCACATCCTATTTAAATTGATATGACACTACACAGGGAGTGCAGAATTATTAGGCAAGTTGTATTTTTGAGGAATAATTTTATTATTGAACAACAACCATGTTCTCAATGAACCCAAAAAACTCATTAATATCAAAGCTGAATGTTTTTGGAAGTAGTTTTTAGTTTGTTTTTAGTTTTAGCTATTTTAGGGGGATATCTGTGTGTGCAGGTGACTATTACTGTGCATAATTATTAGGCAACTTAACAAAAAACAAATATATACCCATTTCAATTATTTATTTTTACCAGTGAAACCAATATAATATCTCCACATTCACAAATATACATTTCTGACATTCAAAAACAAAACAAAAACAAATCAGCGACCAATATAGCCACCTTTCTTTGCAAGGACACTCAAAAGCCTGCCATCCATGGATTCTGTCAGTGTTTTGATCTGTTCACCATCAACATTGCGTGCAGCAGCAACCACAGCCTCCCAGACACTGTTCAGAGAGGTGTACTGTTTTCCCTCCTTGTAAATCTCACATTTGATGATGGACCACAGGTTCTCAATGGGGTTCAGATCAGGTGAACAAGGAGGCCATGTCATTAGTTTTTCTTCTTTTATACCCTTTCTTGCCAGCCACGCTGTGGAGTACTTGGACGCGTGTGATGGAGCATTGTCCTGCATGAAAATCATGTTTTTCTTGAAGGATGCAGACTTCTTCCTGTACCAATCCAATCCAATCCAACTTTATTTATATAGCACTTTTAAAAACAACAAAGTTGACCAAAGTGCTTTCCAATAATAAAACAGAGATAGCAGTTAAAACCATACTTTAAGCATACAATGAAATCAATAAACAAAATAAATATATAATTGAAAAAGAAGCTTGAAGAAGGTGTCCTCCAGAAACTGGCAGTAGGACTGGGAGTTGAGCTTGACTCCATCCTCAACCCGAAAAGGCCCCACAAGCTCATCTTTGATGATACCAGCCCAAACCAGTACTCCACCTCCACCTTGCTGGCGTCTGAGTCGGACTGGAGCTCTCTGCCCATTACCAATCCAGCCATGGGCCCATCCATCTGGCCCATCAAGACTCACTCTCATTTCACCAGTCCATAAAACCTTAGAAAAACCAGTCTTGAGATATTTCTTGGCCCAGTCTTGACGTTTCAGCTTGTGTGTCTTGTTCAGTGGTGGTCGTCTTTCAGCCTTTCTTACCTTGGCCATGTCTCTGAGTATTGCACACCTTGTGCTTTTGGGCACTCCAGTGATGTTGCAGCTCTGAAATATGGCCAAACTGGTGGCAAGTGGCATCTTGGCAGCTGCACGCTTGACTTTTCTCAGTTCATGGGCAGTTATTTTGCGCCTTGGTTTTTCCACACGCTTCTTGCGACCCTGTTGACTATTTTGAATGAAACGCTTGATTGTTCGATGATCACGCTTCAGAAGCTTTGCAATTTTGAGACTGCTGCATCCCTCTGCAAGATATCTCACTATTTTTGACTTTTCTGTGCCTGTCAAGTCCTTCTTTTGACCCATTTTGCCAAAGGAAAGGACGTTGCCTAATAATTATGCACACCTGATAGAGGGTGTTGATGTCATTAGACCACACCCCTTCTCATTACAGAGATGCACATCACCTAATATGCTTAATTGGTAGTAGGCTTTCGAGCCTATACAGCTTGGAGTAAGACAACATGCATGAAGAGGATGATGTGGACAAAATACTCATTTGCCTAATAATTCTGCACTCCCTGTAATAAAGATTTTAATACATGTCAGATGTTATTTTCTGACATCTGTATCTTTAAAGTATCTGTACTTTACGCGTAAGCAATGCCTGGTTATGACTATTTCCTGTTATGTGTCATGAAGCTTAAGGCAATGGAAATTTTTGTGCTTTTCTACTAATTACAATAAACTTAAACACCGTAGTCAATTTTCAATCAATTCCACTTACATTGACCCTTTTCCATAAATTAAATGTTTATTGATTTGCTACAGAAAATGGATCCGAACAAAAAAAGCACAGTTTTCTCCTATTTGATTAGCAGTTAAAAATTCCACAATAGTCAGCAGTTTAAAAAAATAAGTCTCTTTTCTTCCGTTTATATTTTCTTCTATACCTAAATCCTCTAGACTATGCTATAAATACTTACGACATCCACTGCTTACTTTATTAGGTATAAATAATACAAGGTTGGACCACCTTTTGTCTTCAGGCCAGCATTAATTCCCAGGAGTTGCTGGAAATATTCCTAAGTTTTGCTCCATACTGACACGATAGCATCTCTCATGAAACCTGTTTTAGATGATTTGAGCTTTGTGACATTATCCTGCTAGAAGCAGCCATCAGAAGATGAGTACACTGTTCTCACATAGGAATGAACATGGTCAGCAACAATACTCAGGTAGGCTGTGGCATTTAAACAATGTTCAAGAACTCAGAGTGTGCCAAGAATATATCCCCCACACCATCGAACCACCGCCACAGCCTGAAATGCTGACACAGGGCAGATTCTGATCATAACATCCAAATCAAATGCCTTAGCAGAAATTGAGACTCATCAGACCAGACATTTTTTCCAATTTCTTTGTGTATTGTAGCCTCAGTCATGTTTCTAGCTGATTGTGTGTTCTTGTGCTGCTGTAGTCTATCGTCTTCAAGATAGTATGTTCAAAGGTGCTCTTCTACCTTGGTTGTAATGAGTGTTTATTTAGCTACTGTTGGCTTCCTATCAGCACAAAGCAACCTGACATTACACTCTGACATCTAGCATGAACAACACATTGTTTTTTTAGAGAATTGCTACTCACTGGATAATTTATTTTCTTTTCTGACCTTTCTCTGTAAACCTTGAACATGGTTGTGTGGGAAAATCCCCATAGGTCAGGACTTTCTGAAATACTCGGAGTCACTGAAATACAAAATCACCTTTCTTCCCCATTCTGATGCTTGGTTTGAACTTGAGCAAGCTGACTCAAACATGTCTACATGGTCTTAAATTCACAGAACTGCTGTCATGTGATTGGCTGTTTAGACATCTGTGTAATGAGCAGTTGAACAGGTGTATCTAAAAGAGCTGCCAGTGAGTGTATATGGCTTGTTAGCTCGGTGGGCAGTTTCTCCATGTGTTACTCAATGAAGTTTACAGTAATTCACTCCCCTTCATTTTTGTTTTTACCACCTCTGTTTTCAGAAAAGTACATGATGGCAGTTATAGTCGGCACCATTGGAGGAGTGGCAGTCATAGCCTTCATCATTGCAGCAGTTAGATATGTTGGTCACAACAACAAGAAGTGAGTATAAATGACAAACTAATGGAGAAGCCGTTGCAAGGCAGGAGTAGTCAACTTCCTTACTAAGCGTTTTCTGAAATCCAAGGAAACACTTAAGCCTAGTCATCCATTCTAAAACACATCGTTGCACACTGTATACGAGTGAATGTGGGACTGATGTGGACGTGAGAATTATTTCTCCTGAGCAATTTCAGTTCATTTGCAGTGACAAGTCCTTGTTGAAATCCTTGGAGATCTACACTGGCTGCCTTGTGGAGTTGGTTAGCAAGCTGGACTAACCTTATATTTTGCAGGCACGATTCCCTGCTCTGACACTGCTTCTGTATCCTTGACCTGCTATGCTAAATACAACTCGAGTAGCCCTCTTAACCAAAGTGCTTTATTTTAGCCTCAAGGCATATTTGGACCACCAAATTTGCAAGCTTTCTCTGGCCCTGAAGTGGGTGTGATCTCAGCGACTAAACCCATAAAATAACCACGTCACTCACAGCCACGGTTGGCCTCCAGCATAACCTTACAGAGCTTGTTGTTTTAAAATGGATGCCCAGGCTTGGCGTGTCGCCCTGCGTTAGTGGCAGTCGAGACCGAGTCTGATTATGTGACTCCGTCCCCCAGAGAGAATGGCAACCCTAGGCAGGACGTGGTCCTGGAGAACCCAGCTTTGTACTACAGCGCAGTCAAGAAGGACAAACAAAATCTGAGGAAGAAAGTGGTGAGACATGTTGATGTCAATGATTATGATTATGATTGAGGATGGGTTGGATTACCATTCTCAGATTGTTTGGGGTTAAAGTTTTGTGTAATGAAAAAGTCGTACAGTCATGATAAGACCCCATGTTAACCTCTGAAATGAGGTACCAGAAAGAATCTGTCCCACTAGCAGTCTAGTAGCTCCAACCATGACCTTTCCAAACACTGTTTTTCTCTTGCTTTCATCGCTTCTCTGCGTTTTTCTGTGTGTTTTTCTCTCCCCTAACTCTTGCACAGCTTAAGACAGAGCTGTTGGGCTCAAAGTTTAACTCCATTCTAGAGGAGACTACGGTAAGGTTCCCCTACAAATCCCCATTAAAACAAAAAACCAAAAAACACAAGCCTCAGTGACAGATGCATCTCCTCGCATATCAGCTTCTGTGTTCTGTACACTGCTGTTTGTTTCCAATACTGCCTTCTGCATGGCTGCCTCATTGCTAACACAAACTGCCAGTCTAACAGGAAACATCTCAGACTCCCTCTCAGTATGTCGACCAGTAATCACTAACATCTTTTCTTTAGTGTCTGTCGCGCTCTTCTGCAATCTGAGGTGTCACTGGCACCTTGCCGCTGATTTTTGCCGCTAAACGGTGTTTCTGTCTGCAGGGAGAAGACGGGGATTATCAATCTGTGGGCACTATGGCGGGACTGGAGAGGCAAGAGCTGAATTACGCTTCCCTGGAGTTTATCGGGGCAAGGTCCAGGGAGGGGGCCTCAGGGAGGAGGGATGACGGCAGCAACTACACAGAAATCAAAGCCAAATGAATCGCGATCCTTCCCTGATCCCTCGGCTATGCGAGATGCAGTGGCAGCCCTATATTACACACATCATCTGCCCCGTAAACTGTGTAATAACCCCACCTCTTCTCCTGGATTTCACTCTGCATATGACTCTTTTGTTCCCCCCTCATTTTTATCAAATTTATCACATGTAATCTTCTGCTCTGTGGCAGTTTCCGCTGCTATGGACTGCCCCTCCTCCATGGGATCCCCCGTCACATACCACCATTAGGGAAAAACTGGTATTTCTGGTGGTTTTGAGCAACACCAACTGGACAATGTAAAGCACATGTTAATTTCAAGCCTAGTTCAAGTTGCAGTACATTGTCTCTACACACAGCGTTAAACGGTGGCCATATTTTTATTCTTTTCTCCTTTTGATTGCTGTTGTGTCTGTCTCACTGTTTGCTCTCCATCTATTCTTTTAACTGTCACTGTGTCTGCTGCCAGTCGAAGCATCAGGGCAAGGAGTAACTGCTTTTTGTTGTCTTATCTTTATGTGTGTCTGTGTACTGAGAGCGAACCCTCTCCTATCTTGTTGTGTCCTAAGAAGATAACTGTCAGAAATGAGAAAAGGAGATGCCTTTAGATTCTACATAATTGTATTTAATGTGTGCTGTGACACAGTAGCCTCTCATTTTACCTGGAAAAAGTCACCATCACTTCTGATAGTAAGTCTGTAAATTTAAGCGACATACTTTCCAGTTCTGAAAAAGGTCGAACCTTGATTCTGGCATTTTTCGTGTAGGTGTAAGAATGAGATCTGAGGGGATTTCTTCCACTGTGGCCAACGCAAAGTGTCTCATTTTCTACTTCTTTTCCACAATGCACGTGTGTCTTCAAAATTATTCAAGTCAACTAGAAAATACAGACCTGAAGCACAACATACTTGCTTGTGAGTGGCCAAAGTGTTATCTCCTATAGACAATGTGTGTATGTATGAATGGGTGTGTGTATTCAAATTGTGCTGAAAGATCACTGGACACTGATTTCTGGGGTCTTTGGGAAGTTTCAGCATCGCCTCACTAGAGGTCTGTGCTTTGTTCTCACAGGATTGCGTCAAATGTTTGAATGGCAAAAGGTGATGCTGACAAGCCATCTGGTTGTGCTACTCAGTGACATTTGATGAACCTGTGGTGTATTATTAAAGCTCACTAATAGTCTAACTTGATAATGATGGTGTCAATAATATATTAATTTGATGTATATTGATGGTGAAAGGGATTCTAGTTTGTACAGTAAACATCCTGCATGATTCTTTTGCCAGCAGGCACACATTCAAGTATTGAACAGCAGTGAAAAGCCAGACTGACAAATGAAAAGCAGTTTTGTCACACGTCACTCAGCCACTCTGACTGAACACTGTCTTAATAGAAGGTTAGAAAACAGTTCCCAACCTCTGACTACATGAATCTACATGAAGTTAAATCAAAGGCTGTGTTTTCTGTATTGTTTCCATTAATCATTAAGGGAGTACTTAGTATTTTAGCATTGCTTATCCATTGAATGTATTAACTCACAAGAGACAGGGTTTTTTCTTCTTTTTTTTTAATAAATGGCCAAATTCACAGGAACCACGATGTCCAGAGTTTGGTCCCTGGTACTGGTTTAGTTCCAATTACAGAGTCATAAGTTACCCTTAATGCGAGCAATAGCTTAATGGAAGCAATCTTTACCTTTGAAGCACCATGCCTTCAGATTTTCTGAAGCTAGTTGAGAACATTGTATTGTGTAGCTTTTTACTTAGTACAGACCAAACCTCATACCTGATCTAAACAAACCAAGAAGCCTCCTACCTGTCAGTTTACACCATGTCTTATAGAGTCATCTCTCAGACTTGCACACACACTGTAGCCATAACTCCCTATACCCTATCATTTTGCATAAGAAACTATAGATATTGATTGTAATTTTGATTTAAATTGGTATTTATTGCACTTCAGATTGATTTTAACAATGTAACACAGAATAGCAAATATGCAATTTTTAATGTACATTGTTAAATGTATGTAAAGATGTTTATGGAAAAGTCAAGTGGAAAACAAAAGAAAGAAATGGAGAAATAATCTCTTTGTGAAGATTAAAATTTCTTTGGATATAAATATAATGACTAAAGGTTTATAAAATCCTATTATGAAATTTGGTTTGTTTTGTTTGGCTGTCTCATTTAAAATGATGGAGTAAGTTGACTGAAGCAGCAGAGTGTTTATGTAAGCTGTGTTTAAATGGTTTCATAATCAGCAGAGCAAAATCCACTATAGGCCTCAAACTACAGTAATTTTGTACAGGTACAGACATCTCTAGAGGGGAAAGGCATTGTGAAACAAAGAATGATACATTATAAGGAGCACTTCAGTTTTAACTGTTAAACTGAACTGAACCCAAATGAATCTCTCTGTCAAAATGAATAAACCATGATGATGAAACTTCAGATTACGTTTGGTTTTAACTACAAGTGAAGACCTGACGTTTTTCTAACTGGATGCTCTTCCGTTCTGGTAATAATATGCAGGTATAATTTTTACCTGTAGCTTTATGATGAGAAATGAGACATTTTTTTATTAAATTTCACTGATTAAGACTTTTAATCAATGCTGGCCTTTTATTAAGACACTGTTCTCTTAAATTATAGATGAAGGGTTCCAAATATGCAAGCTAGCATTCCTAAATTGCCTGCCTGCACAGAGTCATTAACCATTCACTGTCTCCGATCTCCTCATATTCTTATTTATTTTTAAAGCAGAAATATCTTATCTAATCTTTGCCACAGTGTGCTGTAAAGAAAATGTGTATGTCCAGTACTTTGTGGTGATCATAATAATTATTATGGAGTTTTTGTTTCTTCATTTATGATTATATAATTTAGATGGGGGTTTGCAGTCTCTGCAAATAAGCACTGTTGTAATGACTGTAGGTTTGTCACCAATGATGTAGTTTGCTTGCTCTTTTATTTTAAAAAGTCCTTGATGCCTCCAGCAAATTCATTTGTCTTCAGTTTCCTGCAAATATAAATAAAACAAAGACAACACCGTATGGAAACAGCTGTTTATTGATAGAAAACAACTAGTTTCTGTCTGTTTATTATTCTGTTTTGGTGTTCTGAAATGCAAAAATGTATGCCACATATTGGTTTTATTTCTCGGACTAAGTTCTTTTAATGGCTAAAGAACGTTTGAAAATGAAAGAAACAAAAACATGATCAAACCCTACAAGTCAAGATTGTGTGTCACAAAAAAATCTAAACACAGAGCCGAATACATTAAGCCTCCAGTGCTCATCCAGCCTGCAAGCGTGCTGTTTTGTTAATGATTTAATCTGGAAACACACGATCCATTACTGCTTCTGTTCAGCCATTTAGTGGCCTGATAACATTAGAAGCAGATGCATCGGGGGTTGGACTTGGCACACAGATAATCTCAAGTATGTGTTATAATTGCATACTTTCCCAACTTCTAACAAGTATTTGTGCCCAAAGAAGATTTTATTTTCAGTCTCAATGTCAAAAGGTGTCTATGTCTATACTGTACCACCACCAGGTTAAGAGGAATTGTGAACCATCTTCCTGTAGTGTGGAGATCTTGCTGCTTGGGCACAAAATACTACTAATCCTGAAATATTATTCCCTAAGTTTGCATTTTTAGTTGGTTTGCTGTACCTCTCTATTGCAATAAAATACTTGCTGTTGATGCTAATTATGTCTAGAATCTGCAAAATATAGGCTCCATGCAAAATAGTGCACGAGAACTGGCACTGCTGGATGTTTTAGAGCTGTTTTTGCAAAATTTGGAGACAGCTGGCTGAAATATTCAAGGAGGCAAAGAGGAGTATGTATATATATATATATATATATATATATATATATATTTTTTTTTTTTTTTTTCTTCATGAATTTATGTTGAAATTACAGAGACCCACCGGTTCCAGTAAAAGTCTTCTCAAACATGCATGTCTAGAAAAAATAGCAAGGAGAGGAAGACCAGACCTTCCATTTTAAATCCATCCAGCTAATTCCCACCTACGGGTCTGGCATTAAAAGAAGCAAACCTGTCTCAGAGACTATCAGTGTGTGGCAGGATAAGTATAAGCAAATGATGAATGGGCATGTTTTTCAGCTATATAATAATACTGACATTACTGCAGAAGGGATCACAGGGTAATTAATTTTAGTGACAATACTGCGGTTCGAAAAAGAAACCAGTATGATATAACCAAACATCAAAGTCTAGATCACATTTAAAATTAAAGATTGCATCAGATGAAAAGAACAGGACTCCTGGAGCAATAATGCAATTAATGGAAGCTGTTCAAAGAGAACTGAAAAAGGAAACTAAAGGAAGCAAGAGGGCAAGCCAGTCAACATGTTTGAACTCCACCTTGAAACAATAACAACTATGGGATACATTCATACAAATACACTGAATTATTTTTGCAAACATGGTGATTCTGCTGAGTGTAATTGTATCACTGATTGTAAAAATCTGTCTTCTATAGTCAAAGGAGCTTGCAAAGAAAAGCGTCTGGACTTCTTTAAGTTGCTTGAAGACGTTTCACCTCTCATCCGAGAAGCTTCTTCAGTTCTAAGGTCAAATGGTGGAGAGTCCCAGATATAAACCTAGTGGGAGTGACCCCCACAGAGGGACAAAAGGACCCCCTGATGATCCTCTAATCACCTGGGCCAAGGTGTGAAATTGGGTGTGGGACCCAATCAGCCAGAGTTTCGGGTGTGTTCATTGTGAAACCTGGCCCCACCTTGTCATGCGAATTCCTGAGGTCAGATGGCCCAGGATGTGAGTGGGCGTTAAGGCGTCTGGGAAGGGATCTCAAAACTGGATTATAGAGTATCACTTGACACAAACGTAACTGATTCAAGTACGGCAGCCAAGGGTTTTTGAACAATTTTTATTTTAATAGCACAAAAAGCACAAACCTCAAAACTGCAAACTACAAACCTCTGCCAAGGCAGCTCACTTGCTGGAGAGTATTCACTTTTAAGGGAATAGTGGTGTAATTTGTATATAAACATATGTATGAATATGTAATGCATAATATGAATTGATTTACAAGTAACTGGACATGAAATACTGCAGTATGTTTCTAACTCAACAGGCAGCTCATTTTCTTCCTCTTTGTAAAACATTCTTTAAATGTAGAGTACAACTGGGGCCAACTTTAAATAACAACAAATGTGAAATGTAAAAGTGAGATCAGAGGGGAAAATTGATAGGATATTTAGATGCAAACTACAGTCATATTTAGAATTCCCATATAACAGTGTATCATTTCCTAAATGGTCCCAATGCAAACAAAGGCAGTAGACTTTTTAGCATAGTTTTAAAGATAAAATGTGTTTTATGAAAGTCTGACATAATGAAACTTTCACCTTAATGAAGAAAGGGTCCAAACTAACACGATATTTAGAATTTCCATTTATCAATCTTTATATATGCCTATGTGTTGTCAATACAAATAATTGCAACAAAAATCTGGACATATATACCATTGTTATCGCTTTAACCCAGACCTTCCCAAAGTGTGGGGCCCGTCCCCTAGGGGGGGGGGCGCAGAGCCATTGCAGGGGGGGCGTGGCATGAAAAGGCAAAAAACAAAAAACAACGCTTGGACACTGCTAGCATGGGGGCCTACACAAACGCAAAGCAGGAGATGAAGCATAGCTGAATATGTTTCCAAACCAACTTCATTCTAAGCCAAAGACTAGAAAATGTGGTGAAGCATAACTTCCCTTTGGTTTCACCTGCACAAGTGCCGAGGTAGGTCTCCCCTGCAAAATTGGTTTTCCCTTCGTGGGGAGCACCGCTGAGCTCTCCACATCACGGACAAACAACATCCCACATTCTTGATTTTTAGTTCACAAACACTTCTTGTAATGACTAACTACTCCTGACATTTTGGAGATGTTAGCTCTTTATACAGTAAAGTTACAGCGGGATACAAATAACATCAGGCTGATCCTGCCACGATTTGTTCCCCCTGTCTAAATCCCGGACAAACAGTATTCTACAGCTGTTTATCTTTTTGAACCCATTTTGCACAGAGAGGCATTTTTTTTAAATGTATTGACAGCAATGTTGAATATTATTACACAGGAAAAAACAACTACATGTAAAATAATCACGTGTTTATACGTGTTTATATGTAAGCGTGTAAAACCTGAAGATAGAGACAAAATACTGTTAATCTGACTATGTGCCATTCTGCAATTCCTTTCATGTAAACAATAACGTGGCGCACAGCTGACGTGAAAAAAGGCACATACCTTTGACGTTGCATGACAAACTCTGTATTCCTCGTCCACACGCAAACGCAAAAAATTAGTTTTAAAAATCTTCGTTTTCGGTGATTCCAAACGGCGTTTACGTGTGGACGACACAGCTGCGTTTTCAAAAATATCTGTGTAGGTGCGGACGTAGCGTAAAAGAGTTAATAGTTTATTTTCTTACTACCTGTAATTTATTGCAGATTACTTGTATTTGCTTAATTGTTTACTAAATGTTTGAGGTGTGAAATAAACCGCAATTGAGCAAAATATGGGTGTGTGTGGTTGGAGGACGTGTTAGTGCGTGCGTGTGTGCGCGCGCGAGGGGGGGGGGCGCGAATATTTTTCTGTAAAACAAAGGGGGTCCAGCGAAAAACGTTTGGGAACCACTGCTTTAACCTTTAGATCAATCTACAGAGCTTGAAGGAGAGGTCAGAGGTCAAACATAGCATGATGTTTTCAATTTTATACGGTCATTTCTATATGTTGACAATACACACCACACCTGTAAGAATAATAGTCTCTAACCTATGAGCCTTTTGGTCCATGTTCAACCATTTTCAATAAAATTGACCTTCAAGAACTTGGTGGATGTACATTTTAATGGCTTATTAGCATGACTTCACTCTACACCCCTACAAAGTTTTATCAGAAAGCATTCAAAACTTTTCCAGCTTTTATATTTACAGACAGCATGACATGTAGACACTACAAAAAAGCCCAACCTCCTTGCTGAAAGAAAATATATGCTGAAGTAAAAACTGCTTTTAATCTAATTTTGGGCTTTCTGCCTTTGTTGACAGCCTAGCAGTAAAGAGTAAACAGGGGAGGACACAAAGCAAGGACAAACAGGACTGCTTGAACCCGGGACATTGCATTCCAGCCATAACACATATGAGTGTCTGCTAAACCAGTGAGCTAAACCACAAAGACCTGAACTGCTCCAGGTCTGTGTTCTGGATCTGTTTCTGAAATAGCCCGTATCCTACAAAAAATAGGAAGCATTACTGTTTTGAAGTCAGAGAATCAGACTGCTGTAACACAGACACACAGCTCACCTTTGACCTTTAACCTTTCAACTGAAAATCCACATCACCAACATTAGTTGTAAAATTCACAGATTCATGTGTGAAACAACTGTAGAGGAATCTTTGATTCTGAATTTTGAACATTTTACTATTTTATATTTTTTTTCTGTCTCAGTAAAAAAACAAAAACAAACGATAAATTAGGGAAGCTCTGCAAGCGCGATTGTTGAGTTTATGGGGTTTTTCCTAGATGTGAAGGACATAATCGTGTATCACTCGTCATAATTAATGTTACACCACACCATGTTTTTGGTGTGGATGGTTGAGTATTTGTATAAAAATGTGCAATGAACACAATAAATCATATTCCAAGTTATACACACAGACCTGGCTTGAGGTAAAATTACAGAGACCTGCTGGTTCCACATTTCTTTGTTATTAGGGCAATTTATGCTGAAACAGGCGTTAGAGTGGCTTATGTGTCATCTGTTGAATCCAGCAGAGGGCAGTGTCTGACTTTCTAATGATAAAACTATGACGGTTCAGCTAGTATCTCTTCTCAGGTTAGACTGTATTATTTAGTATCATCTACAGTTTTTGGCTTATAATTACAATTGTGGTGTTTATGATAATATTAATGCTGAGATATGTCGAGATATGCATTCTCTGGACCTACAGAGATATTTGAATATTCTACTTACATCTGTATGTATACAGCATATATGACGAATGTGCAGGAGGGAAAGTGTTCAGGACAACACTAACATCAACCTTTGTGTGTAATTAGACAGCATCACAGTGTAACAACATTCAAACCACTCCAGGAGTAGTGGGGAGCAGCATAATCCACCATAACACTCAGTTTGAAAATATATGTGTTTCTGAAATAAAAGCCACCTTACCTATGAGTATCCAGGATGGTCAGAGGCCCAAAATAGCTTAACTGTGTGGTGGAGCTCTACACTGAGGCCCTCTGTTCCTGTTCAATTTACACTAATCTTTATTATAAATTCTGTCTGCTACAGTATACATCACTATGCTGCTTTAATCGATTTTAGGTAATAAGTCAAAACATTTTCATCATAAAACAACTTGACCAAACACAGTGGCTGTAATGGAGAAAACCACTCAGTTACAACTACAGCACATTTTTGCTTTCTGTCATGTTAGCAGTTTCAGCAGTGAACATGTGAGCTAATTTTAACTGACCGAGAGAGAAACTCTGCAGTCTTTCAGAGTCGTATTTTAGTACATTTAAGTGAGAATGGGAAGTTGTCAGATGCTGTGTGTACAGTGATGCCACATATGTATATATGTGTATAAATATTTATAGACATCATCACAAAAGACAAACGTCCATGTACTGGAATAGAGACATATGTTTCTTAATTTGCAACAATTTATGCACTTCTGTAACAGAAGTTGTATCTTTTCGTACATGGATGCATGAATATAAGATTACATGTAAAATGTATGTACTCAACTGTCAATACAGACTTTGTAATAATAAAATTAATACTTAAGTACACTTTACATGCAACATCTGTATTGCATCTAACATGAAATGTCATTGTTCATACTTTACCAAGCTGATATATGTTTAATAATGCAGTCAGTGCAGTACGAGCAGTCTTTATTTTTCATAAACTGCTGAGTTAATGAGAATCGCTACGTGACATCGATAATGGAATCAGAGTCTGACTGCTACAGCATCATCATCAATGATCTCACCAAGTCAGGCATTTGGCAGAATTTCCTGATACTTTTCCAACAAAGGACTAAAAATGACTACAAATATCTGCTTATCGATTAATGATGAAAATGCTTTCCAGATGGTCTCAGTGTAGACACTGTTCAGCACGGCTTGTGCGTCATATCCACAGGTTATCACACCAACTTCAGAGCACTAGTTTTCTTACTTGATATTTTAACGATTTCTGGCTATGAACTGTATGTTTAATATTTCACAGACTGCAAGATTAAGACCTCCCATATCCAACAATTCAGTTTTCTTATTCCCAGTGTATTAGACTGTTCTGTCTATCAAACTTTATGGAAACTATTATAAAAAGAAGCTAGGACCTATTTAGTCACCCCAGACTTTGCTTAATTTCTTGATGATTTAAACAGATATTATTTGATATTATTCTTTGAAACTAAGGCTACACGTTAACCCAAAACAGGCCCAGTATCTTTTTAAACTTGCCTCTATAATGAAAGCTGTAAGACGTGATGGGATTTTACATGCAAAGCTGGATTACAGATGATGTTTTTTCTGCCATTTCTGTTCTTTCTGGGACGTAAACAGTTGGATCTCGTCTCTTTAAATGATATCACTTGTTTCTATCAAGTATGACTCAGCAGGTTAAGGCCAATAATACTGCCTCAGCTATCAGTACTTGAGCTCCATTAGGCTCTTTCATCTTGTCTGTACTCAAGTTTTCACAGAATTATATATTTAGATGCTCAGACCACTCTGCGAAGTTGAGCTTACGCTTTAATGCAAGATTCAAATTCAGAAGAAAAGCAGTTTGTTGACCTGCATGACACCAAAAAGCTATTTTCAAATGCAAAAAAAAAAAAGACTGCGTTATTTTTAATCCACATAATGTTGGCAATCTGTGGATCCAGCTTTGTAGAGTCACCGTTAACAAACTGCTGAATGATTCATAGATTAAAATCTTGCATGTTCTCTGTTTTCATAAATACAGAGAACTCAACCGTGTCTTATTCAGTGTTAAAATAAGAGTCCACAGCAATGGAACAAACCTTGAAAAAAACAGAAGTGTTATCAGACAAACTGTTGAAATGCTGAGACGGCTTGTCTTTCGAGTTCTGTAAGCTCTTTAATGCATTTAATTTAAATGAAATTAAACTTAATGTAATCTTTGTCGAGTAAAGTATCAGTAATGTTGGAGTAATGTAAAAACAGCCTAAATGACAAGTCAGGTTTTCACTCTAATATTCTGGTCTTTAACCCTTTAAGACCTACCATAGAACCAAGTTCGCCAGAGCTTATATTATATTTTTACATGCTGTGGAGCCACTTTTGGGAGCATTTCAAGTTGCTATACATCAATACAACCATTATAGCCCAAACTTTAATAATATGTCTGCATTAGGTGCATAGTAATTACATAAATTGCAAAAAAGTGCAATAAACTACAAAAAAATTGAAAATCGTTTTTGTTTTTTTAACATATATTTCTAGTTAGAGAAATTTAAGAGGCTTATCCCTCAAAACTGTAAATACAAAAAAGTTACACAAACTAGTTTCCCACCACAGGAAATTTATTTTGAGTGTCTTCATAGTTTTATTTTTGAAATACACCAATTTTTATACACTGCAGGAAAAACGAAAATAAATATTATAGTGCAAATTTGCAAAATAACAGCATATGCATCAAAATAAACTATTTCCAGCAGTGCAATATGAGTCTTAAGCATCCCAGAAACGACACAGAAAGTCATAAAGTCAAACATAACTTTTTAAAACACATAACAAGTAAAACACAAGCTCATAAGGCCCCGATCGTAAAAAACTACATTTCCGCAAAATGACGTCACTTCCGGTTTCGGGCAGGTCATGCGGTCATGTGATAGTTCGCGCTGATGGACGTAGGAAGTGTTACAAACAGCTGATGGATCGGCGAAGCGTGTTTCTGGAATATCATGTTTTTGTTGCTGCAAGTGATTTTTATGCAGTTTTTGCAAAGCTATATGTGGAAGGAAACTGTGACCTAGGACAAGCTGATGGCATAAGATGTAAGTACAACTCCTCCAGTTTCATATGCAAAAAAAATTATTGCGCTAGCTTACTTGGTTGCATATGGAACGCCAGGACTGCCATAATGAATTAATTAAATACACCATTAAATAATTAATTAAATGTGGCAATAATTAATTAAAATTGGAATTAATTAATTAAATAAATAGTTATGACACATGTAATTAATTAATTATTGACACATTTAATTAATTATTTATGTATTTCACATTTTAATTAATTATTGACACATTTCATTAATTATTGACACATTTAATTAATTATTTAATGATATATTTATTTATTTCATTTTGGCAGTCCTGACGCCTGGCTCTCGTCATGAAATAATTTTATCTGTCAGCCTCACCCATCAAACTCAGGGGGCGGGGTTAACGCTGCCCATGCAGCTTCTCTAACATTTGATTGGTTGCCGTGCAAAGTAAGTCAAAACAGGTCGATCCTAGAAAATCGATTGCTTGTGTAGACTTGGGGCAGCCAGTTATCCCAGAATGCAGATCAAATCACAAGCAGCAATGGTGGTGGTGTAGTTTTAAAATACCCCGTTTTTCTGTCACCAGCTACACTTTTAACAGTGTTTTAGCCGCGAATGTCGCGACGTATGTCTGGTCAGGTTGTCAACATAGAACATGTTTGCAAAAGTGCTCAGATGTTTTCAGAGATTTCACTAGCTCTGCTAACAGTTAGCATGCAGAGTGCACCCAGGGGGTTACGTTAACCGGTTTGTTTACATATTCCACTCTCCGTGTTCCACATGTTGCATTCGCAGATTCTCATTTTCACCGAACGATCGTCTCTTTCCGCCTGGTCTTGTGTCTCTGTGCTTCTGTAACATAAAGAACGAGCTGACATTTTTCTCACGAAACCAGCGATCAGCTCAACAGACCCTCAGTTTACCTGCATGCATCCTCCTCCTCATCTGTCAGCTGTTTAACACCTGCTGCTAATTCAAGAAACACGCCTAGTTACCTGGTGATAGTCACAGTTTAACTGGGCAGCCGGTGCTCGATATAACGCAATGTCAGCGCATTTTTCTGCACAAGATAAGTAAATATAGTGTTTTCCCCGAGCGCAGAGCTGCTGGAGCTCGTTTCCTTACAGAGCACTTTATAGGCGAACAGCTTTATCAGCGGCTGATGTCCAATCACCGGCACACAGCTTTCAAACCTCAGCTGAGTTTTAGCTCTCAGTGGTTAAACGCTGGACTTCATTCACTCAGGTTCTGTCTGTCGGGTCACGTTTACTTCGCTGTTTTATTTACAACTGAGCAAATCGGTTTGGCTGAGGTTAAAGTTACGTTTCATAACTGCATAGTTTCACAGACGTTTAATGGTTCACTGGCACATGTGTTAGACTGAACTATCATCTAAATATCATCTGTTTTTTAATAGTTATTCAACTGTATTCTAAGCACCAGCTGTCTGTTAGAATGTGATTTTTTTTCTCTCTCTGTTGGCAGAGGTATAAAAATGCGCAGGAAAATCTGACATGCATGGCGAACTTCACCGACGATATTTAGGGAGGAATAAACACACATCAAACATAAATGAACCATTTGTCTGTCTCCATAATTGAGAGAATTTTCTCTTCTTATGTCAACACTCTCTCTCTTTTTTTTTCTTTTTTTTTGCTTTTTCGGTCATGTTATGTTTACCTGTCAAAGGCTTGTTACAAACTATGAAACACATTGTGCAGACTTCTGGATGTTAGAAGAAAACTAATACTGCTCATGAATGAGACTAAAGGCAGGAAGGTGTCCTTTAAAACTAAACATGTTAATAGGACCTCCCTGTTTATATCATAGTTTATGATATAGCACGTGTATTTCAGTAATAGCCTGCTGAGGCCACTATACGTGCTGGCCTCATATCAAATGTGAAGGCAGACTGAGTCTATGTTTGACGTTTTTTATATCTAATCTTCCTTTTCAAACATTTAAACAGCAGCGAGTCTGCAGCTGAGGGAATACAAATTCAAATTGTCGGAACAGGTTTGCTCGTTTCTTGGATTCATTTGGTGATTTATTAAATGTATAACTGTTATTCTAATCTGCTGCTGAGTCTCTTACACTTTTCTTTATGCTGTATATTTTCACGTCTCTGGAATAGTTGGCAGTTAGATAGTCAGCTGGGAAACTTTGTGTTAACTCATGGAGCTGAGGATATCGTGGATATGCTGACCTCGCTGCGTGGTGTACAGAGCGAGGTCAGCATGATTAATATTCACAATAAAAATATTAGCCGAACATCGTGAAGTCTGTATGTGTTTCATAGTGTCGAACAACCTTTGTACAGTTAAAGCCAGCAGTTACTACATGACGGAAACACCAACGTTATCTCTTTTATGTGTTTATACACAGGTCACGCTGATTACTGAACAAAAACCCAAAGATCAGATGTTAAACAGATTTATTTGCTCTCTCTCCTCCTTAAACATGTTTTTAATGTTAGTTATAATTCAGAATTGGCGACTGAAACACGTAGGACACATAAGAACATCAGGAAATAAAACATCGATAAATATAACCTCAGTAAAAGAAGTCAGCGGGGGTTACTACAGCTGTGTACCGGGGCCTGCGCTTTGTCGGTGGGATTGCTTGCGAGGCGAGCGGGTCTATCCCACGCTTTGCCGTGAGACTGGGCAGACATCTCCGAAATCATCGAAACACTTTTGCAAAGAGGCTGTATCTTGACAAACCGACCAGACACATGAAGATTAAACCACTACATTCTCGGCTAAAAAAATATTAAAACGGTATTTGGTAACACACAAACAGGGTTTTTCAAAGCTCAGTTCTGTTAGCTTCCAGATGCCGGTTGTTGTGTGCTAGAAACAATGGCCACCAGGCCAAAGCAATGGTTTTGACTCGATCAGCGTTAACCCCGCCCCCTGAGTTTGATGGGTGAGGCTGACAGATAAAATTATTTCATGATGAGAGCCAGGCGTCAGGACTGCCAAAATGAAATAAATAAATATATCATTAAATAATTAATTAAATGTGTCAATAATTAATGAAATGTGTCAATAATTAATTAAAATGTGAAATACATAAATAATTAATTAAATGTGTCAATAATTAATTAATTACATGTGTCATAACTATTTATTTAATTAATTAATTCCAATTTTAATTAATTATTGCCACATTTAATTAATTATTTAATGGTGTATTTAATTAATTCATTATGGCAGTCCTGGCGTTCCATAGTTGCAGAGCTACCGGGATTTAAAAATAGTTACGCAAAACAGAGCGTGCCCGCTCCGATCGGCTGTAAAGGGTTAACTTGCTGTGTAAAGAGCACTATATAAATAAAACAGAGCGGAGTGTAAGAAACTTTATTTCGTACCACTACGGGGGTCTCATTTTCTTAGGATGGCAAGATTTTTGAGGAATAGAAATACCCACTGACTGACATTTTGTGATAAAAATATAAAACATACATTGTGTGATATAAGATAATAATTGTATCTGTTGTAGTGCTTATGGGGGTGGTGACAAACTTTCTGAAATGTTGTTGCAGGAAAAAGGAAGAAACAGAAAAGAGAGGAAGAGAAACTTCAGCTCCAAAAAGGCAGCAGATATCAGTGTGGAGAGAAGACTGACGAAGAACAAGACGAAACACGTAAACTGTTTAATATATTTCAAAATATCTTTTTAAAAATGTAAATCTGAATGTAAAGGTTTTCATATTTATAGCAGTGCTGGCAAAAGTAAGAGATCTTATGCATTCATTAAATATGGTTGACAATATACATATATTTATGATATGAGGGGTATTTTTACTCTGTAGGGATCTTTTTTTTTTCATTAATTAACCTCCTAGGACCTGGTGTCCACATATGTGGACATCACATTTTGGGTTATTTAGACCAAAATACAAAATTTTGCTCTACAAGGGCCTGATATCCACTTACGATGACATTATACTGCTACTGTTCTATCAACATTTTAAACGAATAGCCTCATATGTGGATCTTATTTTTCTTAAAAACAAAAATAAGGTTAAAAAAATCTAGTAATTCTTTGTTTTTACATTCATCGGGCAAATATATCCCAAATATCAAGGAGAAATTAAAAATGCATCCCGTGGAAGAGTTCAGGTCTTAGGAGGTTAATGTTTCAGAAATAGATATCACAAAGATTTTTACCATAAAGATCTTTATGGTCAATTACTACATAACTAAGCATGTGACATCATTTACTGAGTTGTGAGAAGAAGACTTTTCTTGTGTTTTAAATTTTGTTTTAATTCCTTTATACTTCTTTAATTTGCTTTATCATCTTGATTAGTTATTCTGTGGAAGGAGAGACTGAACGTGTTGCGCATCGAATATCCAGGATGTTTGTTCTCATCTGGTCAACTCTGTTTTTCTCTGTAAGAGGCAGCAGTGCTGACAAAGGTTTGCGTCTGCTAATTTGTAAACCTGTATTTCTGCCAATATGATTTTTGTATATATCTGTGTGTGAAACTATTTTCATGACATGAATCTAGATAAAAAGCATTTATTCACACTCACACATAATTTAACAGTGCCATTGCTATCTGTTGACTTGTATGTCATAAATAAATCTTTTGTTAACTGCACATATAATAAGATAAGAAATGTGAAACCTTTCATCTTTCCCTTTGCATTAACAGGTGCCTCAGTCTGGAGACGACAACACTGTAGAGGCAAAGGAAACTGTGTGACTCTGAGTGAGCGAGAACTAACAGCAGAGGCTGGACTCTGTGTTGTGATCCCGTGTTCTTTCACTACTGCTGCTAACTTTACACCCAAACATACAATTTGGTACAAATGCGAAGCGTCTAAAAAATGTAGTGATGCTGACATAACATTTCACAGCAACAAGAACAATGAAAAAGTTCAGTCTGGGTTTAAAGGACGAGTCTCACGTTTGGAACCTGATGTGAGTCAGAAAAACTGCAGCATCATCATTAATGATCTGAAAGAGTCTGATTCTGGATTTTATCAGCTCAGAGTTAATGGTGAACTGAATGGACAACAAGGTGGATTCACATTCAGTCAAAAAGTAACTGTTTCTATTAAAGGTATGAAAAGTTATTCCAAGAACAATCATGTAGAAACACGATATTAAGTCATGTACAACAACATATTTTGTATTTTTTTTGGTCTTAATGAAGTATTCATTCATTTTAGGAAATTGTTAACCTCTAGCTGGTAGCTAGTAGGAACTGCAGCAGTTCCTGGTAAAACCTGTGTTTGCCATTAACCATTTTACCAAATATTTTATTATCTGAGCCCAAATCCAAGTAGTTAAACTTCAGACAGTTTATGTGATTTCATTAATGCCCAGTATTTCCATTAGGTATTGAACAGAAGCCTACAGTAATGATTCCCACACTGACAGAGGGACAGCAGGCCACACTGACCTGCACTGCTCCTGGTCTCTGCTCTGGATCTGTTCCTCAAATCACCTGGACATGGAGAGGAGAAGGAGGGACTGAATCTTACATTACAGGAAACAGCACTGTGTTTAAGACTGAGGGTCTGACTCCTTTCACACAAAGACATGTGTCAACTTTGACCTTTAACCCTTCAGCTGAACACCACAACACCAATGTCACCTGTAAAATCCGCTTCACAGGTGACGCGACTGCACAAAAGACTTCAGGTTTGAATGTAAACTGTGAGTACTTTTACAACCTTAAGTTGACTTTCCCCCCTAAAATCTATTTTATTTTACAGGATCATCTTTTCACTTGCAAGAATTTTGGAGTTATGGAAACTACATGAGTGGGATTTATGTGTATTTGTTTCATAGATGTGAAGGAGGTTAACATCACTGGTGTTACAACTGTCAGGGACGGTGAGGCTCTGAATCTGACCTGCAATGTTCACAGTTTCCCTCCATCTCTGATTATTTGGTCTAAACTTGGTTACAATGAAACGCTTCACATTGACACTGGATCAGCCAATCTTGTTATCATCAATGTAACAGCAGGAGATGCTGGACAATACGTCTGCACAGCTAAATATATGAACAATACCCTGAAGGACAAAGTCAACGTCACAGTGATATGTGAGTACACAGCTTTATGCTTTTGGACGGAATATATTTCTAGCAGAAACACAAGCCTACATCTGGTTTTTGTAAGTATACAAAAATATATCCATTACAAAAAAGTGAGCTGAATAAAAAGCTTGATTAGCGTTAATATCTACAGGTAGGATTAAAATTAGGAATGAAAAATGAAGGTCGAATGTTGGCAAAAAAGCCGTTTAAACATAACATTCAGACATTTTCATAGATGCTGATCAGAAAGTGTTGGCTAAGCCTGCAACTGATCAGCTTGCCTGTTTTATGTTACTGGAAGTCGGCACAGCTGCCGTCCCCTCACCATCATCGTCACAGCTTTCATTTTTAATGTACTAAAGGAGTTATTAATGACTTTTCATACTGTTTTCTCTGCATCTAACATGTTGGGAAAGAGGAAGGTCATCTAGTACAGTGCTAAGCTTATTTACTTGCTGATTGTAGTGAAAGGTTAGTCAGTAGTAGCTTGCCTCACACAGTGGTCTCCCGGTTTACTGTGAAAGACCAGAGTTTTAGACCACAATACGTGTGTGAAAATCACCAGAATAAAGGCTTTTACATGCTGGATGTGCAAAATCTGGTTTCAATGGACTCAAATATTCTTAAAGCGGCCATGCACACCTACTGCATACTTATGTAGGATGAATTTGCACAACAACTTAGGATGAGGATAGCTGTGGAGTTTCAGTGCGACAATGGGTGGGTTGATTGCAGTGTTTTTAAACTTGTGCTAATGCTAATGCTGCTCCTTGTTGTTTATAATGTGACAAAAGATTATTCTGTACAGGTCGTCTGTATAGCAAAATATTTGAACATGACTCTTACATTATATCTGAATGTGTCTGTGTCTTGTAAGTACGTTAACCTTATTATCTGAGGTTTATATGCACAGTAAAGGTTACGTCTGTATTTCTTTTAAAACAAAGTTTGCTTATATTTAATCATTCTTTGAGTTATTTTCTAATTTCTTATCTTAAACAAAATATTGCCATTTCTTCAACAGATAAAAGGATACCTCAAATCATTGGAAACACAACTATCAAGGAGGGAGATGTCCTGAATCTGACCTGCAGTGTTGAAAGTTTCCCTCCATCTCTTATTATGTGGCCTAAATTAGGTTCCAAGGCAAACCATCATAACGACACTGGATCTGCTACACTAGTCATCCCAAATGCAACAGCAGAACATTCTGGACAGTACATCTGTACAGCAAAATACATGGACAGTGTCCTGAAGAAAGACACCAATGTAACCGTGATATGTAAGTACACAACATCGTGCAACATCGCGCAGAAAAAGTATTCTTGGCACAGTTTCCTCCATCGGACAACCGTGCATTGTCAACATTGTGCATTGTGCAGTCAAATTTGTAGACATTTTTAGATTGTTGGCCTTGACTGCTAGCACTAAAAAGCAAACAAAAAAATACATATTGAATAAAATGCAGACAATGTAAAATATACAATAAAATGAACATTCCTGACAAACAAAAAATTACAAATGTGCATTCAAGAACCATTTGAATTTACTGATCACATTCTACAATAAACATTTTAAAAGCTGTTGGTATTTGTGGCACTTGACAGTAGGTATATAGTGTTACAAACAAAGATGGGCAGTAACACGTTAAAAGTAACACATTACTGTAAAGCTATTATTTTTTCAAGTAACGAGTAAAGTAAGGGATTAATATTCCAAAAAAAGCTGAATTGGTTTACTGTATCTCATGACAATGATGTGCGAGCGTGCAACGTCCATAGCAGCAACAGACGTGTGTAGATGAACAATGGATTATATGGAGGGTGGGAGAGAGTACGACCATGCAGCATTTAAAGCTCGGAAGTACTGAGATTACTTTGTTTAATTCCGTAAAAAGTGACAGAAACATTAGTGTCCACTGTACACTCAGCGTGGGAAAAAAACTTTCTACAGTGAAAAATTAAACCTCAAATCTGAGCAAGCACCTGCCCTGCCACAGTGTAACGTTGAATTGTGTTCATTGGTTGAGAGGAGGCGGTAGAAACCTTAGCAGGATAGTAGGAAAAATACGCAATCACACTGAAACTGGGAATTCCACAGCATATCCTTTAATGCACCTTTTCTTCATCAACCATACAAGGCCCGGTTGAACGGCTGTTGCCTACGAAACATGACACACAGTGTTCATACAACCCGTAACATTGCAAAAGTTCCTGAAGAGGTAAAATATATAAAGTCTGTCTCTTTCCATGCACTCGCGTGCAAACATGTTGTTCATGTCACTACCCGATCTGTACCAGAAACCCGGTCAGTACCACACATGCGCAAATCTTACATCACTTCCTCTCTTTGCCAACATTGCGACATTTAATATATTTGAATGACACGGTTAGCGCCCAGTTAGCTCCTAGCATTTCTCGACAGCTCTGCCTCTTTTTCGACTGCCCGGGATATTTAAACAATGGATACCTCCATATACAAACAAATTCATGCATTTCTCCTCAACGGAACAACAGCGCCATAAAATAAGAAGAATGGTGCCTAATTACAGACTTAATAATACAGACTTAGTTATGTGTCATGTGAAGATTCATCAGCCAGATTAAGTGTTTACTGACAAATGACAGTGATAGGGGACATCATCATCACTATTCCAACAATCCTCTCCACACAGACAAGCAGAAACACATTCGACTATCACTAAATCAAATGTAACACGCATACATGAACATGATTTGTAATGATGCAAGTTCAGTTTACAATAGGGCTCATTTGCTCGGTCAGCAAGTGACAGTATCCTCGTACATTGGGGCGTAAACTGCCATTAAACGAAACAGAAGAAGAAGAGAACATCTGCACATGCACGGTACGGATCGGGGAGCCCTGATCCGTAACTATCTTTTGATTTTTTGTTTTTGTCTACATTATATTGAAATGTTTCATTATTGCCGACATTTTCCCTTGTGGGACAATTAAAGGATTATTCTATTCTATTCTATTCTATTCTAACATTTTAAGAGATACGTATTATTGTTAACATCTTAACAGATACTCTGACCTGTAACTATTGTAAACTGCTTCGAGCGGAAATAGACACCTTTCGCACATGCGTGGTACTGATCGGGTTTCCGGTACGGATCGGGTAGTGACAGTTCACAGATAGGGCAGTGGCTCATACTAATGACATCATAAACCCCTGACTTAGGTTGCCTTAAAGAAACACCACACAATTGTGACTGTTACAACGGGAATGCAAAATTCACAGAGAAACCCCCGGATTATTTTGTGCTTCTTATTATTGTTCTAGCATCAACACACTACTTTTCTTACATGTTCATGTCTACACAGCTGTACAGGGTATCATTACACATTTCCATAGTATAATGTTTGTATGACAGTGTTCTTTGAATGAACCACTTAAATGTGGTTTTTAGATACAAGGAACCTTCACATCATTGGAAATACAACTGTGAAGGAGGGAGATGTTCTGAGTCTGACCTGCACGTTTGAACGTTTCCCCCCAGGTCTTATTGTGTGAAAAAAAACGTAGTTCCAACACAGACATTCATAGTGGAACCTACAGTGAATTGCACAGTGACACTGGATCTGCTACACTTGTTGTTTATAATTCTGTTTATAACATGTTTATAACATTCTGGACAGTATATCTGTACAGCAGAATATTTATACACGACTCTTACATCTTATCTCAATGTCACTGTATCTTGTGAGTAGTTTAACCTTGAATCTGAAGTTTATATTTTGGGTTAACTTTCCCTTGTTTTATGATTATGATCATGTGTTTACAGGGTTTTCAAAGATACAGAAGGGCTCTGGATGTGTGCTTCAGTCAGAGGTTTTGACCTGTGTGTGTATCAGTGAAGGGTTTCCTTTACCTACTATCAATTGGCCGCTACTGAAGAACCACACTGAGTACTCTGTCATTACTACTGTGTCAAACCACACAGTCAACAGCACTATCAGTCTAACTGTAAAAAGCCATGGCAACAGCACTGTTGAATGTGTGAGTAACAATGGAAATGGAGAAGAAAGAGAAATCCTCCTTATCCATCAAAACTTGTCTGAAAAACATGGTATGTGCTTTTTCAAATTATCACCACTACCACTTTCTATATCAAATAATATCAATATCTTTGTAATCAGACATTGATTAGTTAGTTTTTTCCATTTACTCTATGTAATATAAAGAAAATGTATTAAGCTTTTTTTATGTCGTTTCCTTTGGTTATAGAGCAATCATCTGGTGTCAGGCTGGCATACCTGAAAGTCACTATTGCCTTTTTGACTGGGGTACTTTTTTCAGCAGTCCTTTGCTGTTTGGCCAAACATTGCTACAGGTACAGCATTTACTTTTATAACTATTATTAGGATGGATGGATGGATGGATAGATAGGTAATTACTTTTTTACTATAAAATTACTCTTTTCTCCAGAAACAAACAAAAGACTTCCAGAAGTTTGGAGATGAGGACACATCAAGATGATAAACTGGTATTTATGTTCATTTGGCTTTTTTTTTTTAATATACTTGCTTTTTAGTTAGTTAATATGTATGCTCTCATTTGTCATCAGTCAAGATTTTATTTTGTAAAGACACTTCCTGTTATGTTGCTGAGAATAATCGAGAGTTTATTAAAACTCTCCTTCATGCAGAAACATTCATGCAGTTTCTGCTGGAAGACCTGTCTGCTAATGTAGACACTAAAATTCAACAGGAATAGATGAACAAAGTTTTAACAAAACAAATATTCTTTGTACACTAAAATATCACCCAGTCCCGCGATGCAACTGTCCCACAACCCAGGACTAATGTTCCTTATGTGCTTACAACCAGGAGAGAAATTGCCCTTCCACAGTGGGGACCACGTCCCAGGTGGATGAGGAGATCCCTCCTATCCTCATCTTGCCCCTCCACTAAGCTAATCACACCACAGCTCAGCTCGCACTCTGCACTTGAGTCTGTCACTCGATTCCACTGCGGCTTCCCTCGTGGCATTGCTTTTAAAAACAGACAAATCAGAATGAAATCATGCAAATAAAAACCACACACAAATAAACAATAAAAATCAATTATAAAAGACAAATACAAATTTCCACTGTGTGACACTAACACCTGTTAATATATATTTTTTTCACATCCTGATCCAAGGTTCTACAATGTTACAGTATATGAATTGGGTCAGATTCATGCCACAATTATTTGGTTCCATTTATAAGATCAGCCTTCATTTTTTGTTGCGTTTAATTCAGTTCAGAGAGGGAGGTTTTGGATAATCTCGCTAAAAGACAAAATCTACTGAAAACAGTTGTTTTAGTAGGAGAATAAAAGTATGAGCATAAGTCCATGTATCTTACTTGATGTTTGAATTTTTTTTATACTTTAGTCATTTTCAATATATACTATTGGAGAATGTTGCTGTGTTTTAGGTATGATGATATAGTTTTGTTTGTTTACCAATTCCATTGGAAGCTGGGAATTCACCACGACACAAAATGCAAATATAATTAACTGGCACAAAACGATCTGCTCTTTGGAGGGACTGTTCTGGAGTCTGAGAAGGAATAACTCTGCTAAAGAATCATTCCCTTTTAAACACACCGCAGGCATATATAGACATTAAAGCTCTGTTTAATCAACAATACCAAAAAGACACAAAAAGAACAAAACAAGCAAACATAAAATGCAAAGTACATTGTGAAAGATTACAACCAGTAACTGTCAGTAACTAAAGGTTCAATTCTTACACCAAACTGATAAAGAAAGAAAAAGTAAAGGAAGAATTTTGTTCTGTATGCATAGCAAAATGTAAAAATACCAGACAGACGCAAGTGACTGACTCTTTACTTTGTACCTAACAGGTCTATGATGGTCAAGAATTACAGGACAATCTGACTCTTAACTCAAACAGCGGGCCAAAAGAAGTGGAGTATGCTGACATTAATTTTTCCTTGTTGAAAAGAAATGGTGCCAGAGAGGCAGCAAGGAGGCAAGAGAGCACAAAGACAGTATATGCTGAAATTAAGAAAGCAGTCGAGGAACGGGAAGATGATGCTGAAGAGGAAGGTGAAATGCTGGAGGCCAAAGAGGACGAGATGGTAGTGGAGATGGAGATGAAATACCGTGAACCAGAAAAGGAGTTAAAAATGGGAAAGGAGAGAGTGTACGCCACTGTGAATGATGTTACTGATGAAATTTGAGGAATGTTTTATTGTGGAGTTGATTGAGATAAAGAATCTCTCATCACACGTTATGAACATCACGCCTTTACATACAACAGCAGGAACTATGCAAACATTCATTTACCGAAGTATGTGTGTGTATAAAATAACATTTCTACACCTAAGAACCATATGGTTCTGGTATATAAAGTGCACAAATAAAGTTAGAGTGTTAAGCTTGCTATTAACAGTAGAGATACTGCACAACAAAATAGGAACAAAAAAAGCTTAAATATGCAGAAGTGTTCGCAGACAAGCTCTATGCAGATGAAATGACGTCATGCCAAAAGAGGCAAAGTTTTTTTTCTTTTCTTCTTTAAGCTCATTAATGCATTTGATCTTTCTAAGGAACTTCCTTCTTTATTTACCGTATATTACTGTTTACTAATATATGCACATTTGAACCAGTAGGAAAGCAATGAATTAATGGCAATACAATGAGCCAGTAAGTGCTGAATGCTGTTGAAGTGATGTGAAGACAAATGGTGTGTATATGTTATATTTTCTGTCTGATATTGTAGGCTCTTCATTTGACAATGGAAAGACCGTTGAAGTGATTGAAATACAATAAAATTGAAATTAATGTATAAATTGTAATGAATTCATTTTACTGAAATTTCTGTTTCTTAAGATAATAAGAGTTTTCAGGACTAGGTCTGCACTGTAATGTTCCTCAATGGCTTTTTAGATCCTGCTTTCTATTGAGCTTAGCTATTTAGTTTAGGTAGCAGCTCCTTCTGCTGAGGTTGTCTCTCTGAGTTGCCATTCATAAAAGATAACAGTTCTTGGATTAGCTTGATTGCTTTTTCTGCCTCTTCTAGTTTCCCTTCTGCCATTTTAATGAGCATCCACTTACTCTTATTGGCAACAGCTTCTTCTGCCAGGTACTTACAGACCTCCACCATTCTGTCCTAGTTTATCTGGCTCAATATAGAGAAATATAGAGGAATCTCCAGATCCACCTCACTTATTTTGTTTTTTCTCTAGAGAAAAAAGTCAGCTCTCCACACAGCAGAGCATCACCAGTGAATCATCCTGTACAGTGCAGTTGACTCTCACTTTATATGGCGCAAAATCCCAATAGTCACCTCAAGGTGTTTTATGTTGTAAAGTAAAGATCTTATAATAGAGAGGAAATCCCAACAATCAGATGACCCCCTGTAAGCATGGACTTAGTGACAAGCACTGTATTCCCACACTAACAGTGGGACAGCAGGACACAATGCAGGACAGCATACTGACCTGCATTGCTCCAGGTCTGTGTTCGGGATCTGTTTCTGGAGTCACATGGACATAAATCTTATGGGACCCATCTCTGTTTTGACATCAGAGAATCTGACTGGTGTAACTTAGATAAACAACTCAGCTTTGACCTTTAACCTTTAAGCTGAAAACCATATCACCAGCGTTACCTGTACAATCAGCTTCACAGATGAAACATCTGGAGAGATATCTTCAAATTTCAATTTTTGAAAATCTTACTGATCTCATTTTTCTGTCCCTCTCTCTCTCTCTCTCTCTCTCTCTCTCTCTCTCACACACACACACACACACACACACACACACACACACAGTGATATATATCCTTACCGTTCTTAGGTTAAAATCTTGCACCTCATTTGCAAACACTTGGTTTGCACAACACAGAGAGAACAGCTGTGCTTTGCACAAAGTTAAAATAACATTTCTCAACAATTGCTAATAAGAGTACAGATATTGCACAATATAAATAGAAACAAAACAGCTTAAATATGCAGAAGTATTTGTAGAGAGGCTGTATGCTGACGTGGGGAAATTCTGAGGGAAAGAGAAAATTTTGTTTTAATTTTAGAAAGGTGCATTGGTTTAGTGCCCCTCGCTCATGTATATGTTGCGTACTTAATTTCTATTGTGTTCACAGTGAACTGTCATATTATTTGTACTTTATCAACCTATTATATGTCTAACAATGCAAAAAATGCAGTCTGAGTAGTCTTACTTGATCAACAATCTTTTTACAAACTCAACATCATTTGTCCTTTTTTAGTTCTTTCCTTTTTCTAGTTTTAGGTGTGAAGATGAGTGATCCATTCTGTGCAAAGAACACATACAATATCACTCTAAATAAAAGACATATAACAGCTGAGTCTGGAGTATGTGGTTTTTTTTACCATGTTATTTTACTACAGAAGCTAGTTTAATATCAAAAGTAAAAAATTGACCTTTAACCCACTGCTAGAGTCTGACCTGAAAATGAGGAATGGTATCATCATCCTCAATGACCTCATCAACTCAGACTGGATCATATCAAATCAGAGTTTCTGTTACCAAGAAGAGGAACTAATAACTAAAGGACTTATGACAGCTGTTAACCTGTTAAAGCCTGGACCATGAAATAAATGGCAGAAAAATAAAAACAGTAAAATATATATAAAATTCCCCGCTCGCCCCTACGGGCGGTCTATCCTTCAAGTTCAGGCCTGGAGCTTGAGGGTCCTGTGCAGTATCTTAGCTGTTCCTAGGACTGCGCTCTTCTGGACAGAGATCTCTGATGTTGTTCCTGCACTGCACCGTGCTCCGATTACCCCAGGGACCACTGTTATCTTCACGCTCCACATTTTCTCGAGCTCTTCTCTGAGCCCTTGGTATTTCTCGGTAATGGTGGCTGTAGGCATCGTCCGTGGGGCTGCGTTAACATCATATAGTTGACCTTCTGAGGGTACTTCACGTAGTCTTGGTAACCGGCTATGGGGGAATCCAGGTTTCAAGCTTGGCCATGATCCTATCTTTAAGGTCAGTTTCTAATGCACTCAACGATCCTTCTATCGCACTTGGGGCTTGGAATCCCAATCTCGGGTGGGAATGATATCTGTATTTAATTTGACTTGACCTTTTCAAGTTGGGTTCAGTTTTCCTCTCCTGAAATTGTTGCTTAATATCTGTTGCGCTTCTTCTTCCTATTGACTTCTCACTTCCTAAACGTGATGACCTCTCATCACGTTTAGGAAGTGAGATATTCTTCAGCATCGTTCAGTGAGATACATTTCCTGGTCCCTATTCTAGGAAGCATGTTCATCAAACTGAGTGTAAAAATAAACTATGAGTTTATTAACTCTGAGATCAGCAACTCAGAGTTTCAGAGTTTCGTTTCAGATCAGAGTTTCGTGTTCAAGAACAGTTCACCATCGTAAGTTCAATAAAGTTCAGTTCAGTTTAAAAAATAAAAATAAAAACAGTTTTTGTTACAGACTGGTTGAGACTGGTTCCTGGCCCGTGCCATGTGTTGAGGTGCACCTCACTGTATCTATGGGTCATATCTTAAACCTCACACTCAAACATCAGCTCCTTCTCCACCAGAGAAGTGATGTTTCATATCCCAGTTGTCAGCCTTGATATTCAGACATCAGACCACCAATGACTACGTCATTTGCTGGCGTTGATACACACTGCACCCAACCTCTATAGCATCTCTTTTGGGTGGTGACAGTGAGCGAGAGAGAAAATTTAATTTAGTTTTTTTCACTACTGGCTAAAAATGCTTCATGAGATTTGCAGAATCTAATCTAATCTCAGCCTTCACTGATAGATAATAGCAACCTTACAGCTATACCAGGAATGTTTTGCTGACTGATTGGAAATCTTTACACTGTGTTTCACAAGCCAGCTTTCCAAATCTATAATGACTCTGAAGTTTTATTGGTAACGGTAAACATTTTATAGGAAATGTCACTTTTATAGATTTTAAAGATTTGAGTCTATTTTTTGGAGAATGAGTTACTTTAAATAAAGAATACAGGTTGTGCTTGGGAAAAAGTAAGGCGTTATGAATGAATCTGGACAGGATGAACTCCAACCTGGACCTGGGCATCTATGGACTAAATCTGTGATCCTGATCTATTTTGGATCCATCCAGTCAAAGAAAGAAAAAGAAGAGTATAATCCCCTGTTTGAGTTTTTTTTTTAATGGCGGCCAGTATTCTATCATCTCCATCATTATTTGGTAGAATTTTGTAGAAGAGCACTTGTTTTCTCACTTGAGATTTTTCTGTAATCTGTAGCTGGCTATTAACATGTTAGATGTTTCACAAACTGCAAGATTAAAACCTGTATCTAATGATTCAGTTTTCTTCATCTCAATCTGTCTGAAGGACCGAAAAAAGGTATTTTTAAAAAATTGTTATTTGTATGACACAAACAACTTTATTGTAAATGTGCAAACAACTGAGGTTGCTGTTGATGCAAATAATGTTGCTGATCACGCGAAAATGATATTGCTGTATTATGACTCATTATGTATTATGAGTCACTTCCTCTATCTCTGTCTTTCTCTCTCTCTTTCTTTCTTGCAAAAAATTGTTACACAGTAAAAATTAACCAATGGTTAAATTAAGGATAGATTAAAATTATGCACCTCAAGTGAAGAGCTTTGCATGATACAGAGAGCACACCAGTGCCTTACACAATATTAAAGTAATATTGCAACACTTTCCAATAACAGTACAGATATTGCACAATATAAATAGAAACAAAAAACCCCCTAATACTTCCTATGCAGAAGTTTTTGCAGAGAATGGGAATAAAATGGAGAAATGCTAAGAGAGAAAGTTAATTTCTTTAAAATTATTTAAGTTCTTTAATGCACTATTGGGTGGCTGTAGCTCAGGTGGCAGAGCAGGTCAGCCACTAATCAGAAGGTCGGTGGTTCGATCCCAGGCTGCATCCTGGCTGCATGCCAAATATCCTTGGGCAAGATACTAACCCCATGTTTGCCTACTGGTGGTGGTCAGAGGGCCCGGTGGCGCCTGTGTCTGGCAGCCTCTCCTCTGTCAGTGCGTCCCAGGGCAGCTGTGGCTACAATGTAGCTTGCTATCGCCAGTGTGTGTGAATGTGTGTGTGAATGGGTGGATGACTGAATGTAGTGTAAAGCGCTTTGGGGTCCTTAGGGACTAGAAAAGCGCTATACAAATGCAGGCCATTTACCATTCACTTAACCTTTCTCAAGGAACTTTAAAAAAAATATCATTGTTAACTCTTTTAATATATGCAGATATGAGGCAGTAGGAAAGCCCTTGAATGGCATTCCAATTATGCTGTACATGTTTTGGGGGTGTTGGAATGATGTAATGATGCTTAATGACATGCACAGGTCATATTTTCTCTTTAATATTGTACAGTCTTTACAGTGTAAAGACAACAAAATTAAAAAAATGAATGGAATGTCTGGAATGTCAATTTCCCAAGATAATAATAAGATTTTCAGGGAATAAAAATTAGTCAGTGATTAGCATTTTGTGTTAAAATATACAGCATACACTGTGTGATATGAGATGAGAGATAACTTTATTGGGGAAAGAATAGTATTTGGTCACTTAAATTGACATCAAAACTGGCCTCCCTGTGACTCGCTGTGAGGTTGTTGATCCACATGAATTTCTCCAACCTAATCAGCAAAGATCAGATTATATGAAAGGTAAAGTGACATTATTGCGTCTGCCCGGTAATGACCCACAGGATGTCAAAATTCAGTATTCTTCCTGAATTCAAGAAATCTGGCTTTTCACCCCAAGCTACCCCCACACTTGTGGTCATAACATCAAAACTAACAGTGATAAGATGATGAAACCCACAGATTGTGTAGTTTAATAACTGTTTAAAATTTTCTGAAATTATACACTAGTATGAATCTAGAACAGCAATTAATACAATGTTGGATGCTGTCACAGCTTTTCATATCACTATTCAATGATCCAGCAAGAAAATAAAACTTTTATAGACATTTTCAAAGTAGAAATACTGAAATATATGATTTAATTATTTTTTTCTTTTGTCCTAGTTGCAGATTTTTATATAACTAAATTGCATATTTGTTTCGATTTTTACTGTCTTTTTCTGGTAAAATGAATTTAGTAATACAATGTTGGTCATTACTTAATGTGATCAAATGACATATATAAAATATAAGGGGGTAAAAAGTTGTTATAACGCTGTTTCTGTTTTCAGTAGATTTAAACTTTTCCTTCAAATTGGGCTACATGCTGACTAATAAGTGTACTAATTTTTTTTTTTCTGAATCAATCTATTTGGTGTCCTGGTGAAAAACGCCGGTGTGTTTATGAAACGGACCCAAAACGCAGACACAGGAGAAATGAACTGGTGTTTAAACAAAAAATTAACCTTTACTGCGGGTGATACAAAAAACGGAAAACAAGGGAGAAAGAAAACTGAAACCTAAACTGGGAAAAACTATGACTATCTATGACACCTAAGACATGGGACAGGAAGACGGAACTGAACAGGAACATGCAAACATAGCGAGAAAAAGTCTAAACATGAACATGAACCTGGTAACAGGTAACAGGCGACTTAAAGAAACAGACGGGTAATGAGGGAAGTGGAAACACCTGGGGAAACACAGGTGACACAAATGAACATGTTGCCACAGGGGGAAGTAAAACAAAACACAGTGAACATGGAAACACTACAATCTTCAAAATAAAACAGAAAATATGGAGAGGCGTAGACATGACACACGAGCTTGACAACGTGGACACAACACAGACATGAAACACATGACAGACTGGACAGGAAACATGACACATAACCAAGGAAACATGGATTAAAAAACAAAATCCAGAATAAAGCTCAGCTAAATCCTAACTAATAATAAGACAAGAACTTATTATCACCAACTTAACATGAGAAAATCAAAAATACAAAATAATCTGAAAACACTGGGTCACAGACCCCGCCCCTGACATTTGGTTGCTTAATGGAAGACAGCCCATCAATTATCCTACCACAGGATAGCACAACACACAGTAGATTGTATACACATGCTAAATATGGTGAATTAACTTAAGTGAATTTATTCTGTGAAAAAACTTTAAATGCTTTCTCACATTATCTTACTTACCGTCATTACCAACTTACGGGAGCAAGTACTGTATTTGTGTAGTATTTGTGAAGTGTGTATCAAGAAAAATGTTCATAAAAATGTTCCTTTAAGTTTTTGTTTGCTTTTCCCATAGTTTTTATATACTGTACATACTATATGTAAAAATGTATACTTCAGTGACATTGATTGACATCCTAAAAATAAAACATTTTGAAATATCACACAAGTAAAAAAAAAAAGTCCTTTCGCACACTCTAGTTACACTCTAGGGTTGAAATTATGAATGTCTGTGTTTTGCAATGATTGCCCTGTAAAAGGTTGGAAAGCCAGTCGGTCAAGTTCATTGGTGTGACGAGAAACTTCCTGAAATTGTGCTACAAAAAGAGGGAAAAAAACAGAAAAGAGAGAGGCGAGAAACAGAAACTTACATTTAAGTAGTCAGCGGACATCAGTGAGGAGAGAGAACAAGGCAAAACAGGTAAGAAAAAATTTAATGTGTTTTAAAATATCTTTTTAAATACAAAAAAGAAAATCTATTTTTTTTTTACATCAATAGCAGGTCTGGTAAAATAAAAATACCATTATGCATAGATTACATGGATGATGCTGCTCTGTTATATGGCAGGTGTTTTACATTTATTGTATAAGTGTCGCTGAAGCACTGTAAGAACATTTTTATTCATCAAGTAATGTTTCAGGATGGATGACACAAAGATTACTTTTTAAGGTAGTGGTGTAATCACAGGTGTGGGTAACATATAGACAAACAGGAGCAAATAACTGATCACGTTTAATCGATCTGAATTGTTGAATTTGATTTTTGTTTTGATTTTTGTTTTTATTCCTGCATGTTTACGGCATCATCTATATTAGTTATTCTAAGGAGAGAGAGACTGAATCTGTTGAGCATCGGGCATCAAGGATGTTTGTTCTCATCTGGGCAACTCTGCTTTTCAGCAGTGCTGAAACAGGTTTGTGTCTACTTTGTTATCAACCTGTAATTCAGCCAACATATATATTTCTTTCATAAATTTGCAAGTGAAACTGTTTTTCTAACATACAAATCATTATTTATTCTACCAAGACTTTATCATAAGTTAGTAGTGTTACTGTTATCTGTTGACCTTTATGCCATTTTATATAAATCTTTGTAACAAAACTTACTACAGGCTAAGAAATATGTAAAATTCTGATTGTTGCATATACTACACTCAAACAAGCAACATATGTAAAACAGGAAAGCTATTGAAGTATATTTATTAAAAATCATATTTATTGTTATAAACTAAATATTCTCTGTCACTATGTGTATCTCCCTGTTTGTGCCTCAGCCTGGGGACGACAACACTGTGTTGGAAGATACTGTGTGACTCTCAGTGAGCAAGAACTTACAGCAGAGGCTGGACTCTGTGTTGTGATCCCATGTTCTTTCACTACTGCTGATGAGTTTACACCCAAACATACAGTTTGGTACGAATGTGAAGCATCTCAACACAGCTGCAGCGATGCTGACATAATATTTCACAGCAACAAAAACACTGAGAAAAAAGCTCAGGCTGCGTTTGAAGGACGAGTCTCACGTTTGGAGCCTGATGTGACTCAAAAGAACTGCAGCATCATCATTAATGATCTGAAAGAGTCTGATTCAGGATCATATCAGCTCAGAGTTACTGGTGAACTGAATGGAAAACAAGATGGATTCACATTCATTCCTAGAGTAACTGTCTCTGTTAAAGGTATGAAAGCTATTCCAAGAAGAATAATGCTGATTTTAAATACTCAGTCTTGTGAAACCTCATATTTAGTATTTTTACAATCTTAAATGAAGTATTATTTAATTTCGGGAATTGGTTGATCCTCTGTGGAAATCTAATAGGAGCTGCAGTAGATCCAACTAGTGGCCAGCAAAATATTTCTTTCATCAAGGCTAAATTTGATTCCACTAATGCCCAATACTTCTATTAGGTCTTAATCAGAAGCCCACAGTAATGATTCCCACACTGACAGAGGGACAGCAGGCCACACTGACCTGCACTGCTCCTGGTCTCTGCTCTGGATCTGTTCCTCAAATCACCTGGACATGGAGAGGAGCAGGAGGGACTGAATCTTACATTACAGGAAATAGCACTGCGTTTAAGACTGAGGGTCTGACTCCTTTCACACAAAGACATGTGTCAACTTTGACCTTTAACCCTTCATCTGAAAACCACAACACCAATGTGACCTGTAAAGTACACTTCATTGGCAAAATAATGAAAGAAGAGACTTTGGGTTTGAATGTGAACTGTAAGTACTTTTATAGTATTAAACTAGCTTTTTTTTTTTTCCTGAAATCTGTTGAGTTGTGCAGTGTCAGCTGCATTCTTCTAGCAAGAAAGTCAGAAAGTTAGGGAAACTACATGATTGTGTAATTTATATGTTTTGTCTCATAGATATGAAAAAATTTCAAATTACTGGCATCACAACTGTTAAAGAGGGAGACAATCTGAATCTGACCTGCAGTGTTGAAAGTTTCCCTCCATCTCTGATTTTATGGTCTAAACTTGGTTCTGTCACAAACCTGCACAATGACACTGGATCAGCCAAACTTGCCATCCAGAATGTGACAACAGAAGATTCTGGACAGTACATCTGTACAGCAACACATCTGGACACAACTATGACTTCTTATGTCAATGTGACTGTGACTTGTAAGTAGGCATTATCGTTTTTTATTAATGTCTTGATGCATGCTCAATCATGCATTGGTCACTGAAGGAACAATGGGCTGGGAGGTCAGTTCCTTGATCAAAAATGCAAATTCTCATTAATTATCAAGGAACTGACCTCCCAGCCCATTGTTCCTTCAGTGGTGCTGGTTTCAGTCATTATGCAAATGTACTGTTTATAAAATTGGGGTAACCTGAAGTCAGCTGAGACTGAAGAAGTCACTTGGGTGAGTGATGAAACGTTTCTCCCACTGAAAACGCTACATCCAAATGAACAAAATCAACTTTGGGGAGTCTTTATTAATCTTGTATTTGACAGCCATTCTAAACTTCTTTTGACGTTCTACAGAAACCAATTTGCTGAATTTTGGCACTTTGCTCAGGGAATATATATAATGTCACACATGTAACACATCAACCTACCTTAGCAGCTTTTACTGCAGAACTGCATATTGTGTCTCATCACCATGATCTATGCAGTGTTAATGTCTCCCTCTTTAAAAGATTTAAATACACTCCACAGATAAAAGGAAACCTCAGATCATCGGGAATACAACAATCAGGGAGGGAGATGTTCTGAATTTGACCTGCAGTGTTGAAAGTTTCCCTCCATCTCTGGTCATGTGGTCTAAACCTACTTCTAACCCAAGCCGACACAATGAAACCTACACTGACGCGCACAATGACACTGGATCAGCTACACTTGTCATCCCAAATGTGACAGCAGAACAGTCTGGACAGTACATCTGTACAGCAACACATCTGGACACAACTATGACTTCTTATGTCAATGTGACTGTGACTTGTAAGTAGACATTACCAGTCTCATTAATCTCAAGATATATGAATATGATATAAAATGCCTTATTATGAGGCTGGATCACTACAGGCTACCATAACAGCTACATTCCATTTTAACATTAATTCTTAAAATGAATTAAACATCATGGAGTTGAAACATCATTCTTCCTTCTCTGGTGATTTGATGATTAGAGTGGTTCGCACTGGTGGGGGAAATAAAAGCAAAACATGCCAGCTAGTTAAATACCTGGACAACATTATATAAATATTAGAATCCCTGACTGTTCTGTGTGGACCAGGTTTCCATTTTTTCTTTTTTCTTTTTTTTTTTTTGGGGGGGGGGGGGGGGGGGTGTCTTTCTTTTTTTGGTTCATTGTTAATATTTTTTTTGAGTTGTTTTCTCTCACCTTATCCTGAATGAAATGCTGGTGTGCTCCACAGACACAAGAAGACCTTGGATCATTGGAGACACAACTGTGAAGGAGGGAGATGTTCTGAATCTGACCTGCAGTGTTGAAAGTGTCCCTCCATCCCTGGTTGTGTGGTCTAAACTTGGTTCCAACACAAACCTGCACAGTGACACTGGATCAGCCAAACTTGCCGTCCTGAATGTGACAACAGAAGATTCTGGACAGTACATCTGTACAGCTAAATATATGAACACTACCCTTAAGGATAAATTCAACATAACAGTGATATGTAAGTACAAAACCTTATGTTTTTGGACAGAATATTTATAGTACTGTTCATTTTTTTTCTTCCTATCACGTAACTGAAATTGTGAATCACAAGGAGAACAACAAAGCAAACAATGCAGTCACTATGCAAATGTGCATCTTGTTTCTTTCAGTTTAATGAAGCACAACAATTGTTGCATGTGTATTTGAGAGCCATTCTAAATTTCCTTTGACATTCTACAGTAACTAATTGTATTTCAAGTGCAGCTAAAGTTTGGCACTTTGCTCAGTGAATATACATAATGTTACACATGTCAAACATTAACCTATTTTAGAAGCTTTCACTGCAAAACTGCAGTAGCAGTTTCTCATCACCATGATCTATGCAGTGTTAATTTCTCCCTCTTTAAAAGATTTAAATACACTCCACAGATAAAAGGAAACCTCAGATCATCGGGAATACAACAATCAGGGAGGGAGATGTTCTGAATTTGACCTGCAGTGTTGAAAGTTTCCCTCCATCTCTGGTCATGTGGTCTAAACCTACTTCTAACCCAAGCCGACACAATGAAACCTACACTGACGCGCACAATGACACTGGATCAGCTACACTTGTCATCCCAAATGTGACAGCAGAACAGTCTGGACAGTACATCTGTACAGCAACACATCTGGACACAACTATGACTTCTTATGTCAATGTGACTGTGACTTGTAAGTAGACATTACCAGTCTCATTAATCTCAAGATATATGAATATGATATAAAATGCCTTATTATGAGGCTGGATCACTACAGGCTACCATAACAGCTACATTCCATTTTAACATTAATTCTTAAAATGAATTAAACATCATGGAGTTGAAACATCATTCTTCCTTCTCTGGTGATTTGATGATTAGAGTGGTTCGCACTGGTGGGGGAAATAAAAGCAAAACATGCCAGCTAGTTAAATACCTGGACAACATTATATAAATATTAGAATCCCTGACTGTTCTGTGTGGACCAGGTTTCCATTTTTTCTTTTTTCTTTTTTTTTTTTTGGGGGGGGGGGGGGGGGGGGGTGTCTTTCTTTTTTTGGTTCATTGTTAATATTTTTTTTGAGTTGTTTTCTCTCACCTTATCCTGAATGAAATGCTGGTGTGCTCCACAGACACAAGAAGACCTTGGATCATTGGAAACACAACTGTGAAGGAGGGAGATGTTCTGAATCTGACCTGCAGTGTTGAAAGTGTCCCTCCATCCCTGGTTGTGTGGTCTAAACTTGGTTCCAACACAAACCTGCACAGTGACACTGGATCAGCCAAACTTGCCGTCCTGAATGTGACAACAGAAGATTCTGGACAGTACATCTGTACAGCTAAATATATGAACACTACCCTTAAGGATAAATTCAACATAACAGTGATATGTAAGTACAAAACCTTATGTTTTTGGACAGAATATTTATAGTACTGTTCATTTTTTTTCTTCCTATCACGTAACTGAAATTGTGAATCACAAGGAGAACAACAAAGCAAACAATGCAGTCACTATGCAAATGTGCATCTTGTTTCTTTCAGTTTAATGAAGCACAACAATTGTTGCATGTGTATTTGAGAGCCATTCTAAATTTCCTTTGACATTCTACAGTAACTAATTGTATTTCAAGTGCAGCTAAAGTTTGGCACTTTGCTCAGTGAATATACATAATGTTACACATGTCAAACATTAACCTATTTTAGAAGCTTTCACTGCAAAACTGCAGTAGCAGTTTCTCATTACCATGATCTGTGGCAGTGTTAATGTCTCCCTCTTTAAAAGATTTAAATACACTCCACAGATAAAAGGAAACCTCAGATCATCGGGAATACAACAATCAGGGAGGGAGATGTTCTGAATTTGACCTGCAGTGTTGAAAGTTTCCCTCCATCTCTGGTCATGTGGTCTAAACCTACTTCTAACCCAAGCCGACACAATGGAACCTACACTGACGCGTACAATGACACTGGATCAGCTACACTTGTTATCGCAAATGTAACAACAAAACAGTCTGGACAGTACATCTGTACAGCAACACATCTGGACACAACTATGACTTCTTATGTCAATGTGACTGTGACTTGTAAGTAGACATTGCCAGTTTCATTAATCTCAAGATGTATGTATGTGATATAAAAAGATAATTGTTGAAAAAAAATAAAATAAAATGTCTTATTATGAGGCTGGATCACTACAGCTACAGTCCATTTTAATATTGATTCTTAAAAAAAAAACAATACAAACATGGCAGCCAGTTAAATGCCTGCACAGCATCACAGAATTATTATTATTATTCTGTGTGATCAAAGAACATAAGAACTTTATTTTCTTCTGTTTTTGTTTGTTTGTTTGTTTGGTTGGTTCATCCTTAATAATTCTTTTAGTTGTTTTCTCTCTCCTTATCCTGAATAAAATGCTGGTGTGCTCCACAGATACAAGAAGACCTCAGATCATTGGAAACACAACTGTGAAGGAGGGAGATGTCCTGAATCTGACCTGCAGTGTTGAAAGTGTCCCTCCATCCCTGGTTGTGTGGTCTAAACTTGGTTCCAACACAAACCTGCACAATGACACTGGATCAGCTACATTTATCATCTCAAATGCAACAGCAGAACATTCTGGACAGTACATCTGTACAACTAACTATATGGACTATGCCCTGAAGGACAAAGTCAATGTAAAAGTGATTTGTAAGTACACAACTTTTTGCTATAAGACAGAACATTTATAATACAGCACAGTTATATTTCCCCCGATCTGGTAACTGAAATTGTGACTGCTAACATAAAAAATACATAAAGAATAACATGCAGATGATGTGTACATGTGTTCTTTGTAGGTACAGAGTAACAAAAAACAAACAAATGAAAACACAATGCTATGAAATAACATGCAGAACACAAGGTATATTGTGGGGAAAACAACTTTGCAGAAAACCACAGCAAATGTTGCACATGTATTTGAGAGCCAGTTGAAACCGCAAGTGACATCTGCAAAAATCAAGATGTATCTTCAATGCTGCTGAAATCTGTTTCACTTTGCACTGTCCATGTAATATTATACACGCAGTGTCAGATCAGTTTGTGAATAATATTATTAGTGCCAGTATCAAAAATCTTATTTCTTTTCTTTTCAAAATCTCATTACAAATTTTCACAGAAGGGTTATCTGCCAGTGTTCCTTTCATGGTGCTTATTTAAGTTACTGAAATGTGCTCTGCAGATAAAAGGAAACCTCAGATCATCGGGAATACAACAGTCAAGGAGGGAGATGTTCTGAATTTGACCTGCAGTGTTCAAAGTTTCCCTCCATCACTTATTATGTGGAAAAAACTTAATTCCACCACAATTCTTCAGAATAGAACTTACACTGTCCTAACCAGTGACACTGGATCAGCTACAGTTTTCATCCAGAATGTGACAACAGAACATTCTGGACAGTACATCTGTACAGCAACACATCTGGACACAACTATGACTTCTTACGTCAATGTGGCTGTAACTTGTAAGTAAACTTTACCAGTCTCCAGGTGTCTATAATGTATGTACACAATTGTTTTTACGTCATTGGTAGTCAGATATTTTGGTCTTTACATTTTACTAGCCATAATGACGTGAGGAAATATTTTTTTAAGGATGCAGTATAAATGGTTATCAAATTTCATTACATGAAGACAAAAACTGCTGGTTAAAGCAAAGGAAACATTAAAAACCAAAAAGTGTTGTGTTCTCACAGTGGTCCAACACATGTTGTGGTAACAGGCATTGATTCTGCAAGTCTCTTAAAATCTGCTTGAGGGATCAAATATAATTTTTCGTGTTATGATGATTTGGTGACTGTAGTGGGGAGCAGTACAGCAGTAATGGGTAAAACCCTGGAATACTAACTGAGTTGTGCTCCACAGATACAAGAAAACCTCAGATTACTGGGAACACAAGTATAAAGGAGGGAGACGATCTAAATCTGACCTGCAGTGTTGAAAGTTTCCCTCCATCTCTCATTATGTGGTCTAAATTGACTTCTGTCACAAACCTGCACAACGACACTGGATCAGCTACGCTTGTCATCCCTAATGGAACCGCAGAAGATTCTGGACAGTACATCTGTACAGCTAAATATATGAGTAACACTCTAAAAGAGGAAGTCCATGTAACAGTGATATGTATGTATACAACTTTTTGCTTTTACTATATGGTTAAATGTGTGATGCCATCTAAACATCTTTGCATATTGACTATTTAGGCAGATTCTCTTGTTGGTGATCACAAAAAAAAAAATCTGTTATCCCACAGATAAAAGAAAACCTCAGATTATCGGGACTACAACTGTTAAGAAGGGAGATGTTCTGAATTTGACCTGCAGTGCTGAGAGTTTCCCTCCAGCTCTTATCATGTGGAAAAAACGTAGCTCCAACACAAACCTTCTGAGTGGAAATTACACTGACCTGCACAATGGCACTGGATCATCTACACTTGTCATTCATAATGTGACAGCTGAGTATTCTGGACAATATGTCTGCACAGCGAAATATCTGGACAAAGCCATTACTATACATGCCAGTGTGACTGTGACTTGTAAGTGGAACACAATGATCTTGAATCTGAAGTTTATGTACACCTTCCTTTGTTTTATGAGTCTAATCATGTGCTTACAGGGTTTTCAGAGACCCAGGATGGCTCTGGATGTGTGCTTCAGTCAGAGGTTTTGACCTGTGTGTGTATCAGTGAAGGGTTTCCTTTACCTACCATCAAATGGCCGCTCCTAAAGAACCACACTGAGTATTCTGTCATTACTATGGTCTCTAAACACACAGTCAACAGCACTGTCAGTGTAACTGTAAACAAACATAGCAACAGCACTGTGGAATGTGTGAGTAACAATGGAAATGGAGAGAATAGAGAAAACCTACTGATCCACCAAAACTTGCCTGAAAAACATGGTATGTGTTTTCCATCTAAACACCTTTCACTGCCACGTTCACTTTTTACGTACCACATTTTCTTAATGCAGCCTTGCTAATTAGGCTGTCATTTATAGTTTGTATTTGCTTTATCTAATTCAAAACAACCTGGACCATAATTTTTTATGTTGTTATTTTTTGGAGTGCAGAGCAATCGTCTAATTTAAGGCAGGGATACATGAAAGTCATCATTGGCATTTTGGCTGCAGTAGTTCTTTCAGCAATCGTTTGCTGTTTTACCAAAAATTGGTACAGGTAAAGCACTTGCTTTTATAATTATTATTAATATTAGTTAGCTGTTGTTTTTTTCTGTAGATAAATTTGAACATAAATGTACTTCTCTAAAAACACCCCTTTCTATAGAAAAAATCAGAAGACCTCAAAAAATTCAGATGAGACTTTGGAGATGGAGAAACATCAAGATGATAAACTGGTATTTATGTTCATTTGACTTTTTTTTGGTATGACTTTCTACACAAATGCTCAGAAAACTTAAGTGTCCATACTCTTACTATACATTCACATATAAAGTGGCCCATCCTGCTCCAAGTTTCTACAAAAGAAAAAGAAATTCGGTCTGAGTCAAAACACAATTAGTTGGATCCCTTTATCTTTCTACTGAGTCTAACGCAATTCAGAGAAGTAGGTTTTGTAGAATTGTCCTGAAACACAAACTGCACAATGACGTGTTAGAAAAGGAGTACGGTATCATGATGCAATTTTGAAGTAAGTCTGAGAAGCAATGACTCTGTTTAGGCATCAATGCCCTCTAAACACCAAACAGACAGAATACACAGACATTTAGTTGCACAAAAAGACACAAAAAGAAGTATGTTGGAATAAGAGTGACAAAAGTGACACAACACTATACACAATAAACACAATAATATGAATAAACAACATAGGTTATTAGTTTTGCCATAAACAGTTGATGAACAGGTCACTGATGTTTAAGCATGAATGTAACTTCTAAGTTGGTTAACTCAAAAATACTTGCAACATGCTGACAGTTAATTTTTCCCTGTTGAAAAGCAGCAGTGCCAGGAAAGCAGCAAAGAGGCAAGAGAGGACAAAGACGGAGTATGCTGAAATCAAAAAAGCAGTAAAAGCAGAACAGGTAGAAGATGCTTGAGAAGGAAAGGGAAATGTTGGAGGCCAAAGAAGAGAAGGAGATGGAGTTGGAGATGAAACATTGTCAACCAGAAAAAGAGGAAGGAGAAGATGAAGCTGTGTACTCCACTGTGAATGATCCCACTTATTCTACTGTCACTGTGTCTTTTTTTCTTTAAATAACCCAAATAAAGTTCTCTGCAGGTAGTTAGACACTTCATTAAGTGTATATGTAAGATCCCAAGGACCACCTCAATGATCTGTGCCCTAAGATATAATGCGGTTTTCTTTTACATGTTTTATTTGACAAGAATAAATCTATACTTTAAATTTTCTATCTAGTCAGAAAAAATAACTTTGTAGGGCTAATATGATTCCTTTTTAGAAATGTTATTTAAGACTTAGCCCACAGTAAACATCGAGATTTTTTTTTAATATTACAAAATCTTGACATATATGTTGGTGACAATACAGTGTCCAGACAAAGACAATATACTTAAGATTGTGTCTTTATCCAAAAAAAAAAGAAAAGAAAAAAAGAAAAATCAATTAAACATTCTAGAAAAGTGTGACCTATACTTTTTGTGGTTTGAGTTTTAATGGTCTCTGCTCATTTTCATTTATTATTCTTTGTTGTTTTGCTAACAAAATAAGACCTTTTTGCTTTCTTTGGCCATTCATTGTGCTCACCAGAAAGTGGCAGAGTAAACCCATTACCCATGTGAAATTATAAGTCAAGTAGATGTGTGGTCTGTTATCACTGGTGCTGCCTGGCTGCAGATTTTGTATTTTGCCTGGTCTTGTATGATGCATTAATACAAGTGAGTATTTTATACATCTCTAATTCTGCCCAATGCTCTGAATGGTGTATCACAAGCAGGTTTCTATATCATAACATGAAATAGAGCTTTAATTTCAACCTTGAAAATTTCAGTATATTTTCATCATTGTTTAGACACTGGGTTAAAATAAAATTCCCACTCATGGTATCTACAATTGTGAAATATTAACACAGCAAAAAAATTATCACACTGTAAAGCAAATCTTAGCATGATCTGATCAGATACAGTGTTTCAGATTTGTAATTAAGTTATAGAAATTGAATCATAATCAATAGCAGTACACTCACACACCAAAAATTAGGGCATTAGAGTACCTTACATTTTTGGCGATACTGGCGCTCTACTTACTTGGTCACACAACATGACAATGAGCAGTTGTTAAAATTGAAAAAATGTGATGCAAAAAGGAAGCAGAGAAACAATCACATTCAAAGCAAAAGTTGTGGCTTACAGCAAAAACCAAGATGTAATGAATGGTCACCATTTCACCTTCTTCACAGTTTCAACACCTCTCAGCAAGTAGAAAGTGTTCACCTATAATTTGGTGTCTTCCATACAAGCTATGGCTGAAGTTGTCAACCTCTGTGTTAAGGAATTTTTATTGTTTTATTTGATTATGCTTCAAATGTTATGTTATACATATTTCACCAGACACAGTTTTCTGTTGAAACAGCAAGCTGACCCTGTGACACTGACAAGAGATCAGTACAGAAATACACATCTGCAGAAGTTGACTCGCAGTATATTATTCTTAGAAATTGACTTGCAACACACATACTTTGTGACACACACACACACACACACACACACACACACACACACACACACACAGACAGACAGCATCAGGACCTGCGTAACAGGAAATGTGATTATATTTGCATATTGACGATGTAACCTATAAAAATAAACGAATACTGCAGTTCGGTGTGATTTGCTCTGAGCTTTTCACCCGTGCCGCACGTTGTCAATCTTAAGTGTCTCAGTGTTGTTTATTCACCTGACTGTTTGTTAACTGTAAATCTCTGACACTCTGTTAGCAACCAAAGTAACCACAGTGAAGTTATCAGAGCAGCAATATCTGTGAACAGTTTCACTTAGTGATGGAAATATCAACCATATCAGACAACATGACCCAGAGTCATGAAACTACAGTAAAGCAGGGGGAAAAGCCCCAAGAAGGAAAAGTGATGTTGTGTTACAGTTTTAAGGCAGAGGAGGGTGGGAATGGTAAAATGCAATAAAAAGCTCACTTCGGACTTCCCACTGCGAGCACTTACATGAAACCTTGTATTGGATGAATTTGCTCCCTTGCAAGAATAAACACTCCAGTTCTTGACTGTTGTTCATTTTTCTTAATTTGTATTCTGACATAGCACAATGTTGATAATTTGTTGAGCTGACCCTTTGAAATAAGATAATAGTGTAACTTATATGTTATTATGAAACTTTGCACTTTCCTTTCCTTTATTCATACTTTTCATTAGACAACACAGCAGTAGCTGAACATACAAAGATACACTGTCAATTTGAATTGGAATCTTATGGCAAATGGAGTGCTTCTCTTGACCACTGCTAATGTATTTATGTGTGTGAATGTCATCTTTATGTATTCCATCAATATTTTGTGTTTTAAAGGTTCTATAGTGGCTCCTTTGAAGACCCAGGCTTTCTTTTTCCTGCTCAAGAAACCCAAGGCCAAAGAGGGAACACAAGCATCTGTTGTAGCTGAAACAGAGTTTTATACCAGTTTGGAAAACTGAAACTGAGTTTAATCAAATTCAAATTAAATCAGATTTCTTTTTGGATTTTGAATCATTTGATTTTCGATGACAAGAAAAACAAGTTTTTGGCTGTCAGATGTGCTTCAGAGATGAGTACCAGTTCACCCCGAGCACATCTGACAGACATGAAAGGGTCTTGAAAAGCCGTGAAGAATGTTATATTGTACCTGTAACATTTTTCAGCGTGTCCGGTTTCATGCAGTTAGATTATGCAGGAGGATGAAGGAATTGACACTACTGACGTGCCCACCAAGCTCTCCTAACTTAAATCCAACAGAAAACCGTTGGGACATTACGTTTTGGTCCATCCAATGCTACCAAATTACACCTCACACCGTCCAGGAAATCAGAGATGCCCTGCTCCAGATTTGGGAGGACACCCCCCAGCGTCATCTCATTAGGAGCATGCCCTGACATGGTCAGGCAAGCATACAAACATGTGAAGTCCATACAAACTACTAAGTACCATTTGAAGTTGCTCTAATGAAATTTTGTCAGATTAGCATGTTGCATAATTTTTTCACTTTGATTTTTAGGTGTCTGTGAATTCAACCCTCTGTAAGTTAAAAAATGTCATTTCCATCAACTGATGTGGCATCCTTTCATTCCTAACACATTACCCTAGGATTACTACAGAAGCTCATACAGGACACTAGCCTGTAAAAATAATTTTCTTTCTATGGTCTCTGCAGATTGAGGGAGCCTTGTTGCATTCTGTTAAGACAGTTCTCACTTTCTAGAAGGTGTCATTCTCCCCCCCCCCTATCAAAGACATCAGATCATTTGTTAATCTGACAGACTGCCTAGTCTTAAAGAATCTGTCTCAACTTACTGAATTGGCCATAACCAGGAATCAGTAAATCCAGGTCTGAAGTTATTTGAACCATGCTTATAACACAGATGTGCTGAAGAATGTTTCCGTGCCCGAATGTTTTGGGTGTTAATGTCGCCTTCAGACATGAACATCTCTGTCTGATCTGTGGTAAATTAGTCAACCTTGTATAAATTTGGTTTTTGATAGTTCCATTCAGTTATTATTGTGTCTGGTTTACTTCCTAGTTAGCGTCCTGCCATTCCTCCCACACTGCCTTAGAAACCCATGATTCCTTCTGGAGTGTAAGTGGTGTAGTAGCACATCAACAGCAGTCAGGTTTTGGGATTCTCTTTGGAAAAAAATAAAACTTATGGGAAACTCACCTGCCTGCTTGCTGTTTTTTGATTCATACGGTTTATGAGACATTTGAGTTTGCTAGACCTGAAAAATAAAAGACACTAAAAAAGAGGAAGAAAAAGAGAAAGACTGATGCAGAATATGGAGGTTCATAGAAGACTTGAAAATTTAAGTATTTGTTCACTGAAGTAAGAGTTAAAGCACCACACACCACACAATGTTGCAACTCAAATAGACTGCAAACGAGAGGTTTCCATAGAGACAGAAGGCACAACAGCGCCTTAGTAAGAATAGTAAAGATACCACAGAATATTAATAGATAAAGAAAAAAATCTAAATATGCAGAAGTCAAAGGAGCTTGCAAAGAAAATTTTGTGTGTGTGGGCTTCCGGTACGATGACCTGGATGACTGAGAACCTTCACAGACATAAATATGCAGAAGTGTTGCAGAGAGGCTGTATGTGGCTGAAAAATGGAAATGCTGTGAGAGTTTATTTTAAATCCTTTAAGCTGTTTAATGTCTTCAATGTGCCTCAAGAATCCTTTCTAATGTGACTTTTTAATTTTAATACATGCAGCCATTAACAAAGCTTGTTTATTGCTGTATGTGTTGTACTATGTTGAAGTGACGTAAAACTGAGCAAAATGTCTCATGAAAAACTGAATTAAGTACTTCTGCTGGTGTGTCAAATTCTTAAGTTAAGATACAGGTTTTTACCAAAAATAAATAATAATAATGAACATATATAAGATATTTAGTGCAACAGAACATGCTATATTTATGAAAGCCAGTTTGTAAAAATCAATAGTGTCTGCGAAGAATTTAGTTGCAAAATGAGGAAGAAATAGAGATGAGGAAGTGAAACCTGAGATTAAAAAGTCAGCAGAGATCATTGTGCAGAGAAGACTGATAAACAGCAAATACACTGAGGTAAAAAATGTGTAAAATATATTCAAAATATATTTAAAACTCTTAATGAACACTGTTTCCAATTGTCTTTCACTGTTGATAAAAGTAGGAGCTGACTCAGTGCTGGGAAATGAAAAAAAAAGGCTGGATGATTAAAGATCGTTATGCATTCATTATGCACTGTGAAATAAGTGAGCATGTGACATCCTTTAGAGACATTTCTGGACATTTACTTCATATGCTGCATGTTTGTCTGTGCAGGGAGAAACTGAATGTGCCAAGGATCAAATCAAGATGTTGGTTCTGATCTGGTCAGCTGTACTTTTCTCTGTGACGGGCAGTGATGCTGACACAGGTTTGTATCCTCTTTACAATTTTATAATTCTGCATATAATAAATAATCTTCCAACATTTGAATGTAACACTGTTTTTTTGGACATACGTCCAGGTTATAAATATTTCTTCTTATCTGTTGACTCGTGGTGTCATTTAAAAAAAAGTTGTGCACACACAGCAAATGCTAATGCATATACTATTATATATTGTACATATGTTTATTAGTCTCAGATTTAGCCATTCTTATATTTTGCTTGTTTTACGTCATTGTATTTTTGCACAACTCTGCTGCTTGTGAAGGTCGCACACAAGAATTTCACTCGCATGTACTGTACCAGTGTACCTGCACATGTGATGTGACAATAAAAGTGATGTGATGTGATGTAATGTAAAAAACAAACAAACTTGCAAAGAGATTGCAAACAAAACATAAAGAAACAGCAAAGGCCAATGCAGTCTCAAGAAACAAATTCATCTTTGCTTGCCTAAAACTAAAGTCTGTTTATTTTATCTCCTCCTTTACATTTGCAGGTGATTCAGAAATGAGAAATCCACAGTGTGACAGAGAATACTGCATCACTCTTAATGTGAGAAAGCTGACAGCAGAGGCTGGACTCTATGTTGTGATCCCGTGTTCTTTCAAGACTGCTGAAGGCTTTGAAACCCAACATATAGTGTGGTATAAATGTGAAGCATCAGAAGCAGGATGTGATCGTCCTGTCATGATATTTCACACCAACAAAAGCACTGATGTTCAACCTGAGTTTGAAGGACGAGTGTCACTTATCGAGCATGTCATTCAGAACAACTGCAGCATCATCATCAATAATCTCAAAGAGTCTGATTCTGGATCATATCACCTCAGAGTTATTGGTGAAGTGAATAGGAAGACAGATGCATTTACATTTATTCCTAAAGTTAATGTCTCTGTTAAAGGTATGAAAAGCTAGATCAAAAACAATCATGTAGGAAATTGAAATGTAGTTCAACATGCTTGTGTTTTATTGTATCTGTGAAACATTTTGCACATTTGCTGACCCTTGTATGCAGCTTATAAGAAGTGCAACAATTCCCGATAAACATCTACTTAAATTTCTGGAGTTTTTTTCCTCTTTTAATTCAAGTTCATTTGATTCCACTAATGTACTGTGTTCCCACCAGGTCTTAAACAAAAACCCACAGTAATGATTCCCACACTGACAGAGGGACAGCAGGCCACTCTGACCTGCACTGCTCCTGGTCTCTGCTCTGGATCTGTTCCTGAAATCACCTGGACATGGAGAGGAGCAGGAGGGACTGAATCTTACATTGCAAGGAACAGTACTGATTACAAGACAGAGAATCTGACAGCTTTCACACAGAGTCATGTCTCAACTTTGACCTTTAATGCTTTGGCTAAACACCACAACACCAGTATCACTTGCAAGATCAGCTTTACAGATAAAACAACTACAGAAGGGAGTTCAACTTTGACTGTGAACTGTGAGTATTTCTAAATCTAAATATTTCTATCTAAAATATTCAGAATGCTATTGAATGTTATAGTGCTTTTGAAGAAAAGTCAGGAAGTTATATGGAATGTGTCCTTTGTCACATAGACGTGAAGAAAATTAAAATCACTAAGGATACAAGTGTGAAGGAGGGTGAAGCTCTGAATCTGACCTGCAGTGTAGAAAGTTTTCCCCCATCTCTGATCATCTGGTCTAAACATAGTTCCAACACGAGCCTGCACAATGACACTGGATCAGCAACTCTCTCCATGCTGAATATGACAACGAAAGATTCTGGCCAGTACATCTGTACAGCTAAATATATGAACAATATAGTCAACAATACAGACACCAAAGTCAATGTAACAGTCATATGTAAGTACAAACCTTGTTTTTAATGTATTCATTATTATTATTATTGTTATTATTATTATTATAAATGTTATTATTAATATTAATGACAACTGAAAGATGAGTTTAGCATTAGAGCCCCAAGAAGGGTCCTTTTTTTTGTTGGGTCTGTGTTTCCACAGGCCCTGCTAGTTTAGAGACTTATTCATCATGAAGAACACAAGACAAAACAGAACATCTTCAACCGGTCTTTAACTTGCTAACAAGGGAAGCCTTGGTCTCATCACCTGTCTCTAGCCCAAATCCTTCAAAGAGCAGCTCTCCTCGCAGCTATTTATTGACATGACAGTTACAATACACATCACAGCACAAGCACCTCCCACCGTAACCCCCCCCAATGGTTCTAAGACAAGGCACTATGTGTGTGTGTGTGTGTGTATGTTTGTGTGCGTGTGTGTGTGACTTCCTGATCACAACATCCTTGGTCATAAGGAGAGTAATCTCCCCCACACCCAATATATGGTTCACTTCCTGTATTGGTTCACCATGCACAACACAGTAAATTACTTTAGTAAATAAATTACTAAAATGTGTTTTACAGATAAAAGGAAGCCTCAGATCATTGGAAATACAACCGTTAAACTGGGAGATGTTCTGAATCTGACCTGCAGTGTCGAAAGCTTCCCTCCAGCTCTTATAGTCTGGAGAAGTACCAACACAAACCTTCTGACTAAAACTGATCTGCACAATGACACTGGATCAGCTACACTTGTCATTCAGAATGTGACAGCAGAACATTCTGGACAGTACATCTGTGCAACCAAACATCTGCACACAACTGTGACTTCATATGTCAACGTGACTGTGACATGTAAGTAGACGGCACTGATCTTAAATCTGAATGTCATCCTTACGCTAAAATCAATGCTTCACTTGTTTAATGATCCTAAACATGCGCTTACAGGGTTTTCAAAAATAGTGAATGGCTCTGGATGTGTGCTTCAGTCAGAGGTTTTGACCTGTGTGTGTATCAGTGAAGGGTTTCCTTTACCTACTGTCAAATGGCCATTTCTGAAGAACAGCACTGATTACTCTGTCTTTACCACTGTGTCAAACCACACAGTAAACAGCACAGTCAGTTTAACTGTGAAAAACAATGGCAGCACTACTTTAGAATGTGTCAGCAACAATGGAATGGGGGAAGCAGAAGAAAGTCTCACAATCCAAAAAAACTTGCCAGACAATAATAGTAAGTATTTCCAACCAAACATTTTTGAACACCAATTTAACCTCTTAGGACCACACTTGTTAATGCAATCTTTGTAAAAAGACAATCTTCAAACACACATTTGCAGTATGCATTTTAAGCAACATGGAACCAACTTTATTCCTTTTTAAATTCACTTCAATTCACAGTTTTTAGGCTGGAATACCTGAACGTCATCATTGTCTTGTTCACTGGGACAGTTCTTGCAACAATCATTTGCTTTTTAGCTAAAAATTGCTACAGGTAAGGCTACAGGTGTCTAATTATTATTAGGTTTTCTCTGTAGAGGAATTTGAACATGAATTTGTCTCTCTATCTTTTTCTTCAGAAAAAAACAGAACATTCAAAAATTGAGAACTTCAGATGAGATTTTGGAGATGGAGACACATCAAAATAAACTGGTATTAATTCATCAGACATTTTTTGATTTACTTGTCAAAATAGGAGTTTCTGCACAAATTTTGATGTCTTTGAAGCATCCATAGTTTACTTGTTTACATTTTACTGAAAGTTCCCACATAAAGGTTCTGCAAGAAAGTGGTTCAGATTAAGATTAGCCTTAATAACAAGATTATTTTGATTTTGTATACAGTGGTGTGAAAAAGTGGTTGCCCCAGTTTCCTATTTTATTTGTATGTTTGTCAGAGTTAAACATTTCAGATCATAAAATAACTTTAGATATTAGACAAAGAAAAAAAGTCAACACAAAAGGCAGTTTAGTTAGGCCGCTCCTAAGTCTTCAGTTTGTTTTTCCTAAGCCATTCAGAGGTGGACTTGCTGGTGTGTTTTGGATCACTGGCAAAATAGTTTTTTCCCCCCTTTATGCTCATTTACTCAACACTGGTTTTCACCTTGGAACTCTCTCATGGATGCCATTTTTGCCCAGTCTCTTGTTTATGGTTGCATCACTGAACTTAACTGAGGCAAGTGAGGCCTGCAGTTCTTTGGATATTGTTCTGGGGTCTTTAATGACCTCTTGGATGAGTTTTCACAATTTAGTTTTTAGGGCAATTTGTCATGGTCCTGGGTCGTGCGACCCGGTGTTTTGTGTTTAGTCTATTTTGATGTTTATTGATTGTTTAGGTTCATTAAGGTAGTCCAGCCATTTGTATATATCACCCTTGCATTACGTCTCCCTTGCCCTTCGTGTGTTTATGTCTGTGCGTCTTGTACTGTCAAGTTCATGCTGTCAGTATTGTCACCTCCCCCTGTACTACGTCTCCCCGGTTCATGTCTCATGTTTCCTGTTTTACTTTGAAGGCCTGCATTCACTGTCAGTGTATTCAGTTTCACTCCTCCTGTCCTGTCGTTAAGTTCATGTGTGTCAGCTGCGTTTCCATGTGTGGCCACTTCCCCTGATCATCCCTCATGTGTATTTAGTCTCTGTGTTTCTTACAGTCTGTGTCGCGTCGTCTGTGTTCCCACCCTCCGTGTTTCCATGCCCGGTCTGTTGTATTCTAAGTCATAGCCTTACCTTAGTTCATTCCCAGTTTAGGTTTCTGTTTAGTTATTGCTTTTGTGCTGCCCTTATTCTTGTTTGTTTCTCTTGTGTTACCAGCCACAATAAAAGGCTCGCCTTCTGTTAAAGCTCACTTCCGTCTGCTCACTTGTGTACGCACCTGGGTCCATTACACGCATTCTCCACTCGGTCCGTCACAGCGGACCGTGACACAATTTTGGTCAGCCGGCCACTCCAGATCACCACTATTCCATGTTTTTGCCATTTGTGGATAATGCCTCTCACTGAGGTTTGCATGGATTCCCACAGATTTAGAAATGTCTTTATAACCTTTTCCAGACTGACACATCTCAATTACATTGTTTCTTAACTGTTGCTGAATTTCCCTGTATTGCAATATAAGGCCTACTCAACTTTGCCATGCAGGTCCTATTTACAGTAAGTAATTTCTTGATTGAAAATGGGTGTGGCAGTAATCAGGCCAGAAATTGAACTCAAAAGATGAGATACACCACCATAACTTTTTCATAAATGGCCATGTAGCTTTGGATTTTTTCCCTCTTAATAATGTATACTGTCATTTAGAAAATACATTTTGTGTTCAGTTGTGTTATCTTTGTCTAATATTTAAATTTGTTTGATTATCTGAAACATTTAATTGTAACAAACACTTTTTCACACCACTGTGTGCACTTTAAAGTGGATATGAAACACCACATGTATAAAGGTTAATTTAAATCATGGAATCCTGCTCTCAAAAACTGACATAGATGTGACACTGTCTTCGAAGCTGGACTTTTTTAAAAGTTAAAGATAATAGAACTTGTTTAGCACAATCTTGTGTTTTGGTCAGTAGCCTTACATTAGTTTATGTTAACTAACTAATAACAAAAGAATAACATTGTGGAAAGTAATGACTCTAAAACTAAAAAGTTGTTTAAGGGGGTCATCTTTATACTGTCCCTGGCTGCAACAATGAATTTTATCATAAGAAACCAAGGATCCAATGTCCACTTTCACTGTCTCTCTTTAGCAGTAATTGGAATTGAAGTGTAAATCTATGCAATATTAATTTCATGCATAAAGGGACACCATGAGTTTTAGCTGAGAGCATGTAGTGTTTCAAATCCTTGTCATGTCTTCTTTAACAGTTTTTTTTTAAGTACATTGTAAGCGATTGCAATAAATTAAGCTTCAGTTCTTTCATCAAGCTGATTGTCAGGGCATAAAAAGAAAAATAACCTAGAATGAAAGAATGTAAATGTACAAGACAAGATGAGTCTCTTTTCCTTTGTCTTTAACAGGTATATAATGGTCAAGCATTACAAGACAATCAGACCCTGAGCTCAAACAGTGGGCCAAAGGAAGTGGAGTATGCCAATATTAATTTTTCCCTGCTGAAAAGAAACAGTGACTGGGAGGCAGCAAGGAAGCAAGAGAGCACAAAGACAGACTATGCTGAAATTAAGAAAGTGGTCGAAGAACAATGGGGAGATGATGCTGGGGAGGAAGGAGACATATTGGAGGGACAAGAGAAGAATGTGATAATGGAGCTGAAACAATGTGAACCAGAAAGGGTAGAAGGGCGAGATGAGACAGTGAATGAAATGTGAAGGATATAACCAATAGAATTTGAGTAATGTTTTGTTATGGAGTTAATTAAAAACATTATTAAGCTATCAGAGTGTCCATTTAGGAGCCCAAGACCACCTCAGTGATTAATGCTCTCAGACTGGTTTTTGATGCTTTGATTGAGAAGGATAAATATATTGGCATATCGGTCATCAAAAATATAGTTCTTAAAGCCAATTGTAGTTCCCATTTTGAGCAAATATTAATCAACTGAATTTTTAAGGAAAGGGACAGGTCAGCCTCTCGCTCTCTCAACTGTTTATCACATTCTAATAATATTAACTATTTGAATTGAGCAAAAAAGAGACAGTATAGATTAAAAGGCATTTAGAATAATGAGTGGGAAGACAAAGACAATATGTTAAAGCTAATATATATTAAAGCTAAGTTTAAATGTCTTTCTTGAAACAATCAAAACTTACCAGAAAAATATAAGCTACCTATTGCATTTTTAATGATATATGCTTAACTTCATTGTTTTTACTCTTTGAGGGGAAATTCTTTTTTCCCCTCTGGCCATTTTTTACACACACTAGTTGCAGACAGAGTAAGCCACATGGCCACCAAGTAAACATCAAAAGTAGTAATATACCTGTAGCTTTTTTTGCCCCCCCCCCACCCCGAGGGCATTCCCCCCCCCCCCCCCCCCCCCCACCCCTCACCCCCTCAGTGCTGATTATTCAAACCCTGTTTAAAATGTGACACATATGTTGTCCGAAAACATTTCCTCTAAATTTGCAAAGTTACTGATTTAGAAAATATATATTTTCGAATTTTTAGTTGCATGTCAAACATATGATAGACTCTTGAGCATATTTGTATAGCTAAATTCACAATGGTATAACCGTGCTAAATAAAAGAGGCCCAAGCACCAATGCACTCTAATCCACTCCGCTAAACTGTATGTTGATAAGTACATGAAGCGTACCTCTACCTCTACAGCTGAAAACAGTTTGTATCCGCACTCTGAGGGTCTGCTGAATTGTTTTTAATATGGCACTTTTTGACGAACAGCAGATGATGAAATCCTCTTTATTGTAGAAACTGTCCCTAAGCTATTGTTGCTCATACTTACTGAGGTCCCTAGCTACTTCCTTACTATGTCAGTAAACTTTTTTGAAAAGGAAGCTGTTATAGATTTAAAGAAACATCTTAATTGAAGCAAAGGCAAAAAAAAAAACTGGAATGAATTTTATGTGACTGTTCATATTAAAGCCAACAAGTGAAAATCCAAAAACGGCTCCAATCCTTTGTATTAATGATCTCCCCCTCTCTCTCTCTCTCTCTCTCTCTCTCTGTGTGTGTGTGTGTGTGTGTGTGTGTGTGTGTGTGTTGTGTCTATGCATTGTATGTGTGTGAGAGGTGCTGACGTGTTGGGGTAGGGTGAGTGTGTGTGTGTTCTGTAGTGTGGTCGCGAAACAGTTTGCTAGTCTGCTAGTCCTGATTTGGATGCACCTGTCGTGTCTACCTGAGGGCAGCAAGTACAACAGGTGGGCTGCAGGATGGGTGGAGTCTCTTGTGATCTCCTCAGCTCTGAGGCAGTGGGATGTATAGATGTGAAACAGGGGAGGGGGCAGTCGATCTTCTACGCTGTGTTGACCACTGTGGAGTCTCTTCTGTTGAGTCTGGGTACAGCGTGTTTGTGAACCATGCCTAAGTAAATTAATCAATGGTATTTTATCAGCTTTATCAGCTCCCTTTTATCTCAGGGCACACTAAAGCAGATTGATCAGTATATTTGGTGCAGCCTCCTCCATATATATGAGCTCAGAACAGGCTGTGCAGGTGATCTGGGAAACTTTTGCATACAAAGATGTATTAATAAGTTTTCCTGAAAAGGCTTGGTATAAAATGTTTACATTTACATTTTTGAAGTATATGCTTCTGAACAGCAGTTGAGCAATGTGATAAAACTACTTGAAGCTGACCACAAAGACAGAGGAAGTACATTAGAGGTACTTAAGAAAGAGGAAGTGTTAGTTGAAAGCAGAGACACTCTATAACAAGACACAAGGATGCCCACACAAACATGCATCAACACGGAAACACTGAGAGAGAAGCAGAGGACAGAGACACTAGGGAACCTAATAAACAAGAATCTAAACAGGGAATAGAAGAAACTCAAAACCGACTAACTTCGAACTACTAATGAACCTAGGTATGAAAAGCTATTCCAAGGACAATCATGTCGAAAAAAAGATATTCAGTCATGTACAATAACATATTTAGTATTTTTATGGTCTTAATGGAGTATTCATTCTATAAGGGGATTGTTGACTCCTAGAAGTCGGTCATCTTGGATACTTTTGTTTTTTCAATAGGAAGAGGGCCATGTGACACATCAAACTCATTGGTAATGTCACAAGAAAAACAATGGTGTGCTTGAAGAAAAAGACTAAATTTTTTATGACATATATAATGTTGGTGATCACAATCCTCTGGGTACAGCTATGTAGACTCACACATACAACAAACTGCTGCACTGATCTTATTTTAAATGGTTAAAAATAATTTTCACAAATACAAGTGCAGAGCAGTGCATTGCTAAAACAATATTAAAATGAGCTACGTGGCAATACTAAGAGCAGCAGAGATGGTGCAGAATATAAATAAATACATAAGAAGCCTAAATATGCAGAAGTGTTTGCAGAGAGGCAGCAAACACTGAGAATGAGAGAGGGGACGTTTATTTTAAATTCTTAAGTTCTTTAATGCACTCAATCTGTCTCAAGGAACTTTTTTTTAACTGAGTACATAAGAAAGCACTTATATAGCAATAAAATGATGTTGTATCGGTGGTATGATGTTGAAGTAATGTAAATGCTGCCAAAATCTTCATCTTGGACTCCATCCACAAACATCTGGAGCTCCCTGACTCCTCCGCCAGACTTCTGTTTGCTGATTTCTCATCAGCGTTCAACACTCTGCAGCCTCATATCCTGGCCACTAAACTTTCCACCCGATTTCACCTGGATGATCAGCTATTCCTGTGGATACTGGACTTTTTCACCAACAGGACTCAGAAAGTTGGGGTCAACAAGTCTCTTTCCGGTCTCTTTTCCACCTCCACTGGCTCCCCCCAGGGCTGTGTGCTCTCCCCCCTGCTCTTCATCCTCTACACCGATGACTGCAGATCCACACAGCCCAACTGTCACCTGGTTGAATATGCTGACAAAACATTTCTCCTGTCACTGCTGTCAGGCCCCTCACAACACCACAGGCCCACTCTTCAGGAGTTTGTAAAGTGTTGTGACAGCTCCAGACTTGAATTGAACATAGGCAAAACCAAAGAGATGGTGGTGACCTTCTCCAGTAGGCCGAGGGATCTGGCTGCTTCAGTCACCGCCACCATCCACGGGAAGCCAGTGGAGGTATTGAGGAGTACAAATACCTGGGAGCCATCTTCAACAACCTCCTGAAATTCTCTGCCAACAGGCTATACCTCCTTAGGAAACTCAACTCCTTTGGAGTCAGCACACCCATCATGATGACTTTTTACTATGCCTTCCTGGAAAGCATCATGACCTTCTCCATCACCTGCTGGTTCCACTCCCTCAGCCTTCAGAACAGGAACAGACTGCAGCACACTCCATCAGTGTGCTCTAAAATCATTGGACTGCCTGTCAGAACTCTGGCACAGGTTTTCAGCCAACAGGCCCTTAGACAGGCAGCCAAAATCATCAACGACCCCTCTCACATTCTTCACCCAGGATCTCAATGGCTCCCCTCTGCAGGAAATGCGGCTGTTACACCCCGGCCTAGGCAACCGGAGTGCAACACGAAAAAAAGTAATGCGGCTGCATTTCCTGCAGGACTGAGAGAGGGAGAGCCACCTTTGTCCTCAAAGCCACTCTGCTTTTTAACTCCAGCCGATAAAAACATTTCCCACACCAGAAACATAAACTACATTCTTCTTACACTACTGACACTTTATTCACTTTTAGTCACTTGCGGTTATTTATTCACCTTCAGTCACTTTAATTTTAAAACTGTGTAATTTTAAAACTGTATATTCTGTATATTCTGTGTATTTATTATTTCACTTCTATTGCTTGTTCTTATTGTCCTTATCTTCCACGTATGCTGCTCGGCTGTTTGTTAATTGCCCCTTGGAGATAAATAAAGTCTTCTGATCCCGATTCTGATTCTGATATGAAAATATAAAACTTGTTGGAGCATCATTATTGGAATGTTAAAATAAGATAACATTATGTTTTAATAAACAATGTTATAATTATATATAGCATACAGAGGAACTTGAACGTCAGTCTGTAAAGTTGAGTGGTTTACTGAGAAACTTCCTGAAATCATTTTGCAAGAAGGAGGAAGAAAAAGAAAAGAGCGATGAGGATGAAAAACTTCAGTTTAGAGAGTCACCAGTCATCAGTGAGAAGAGAAGTTTTGAAGAACAAAGTAAAACAGGTAAAAATAAAATTGAATGTGGCTCAAAAAATCTTTTTAAAAGAAGAAATGTAAAGACTTTTTCACATCTGTAGCAGTGATGGTGAGTAAGACCATTATTTATTAATCAAATATTATAAGGCTGTCCTCTTATTTGGCAGTTAATATACATTTATATAATATTATATATATTATACATCTTTCTTTTGATGTGTGATGTGAACTGTTGGCTTTTTCTTTATTGCATTTTTTGTTTTGGTTTCTTTTTTGCTTCATCTGCTGGATAAGTTATTCTGTGGAGGGAGAGACTGAACGTCTCGAGCAACGAACATGTTTGTTCTCATCTGGTCGGCTCTGTTTGTCTCTGTGAAAGGAAGCATTGCTGACACAGGTTTGTATCTTGTCCTTTACTGTAATTCTGCTATATTTGTATTTGATATTTGCATGTAACACTCTTTTTCTGAAATGTATCCAGATGATAAGAATTTTTTATTATCAACAGTTCATCATAAATTTGTGCCTTTACTATGATCTATTGGCTCGTGTGCCATTTTAATTTAATGTTTTGTTAAACATGTCCTGAGATATTGTTGATGCACATCCAGGGAGATTCCATAGCCTGGATATAATAAGCTGTGAAATGAGAACATTATAGTAGTTGTGGAGTACAGCACAAACAAGCAGCCCGTGTAAAAGATAAAAGTTACTTCAATATCTTTAATTAGACATCATGTTTATTGTTGTAAAGTAAATATTCTTTATCACTATATTTATCTTTCCCTTTGCATTAACAGGTGCCTCTGCCTTGGTGCAAGAACACTGTGCCAAAGGATACTGTATTAATCTCACTGAGCGAGATCTAACGGCAGAGGCTGGACTCTGTGTTGTGGTCCCGTGTTCTTTTACTACTGGTGTTGGCTTTACACCCAAACATATAGTTTGGTACAAATGTGAAGCATCTCAACACAGGTGCAGTGAACCTGACATAATATTTCACAGCAACAACAACACTGAGAAAAAAGCTCAGGCTGAGTTTGAAGGACGAGTCTCACGTTTGGAGCCTGATGTGACTCAAAAAAACTGCAGCATCATCATTAATAATCTGAAAGAGTCTGATTCTGGATCATATCAGTTCAGAGTTACTGGTGTACTGAATGGAAAACAAGATGGATTCACATTCATTCCAAGAGTAACTGTCTCAGTTAAAGGTGAAAAAAGCTATTTCAAGGACAATCACGTTGAAAAAGAAGATATTTGTTCATGTACAATAACATATTTAGTATTTTTAAGGCCTTAATGAAGTATTCATTATTTTGGGGAATTGTTGACCTCTATGGTAGCTGGTAGGAACTGCAGCAGTTCCTGTTAAAACTTATGATTGCCATTAACCATTTTCATTAAATATCTTATTTGAAAAAACAGATTGATTTACTAGATGAACTTCAGATAGTTGATGTGTTTCTATAAATGCAATTTATTTTCATTAGGTCTTAATCTGAAGCCCACAGTAATGATTCCCACACTGACAGAGGGACAGCAGGCCACACTCACCTGCACTGCTCCTGGTCTCTGCTCTGGATCTGTTCCTGAAATCACCTGGACATGGAGAGGAGCAGGAGGGACTGAATCTTACATTACAGGAAACAGCACTAATTTCAAGACTGAGAATCTGGTGGATTTCACACAAAGACACATCTCAACTTTGACCTTTATCTGAACACCACAACACCAGTATCACTTGCAAGATCAACTTCACATGTGGAAAAACTACAGAGGAGACTTTGACTGTAAATGTGAACTGTGGGTACTTCATAACCTATTGTTATTGTTTATATCTATTTATTTATTTGAAATCTATTGGATGATCAGTAGAGTCTGAAAAGGAAACAACATGATTGTAAAATGTATATTTTTATCTAACAGATAAGAAAGAAATTACAATCAGTGGCGTTACAACCGTTAAGGAGGGAGATGTTCTTAATCTGACCTGCAGTGTTGAAAGTTTCCCTCCATCCGTGATTGTGTGGTCTAAACTCGGTTCTGACACAAACCTGCACAATGACACTGGATCAGCTACACTTGTCATCTCTAATGCAACAGCAGAACATTCTGGACAGTACATCTGTGCAGTTACATATATGAACAATTCCCTGAAGAAGGATATCAGTGTCACAGTGATATGTAAGTACACAATTTTTTTGCTTTTAAGCAGAACATTTTTAGCAGTGGCCACATCTTTTATATATTGATGTAGAGTAAAACTTTATTCAGAAAGAGGAACACTGTAGACTGCACTATACGGGGGAAGTGAGAGGAAATGTATTAAGAGCCTTTTGAAACCTATTATGATAATGTACGGTGACCAAATTGTAATTTGCATTTTAATGACATTTGTGGCATTTTACACTTTGCATTTATTAAACTCGCGTTGTTATCATTCTTATCTTTCTTTTTTTTTGTGTTGAATTATTACATGTCGGTGTAACTTGCCCTCTCCTTAAATATACCACTGAAATCACTGAAATGTATTTTACAGATAACAGGGCTGCTCAGATCATTGGGAATACAACTGTTAGGGAGGGAGATGTTCTGAATCTGACCTGCAGTGTTGACAGTTTTCCTCCATCTGTGATTGTGTGGTCTAAACTTGGTTCTGACACAAAGCTGCACAATGGCACTGGATCAGCTACACTTGTCGTCCATAATGTAACATCAGAACATTCAGGGCAGTACATCTGTACAGTAAAACATCTGGACACAACTCCAACTTCATATGTTGATGTAACTGTGACTTGTAAGTAGATGGCATGTATTTTTAACCTGAAGTTCATTAACATTATAGCTTGCAGCGTGTCCTGTTTTATGATTCTGACTACATGTTTACAGGGCATACAAAGATACAGAATGGCTCAGGATGTGTGCTTCAGTCTGAGGGTTTGACCTGTGTGTGCGTCAGTGAAGGCTTTCCTTTACCTAACATCACATGGCCTCTGTTGAATCACCACACTGAGTACTCTGTCATTACTAGTGTATCAAACCACACAGTCAACAGCACTGTCAGTCTCACAGTAAAAAACCATGGCAACAGCACTGTTGAATGTGTGAGTAACAATGGAAATGGAGAAGTAAGAGAGAACCTGCTGGTCAATAACAACTTGTCCAAAAAAGATGGTAAGTTTTGTTTGGTTGTTGCTGTTGTTTTAAATTAAAACCCTTACTGTAACATTTTTAACCACTTGACATTTTTACTACCATTTTTGGACCCATGTAATCTATGACCTATGTAATTAAGACAATCATTAGACTAGCCATTAGGTGTGCTGTATATAATTCAATGGCAAATGTGAGTTAACAGGTTTTATCATGTTGGTTTCTTTGATTGCAGAGCCGTCATCGGGTCTTAGGTGGCGATTTCTGGAAATTATCATTGCATTTTTGATTGGTGCAGTTCTTTCATCAGGTGTTTGCTTTTTGGCCAAAAAGTGTTACAGGTACAGAATTATTTTTGTAGTTATTACTAAGGTTTCTCTGTAGATTCAATTTAACATTAATTTCAACATTGTTTCTGTAAATATGCCCTTTTCTACAGGAAAGAAATGACGAGTTCTGGACATTTGAATGACACTTTTGTGATGCTGACACGTCCAGATGATCCACTGGTATTTATGTTGATTCATCTTTTTTGATATAACTCTTCAAATAGTTTAAATGAGTTTCAGCACAAATATCTCACATACATATGGTGGAAGTCTCATTGCTGCTGGTAATCCAGTGTCGCCACCTTTATTCTGCTAGGCGGTGTTTAACACAGCCTGGCAATTCTCAGGTGTACTCCAGCGCAATGCAGTAAGGGACAGATGGAGAGAGAAACCATGCAAATAGGATGGTTTGATTTAAAATATGAGACATCTCAACTTTCTGTCACAGTAAAACTTTGATCTTTAATATTCATGATAAAACAAACATATAATAAAATAAATACACAAATACACAAATGGAAACCAGAATTAAAGTAATGCAAAGTTCCTTTCTTGTGTAAAGCAAATTTTCAGGCCACCCAATGAGAACTCAAACCCTTTGAAGAATGAAAGACTATATACAAGATAAATCGATAGTATTCACAATGTTTGGCTGCCTGTAGCTGATAAATGACTGAAACTATTTACTTTGTGCCTAACAGATATATGATGCTCAAGCATTACAAAACAACCAGACCCTGAACTCAAACAGTGGGACAAACGAAGTGAAATATGCCACCATTGATCTTTCCCTGTTAAAAACACACAGCGGCAGAAAGGCTGCAAGGATGCGAGAAAGCACAAAGACGGAGTACGCTGAAATCAAGAGGATAATAAAAAAAGAACAAGAAGATGATGGTGGAGACGACGGTAAAATGTTGGAGGGGGAGATGAAACGTTGTGAAACAGAAAAGAAGGACGAGGATGATGAGGCAGTGTACTCCACTGTGAATGACATAACAGATGATATTTGAGGAATTCTTTTGTATAGTTGCTAAGGATAAATATTGATCTCTTCAGATGTAATGGATGGATGGATGGATGGATGGATGGATGGATTTCCATTTTGTGTTGGAATAACTAAGTGTAGGACAATTTTCTCTATACTGTAAACTTCACAAATATTAACAAATCAAATCTTACAGAATGTTAGCTTTGAATATCGTGCTCTGCAGTAGTTTAAGGATTACAAATATTAGAAAAATGTTATGGTTTAGCAAATTTTAGATACCTATACTGCTTTACTATAAAATCTTGGCCAGTGACATTTAGTAGTAGCAGTAAATATAGTGGCTTATCTTTTTCTTGACTCTATTCTTGATGTATTTTGCAGATTTTTAACGGTTTAAGTTTCCATTTGGCAGATGGCCAACACTGCCATTGTCTGGTTAAATATATTTGAAAGTGTGTAGCCAAAGTGTGCCAAATGACCTTTGGAATTTTCTTTTTGTGCTTTCACAAAATGCTCTTTTACACGATGTATTGTGTTTTGTATTCCTCCAGAGTAAATGCATTTCTTTCCTCTTTTGCATAAGATCATTTATTTTCTTTTTCAGTTTTTATCCGGCACCATCATCAGGTTGACCGAATCATTTGTTCTATACCAATAATCCATTTAAACTTTTGATATAACTAGCTTCAGTAGTTCTAATGCTAGTGACAAAAGTCCCCAAACAATCCCAGAATATTGATCAATAAAAATGACATTTTTTTCTATTATTTACTTGGCTTAAAACCTCTTGAGAACAATAGAGTTCAACACTAAATATGTTTTATTGCCACCCCCCACAGGGCGCCTGGGACCCTGATAAGGATTAGTGTAAGAGAATGGATGGATGAATGAATATGTGTATTTTAAGCTTTTTTATGAACATTTTGAAAAATAATGACTAGCTGCTTTTAATAAATCCATTAAGTTGATAAAATGTTATATTTAGGAAGTATCATTCATTTCTAATAAATATGACTCAGTCAAAACAGTCTGGCTCAGCTTAAATCTTAGACTGCTTGAGCTCCACAGCTGTTTCACCTTGTCAATATTCAGTTTTTCACAAATGATATAATTTAATATTCAGATTACTGCTATGTATATGTATGCATATATGTATATAGAGTATCCCATAAAAATGGGTTCCTGTTCAGTTATTGCATGCTCTTGTTTTCGTTTATGTTTGTGTAAGATATCAGCTGCACACATGTGGGAAGGAGAATTCAGTCTAGTTCAGCTGCCAACTATTTGGAGTTGAGAGTAGTTGACTGGTGTAGATTTTGGCCCTTCTCTGTTAAAGGGAGAGAAAGGATGAATTTGGAAGAGAAAGCAGGAAAGTGAGCGGCTGCATGACACGGTTGCAGCTGGTCGCAACAGCTGACTCCAGTGACAGATAGGGATATTTTAAAGGAAAATGGATATAACATGGCCCGAATGGTTTTGCTTTTATAATAATTCAATTTGACCAAAAGAAGGATTCAGTTTAATTAGGATTATTGTGGATTTGTTTTGATACAACAGGATAGGAACCTGTTAGTTTGCTGGACCTGTATATTATGGAAGTTTAAGGAGGAAAGCTTACTCTGTAATTAGGAGTTGGCCAACCAGATAACATTCTTCAAGACCTAGAGAGGAAGAGCTTGAGAGTTAAATTCCAAGGATCTGATGTAGAAACACAATCCCTACTAATGCAAGACCTATTAACGTGGGGGGAAAGTCTTTCTCTGGAAGATGCAAGAACTACACCTTTAGGCATTTGTCTGCTTCGAAAGAAAAATAAACCTTGTGATGGAATAAACGTGATGAATTTCTATTGGTTCTCTATTGGTCACTGTTAGAACTTCTTCCTTTCTTGTACTGTGGCCGTTTTGTTCTGAGACCCACTTCTTAACACCATATTTGCAGTTTCAGCATGCAAGTTTATAGTACTGATGAGTAAAACATCAATTTGAACCATCAAGTTCTTCAGGATTGTTACAAACAAGAAATCACTTCCAAAAAAAAAAAAACCAAACAAGAAATGCTCTACTAAATAGATACTTAAGTACCTGATGGACACAGATACACAGATCAATTGGTGTTTGAACTGATCCACACTTCAGACATATGCCAGCTGTTAGTTTTTGTACAGCACTGCGGGTCTGATCCAGAAAGCCTTCAGTCTCTTAATAACTGTTACTAGATATTAACAGTAACCAGTATTGATGATGATGATGATGATGATGCTTTTTTCTATTACATACTTAGTTTAAACTAACTTAATAACTAAACACAGAGACAGATAAGCTGCTATCACCTTTTAAGGAAGAAAACAACAAAACTCAGGTGTTGGTCAGTAAACTGAAAAGTAAGTACAAAAGGATTAGTCATGAAAGACACACTCCTCTCCACAGAGCAGGAGCAATCAATCACCATACACACAGCTCACTAGCTACAAACCACCAAGGCTCTCTGGCACTAGAGCTCACCTTTCTCTGGCCTTAAAAGTACTTCTAACTGCTGATGGGAGTCAGCTGTACAAAAAAGATGGGACCTAAGGCAGGAGAGATGGCAGGACACACCCACACAAGGGCAATCTGGATGCCCTGCTAGGGCCATAACAAGAACAATAACGCTCAAGACTAAATGTTTTATTGCTCCCGCCCAAGTAAGGGGTATGAGAATGGATTGATGGATGAATGAATGTGTGGTATTTATGAACATTTTGAAAAATAATAACTACCTGCTTTTAACAAATGTCAATGGAAAATCGTATTTAGTAGTCAGTATAATCTTTTAGTGATATAAGTTTGCATATGGTAGAATACTGCATGTAGTCATTTGTATTAGGAAATATTTAACCATAGATGCTTAGAGGTGTATAATCAATTGTGTAGTGATAGGTTGTGTGATCTTTAACAGGCTGCAAAGGCTTGGTGTGTATTCCACACTAGAATGCACACCCACATCCTGGGAGCACGAGAGAGGTCGTACCGTGTCTTATTGTTTTATGGTAGGATTAACGTAGCTACTGTACGTCTGTTCTAGTCTAAGTGCTTTAACTGCTTGACTTCCTCACCGTGTTATCTAGGGTGAACCATCTAGGGTGAGGGGGGGGTCTACCCTCTTCCTGACCAAGGATGTTTGCCTTTGTGCTTTTATGTATATGACCCTTTGATCAGCAGTACCACACACACACACACACACACACACACACACACACCCAATGAAGTATAAAATAAAGACCGGGGCAGTTTCTCAGCGCGAGTCTCTGAGACTGCCCTTGCTAGCAAGAACTTCTGTGTGTTTCTTTTCTCTGAGTCTTTACTGAAGAAGTGTTTTAGAATATTTTCCTTAACAACAAATCAATTAAGTTGTTGAAATTTGATATCTGGGAAGTATCATTCATTTCTAATACATATGACTCAGTGTTTAAGCTCAAAACAGTCTGTCTCAGCTCAAATCATAGAATTTTGTGAAGGCAGGCATCAAATTCAGAAGAAAGTCAGTAAGCCAATCTTAATGTGAAAAAGACTGAAAAAATTTTTTTTATGACATATATAATGTTGGTGATCACAATCCTCTGGGTACAGCTATGTAGACTCACACATACAACAAACTGCTGCACTGATCTTATTTTAAATGGTTAAAAATAATTTTCACAAATACATGTGCAGAGCAGTGCATTGCTATAACAATATTAAAATGAGTTACATAGCAATACTAAGACCAGCTGAGATGGTGCGAAAATATAAATGGATACATAAGAAGCTTAAATATGCAGAAGTGTTTGCAGAGAGGCAGCAAACACTTCTGCATATTTGTACATGAAATATGACTAAATATGCAGAAATAGGGGGAATGAGAGAGGGGAAGTTTATTTTAAATTCTTAAGTTCTTTAATGCACTCAATCTGTCTCAAGGAACTTTTTTTAATGAGTACATAAGAAAACATTTAAATAGCAATAAAATGATGTTGTATTGGTGGTATGATGTTGAAGTAATGTAATGATAAGCTCAATGTCATATACAAGTTATGTTTTCACTCTAATCTTGTGCGGACTTTAGCTCACAGAGATAAGGGCCATGTGGTGAATGATGATGATTTGATGCTATATGAATATATAGAACTTGTTGGAGCACCATTACTGCAATCTTAAAATCTCAAGATAGCATTATGTTTTAAAAAGGTAAATTATTTAATATACAATGTTATAATTATATATAGCATACAGAGGAACTTGAATGTCAGTCTGTAAAGTTGAGTGGTTTACTGAGAAACTTCCTGAAATCATTTTGCAAGAAGGAGGAAGAAAAAGAAGAGCGATGAGGATGAAAAACTTCAGTTTAGAGAGTCACCAGTCATCAGTGAGAAGAGAAGTTTTGAAGAACAAAGCAAAACAGGTAAAAATAAATTTTAATGAGTTAAAAAAAAGTCTTTTTAAAAGAAGAATTGTAAAGACTTTTTCACACCTGTAGCAGTGATGGTGAATAAGACCATTATTTATTAATCAAATATTATGAGTGACCTAATGCTGTAAATGGTAAATGGCCTGTATTTGTATAGCGCTTTACTAGTCCCTAAGGACCCCAAAGCGCTTTACACATCCAGTCATCCACCCATTCACATACTGGTGATGCTGTCCTCTTATTTGGCAGTTAATATACATTTATATAATATTATATATATATTACATCTTTTATTGAGCTGTGTGATGTGAACTGTTGGCTTTTTCTTTATTTTATTTTTTGTTTTGATTTCTTTTTTGCTTCATCTGCTGGATAAGTTATTCTGTGGAGGGAGAGACTGAACGTCTCGAGCATCGAACATGTTTGTTCTCATCTGGTCGGCTCTGTTTGTCTCTGTAAAAGGAAGCATTGCTGACACAGGTTTGTATCTTCTCCTTTACAGTAATTCTGCTATATTTCTATTTGATTTTTTTTATATATTTGTATGTAACACTCTTTTTCTGAAATTTGTCCAGATAATAAGAATTTATCATAAATTTGTGCCTTTGCTATCATCTGTTGGCTTGTGTGCCATTTTAATTTAATGTTTTGTTAAACGTGTCCTGAGATATTGTTAATCAACATCCAGGAATATATTATTGCCTGGATATAATAGCCTATTAAATGTGAAAAAGTAGTTGTGTAGGCTACAGCACAAACAAGAAGATTGTGAAAACATAAAAGTTCCTGTGGTATCTTTAATTATTGTTGTAAACTAAATATTCTTTATCACTATATGTATCTTTCCCTTTGCATTAACAGGTGCTTCAGCCTGGGGACGACAACACTGTGATAGAGATTACTGTGTTACTCTGAGTGAGCGAGAACTAACAGCAGAGGCTGGACTCTGTGTTGTGATCCCGTGTTCTTTCACTACTGCTGATGAGTTTACACCCAAACATACAGTTTGGTACAAATGTGAAACATCTCAACACAGTTGCAGTGATGATGAAATAATATTTCACAGCAACAAAAACACAGACAAAAAAGCTCAGTCTGGGTTTGAAGGACGAGTCTCACGTTTGGAGCCTGATGTGACTCAAAAGAACTGCAGCATCATCATTAATGAGCTGAAAGAGTCTGATTCTGGATCATATCAGCTCAGAGTTACTGGTGTACTGAATGGAAAACAAGATGGATTCACATTCATTCCAAGAGTAACTGTCTCTGTTAAAGGTGAAAAAAGCTATTTCAAGGACAATCATGTTGAAAAAGAAGATATTTGTTCATGTACAATAACATATTTAGTATTTTTAAGGCCTTAATGAAGTATTCATTATTTTGGGGAATTGTTGACCTCTATGGTAGCTGGTAGGAACTGCAGCAGTTTCTGTTAAGACTTGTGATTGCCATTAACCATTTTCATTAAATATCTTATTTGAAAAAACAGATTGACGTACTTGATGAACTTCAGGTAGTTGATGTGTTTCTATAAATGCAATTTATTTCCATTAGGTATTAAGCTGAAGCCCAGAGTAATGATTCCCACACTGACAGAGGGACAGCAGGCCACACTGACCTGCACTGCTCCTGGTCTCTGCTCTGGATCTGTTCCTGAAATCACCTGGACATGGAGAGGAGCAGGAGGGACTGAATCTTACATTAAAGGAAACAGCACTAATTTCAAGACTGAGAATCTGGCGGCTTTCACACAAAGACACATCTCAACTTTGACCTTTAACGCTTCATCTGAACACCACAACACCAGTATCACTTGCAAGATCAACTTCACATGTGGAAAAACTACAGAGGAGACTTTGACAGTAAATGTGAAATGTGAGTACTTCGTAACTTATTGTCATTGTTTATATACAGTGTTGGGGAGTAACGGAATACATGTACCGCCGTTACGTATTTAAAATACAAAATATGAGTAACTGTATTCCGTTACAGTTACCATTTAAAAAGGTGGTATTCAGAATACAGTTACTTTGTTGAAATAAATGGATTACACTGCGGTACTTTCCTGTTTCATTTTGTCGCGGGTCAGGACTGTTTGGGTTTTGTTTGACAGCTACGTTCTGTTGTTCCAGGCGGCAGCGTTACGGTTGCCATGGTTACAGGGCAACGCTCTCTCACTCTCTCTCTGCGACTGTGTGTTTCCTGGGTGAGAGAGCGCCTTTCCGTTGTTGTTGTTGTTGTGCTAAGCTAACAGGCAGAATGCTACAAGCATAGCTCTAAAGAATGTAGCATCATGGGCAGTGTAGTCCGTGTTGCAGGGAGAATGGACTGCCATACACGTTATGTGTCTGTGAGCGCGAGGAGGGAGAAAAAGGGGAGTGGAAAGGTACGAGTTGTCATCGAGGAAAAACGGGAGCTGGAAGCATGTAAATATAATAATAACCACTTCAGCCAAGAAGAGTGCCTGACGAGCCCAGTTGTAAGTAAGCTATTAAGACTCGACTGTACACCGTGTTCGTGTTTTCCTCCGAAAACAATAAGTTCCGTTGGAGCAGCCTTTCAACGCGTCTCTCTGTCTCTCGCAAGAAAAGTTGACCCACACAACAAAGTAAAGCTATTTTTCGGCTACGAGCCGACAGGGACCCCGCCGTATTAGTCAGAGGTTCCTTTACTACAGTTCGGAGTCGCGGACCTTCAGTAATAGTAATAAATCACACAGCAATAGTACATTCACGTTGTTGTAAAAAGCATGATAATATATTAGGTAATCCAAAGTATTCAGAATACATTACTGTCATTGAGTAACGTAACGGAATACGTTACAGAATACATTTTGGGGCATGTATTCTGTATTCTGTAATGGAATACATTTTAAAAGTAACCTTCCCAACACTGTTTATATATATATTTTTTTAAATCTATTGGATGATCAGTAGAGTCTGAAAAGGAAACAACATGATTGTAAAATGTATATTTTTATCTTACAGACATGAAAGAAATTATAATCATTGGGAATTCAACTCTTAGGGAGGGAGATGTTCTGAATTTGACCTGCAGTGTTGAAAGTTTCCCTCCATCTGTGATTGTGTGGTCCAATCTTGGTTCTAACACAAAGCTGCACAAAGACACTGGATCAGCTACACTTGTCTTCCATAATGTGACACCAGAACATTCAGGGCAGTACATCTGTACAGTAAAACATCTGGACACAACTCCAACTTCATATGTTGATGTAACTGTGACTTGTAAGTAGATGGCATTTTAACCTGAAATTCATATTAACATTATAGCTTGCAGCATCTCCTGTTTTATGATTCTGACTACATGTTTACAGGGCATACAAAGATACAGAATGGCTCAGGATGTGTGCTTAAGTCTGATGGTTTGACCTGTGTGTGCATCAGTGAAGGCTTTCCTTTACCTAACATCAAATGTTGAATCACCACACTGAGTACTCTGTCATTACCAACGTATTAAATCACACAGACAACAGTACTATCAGTGTAACTGTAAAAAACCATGGCAAGAGCGCTGTTAAATGTGTTAGCAACAATGGAAATGGAGAAGAAAGAGAAAACCTGCTAGTCCATAAAAACCTGTCTAAAAAACATGGTTTGTGCTTTTCATCTAAACACTTTCCACTTTAACATTTTCAGATTTTTTTAGTCCTGTATTTTTAACACAACCTCTGTATTTGCATGTACTACTTATAATTCAGAAACCACGGAAACTTTTTTATTTTTCCTTTCTATTTTATTTCTCTCGAGTGCAGAGCAACTGTCTAGTTTCAGGCTGGAATTCCTGAAAGTCATTAAAAGTCATCATCACAGTCATCATTGGTCAGAAATTGCTATAGGTGCAGCATTAACTTTAGTAATTATTATCAGGTTTTCTCTGTAGATAAATTTTAATATATATTTGTAAACATGTTCTGTAAAAATTACCTTTTCTCCAGAAAAAAAAGAGCTCCAGAAATTTGAATTAGAGTTTGGAAATAGATTTTTGTTTGTTTGCATTTCTTGTTGACTCTTTTTTTTTTTCAATAGAATTGATCGTTTTTAATATCGATTTTTACCAAATGGTTTAAATATAACTTAATGGTTTACTTGTATGTTATGTAAATAGAACTACAGTAGATAATACAGCTGCAATTAAAAAAAAACAACCTGGTTTTTATTCCAGAAAAGGAAAATATTGTATCAAACAACAAAAAAAGTGCATTTCAGATTTTTTTTTTTATCTTGACTGCATCTGCACTTTAACTGCAGCAGCAGAAAAGTCTCACATTCAGGACAATGGTGATTGTATCACGCGTTGCAAAATCATTTGTACTTTCAAAATCAAAAAACAAAAAATAGCCCAAACAAAGGAAATATTTGCAATAAACATTTCTGAATCAGCATTTCTCAACAACATTCTACAGACTATGTATCAGTCAACGTGACGAAATATGTGCAGTATGTTCACAACTGTATACATGTAGAGCAGAGGTTGGCAACCAGCAACTCACTGGACACATGTGGCTGTTTAGCCTCTCAGCTGTGGCTCCTGGAAGCGCTAAAATTACAAAAAAAAGCTAAAGTTACATCTGTCATCTGTCTGTGCCCCCACAGCATTTTAGCCCCCACATGTGTGTGTGTGTGTACATATATAAGATACATAAAATATGTGTGTGCATGTGCTCTCTTCTGTCTTACAGCAGCTTGTGTGAAACACTGTGGTTCTTACAGTACAGTTCTTCCCTGGATTGTTGCTGGTGTATCTCTCACTTTGAATGTCTTCTGCATAACCTACATATGGTTCCTTTGGTATGTTTCTCCACATGTATTTTTATGTTTTTTTGACTCTTTGAATGCAGTCAAGACTTTTAGATGATAATGGGCTTCTGTTTCTTCTTATTAAAGGAATTCAAGAAAAAAAGTGAACCTACATCAGGAGGAAAGAACCTACATGTCACTGCAAAAAGCAGATGTATCATCAGATTATGATGTTATTGCACACCATATAAACTGAAAAGTCAGGTTTCAGATAGCTGTGTGATTGTAATGGCAGCCTGTAGTCAATACTTTGGTGATGTACTTAATTTAGTTTCATTGTCTTTATTAAAGCAGATACTTTGGTATTACAAATTTTAATTTAAATTAGCTATTAAATTAAAGCTTAATATTTGTTAATTTTTTACATTGCATTGTAAATAAATGAGATTGTTTTATATGTAACAAATTACACTTTCTATTTCAATTTATACATAGAGTTTAATGAAATTGTTCACCTGTCTACAGCTGCAAATTGAGTGGTTTTTTTTGTTCTTTTCTTTTATCTTTGTAAGTTCAGCAGGTTGTAGCTAACAAGGCTACAATTATTCTACCTCTTTATGGATCAGATCAATTCATTGGCTCTCTGGGGTCAGTCAGTTATAGCACAGTTTTTCTACTGTTCCTCTTTGCCATTGTTGTGGAGGAAGTGTTAGTTGAAAGCAGAGACACTCTATCAAGACACAAGGATGCCCACACAAACACGCATCAACACGGACACACTGAGAGTGAAGCAGAAGACAGAGACACAAGGACATATAATAAACAAGAAACTAAACAAGGAATAGAAGAAACTCAAAACGGACTAACTTTAAAGTAATTAATAACCTAAAACCTAAACCATTATTCAAAATATCAGTAAAACACATGAAACTCAAAAAAAGTTGGATCAAAAGGATCCAGAGCCACGGCACATATCATCACCCATGAACTAACTTCACAGCTGGTCAGAGGTTTCTGTGCTGATTTTTGAGTCAGAATAAGTTGTTTGGCCTTGGTAGAGAAGGTTTGGCAAGTTATTCATAGACACAATCTATACACTCAACTCTGCTGCTTAGCCTACAAATGTTTGGGGAAATATAGTCAGAAAGCCTGTTTATAAGATTTACTGCCAAGGATTGTTGCAACAAAGAAAACATCAACCAAACACAAATTTCCTCATTTTTTGTGCAACGTACCCAAATTTATGTGGCTGATAAACACAAATACACAGCTCAGTTAACAGTTACCATAACCCAGTACCTGTCATGGTCCTGGGTCGTTGACCCAGCGTTTTGTGATCATTTTCCTCTGTTCTAGTTATTCTGTGCCCTCCCCCTTGTGTCCGGTTGGGTTCTAGATTTCCTGTTTTGTTCTGAAAGTCTGTGTCTGTTGTCATTGTGTTCAGCTTGTCTCCTCCGGTCCTCATGTGTATTGGATTCAGCTGTTCTTCCCTCCTGTGTGTGATTACCCGATTACCTTAATGTGTGTATATTTAGTGGGTGTCGGTCTGTGTTCATTGTCGGCTCGTCTGCGTTCATCTGCGTCCTATGGTGTTCCTGTTCCTTAGTCTGCGTCTCTCTGCTCTGCTCTCCGTTTCGTTAAGATTTACAGGTTTGCTCTTTAGTTTCTCCCAGTTTAGGTTTCCGTTTGTAATTACTCACGCTTCGTTGCCTGTTTCTGCCACTGCCACCTTGCAAATAAACATCACTCGAAACATCAGTCACTGCCGCATTTTGGGTCCTCCTTTTCCTCCACACCACACGGCTCAACCTGCCAGCCGTGACAGTACCACCTGTAAAATTAGCTTAACTTGTGAAACAAATGAAGAAAAAATGTATGTGAACTGTGACTGCTTTTACTATTTAATATTTTTTTCTATCTTGATTAGAGATGGCACGATACCACTTTTTTATGTCCGATACCGATATCATAAATTTGGATATCTGCCGATATGAATCCGATATAGTGTTTTTTAATCAACAAAACTGTTTTTTAAAATATCTTGCTGCATTTTGCAAGTCTGCAAGTTCATACTCAAGTTTAAAACAACAACTACACTAAAGCTATTCTGTTATACCTGTATACAAAAAAAATATTTCATAGTTCAGCAATACTGATCAATCTAATAAACTTAGACCTACACCATCCTCCCTATTCTGGTATTTTAAAGAGTACTTAGCGTAAATATTAAGCAACCTAACTAATAGGGTTCCAACTCCCAGCAACAACAAAATTAAATAAATAAAAAATAGGGAACCACCCCTCACGCTCCACCTCATGATGCTTAATCGACGTAATCAACCTTAATTTGATGCAGTGTGAAAAAAAATGCACAGAAATCAATTATTTTTCAAGAAATATTAAATAGATTCAACATCTTTCTTCAACAAAATTGCAGACTGCACAGATGGTACCTTCCCAAAGTAAAAAGTACTATAGCTTACTAGGGTATATATATTAGACTTAATAGTCACTATGTACAGTAATTGACTTCTATTCATTTTACATCAAATTAAAACTTTGGGTGTCAGATAATTATTTATTAAAAGCTAGACATTTTAAATGAGAATAAGAAAGAAAAGTATGTCTTTGTGCCCCCTTTTCCCAGTTAATGCCCTATCGGCCCCCCTGGCTAAACTTTGCTAGATCCGCCCCTGCACAGTTACCAGCCGTCAGCTACGTAGAAAAAGATCCTGGTGTAGAAATTAATATTAAATAAATTCTAACAACAGCTTATCAAGCTTAAACGTGCTGCTGTTGTTCAGCCGCTGGTTTGCTCTTTCTGGCGCAAAGTGGACCAAAAACAAACGAGAGACAGACTCGCGACAGAAAAGCCGATCAGCTGATTTAAGCAGTTTCACATTGAAGTAGCAGCCGGAGAGCGAGAGGCAGTTGCTTGTTAAGCTTAACGTGGGAATGCTTTGCAAACATTCAGAGATGGACTTACACACTTGCTTTACTTCTCTCGGGGATAACTTTGTCGGAGATGAAATGCCAGGTTGCTAGCGAAGCTCCACATGCTATCCAGACCACGACAGGTCCTGCATGCCACAGCTGCTCTATCACGTGATGCATACGTTCTGAGGTGAGTTACGGCGTGTTGCAAGTTTTGTGAGGTGCTTTCGTGATATTTAATGGATCGGATTACATTTTTTATTTTTCTCCGATATCCGATCCAGTAATTTAGGTCAGTATCGGACCGATACCAATACGTAATATCGGATCGGTCCATCTCTAATCTTGATGAAAAAATGAGGAAGTTATGTGATTGTCAGTTTGTCCCTTTTTTCTCTCATAGGTCTGCTCATAGACATAAAGCTCACTGGCATTATAAGTCTGAGGAAGGGTGAGACTCTGACCTGCTCTGTTAAAAGTTTTCCTCCATCTCAGATTGTGTGGTCTAAACTTAGTTATAACCAAGGGCGTAGATTTGGCATGCACGGAAGGGACATATCCCCACCAATATCCTGTGATTATTGAATTGTCCCCACCAATAATTTGATCTCTTCGAGTAAAAAAAACAAAACCGATTGAAAGGAAAAAAAACGATCTGTCAAAATTTTATTCACCTAGCGGTGCAGAAAGAGTTAAATTACGTTCTCTACTGGAGTCCTACCTCATGTAACAAATATGGCCAATGTGATTGGCTGTGCCTTTCGGGGAGCTCTGTTTAGTTTTAGTAGCGGCAAGCCTGCGCTGCGAGGACCCGCAAGGAGGAGAGGACGATGGCAGCAAAAAGGAAGAACCTGGAAGAAACCTATAAGTCACTTAAAGTCAAGTTCACTCATAAAATGTGTCCGTCATAATAACATTACAGGCTATGCTAGGCCGTGCCAACTCTCCTGATTTTTCCGGGATAATCCAGTGCCCCTCCCAAACATCTTCCAGAGCCACGATTCTCCCCAATTTCTCCTGATTTTCCACCTGGACAACAAAATTGAAAAACCATATCCAAGATTGGCCCAGCCAATTCCAGTTTCCAACAATGGCTACTACTACTGCAGGTACTTAGTTTTAATATTACTCTTATCACTCTTTCTGGGTCGCAAAATAAACTTTTAACATATTTTCAGGTGAGAATGTAGCTGTGTAAACTTCAAATATATGAGGTGACGAGAACAGCAAACTCCGGGCACATTGTTTTCAAACCCTCGCGGTCTTTCGCTACTCGGGTTAGACATGATATATAAGTCACTTTGATAACCTAAAAATGTTATTGTTTCGCTTTTACAGTGTTTTATTTGTTCGTAAGTAAATCGGTTTGGCTGAGATTAAAGTTATTAGATTAGATTAAATGTAACTTTATTAATCCCTCAGGAGGGTTCCTCCGGGGTTTTCACACAGCTGAATAAACGTCAAACAGAAAACTGATTAAACAGAAGTGTGAGATGGTCAAGAATTTACGCCAGCTTCCGGTTATATTTTAGATATCCAGCATGTCCTGGGTCTGCCCCGGGGCCTCCTCCCAGTGGAACACCTCACCCAGGAAGCATCTTTGTTAGATGCCTGAACCACCTCAACTGGCTACTTTTCGATGAGGAGGAGAAGTGGCTCTACTGTGAGCCCCTCCCGGATGGCCGTACTTCTCACCCTATCTTTAAGGGAGAGGCTAGCTACCCTTTGGACGAAGCCCATTTCTGTCGCTTGTATCCGTTCTTTTGGTCACTACTCACAGCTCCTGACCATAGGTGAAGGTAGTGACGTAGATCGACTGGTAAATCAAGAGTGGTACAGAGTCCACATCACTGCAGCTGCGGCAACCAATCCATCTGTCAATCTCCCGCTCCCTTCTCCCGTCACCCGTGAACAAGATCCCGAGACACTTAAATTCAGTGGTTCCCAATGTGCGGGGTGCACCCCCTGAAGGAAGGGGGGGGAGGGGGTGCAGAGCCATTGCAGGGGGTTGTGGTATAAATTTATGTTGTTCTTTTCTTAAAATACCAGTACCACGTGAGAACAAGAAATATATAATTTTCTGTTGTACCCCTCACATTACATACATAATACCTTTCACAAACCTAAAGCATCACTCATTTCACGTCTATTTGTGCTTAATGGAGTCAGAGTAAACTGGATCCACACTCGGTGCCCAGCGAATGCTCGCAACGCAGGGGGAACAAATTTTGTTTGGTTATACCTACCTTACCACAATACTGATCCTGCCACAATTTGCTCCCCCGGTTCAAATCACAGACAGACACTATTCCACAGGAGCTTGTTCCTGATCTGGAGTGGGGACTCCATCCTTTTCCGGCTGATGACCATGGCCTCCGATTTAAAGGTGCTGATTCTCATTCCCACCCCTTCACACTTGGCTGTGAACCATTCCAGAGTAAGTTGGAGGCCATGAGATTCTGAGATCACGCAAGTGAAATCCTTTCATCACTTGGCTATGCCTAGAAATCCGATACATAAAAATTATGAACAGAATCGGTGACAAAGGGCAGCCCTGGCAGAGCCCATCACCCAACAGCTGAGCCATGAGCTTCCCAAATACAAGCAGTATATTAAATGCCCGACCAGAGAGGAGAGGACATTAGACCACTGTTACAGCACGATCAGCGGGGCCTATCGTGCGGTGCCCCGCGCTTCACTCGGACTTTCTGACCACGTCATGATCCATCTAATCCCCGCGTACAGACAGAGGCTGAAGCTCTCCAAACCTGTCGTGAGGACCAAAAAACTGTGGAGCAACGAGGCTGTGGAGGAGCTTCGCACGTGTTTGGAGTCTACAGACTGGGACACAATGAAGGCTGCTTCTAACAGCTTGGACGAGTTTACGGACACTGTCACCTCCTATATCCACTTCTGTGAGGACAGCATTGTGCCATCACGCACCAGGGTGAGTTATAACAATGACAAACCCTGGTTTACTCCTAAACTCAAAAAGCTGTGGCTGGAAAAGAGAAAGGCGTTCAGAAGCGGAGACAGGGACTGCTACAGAGAGGCCAAGTACAGGTTCACTAAAGAAGTGGACATTGCTAAACACCAGCACTCTGAGAAGATGCAGCAGCAGATCTCAGAGAATGACTCGGCCTCTGTGTGGAAAGGTTTTAGGAATATCACCAACTACAAGCCTAAAACCCCCCACTCCACTGATGACTTGCTCTTGGCCAACACCCTCAACGACTTTTACTGCCGTTTTGACTTGCCATCAGGCAGCCTTCACACCTCCAACGGCCCCAGCAATAGAGACACTTTGGACACTCATTCCCCCACCTCTCCCCCCTCCACAGAGCCATCACCACCTTCAAACACTTCACCTACAACACCCCCCTCCTCACCCCACACAAAAGAGGATTTCACACCACCTCCTCCCACCACAACTCTTCATATTCATGAAGCAGATGTGAGGAAGCAGTTTAGGAGTCTGAATGCTCGAAAAGCTCCCGGCCCAGACGGTGTGTCTCCTGCCACCCTCAGACACTGTGCAAACGAGCTGGCCCCAGTGTTTTCTGGCATTTTCAACTCCTCACTGCAGGCATGTCATGTGCCTGCCTGCTTCAAGTCCTCTACCATAATCCCTGTCCCCAAGAAACCTAGGATCACTGGACTAAATGACTACAGACCCGTGGCTCTGACATCTGTGGTCATGAAGTCATTTGAGCGCCTGGTTCTCTCCTATCTCACATCACCTCTGTGGACTCATTCCGCTTCCTGGGTACCACCATCACCCAGGACCTGAAGTGGGAGCCCACCATCACCTCCGTCATTAAGAAAGCCCAGCAGAGGATGTACTTAATTTATCAGCTCCCTTTTATCTCAGGGGATAGTACAGCAGATTGATCAGCATATTTGGTGCAGCCTCCTCCATTTATTTGAGCTCAGAACAAGGCTGTTCGTGAGAAACATTTTCATACAGTATTAAGAAGTATTAATAAGTGTACCTGAAAGAGTTGGTATAAAATGTTTACATTTAAGTATAAGCTTCTGACCTGCAGTTGAGCACTGTGAGAAAACTACTTCACACTGATCACAAAGACAGAGTACAGTAGAGGTTCATAAGAAAGAGGAAGTGTCAGTTGAAAGCAGAGAAATTCTGTATCATTGTAAAGAAAAAAAAACACATTTTAATGATTATATTAAATATTACATTTAAAATATAAACTTAAATCTTTACAGGAAAACATTTTTCTGCTTCCAACAAAATGATCAGTGTTTTAAACACACATCGTCCTTTTATTTTAACTTTAGCTCAAAGCTAATTGTGGTTTATCACCTTTTATTATATTTGGCATTTGCAGAGAGGCTGCAACACTTCTGCATATGTGGACATGAAATATGCAGAAGTGAATATTCTTAAGCTCTTTAATGCATTCAATGTTTTAATTCAATCATTTAATCTTTTACACTGAGTAAATAAGAAAGTACTTTGATAGCAATATAATCACGCTGTATGGGTTGTATAAAGCTCAGGTAATATAAAAATAAGCTATGTCCTATACGAGTCTTTTTTTTCCACTCTAATATTGAATTGAATATTGATTTATTGATTTGCATTCAAATATCTCCGTGAATATAGAATAAAGATCTACCACAAAGCACGAAAGCAAAGACAAGGCTAATCAAAAGGTATCGGCTGAAGCATTTTCTTATTACGCATATTGAGGTTGTAAAGTGCCTTGAGGTGAATGGTGATGACTTGATGCTATATGAATATATAAAACTTGTTTGAGCATCATTACTGGAATATCAAATCTCAAGATAATACAGTGGGTTTAAAAAAAAAAGGTAAATTATGTAATAAACAATGAACATTTTATAATTATACCAGAGGAACAAGAATGTGAGTCTTTAAAGTTGAGTGGTTTACTGACAGACTTCCTTGTTGCAAGAATGAGGAAGAAAAAGAGAAGAGAGGCGACGATGAAAAACTTTAGTCAGCAAACATCAGTGAGAAGAGAAGCTTGAAGAACAAAGCAAAGCAGGTAAAAAAAAGGTTTAAAGTCTTTCTATCTTTTTAAAAAAAGAAATGTAAAGACTTTTTCACATATGTAGAAGCGCTGGTGAATAAGACCATTATTTATTAATTAAATTGTATGACTGACCCAATGCTGTCCTCTTATTTGGCAGTTAATATAAATTTATTTATTATTACAAGTAATTATTATTGTATTATATTATTGTATTGGTGCTATTGCTGCACTGTGATTATAATTTTTATTTTTTAAACAATATCTAGAAACAGATGTCACAAAGGTCTTTTTCATAAAGAATGCTGGAGTATTGGTATATTTGTGTCACAGTTTGTAAAGGACACATTGCTTTGTCTCAAAGCTAAGCACGCAACATCTTTTATTGAGCTGTGATTTGAATTGTTGACTTTTTCTTTCTTTGTTTTGATTTCTGCATGTTTGCTTCATCTGCTGGATAAGTTATCCTGTGGAGGGAGAGACTGAACGTCTCGAGCATTGAAAATGTTTCTTCTCATCTGGTCGGCTGTTTGTCTCTGTAAAAGGAAGCATTGCTGACACGGGTTTGTATCTTGTGTAACGGAGCGGAAAGGCTGATTTTATTTCCACAGTATCGTTTTGTGTTTTTAAAAGGAAGGAGACCTTCCTAAAAACGGGCAGAGCAGTGGAGCCGCCAAGGGAAACACACAATTTAAACTGTATAATTAAAATTATAATTTATTATATTTAAATAGTTAAAAATGTAAGATAAATTAAAACAACCTTGGCCAAGGGATAACACAATAAAAATCAATAAAACACAACATTAAAAGTCCAGTGGAATCCACCACAGCATAAAAGTCCCAGGGAGTTAAGAAATCCAGCGAAGTAAAAGGGAAACCCAGCGGAGTCCTCTCCTTCCTTTCCGCATTCGCGTCTTGATATGCTAGAGAAAGGGAGGAGCGGCAGTCACTATTCTTCTGGCAGTTTTTATTCAATAAAAGGGGATAAGTCAAAGACTTACCCCGGGTGGGCAGAGCTCTCAACTCCGCCCGCCGCTTCTTAAAAACTGCAAAGCCACACAGCCGTCCCGTGCCTTCCGCTGGTGCTGTCTCCGCTCTCCCCGCTGGTACTGTCACTCTCTGCACTGGTGCCCTCTGCGCTGGTGCCCTGTGCGCTGGTACTGTCCGGCCTCTTAACGCCCAGCTCCACCAGCCCCTTCGGCTTACAGGCGCCGCCGCCGCCTGGCACCACTTACTCCTGGCCGTCATTCTAGCCTCTCGGTCGAACTCCTTCCTTTGGTCTGCCAGGCCCTCTTATTGGCCTCTCTGGGATCTCTCGCAGGTGTGAACAGTTTATTATCAGGTAGGGGCGGAGTCTTTCCAGGACAGGTGTTCAATTTAAATAAGATAAAAACATGCAATAAAGCTCATACAAACAAACCCAATATACAATATTAAAATATTAAAACAGATAAAACATTGCAAAACATGCACAATAAAACTCTAAATAACTTGTCCCGTTTCACCCCGTGACACTTGTCCTTTACTGTAATTCTGCTATATTTGTGATGATAATAAGAATTTTTTATTACCCACAGTTCATCATAAACTTGTGCCTTTACTATCATCTATTGGCTTGTGTGCCATTTTAATTTAATGTTTTGAACATTATAGTAGTTGTGGAGTACAGCACAAACAAGCAGCCCGTGTAAAAGATAAAAGTTATTTCAGTGTCTCTAATTAGACATGTTTATTGTAAAGTAAATATTCTTTATCACTATATTTATCTTTCCCTTTGCATTAACAGGTGCCTCAGCCTGGGCACAACAACACTGTTACGACAAAGGATACTGTATTAATCTCACTGGGCGGGAACTAACAGCAGAAGCTGGACTCTGTGTTGTGATCCCGTGTTCTTTCACTACTGCTGATGAGTTTACACCCAAACATATAGTTTGGTACAAATGTGAAGCATCTCAAAAATTTTGCAGTGATGCTGACATAATATTTCACAGCAACAAAAACACAGACAAAAAAGCTCAGTCTGGGTTTGAAGGACGAGTCTCACGTTTGGAGCCTGATGTGAGTCAGAACAACTGCAGCATCATCATTAATGATCTGAAAGAGTCTGATTTTGGATCATATCAGTTCAGAGTTACTGGTGAACTGAATGGACAACAAGGTGGATTCACATTCATTCCAAGAGTAACTGTCTCTGTTAAAGGTATGAAAATCTATTCCAAGGACAATCATGTAGAAAAAAAACATTCAGTCATTTACAATAGCATATTTTGTATTTTATGGTCTTAATGAAGTATACATTCTTTTGGGGAATTGTTGACCTCTATGGTAGCTGGTAGGAAATGTAGCAGTTCCTGATAAAACCTGTGCTTCCTATTAACCATTTTCATTTAATATTTTAATATTTGAGCCCAGATTAATGTGATAGATCAGACCTTCCCAAAGTGTGGGGCCCGCCCCCTAGGAGGGGCACAGAGCCATTGCAGGGGGGGGGCTTGGCATGAAAAGGGGAAAAAAAACAAAACAACGCTTGGACACTGCTAGCACGGGGCGCATGCACAAATGCAAAGCAGGAGATGAAGCATAGCTGAATATGCTTCCAAACCAACTTCATTCTAAGCCAAAGACTAGAAAATATGGTGAAGCAAGTGCCAAGGTAGGTCTCCCCTGCAAAATTGGTTTTCCCTTCGTCTGGAGCATCGCTGGGCTCTTCAAATCATGGACAAACAGCGTCCCACATTCTTGATTTTTAGTTCACAAACACATCTTGTGATGACTAACTACTCCTGACATTTTGGAGATGTTAGCTCTTTATACAGTAAAGTTACAGTGGGATAAAAATAACATCAGGCTGATCCTGCCACGATTTGTTCCCCCTGTCTAAATCACGGACAAACAGGATCCTACAGCTGTTTATGTTTTTAAACCCATTTTGCACAAAGAGACATTTTTTGAAAAATGTATTGACAGCAATGTTGAATATTATTACACAGGAAAAAAACAACTACATGTAAAATAATCACACCATGAGCCTCTGCCTTTCTAAATGGAGGGACAGTAACTGCGTGTGTAAATGTAAGCGTGTAAAACCTGAAGATAGAGACAAAATACTGTTAATCTGACTATCTGCCAGTCTGCAATTCATCTCATGTAAACAATAACGTGGCGCACAGCTGACGTGAAAAAAGGCACATACCTTTGACGCTGAGTGACGAACTATGTATTCCTCGTCCACACGTAAACGCAAAAACTCAGTTTTAAAAAATCTCCGTTTTCGGTGATTCGAAACGCCGTTTACGTGTGGACGAAACAGCTGCGTTTTCAAAAATACCCGTGTAGGTGCGGACATAGCATAAAAGAGTTAGTAGTTTATTTCCTTACTACCTGCAGATTACTTGTATTTGCTTAATTGTTTGCTAAATGTTTGAGGTGTGAAATAAACCGCAATTGAGCAAAATATGGGTGCGAACATTTTTCTTGTAAAACAAAGGGGGGCCCAGCGAAAAAAGTTTGGAAACCACTGTGATAGATTAACCTCAGGTAGTTAATTTGGTTTCATTAATTCAGTTTATTTCCACCAGTTCTTAATCAGAAGCCCACAGTAATGATTCCCACACTGACTGAGGGACAGCAGGCCACACTGACCTGCACTGCTCCTGGTCTCTGCTCTGGATCTGTTCCTGAAATCACCTGGACATGGAGAGGAGCAGGAGGGACTGAATCTTACATTACAGGAAACAGCGTGGATTTTAAGACTGAGAATCTGACTGATGCAACACAGAGACACATCTCAACTTTAACCTTTAATCCTTCAGCTGAACAACACAACACCACTGTTACCTGTAAAATCCACTTCACATGTGAAACAACTACAGAGGAGGCTTCAACTTTGAAAGTAAACTGTGAGTTCTTTTACAGTCTCATTGTTTTTGTTTTTTAAATCTACTGAAGTTTACAGCTCCATGCAAGCTTTTGCAAGAAAGTCAGAAGTTAAGGAAAGTACATGATTATGTACTTTATATTTTTTGTCTCACAGATATGAAGGAAGTTGAAGTCACTGGGGTGACAAGTGTGAGGGAGGGAAATGTTCTGAATCTGACCTGCAGTGTTGAAAGTTTCCCGCCAGCTCGTATTGTGTGGAAAAAAGTTCCTCCCAACACAAACCTTCAGACTGAAAACACTGACCTGCACAATGATACTGGATCTGCTACACTTGTCAGCCCGAATGTGACAGCAGAAAATTCTGGGCAGTACATCTGTATGGCAAAACATCTGGACAAAACACTGACTTCCTATGTCAATGTGACTCTGACATGTAAGTGGATGATATGAATATTGAATCTGAAGTTCATATTTGCATGAAAATGACATGTTACATGTTTATAGGGCATACAAAGATACAGGATGGCTCTGTATGTGTGCTTCAGCCAGAGGTTTTGACCTGTGTGTGTATTAGTGATGGGTCGTTCGCGAACGAAATGGCTCTTAGAGCCGACTCTTTGAAGTGAACGAGGTTTTTTTTTTCTTTCTCTCACCCTCTCTCTCGCCCTTTTTTTCCCCGCTAAACTCTGCATGCGCGGCCTGTACTTTGCGCTGGGCAGAGGGGGGAGGGGCGTTAGTTACACTCGCAGTAGCACAGGAACAGAGCCAGAGGGAAAGAGAGCAAGGGACAACAACGTCACATTAGAAAGGTATAGTAATCATCCACTATTTTCAGTTGCAGATGATAAAGGATTCAGAAATCATGCAGGCCCATATGAGAAAATGTGCATCTTCTTTTTGTTTTAATATTTTAATTTATATTTAATTGTGTTGTGTTTTGCAGTCTTTTGTGTTGTTTCACGTTAAATTTGTTTAAAAGGAAAAAATTGAAAATTTAAATAGTTAAAAGTTTAAAATGTAAATAGTTGTTTTTTGTATTATATGATTTATTTATTACATTTTATGTGGAGTGAATAAATAAAATATATTTATGGTGGCCCTTAGAGACAAAGCATGTACAAACGCCAAAACACGTAAAAACTCAGAAACACGTACAAACTCAGAAGCACGTACAAACTCAGAATCATGTACAAAAGACAACAGAAGTGCTCCAGAATGCTAGGCGCAGTGTTGAGCTTTTGTTACCTAGTGGCTACACAAGCCAGGAAGTATCAACAACTGGATTTGGTGTGTGGTAGTAACACGTAAATGAACTTTTTTTTTTAAGTATTTGAATAAATATGAGTGCTTGTCTATAAATACACAAACAATACACACATGCTTTCAATTGTGTAATTTAAGTGATCTGGGTAGCTCTGTTTTGGAAGTTCAGTTAATGCTTGAAATGTGTTTTTGAGTTTGTACGTGCTTTTTGGAGTTTGTATATGCTTTAGAGTTTGTACGTGCTTTGTCTCTAGGGGCCATATATAAACATATATAAATAAAACCACTTTTTTTTACATTAGTAATTCCTTTTCTGCATAATTTTATATTATTGTTAATGATAAATTAATTAAAGCAACAAAACAACCTGAAGAGCCGGTTGGGAGCCGAAAGAGCCGGATCTCTAAAAAGAGCCGGAAATCCCATCACTAGTGTGTATCAGTGAAGGGTTTCCTTTACCTAACATCAAATGGCTGCTCCTAGAAAACCACACTCAGTATACTATCATTACTATTGTTTCAAACAACACAGTCAACAGCACTGTCAGTCTCACTGTAAAAAACCATGGCAACAGCACTGTTGGATTTCTTAGCAACATTGGGCATGTAGAAGAAAGAGAGAATCTAATTTCAGTACTGGATTTTTAATACGATCTCTGGTTTGCATGTGCTACACATAATTCAAAACAACATAAACAACAGCACTTTGTCCTTTCCATATCATTTCCCTCAAGTGCAGAGCAATTATCTAGTTTTATTTTAGGATTCCTGAAAGTCTTCATTGCCTTTTTGACTGGGTTTTTTTTTTCAGTAATCGTGCACTGTTTGGTCAAAAATTGCTACAGGTACAACAGTAACTTTAATAATTATTATTAGGTTTTGTGTGAAGATAGATTTTTACATATATTTGTAAACATATTCTATAAAACCTGAAATTTCTCCATGAAAAAAAGACCTCCAGAAATTCTGATGAGTCTTTGGATATGGATTTTTGTTTGTTTGTTTGGATACTAATAGACTTGGATGACTAATTACCACAATCTTTTTTTGTTTTCTATAGACCTTATAGTTTTTTAATATTGATCTCTACCAAATGGTTGAGATATCACTTAATGGTTTACTTATACGTTATGTAAATACAAGTACAGTAGATAATACAGTTGCAATAAATGAAATAAAATACCAAATTATATTGAAATTAATAACAAAAAAACTATCCAGAGCATTTATTTCTGCCACTGGAGCTCATTTATTTCTAGTAGTATGCCACAGAACATCATTCCAGCAAAGGAAAATATTGTATCAAACAACAAAATAGTGCATTTCTAATTTTTTAACATTATATGCATCTCTGTTAAACTTCAGCAGCAGAAAAGTCTCACATTCAGGACAATAGTGATTGTATCACGTGCTGCAAAATCATTTGTACTTTCAAAAACAAAAACAAACAAACATCCAAAACAAAAATTTGAGTAAAGCATTAAACATTTCTCGGCACCCTTCTACACACTAAGTATCAGTCACCGGACACATGTGGCTGTTAAGCCACTCAGCTGTGGCTCCTGGAAACACTCAAATAAAAAAAACAAATAAAAAAAAAAACGTGTGTGTGTTTACATATATAAATATGTGTTTGCATGTGCTCTCTTCTGTCTTACAGCAGCTCGTGTGAAACATTGTGGTTCTTACAGTGCAGTTCTTCCCTGGATTGTTGCTGGTGTATCTCTCACTTTGAATGTCTTCTGCATAACCTACATATGGTTCCTTTGGTATGTTTCTCCACATGTATTTTTATGTTTTTTTGACTCTTTGAATGCAGTCAAGACTTTTAGATGATAATGGGCTTCTGTTTCTTCTTATTAAAGGACTTCAAGAAAAAAGGTGAACCTACATCAGGAGGAGAGAACCGACATGTCACTGCAAAAAGCAGATGTGTCACCAGATTATGATGTTATTGCACACCATATAAACTAAAAAGTCAGGTTTCAGATAGCTGTGTGATTGTAATGGCAGCCTGTAGTCAATACTTTGGTGATGTACTTAATTTAGTTTCATTGTCTTTATTAAAGCAGATACTTTGGTATTACAAATTTTATTTTAAATTAGCTATTAAATTAAAGCTTAATATTTGTTAATTTTTTACATTCCATTGTAAATAAATGAGATTGTTTTATATGTAACAAATTACACTTTCTATTTCAATTTATACATAGAGTTTAATAAAATTGTTCACCTGTCTACAGCTGCAAATTGAGCTTTTTTGTTCTTTTCTTTTATCTTTGTAAGTTCAGCAGGTTGTAGCTAACAAGGCTACAATTATTCTACCTCTTTATGGATCAAATCAGTTCACTAGCTCTCTGGGGGTCAGTCAGTTATAGCACAGTTTTTCTACTGTTCCTCTTTGCCATTGTTGTAAAATGTGGCATGGTGGAATAACTGACAGAATCTCCCATGAAACATTAGGTGAGGAATATTTTCCTGTTCAATTATTGGACACTTTTGTTTGCGTTTGTGTAAGATATAAGCCACAGTGGCAGTGGAGATTTCAGTAGTCCAGCTGCCAGCTATTTTGAGTTGATTACTGGGAATAGTTGATTGGTGTAGCTTGTGGCCCTTCTCTATAAAAGGGAGAAAAAAAGAGGAGTGTGGAAGAGAAAGCAGGAAGGAGAGAGGTAGTACTAGTGATGGGTAGATGAGGCCTTGTGAAGCGTCTCAGCACATTCCCCAAACTGTATCGATACTGAGTCGACACAGTGTTGCTGTTTTGCTCCATACTGTCACCTGCTGGACCTTAAATATCATTGCAGGCAACTTACTTGAGACTCACAACAGGCACTGATTCAATGACCTAGTCATACTTGTATACACTGTAAGGTATTGTACTTTCCATGGAATCATTTTATATTTTTTACATTGCAAATATTATAGACATCTTTGAAATATATTGTGAATGACGTTAAGTGAAAATTAAAATGAAGGTATTGTGAATGTAACATTACCCATTTAAATGTATTTTACGGTGGCCCCTAGAGACAAAGCACATACAAACTCCAAAACACATGCAAACTCCAAAACACTTGCAAACTCCAAAGCACATGCAAACTCCAAAACACTTGCAAATTCCAAAACACAATGGAAGTGCTCCAGGACGCTAGGGGCAGTGTTGAGCTTTTGTTACCTAGTAACTACACAAGCCAGGAAGTACCAATGACCGGATTTGGGGTCTGCAGCCTTAAAGGCCGCATTTTAAGGCCAATTACATCACAGCAACACGATGAAGGCTGTCCCAATTCAAAGGCTGCTCGAAATGTGGCCCTCAAATGCGTCCTTAATTGTAGCCTTCATGGCCCAATATATCCCAGACTTCATAGCGCTGTGGTGGTGTGGATAATTTTGCCGAAAAAAAACGGTGGAAGTGGAGCGGACGAAGAGTAAACTTTCAGAAGTAAGTACTGGATATTATGTCACTTATTTATGCGCAAATGTTTTTATAATGAAGAACATTAAAACATTACTGTTGGCCACATGTCGGGAAAGTTATGTGACATTAGCGATGTCTGTACTTTCAGCGTTAACTTGGTTTTAAAGCCTTTACTTTAAAATATATATATAGTCGACCTTAATCTTACAGAGAATGTGATGATTTTGTGGATAATTAAAGTCAGTCATATATCCCCAAACACAACAAGCTGAAAGTCAGTGATGCTGCTCGGTTTGCAGTCCTGAATATCACGGCACAAGCAGGATTCACTGCACTGTTAATGTTAGCTATGTTATATTGCTGCCTCTGTTCGGTGGTGTCGAGCCAAACGGACTTTAACGTGTGTTTGAACGAGCTGACGGTTCACTCGTTAAGCTGAAAGAAAGATGCTTTAATCACAGGAGCCACACATGTGTCCACTGCACCATCTGGGAACTCTTCTTGTTTCGTAATAACACAAACACTAAATCCTCCTGTTTGTAGTAGTGTATACACCTGAGACTGTCACCTGTCTGTCTGTTGTTAAGATTCAATATTGAGGAAGGGTACAAGAGGTGATCGAAGAATAACCACACCGATCCGGCCGGGTGAAGTCAAACGATGATTTTAATGAATACACGCGTGGGAAGACAACTCTGTACGCAGACAGGAAGTAGTCTTCGACTTAATCAAAGCATGAACAGATATTTTATAGCATCAGGGTTTGTTTACTGACGCCCCTTCATACGTCACAGACACATTTTATACATAGATCAGATCAACATCATCATGACTTTTCACCCAGAAAATCATCTCCTATTTTCATGGCTTGGTACTTTCCGTTCTTATCTTAAAATGAATTGTTCCTCTTTCTTGCCGAGACAACAAGGAACGGTTCCTCTTTTACCGAGACAATTTTGCAGTTACAGCCAAACATAACTAACCTCTCCTCTAAATAAATCTAATTTAAAGTGTGTGTGTGTGTGTGTGTGTTGACCTCACATGCTCTTTGTGTCACCTCTTCACCTACTGTCTGTGTCTCGTCCTCAAATGCTCTTTCTCAATTCACCTGTTGCACTTCTGACCTTTTACCAGACCAGAAGCTCACTGAGACTATGTGTATGTCTTCTACTAAATAAATGTTTTAACCAAGAACCTCTACTAAAACCTTAATATAAAATGATCTGATATATAAGTGTTTTGTAAGCATGTATTGCAATTCCTTCAGTGGCTCCAAGTCACTTGCACAATAGATTGTCCGAACATCGCGCCGAACAAAGCTTCCGACCCCCAATTAATTGACCGAGCTCCAACTCTTTAATAAGCACAGATATGCATTGTGTATAAAATAGTCATAACTGCTTAAGGCCTTCTTAAAGCTATCTGTTACATTGTTAAAGCCTCGTCTTAGCCTGCGGCTCAAAATAACTTCCTGCTTCTTTCTGCATACAACTTCCTGTCAGCCTGCAACTCAGTCTTTCTGAAAGAGACACTGTTTAAACCTTGGAATGCAATATCCATGCTGCAGATTATATTATTAATGCAATGGTAATGATGACAATTATTTAACTATAGCAGTAAAATAATTTCCCTCCTCGACACTCCCCCTTTTGACCTCTGGAACACCAGAGGTCACAATACATTGTGTCCTCACGCAGACCCTTCTCTGGTGGTCTCGAACCTCGAGATCTCCAGGATCCTCGCCCCTCCTGTGGTCGCCGAGATCTTCTGCAAAGGAAACAAAACACCTTTCCTGCATCTCCCTAACTTATCCTATCTGGGACTCTTTAATCAAAAGCCTGATCCTAATTATCTTCTTAACTTATTGACTTGTATTTATGTATACTCTTCAACGTTACTCATCACTTTAAAATTCTTTTAAGCGCTGGTTTCACGTCCAGTTGCTCGCTCTACTTTCCCTTATCTGATCATCAACATCCTGTGCACAAGTTGTCGCTGCTGCAAGTTAATCTACTCCAAAAGAAAACAACCACTTTAATCAATTAAGTTTAAGCATATAAGCAATTACTCCTGTATACATTTCCTCATAGCTAAATGCTGCCTTGAAACAACTCCTATGTGTTAACTTCATTTAACCTCACATTTTCCTATGTTATAACCCATTTTGGTATAGCCTTTCTATTTCATTTTGCTCCTTTTAATGTAACAATACCTTCTAATTCTAATGTATCAGACTTAACCAAAACATATGCTTTCCTTCCTCTTTGGTCCTTCTTTAAGTTTAGTTAAAAGCTAAATGAATTTAAGGCCTTTTGCCTGGAATCAATACTGTCATGTGTGTTTCTTAACTCTGTGTCTGTAAGCGTGTGCAATCCTTCATGAACTCATATTATCCTCACAGTAGATTGGCTAATCATAGCGCTAGCCAAAGGCTCGTGACCCTCCAGAGACAAATTTGAGCCACAACTCCTTTAAAAGCACAAAATGCAATATGTATAAAAATCATTTCTATTTATAAGCTCCCCCTTTTATCCTAAAAATACCTCCTATATAATATCTGTATGTGTAAGCCTACATTATAACCACTTCTTCTAAAGATCAAAAATCAAAGCTGTTCTACCCCTTCAACCCTCACTAATTTATGAGCTCTCGTCTCTCTTTGTGTTTATTCCATGTTTCCCCTCGGTCTCCCTGCGTCTCTTGTGGTTTGTGTTATTAGCTTACCCAGTTTAGGTTTCCGGTTTCTTGTTTTTCCACCAGTGCTGTTTTGTGCCCACCGTTGTAAATAAATATTCACCTGGACCAGAGCTGCCGCCTTTTGGGTCCTTTTCTACAACTCCACACGGCTTGCCTCGCAAACCGTGACAAGTTCACTTTTAATCCTTTAACCTTAACTTAAAAATACCAGTTTCAGTTTTACCATATCCAAATGATCAAAAACCCAAAAGGTCCTAAAATGATCCTAAATTATTAAACAATTAAATTATTAAACCCTAAACCCCCCTTTATCTTGATACATTTCATGTGTCAAGATACTATACAAAACTTAAAAATGCTCAGTTTTCCCCACTCATGATCCAATCTATGTCATAAAATAAACTTAAAACAGAACAGTTATCAGTCATGTGTTTCTACAATTAATGGTAACTGAGTTACATCAAAAAATATTTCCCCTTTAGCATTTGGCATTCTCCCAACAATATACTATAATCCCATAATCTAACCCCAGTCAACAAAACAAAAATTTTTCTGGTAAAAGCAAATTGTTTGTCCACGTTTATTCACCCTCACATTCACTCACACATTCACTCACATGCAGTCACACCATATATTTGCTGATAGTGGAGCTTCCCGCACGATCAGATACTCCACCCTCAGCAAAATGAGCTCAGTCATTTTTTATTTTCCATAGGAAAATATTTCTTTATGCTTTTGGACTGGATTGACTCGCATAAAATCCTTTTTACAGGGACTTACGACCTTGATCAGTCCCCACAGGTAGCTTTCCCCTCAGCCAATTGTAATCTGGAAAGCCGCCTTATATTTGCTCTTCCCGAGAACTTTCAGCGCCGTTATTCACTGTTGCCGGCCTGCTTAAAACAGAAATGAAAAAAAAATAGAGCTGATTGTTAGCTCATAAAAACAAAACAAAATCACCTGACAGGTTTTCTTTAAGTGCACTGTTACAAAATAATGGGCCCAATTTTAGACATGTCCATGTTTCCTAAAACTCCCTCTATTTAAAACAAAAATAACAACAACAACCTACCTGACAGAATCAACCCATCACCACAACAACCTTAAACACACAAATCTTGCCACCACATAATTTCACCTCCTCAATACACCAAAAGTCTCATTAAACCCACTCAATTTGCACACAATAATCACCCCCTTATGCTCTACAACATACTTCAATTCAGCATAAAACCCCCTTACAACAACATATCACTAAACTATAAATTTCCTACCCCAATCTGCACTTCTCGTCTCTGCTATGCTTCCTCTTCCTGAAAGTCACAGTCACACACACACTCCAGCTAATTTGCATACTGAGTCATCTCTCAAGAAGCTGTAACAACAGAAACATATGTTTAAACATTCCCAACTCATTAAATCATTTTATTTCTTCCAACAGTGATCACTAGTGTTGATCAGTCAGTACGAGAGCACTCCTAAGTCACTCTTTTTAAAACTACTTTAATCCCTTTTTTGTTTTCATAACTCCCTTTGTCATATGGCTTATTCTATTCCTCAATTACAAACTCAAATGTATTTTATTAAACATTCACACCCTTGTATCATTCATACAAAATAGCAAGCTGTTCTTCATTGCCTATGTTTGTGTTCTTAGCCAGGTTTAATCAGTGTCTATGCATTAAACTCCATGAGCTTGTCTTGTCTTTTAATGCATTTTCTGTTTGTGTGTGTGAATTTGCATATGGTGCTTTTACAGTGTGTCAGACTCCTTCATAATTTTGCCTTTAACCAGTCAATTTTCTCCTCCCCAAATTTACTAACCCAAATTCTGATTTCCTACCTTAAATAGCAGCATTCCTTGTCCTCAGCCAGAAGGTAGGGCTCCACTTGCCACTTTCCACCTCCACCCTAGCCCAGCGGCCTTACCCGTCAGGACCCGTCTTCTTACTGAAGCCGAGAGTAATCGTGACTGTGCCTGCCTTAGGTTGTCCCAGGGTTTCGAGGTGGGATCTTACCCGTCATGGGCTATCCAGCCTTCCATACTCGCCTGATACGGGGCCCAAGTGGGCAGGGGAGGGAACACACTGGCTCTGGGAATTAAAGGAATGTAAGCTGCTTCCTTCATTGCATCTTATGTTAAACTATCTTACTTCTGACTCCTTCCTAGAATAATTTCTCATATGGCACTTTGTGTATGTGTGTTTTCTGTTCATTAATGTAATTGTCAGTTATTTTCTCTCCCGGTCAGGGAACCACATTATTTTCTCTCTTCATTTTACCTTCTTTTGTTTGTTTGTGACGTTCTACTTTAGTTCTACTAAACCTTGATGTAAAAACAATACTCCCTTATTTCACGCACACACTCTGCCTTTTGCCTACACACACACTTCTCTCTCAGACTTCCTCTGTTCACACATCACCTTATATGGGCATGCAAACTTCCTGTCACCCACACCATTTCCTGTTACACACACACCGCACGCAGCTGCTCAGAGCAGCTCAAGCTGCTTTGCTGTTTCTCCAGGCTAATCAAACTTATTTTGTATTTACAATCTACAAACCCTCTGTAATTCTACTAACTTTTGACCTAAAATGTAGCATCATTCACACAATGATTTCATAATCCTCTCACACACACCTTTTAAATAAACTAAACTCTTATAACATCACTCATGCCTCTCTCAAATTAAAAACACTTTCAAAGTTTAAAACGTCCTACTTTACATCACCCAAGAAATACCTCTCACACCTTTATTCATCATGTCAAAGCTTCTAGTCACCGCATTCACACTTAAACTGTGACTAGAGTTAAGGAATATAACTCAACACACTTTCCTAAGAGTATTTTAGACATGCTTGTCATAATCAAAAAGAGCAAGTAAAAAACAAACAAACAAAAAATTGAAACCTCCATTAATTCTCACCGCACACACAAGAAATTGAAAAAATAAAACACACCAGCAACTATTGCTGGAGAGAAGTTACTACTGAAAGTAATATGTTAATCTTAAGTATACACAGTGCACTCAATATATTTATATATCTACATCCAACTTCAGTCAATTACTATACATCCACTACGGCAACTCAAAACTTTATTTATAGTCCTCTAATAAACATAAATGGCATTTGAAACACACACTCAACCCTGTTTGCAGCAGTATTTGTAAAACCAACTGTGGCTTAAACAGTTCACTGCTTACTCATTTGCATTTTCACTCACACACACACCTCCAAAAATAGCAGCAGGCAGTCAGTGCATTACTGACTCGACACACAGAGATCTCTCACACCAAATTTTATTATTCTATATTACAACGACGTCTTATATTTACAACTACTGTCAGATCTGTCAGCTTTAGCGCCTAACCAATTTCGACAAATTTAAAATAACCGCCCACCAATTAACCAGTATCAAGACTTTAACTGTTTCTGGCCTCATTTCTAAAATCCCTAACTCAATTTAAAAGCGTCAACCAACCCAAACTTTGCCTGAAGCTCTATTTTTGGCATTTCACAGCCAAGGCTTACCTCGAAGTGTTAAGTTAAAGTTACACGCCCGAAGACCAACTTCTCCTGTCCAAAAAAGCGCAGATACCGTTGCAAACGGTAAGGAGACTCTAACTCCTAGCTTAATTCCGGGATGCCCTGTACCCCACAGCTAAACCACACTGAACTAACCCTCTTCGCCGAGAGGTCAATGTCGCGCGTCCACGACAAGGAGGGAGCGTAACCTCCGGGCTCTGCGCTTCCTAGCAGACTCGAACTGCCGTTCTAGAATAATTTATAATATTTTGAAACAACAATCAACACCCGAAACAAGTGTATAACTGAAGTAGGTGCAACCTAGTGGTCAAATGGAGACTCCAACTCACAAAATGACCGCTCAGGTCCACTCTTATGACCAAATTTGGACTCTAACCAACACAATAACCAATTCCCTACCAAACTACTTGAGACTCTAACTCAATTTCTTTGGGACTTCAACCCAATATTTAAACTTTTTCCTGGCAGACTCAAACTGCTTTAGCAGACTTTACTGCGTTCATTTCTTCTTAACAGAACTCTAACTGTTTCAACTCATGAAATTCTCATCAAAATCAAAACAGACACCCACCAGTAACTTCAGTGAGTAGACTTAAATTTTATCATATCCAATTTGGCACACTTTGGAAATAATTCAACAGGTAGTGCCTTACCTTTTGGATAAGCCGGCTTATGCCCACTCACTTAGACCACTGGAACTCATGTCTGCCCGTCAGACCACCCAAGACCACCAAATTTCTCCATCTAAACCTCCAACTCACCCTCCTCAATAACCGGACGAAGCCCCCAAATGTTAAGATTCAATATTGAGGAAGGGTACAAGAGGTGATCGAAGAATAACCACACCGATCCGGCCGGGTGAAGTCAAACGATGATTTTAATGAATACACGCGTGGGAAGACAACTCTGTACGCAGACAGGAAGTAGTCTTCGACTTAATCAAAGCATGAACAGATATTTTATAGCATCAGGGTTTGTTTACTGACGCCCCTTCATACGTCACAGACACATTTTATACATAGATCAGATCAACATCATCATGACTTTTCACCCAGAAAATCATCTCCTATTTTCATGGCTTGGTACTTTCCGTTCTTATCTTAAAATGAATTGTTCCTCTTTCTTGCCGAGACAACAAGGAACGGTTCCTCTTTTACCGAGACAATTTTGCAGTTACAGCCAAACATAACTAACCTCTCCTCTAAATAAATCTAATTTAAAGTGTGTGTGTGTGTGTGTGTGTTGACCTCACATGCTCTTTGTGTCACCTCTTCACCTACTGTCTGTGTCTCGTCCTCAAATGCTCTTTCTCAATTCACCTGTTGCACTTCTGACCTTTTACCAGACCAGAAGCTCACTGAGACTATGTGTATGTCTTCTACTAAATAAATGTTTTAACCAAGAACCTCTACTAAAACCTTAATATAAAATGATCTGATATATAAGTGTTTTGTAAGCATGTATTGCAATTCCTTCAGTGGCTCCAAGTCACTTGCACAATAGATTGTCCGAACATCGCGCCGAACAAAGCTTCCGACCCCCAATTAATTGACCGAGCTCCAACTCTTTAATAAGCACAGATATGCATTGTGTATAAAATAGTCATAACTGCTTAAGGCCTTCTTAAAGCTATCTGTTACATTGTTAAAGCCTCGTCTTAGCCTGCGGCTCAAAATAACTTCCTGCTTCTTTCTGCATACAACTTCCTGTCAGCCTGCAACTCAGTCTTTCTGAAAGAGACACTGTTTAAACCTTGGAATGCAATATCCATGCTGCAGATTATATTATTAATGCAATGGTAATGATGACAATTATTTAACTATAGCAGTAAAATAATTTCCCTCCTCGACACTGTCCTGCACTCTCTCTGTTTCTTTCTCTCTGTGTAATAAAAGTATGAACATTCATTTATAAGTCACACTTGTGTTTGAATCCTGCAGCTTATCACACATTTGATTTCCATGTGTGACAACTGCAAGTGTCCAGAGTGAGGACAGACTGAGGGACCCACTGCTGCACATCATCTGTGAGGCTTTGCACCCCTGATGATCCACCAGGACAAACTCAGCAGTGTGTGAGGAAGAGCCAGCAGCAGCTGACAGATGGAGAGAATAGACAGACTGTTCCCTGTTTGTGAAGGACTGCTAGGAAAGTTTAACATAACTGTCTGTCCTGAATCAGTCTTATTAGGTAATGTTCAAATAATTTTATCCTCCCAGTGTTTTCAGTGTGGGAGAAAGTACTCAGGGCCTTCAAGTTACACACTATGAAAGGCAGCAACAAGTTTAATATTCAGAAACCTAAAGTATGTATCAGCAGCAGAATGGAGCTAAAAATAAATGTTTGTTTCAGTTCTATGAAGCTTTGAGTATTTTGGATTAGTAGTACTGCTGTGTTTGTTGCATCATATTGCTGTAATTGTTTATATGCTTTATATATTCTGAGGTAAGTTGATCTATAGTGTTACATCATATTCTATCAGGATGTTATGTGTTTGTATACTTTCTGCCCAGTTTGACCCATTTAGCAGAAGTCAGCCTGTTTAAGGCTCTGATATCTATTCTGTATGACTTAAAGCAGTTATGACATGGTCTGATTTTCTCACCCAATAAGGGAATATTTCATATATCAGTCTACTCTTCATTTGATCAGAAACAGTTTTCACAGCTTGTACGTTTTCTTTTTATAAATATATGTAAGCAATGAGCCAAATTTAGTAATGCCAACATACTGAAGGAACAACATTTGTCTCTTATATATGATACACCTATATATGCACTGTCAAAGATACTTGTCTTTGAGTGAAGATTTAAGGTGTTAAGACATATAAATAACTGCAACTTGAATCTGTACTGAAGCTCAGTATTTGACACAGAGTGCATGTTCAGTGCTGTAATAGCTAATAATGATTAATATAATAACTATAATATTGGCCATATTATATTTACATTACCAAAGTGATATGACTTTAGTCTCATGAACAACATCAGCTAATTCTTATTTACTAACTAATCTTGAAATAACTGTTCAGTACAGAAATGAAGCCCAAAAATCATGTTTTACTGTCCTGTGGTCTCAGCCTCAGGTACTTATCAAATCACACAAAGCTCTTGTAGAAATAAACAAACAAATGAACAAAATATGTTCTCCTTCATTTCTGTCAAACCAAGTTGTATGACACGTTTCCAGCGGTTAGTATCACGGTTGCTAGGTAACCTGGGAAGCGCGACAGAGACTAGACCGTCCCATACAGACAAACTTGCCATTTATTTTGCAAATTGAGCTCAACACTGCCCCTAGCGTCCTGGAGCACTTCCGTTGTGTTTTGGAATTTGCATGTGTTTTGGGGTTTGCATGTGTTTTGGAATTTGCATGTGTTTTGGAGTTTGCAAGTGTTTTGGAGTTTGCAAGTGTTTTGGAGTTTGTACGTGTTTTTTAGTTTGCAAGTGTTTTGGAGTTTGTACGTGCTTTGTCTCTAGGGGCCACCGTAGTATTTGACTCAGAGTTTATTATAAATTTCTATTCCGAAAAATAAGTTTATCCAATGTTTTTGCATTCAGTCCATTGCGTTTTTGACACCATTTCCTCAGCTTTGGAAAACACACGCTCACAGGGCACAGATGAAGCTGGGGTACACAAAAACTGTAAAGGCAGGTGGAAAAGGTTCGGATAAGATGTCTTCCTATTCCCCCTGTACGTTAAAGGATCCTCTGATCTTGGAATGTTTCTCTCCAACACTCTCCACAATACTAAGGGATTGTCTTTTATAAAAAAAATAAAATAAAATTCAGGACTGCCTGGTCAAAAACAGTCTTCCTAGATGCTTGATTTCAAAATAATAAAACATATATTAATGAAAAAAAATGATGACAATGCTGCTCAATATCTATATAGGCCTAGCTGTGTTCATTCTCTGTGTGTTTGTCTCCTCATTTTCATGTTTGGCTCTGTAATGCCTAAACATTGAGGAGGTGCTTTTGTTTGTGTAAGAAAGCGCCGCAGAACAGATGCGACATTTAACCTGCATAAAATGTAATAAATACTTTACACTGCAGGTCACATTGCTGTTTTTCCTATTCTGATAGATTACACTGAAACAAAGACAGACAAACAGTTACCTTATTTGCAGTTAAAAGATTGAAATGATCCCACGCAGCAGAAGCTTTTCTTTTTCTTTTGGGCTCCATTTTTTTATGGAGAGATATGTATTATCTGTTTCTTTGCGAGAGTAATTTTGTTTTTGTTGTTTTGGTGGCGACACATTCCGTTGACAGATGCAGATGTGGTACCTTTTAAACACAGTTTAGAGCGTTGGCAATGAGCGATACAGCAGCTGTATCGATCACGTGACTTTTTCTTAAAGCGACACACGCACCGATACAGGTTTCGCTCTGTGAGCTTGATACATGTGCCGGTGCGTCAGTGTTGCTGGACCCATCACTAGGTGGTACAACACAGTTGCATCTGGTTGCAGCTGCAGACTCCAGTGAGAGAAAGGAATATTTTAAAGGAAAATAGATTTAACATCGTCTAAATGGCTTTGCTTTCGTAATAATTACATTTTGCCAGAAGGAGTATTCATTTTAATTAGGATTTATGTGGATTTGTTTTGATAGTACAGAATAGGAACTTGTTAGTTTGCTGGATGTGTGTATTATGGAAGTTTAAGGAGGAAAGCTTACTCTGTAATTCGGAGTTAACCAACCAGATGACACTATTCAAGACCTAGAGAGGAAGAGTTTGAGAGATGAAATTCCAGGATCTGGTGTGGACACACACTCTATACTAATGCAAGACCTATTAAGGTGGGTGAAAATGTCATGTGAAGGCTGTGTGCAGGGAGGAATGGTGGTAAGGAGGACGCAAAGTGCAAACTAATTGAGGCAAAATGTGAAATTAAAACCAGCTTTAATGCTGAACTAAAAAGGAACAACACTGAAAGTTACAAAATAAACTCACATAGGCAGACAGAACACACATTACAAGATGAGGGTAAATCGCAACACAAACAAACGAAAACACGGGGCTTAAATACACAGAGGAGCAATCAGGGAATGGGAGACAGGAGGGAAACAGCTGGGGCGCATCAGGGCTGACGAGACAAAGGAAGCAAAACCAGACATGCTAACATGAGACACGGACTTTCAAAACAAAACAGGAAACACAGACTGAACTTACAGACAGACTCACAAGCAGACACTGCAACAGAGTAGTGATGGGATTTCCGGCTCTTTTTAGAGAACTGGCTCTTTCGGCTCAGCTCACTAAAAAGAGTCGGCTCTTTCGGCTCCCAACCGGCTCTTCAGGTTGTTTTGTTGCTTTAATTAATTTATTATTAACAACAATGTAAAATTATGCACAAAAGGAATTATTAATGTAAAAAAATAAACCGTGGTTTTCTTTATATATATTTACATACGGTGGCCCCTAGAGACAAAGCACGTACAAACTCCAAAGCACATTTCTAGCGTTAACTGAACTTCCCTGAGTATTTTTTTAAGTAACAATGTTACTTAAATTTTATAGGAAGGGAAACGTCTGTGTGTGCCTTGCCAAACACAGCCACAGCATTGAAGCACAGTTGGACAAAATATGTGACTTACAATCATTTTGCCAACATGAAAGCCGGTGGCAAGCTGTTTCTCTGAACTACTTGGTGGTTCAAAGAAACAGCTAAACACACACAACTGTCTATTCAACACTTTTTTCTCTTTCAGCTTAAAAGAGGATGTGAAAACACCCTTTGTCTTGACCATTAAATTTACTGTACATGTTGCTAGTTTTAGTTATTTTTGGCTTATTGAATATTGATATTAAAATAAAACGGTAACATAGACATTGTGAGATTTCCTTTTAAATACAACTTATTTTGATGCACGTAAAAATATTACTTATGTGAACTCTGCAATATGAAGGCGTGTATGAAACTTTGAAATCTGCTAAAGCCCCAAGAATGTCAAAGTATGTGATGTGTGCCAGGCAGGATGAAGAACCCAAAAGCAAGACACATACACAAAGGAATAAACTCAAAACGGCAGCTTTATTGCTGTAGAAAAACTTGAAAATAAAATACAAGAAAACTAAACTAGAAACTCAAAACATGTAGCGCAAACTAGAAAACCAGGAAACAGAGAACCAGAACATTACCAGGAGCATGGAAGAAAAACACAGCACCGTGAGGGGACAACGCAACAAAGAGCAAAGGACGACACATTAAATACACAAAGGAGGGAAAGAAAAACAGGAGGGAAACATGTTTCTTATGTTTATTGAATTTACACACCACTGTTGCTTGTGAAGCTTTCACTCACATGTGCTGTACCAGTGTGCCAGTAATGTGATTTCAGATCATTTGTGGCCTACAGTCGGGTAGTTGCCTTTGGATTTGTTGCTACTTCTGTTTTGAATGTATACATACAGTGAGACATTAAATGCAAGGGACAGCAAAAGATCAGCAAAGTACACAAAAAAGAAACTTTATGCCACAGCCAAAACTTGCAGCCACGACTGTGCATGTACCACACACTGTCAGTAACATGAGGTTTCTTCACCAGTTCCAATTCCTTAATTTTTACCAGCTTCGAGTTATCAAGAAAAAAAAGAATACTCTCTATGCAGAGATTCAGCAGTAGAGGGTCTTTTTTAAGCAAATAAAACAGCTGCATTTCTCAGTGCTTAAGTAGTGAGAAATACATTTACATAGTGTGATATAAGATGGTGCTTTTACTGAAGCCAGTCTTGCTCAGTAACATTTAAACGTGTGCTGAGAAACTTCCTTATATCTTGGTGCAAAAACAAGGAAGAAACAGAAAATAGAGACGACTAGGGCAGTCAGCTGAGATCACTGTGGAGAGAAGAGAGAACGAGAAACACAGGAAAAAGGTAAAAAATAAATACAATTCCACCTTTTCTTCTATATGGCACTGCTGACAAAAGTTACTTGTGCTGGACAAAAAAACTGGTGGACTGTTTCTACATTTGTTTCTGTTGTTGTATTAATTAAATGATACAGCTATGTATTAAGACCGAGTTTATACATATGACTGCTAGCAAATTATGTGACATCCTTTAAGATAATTTGTGTAAAATGTGGACAATCCCTTGTTTTAGTTCTGCATCTTTACATCATCTGCGTTCAAGTTTCTCTGTGGAGGGATAAACTGAACGTGTCACATATCGAACATTTGTTCTCATCTGGGGTATTCTGCTTTTCTCTGAGAGCAGCAATGCTAAAAAACATTTTGACTCTTCTGTATTCTTGTAATTAGGTTGCAAAACTGGTGGAAGACAGCAGTCTCAAGAATACTGTGTTATCCTTTGTGAACAAAAACTAACAGCAGAGGCTGCTCCTCTGCTGGACAAGTTATTCTGTGGAGGGAGAGACTGAATGTCTCGAGCATCGAACATGTTTGTGCTCATCTGGGCAAATCTGTTTTTCTCTGTAAAAGGCAGCATTGTTGGCACAGGTTTGTATCTTCTCCTTTCATGTAATTCTACTATATTTGTATTTGATTTTTTTTATATTTGTATGTAACACTCTTTTTCTGAAATTTATCCAGATGATAAGATTTTATTAACACTCACAATTCATCATAAATTTGTGCCTTTACTATCATCTGTTGGCTTTTTAACAATTAATTTAATCTTTTGTGAAACATGTCTCGAGATACTGTTAACTAATATCCAGGCAGATTTCATAACCTGGATATAATACATCATGAAATGTGAAAACTATAGTTGCTGTATATAGCACAAACAAACACCTTGTGTAAAAAATACAAGTTACTGTGATATATCATTATATTTATCTTTCCCTTTGCATTAACAGGTGCTTCAGCCTGGGGCCAACAACACTGTGACAAAGGATACTGTGTTACTCTGAGTGAGCGAGAACTAACAGCAGAGGCTGGACTCTGTGTTGTGATCCCGTGTTCTTTCACTACTGCTGATGAGTTTACACCCAAACATACAGTTTGGTACAAATGTGAAACATCTCAACACAGTTGCAGTGATGATGAAATAATATTTCACAGCAACAAAAACACAGACAAAAAAGCTCAGTCTGGGTTTGAAGGACGAGTCTCACGTTTGGAGCCTGATGTGAGTCAGAACAACTGCAGCATAATCATTAACGATCTGAAAGAGTCTGATTCTGGATCATATCAGCTCAGAGTTACTGGTGAAATGAATGGACAACAAGATGGATTCACATTCATTCCAAGAGTAACTGTCTCTGTTAAAGGTATGAAAAGCTATTCCAAGGCCAATCATGTAGAAAAAAGTCATGTATAATAACATATTTAGGATTTTTATGGTCTTAATGAAGTATTAACTCTTCTGGGGAATTGTTGACCTCTATGGTAGCTGGTAGGAACTGCAGCAGTTCCTGGCAAAACGACCCTTTTCACTAAATAGCTTATTATTTGAACCCAGATTAATGTGCTAGATGAACTTCCGGTAGTTAATTTGGGTTCATTAATGCAATTTATTTCCATAAGGTCTTAGTCAGAAGCCCACAGTAATGACTCCCACACTGTCTGAGGGACAGCAGGCCACACTCACCTGCACTGCTCCTGGTCTCTGCTCTGGATCTGTTCCTGAAATCACCTGGACATGGAGAGGAGCAGGAGGGACTGAATCTTACATTACAGGAAACAGGACTGACTTCAACACTGACAATCCGACGACTTTCACACAGAGACACATCTCAACTTTGACCTTTAATCCTTCAGCTGAACACCATAACACCAGTGTCACTTGCAAGATCAACTTCACAGGTAGAAAATCTACAGAGGAGACTTTGACTGTACATGTAAACCGTGAGTACTTTGCAACCTCCTATTTATTGTTTGCATTTTTTAAAATCTATTGAATCATCAGCAGATTCTGAAAAGGAAATAACATGATTGTAAAATGTGTATTTTTATCTCACAGATATGAAAGAAATTACAATCAGTGGTGTTACAACTATTAGGGAGGGAGATGTTCTGAATCTGACCTGCAGTGTTGACAGTTTCCCTCCATCTCTGATTGTGTGGTCTAAACTTGGTTCGGACACAAACCTGCACAGTTATTCTGGATCAGCCAGGCTTGTCATTGAGAATGTGAAACCAGAACATTCTGGACAGTACATCTGTGCAGTTACATATATGAACAATACCCTGAAGAAGGATGTCAATATCACAGTGATATGTAAGTACAAAACTTTGTGCTTTTAAGCAGAAGATTTTTAGCAGTGGTCATATTCGTTTCATCCGATACCTGAAATGGTGCATTTAGATTAGTGTAATTCTTTTGAATAACTCTTACAGCCACACCTCGTTAAATATATGATATCATCTCAACATCTGTGTATATTGGCTTTGAAATGTTTAGACAGTGATACCACTGACGACTTGTATTTTTCATAAATGTCAAAAATGTCATTTAAAATAATTTTGAAAAGTTGAAGACGATGTACAAATGTACATCTTATTATTTATAGATGTAGAGTAAAAATTTGCTTAGAAAGAGAAATACTGTAGACTGCACTATACAGGGGAAGTAAGAGGAAATGTATTAGGAGCCTTTTGAAAACTATTATGATAATGTACAATGACCAAATTGTAATTTGCATTTTATTGACGTTTGTGGCATTTTACACTTTGCATTAATTAAACACACGCTGTTATCATTCTTATCCTGCAAGTTAACATCTACACAGCTTTGCAAGATGTGATTTTTTTTTATGTTTTTTGAGGGGCGTTCGGGCATTTTTCTGATTGAACAGAAAATGGCAGTGCAACTTGCCCTCTCCTTAAATATACCACTGAACTCACTGAAATGTATTTTGCAGATAACAGGACACATCAGATCATGGGGAATACAACTGTTAGGGAGGGAGATGTTCTGAATCTGACCTGCAGTGTTGAAAGTTTCCCTCCATCTCTGATTGAGTGGTCTAAACTTGGATCTGACACAAACCTGCACAGTTATTCTGGATCAGCCAGGCTTGTCATTGAGAATGTGAAACCAGAACATTCTGGACAGTACATCTGTGCAGTTACATATATGAACAATACCCTGAAGAAGGATATCAATATCACAGTGATATGTAAGTACAAAACTTTGTGCTTTTAAGCAGAAGATTTTTAGCAGTGGTCATATTCGTTTCATCTGGTACCTGAAATGGTGCATTTAGATTAGTGTAATTCTTTTGAATAACTCTTACAGCCACACCTCATTAAATATGTGATATCATCTCAATATCTGTGTATATTGGCTTTGAAATGTTTAGACAGTGATACCACTGATGACTTGTACTTTTCAAAAATGTCATTTAAAATAATTTTGATAAGTTGAAGACGATGATGTAGAGTAAAAATTTGCTTAGAAAGAGGAACACTGTAGACTGCACTATACAGGGGAAGTAAGAGGAAATGTATTAAGAGCCTGTTGAAAACTATTATGATGTTGTACAGTGACCAAATTGTAATTTGCATTTTAATGACATTTGTGGCATTTTACACTTTGCATTAATTAAACTCGCGTTGTTATCATTCTTATCCTTCATTTTTCTGGTTGAATGATTACATGTCAGTGTAACTTGCCCTCTCCATAAATATAACACTGAAATCACTGAAATGTATTTTACAGATAACAGGGCTGCTCAGATCATTGGGAATACAACTGTTAAGGAGGGAGATGTTCTGAATCTGACCTACAGTGTTGACAGTTTCCCTCCATCTCTGATTGTGTGGTCTAAACTTGGTTCTGACACAAACCTGCACAATGGCACTGGATCAGCTACAATTTTCATTCAAAATGTGAAACCGGATCATTCTGGACAGTACATCTGTACAGTTACATATATGAACAATACCCTAAAGGAAAACGTCACCATAACAGTAATATGTAAGTACCACACATTGTCACATTACTGGATAACATCACCAGTGATTTCATCAGCAGCCTTATCATCTTCCAGGTTAATTTTGCAGTTGAAGTCATGAAGAATGATTATGTGCCAGTGTTGTTTCCAAACTCCTTAAATAAACCACCTAAATATTCTCCACAGATAACAGGGCTGCTCAGATCATTGGGAATACAACTGTTAAGGAGGGAGATGTTCTGAATCTGACCTGCAGTGCTGAAAGTTTCCCTCCATCCGTGATTGTGTGGTCTAAACTTAGTTCTAACACAAAGCTGCACAATGACACTGGATCAGCTACACTTGTCGTCCATAATGTGACACCAGAACATTCAGGGCAGTACATCTGTACAGTAAAACATCTGGACACAACTCCAACTTCATATGTTGATGTAACTGTGACTTGTAAGTAGATGGCATGTATTTTTAACCTGAAGTTCATTAACATTATAGCTTGCAGCGTGTCCTGTTTTATGATTCTGACTACATGTTTACAGGGCATACAAAGATACAGAATGGCTCAGGATGTGTGCTTCAGTCTGAGGGTTTGACCTGTGTGTGCATCAGTGAAGGCTTTCCTTTACCTAACATCACATGGCCTCTGTTGAATCACCACACTGAGTACTCTGTCATTACTAGTGTATCAAACCACACAGTCAACAGCACTGTCAGTCTCACTGTAAAAAACCATGGCAACAGCACTGTTGAATGTGTTAGCAACAATGGAAATGGAGAAGTAAGAGAGAACCTGCTGGTCAATAACAACTTGTCCAAAAAAGATGGTAAGTTTTGTTTGGTTGTTGCTGTTGTTTTAAATTAAAACCCTTTCTGTAACACTTTTAACCACTTGACATTTTTACTACCATTTTTGGACCCATGTAATCTATGACCTATGTAATTAAGACAATCATTAGACTAGCCATTAGGTGTGCTGTATATAATTCAATATGTGAGTTAACAGGTTTTTCATGTTGTTTCCTTCGAGTGCAGAGCCGTCATCGGGTCTTAGGTGGCAATTTCTGGAAATTATCATTGCATTTTTGATTGGTGCAGTTCTTTCATCAGGTGTTTGCTTTTTGGCAAAAAAGTGCTACAGGTACAGAATTTATTTTTGTAGTTATTATTAATGTTTCCGTGTAGATGCAAATTAAGATTCATTTCAACATTGTTTCTGTAAATATGCCCTTTTCTACAGGAAAGAAATGACGAGTTCTGGACATTTGAATGACACTTTTGTGATGCTGACACGTCCAGATGACCCACTGGTATTTATGTTGATTCATCTTTTTTGATATAACTTAAAATAATAAAATGGGTTTCTGCACAAATATCTTGCATACATTTGGAAGAAGTCTTACTGCTGCTGGTAATCCACACTGGATTCCACTGGATAAAACTCATCATTTCAAGGCATAAAAATAAAAATCTTTCACATCTCTGTGTTACATAAAGGCAGATGTATATGCATAGTATGTAGATAGGAATCTCTCTCTCTCTCTCTCTCACACACACACACACACACACACACACACTGAACCATCTCTTATATTAAAACAAACCACCCCACCAAACTAACCACTCACTGCACAGCGCTATCAGGTGAAACAATAATAAGTCAGCTCAGTCCATCAGGACTACACTAAACAACAACACACAAGACAGTGTCAAGCAAGACAGTGTCAGGAAAGTTGATTGTTTTCCAGAAATGAAAAGCCAATCCTTTAATGCACACTACATATTATACAACTTTAGATAGGTGCATCATTGAAAACATGGGCTGACAACAAGGCATAGCTGTAATGGTAGGCAGAGGCTTCCGAATAAAGTGACGCTGCCTTTATTCTGCTAGGCGACGTTTAACACTGCCTAGCAATTTACAGGTGCACCCCTTACACCAGCACAACGCAGGAAGGGACAGATGGAGAGAGAAACCAAACAAATAGGATAGCTTGACTTAGAATATGGCGCAGAACTCACACCCTTTGAAGCATGAAAGAATACACACTAGATAAATGGATAGTTTGCACAATGTTGGGCTGCCTGTAGCTGATAAATGACTGAAACAATTTACTTTGTACCTATCAGATATATGATGGTCAAGCATTACAAAACAACCAGACCCTGAACTCAAACAGTGGGACAAAAGAAGTGGAATATGCCACCATTGATTTTTCCCTGTTAAAAACAAAGCCAGCAAGGACGCAAGAAAGCACAAAGACGGAGTACGCTGAAATCAAGAGGATAATAAAAAAAGAACAAGTAGATGATGATGGAGACGACGGTAAAATGTTGGAGGGGGAGATGAAACACTGTGAACCAGAAAAGAAGGAAGGGGAAGATGAGGCAGTGTACTCCACTGTGAATGACATAATAGATGATAATTGAGGAATTCTTTTGTATAGTTGCTAAGGATAAATATTGATCTCTTCAGATGTAATTGATGGATGGATGGATTTCCATTTTGTGTTTGAATTAATTTTTGAATTAAAATTTCCATTTTGTGTTTGAATTAAAATTTTCTCTATGTTGTAAACTTCACAAATATTAACAAATCAAATCTTACAGGGATGGAAATGTTACCTCTGAATATAATGCTCTGCAATAGTTTAATGATTACACATATTAGAAAAATGTCATGGTTAAGCAATTTTTAGATGTCTATACTTCTTTACTATAAAATCTTGCCCAATGACATTTAGCTGTAGTAGTAAATATAGTGGCTTAACTTTTTTTTTTACTGTATTCTTGATGTATTTTGCAGATTTTTAACGGTTTAAGTTTCCAGGTGGCCAACACTGACATTGTCTGGCCACATATATTTGAAAGTGTACAGCCAAAGTGTGACAAATGACCTTTGGAGTTTCCTTTTAGTGCTTTCACAAAATGCCATTTTAAACCATGTTTTTTGTACTTTGTATTCTTGCTGAAAAATGTACATCTTTTTGCTTAGTAAATTTATTTTTTCCCTGTCTTGCATGAGATCATTTATTTTCTTTTTGAGTTTTTATCCGACACGTTCATCAAGTCAGAATGTTTATTTTGACCAAATCATTTGTTTTATACCAAACAATCTATTTCAAGCTAATGATATAACTAGCTTCAGTGGTTCTAATGCTAATGTCAAAAGTCCCCGAACACTCCTTAAGTACACAATAACAATGCACGTGTAAGGGTTCCTAAAAACAATATACAAAAGTCTTTATAGCTTAACATTACAAGCAGTCTGCATGCTCACTTTCAACAAGCACACTACAGTTTACATATTATTTGGGGCTGTTTTTAAGTTGCTTGCTCAAACAACAGTTTTCTCATTCCAGCAGTCAAAATCAGGTTATGACAGTAATGATGAAATTCCCTTTTTTCAGTATGGTAACGTATTTCCCTACAAAACGAAGCGTGCAACATTTTCTTCAGGAAAGGCATATCAGTTCTAAGACATGGCCAACAAGTGCTTAAAGTGCAAAGAATATAAACAATTTTTGATTTTATGGCTACAAAATATCAACACTCTTTATATATTCATATACTATTTATTTTTCATTTACTTGCCTCTAACAAGGTTTTGCATTCATCCTGAGCAGTATGCGCCATCTAGTGGCATCTTTGAGTAACATAAGTCAAGTACAACCAAACCCAGCATCTGTACTTAAAGACACAACAAAATTTTAAAAAACTCATCCTGCTTTTAACTCAAAATTATCTGTGATTTTTACATGATCATAACCTTAAATATTTTTTATAGCTTATGTTTTTAATTTATCCACACATATTATTAACCCTTAACACACTCTGTACACATGATTTTAACCCTTAGCGTTATATTCCTGGTGTGTCATGGTTGTTTTATACTTTACAGATAAGCGGACCACCTCTGCATCCTCACTAAGGGTGGCTCTTTTATGTTTGTTTCAGTTTTCAGCCCCTGAAGTTGCTGCTTAATCTTTGCTTATAGCTCCTTCTGCAGAGGTCCTCATTCCCATCTCCTCCAGATGTATTTTAGGAACTAGGAATTCCTCTAAGGCAACACACTGAGATAAATTTCCAAATTACAGGCAGAAGGATGGAGAAGAAAGAAATGGAAGCATAAAATGTGAGAGAAATGAGAAAAGCCCACACTCTCAATAACAGCCATCTCCAGATTTAAATTTAATGAAAATGTTATTCATGCTTTTGTTTTCTCTGCTACTGTAGATTACTTCAGCTCTTTTCAGCAGCACATTTTCTCATTGGTATTAGAAAATAGACCAACATACTGCAATCCTGGCTATTGACTTGGAATTGTCACTCATTCTTTTTAAAGCATGTGGTATCTCGGCTCCAAGTTAAAAGCACCACACGTGTTGACCCTATAGCAATCTTACATTCTCCCCTCACTTTTCTATTTTCTTATACAAGAACTCAAGAAAAAAGTTCAACTCAAAAAAAGAAAAGAAGGAAACTCTGGCCTTTCTGTTCCAGAAGGAGAGTTCATTTAAACCCTGAGTCAGTCACTGGGGTACTTTAGATCATCTGAAATTGTCCAACAATTCACATGCATTTCATCTGAGATTTTAGAAGCTGCCTTCTGGAAAAAGTACCAGAGCATCCGGGCCCTCACTACAGGACTACGGAAAAGTTTCTTCCCCCCAAGCTGTCAGACTGGAATGACACACACACACACACACACACACACACACACACACACACACACACACACACACAATGTTACACCTCAAGCTTAACAAGAGGTTTCCATAGATACAGCGAGCACATCAGTGCCTTATATGGTGTTAAAATACACAGTACAGCTGTCACACAATACAAATACGTTACACAAAAAAAAAAAATGCTGAAGTATTTGCAGAGATGTTGTATGCAGCTGAAATGGGGAAATGCTGAGTGGCATTCTTTATTTTATTTTGGGCATTTTACTCCATTTAATCTACCATTTTAATACATGCAGTTTTTAGTTTTTGACAAAGCCCATTAATGGCAATATAGTTGTTCTATTTGTGGGTTACTCTGTTGAAGTCACAGAAAAAAAAATAAAAAAAATAAAAAAAACACAATAATCACAATGATATGATTTTACTGGTATTTAAATTCCTCAAAGAACATTTTTCCTACTAAACACTAATTATTCAATCAATGAAATGAAACATATGTATATCATACATATGTGATATGTATGATACGTATGTGTGATGTAATAATAACTTTATCAAAGCCAGTCTGTAAAGTTCAGTGTTATGCTGATAAACATCTGGGAATCCTGTTGCAAAACGAAGGAAGAAATAGAAAAAAGTGAGGAACAGAAACTTTGAATTAAAACGTCAGCACAGATCAGTTCGGACAGAAGAGAGAACAAGAACAAGACAAAAATAGGTAAAGATGGTTTTCAAGTTTATACTTTAAACTGCAGATGAACCATATTTTGTTATATTATTTAACCAATTTTTATCTTATTTATTTTATACTAAACTATTATTGATCTCACTGCTGTAATAACTATGAGTTAACTGTGTATAATACATTGATACAGATAACATAAAACTGTCCTGTTAAGTGCTTAACTATATAAAGATTAAGTCTTTGGAGCAGCCGTAGTCCTCGGTAAAGGATGTACACATCATAATTACAACATAAATAAGCATGTGACATAAGATGTGACTTTCATGAGATGTGTGACTGTAGCTGGAGTCTTTCATTTAATGTAATTTCCGAATGTTTATTTTTAGCATTAATACAAATTTGTCCAGTGGAGGAAGAGATTCAACGTGTCGAGCATCGGATATCAAGCATGTCTGTCCTCATCTTGGCAGCTCTGCTTTCCTCTGTGACATGTAGCAGTGCTGACATAAGTTTGTATCTTCTTCTAAGTAACCTCCTAATTCAGCTGATATTCAATAATCTTTTAACATTTGCATATAAAACTGTTTCATAACATGTATCCAGATTATAAATGATCTATTATCAACCAGAATTTATGATAATTTAGTATTATTACTGTCTCAAGTAGTAATGTATCAAGGATCAGACACGATCTTTTACTGTTTGAAACTAAAAACTGTCTATTTTTTTATATTTCCCTTGCATTAATAGGTGCCTCAGCCTGGGGACGACAACACTGTGTCAGTGGATACTGTGTCACTCTCAATGAGGGAGAAGTAACAGTAGAGGCTGGGCTCTGTGTTGTGATCCCGTGTTCTTATAGGACTGGTGATGGCTTTACACCTAAACATATAGCTTGGTATAAATGTGAAGTATCTGAACCAAGATGTGGTAATCCAATCATGATATTTCACACCAACAACAGCATTAAAGTTCAATCTGGGTTTAAAGCCCGAGTGTCCTTTTTGGAGCCTGATCTGAGCCAGAACAACTGCAGCATCTTCATTAATAAGCTAAAACAGTCTGATTCTGGATCATATCACCTCAGAGTTATTGGTGAACTGAATGGAAAACCTGATGGATTTTCATTCTCTCCAAGAGTGACTGTTTATGTAAAAGGTATAAAAATGTAGACTAAAACAAAAACATGCTTGAAGTCTTAAACACCCTAAATGTATAACCAAAAATCAAAAATGAATTGTTTCCATTAGGTTTTAAGCTGAAGCCCACAGTAATGATTCCCACACTGACTGAGGGACAGCAGGCCACACTGACCTGCACTGCTCCTGATCTCTGCTCTGGATCTGTTCCTGAAATCACCTGGACATGGAGAGGAGCAGGAGGGACTGAATCTTACATTACAGGAAACAGCGCTGATTACAAGACTGAGAATCTGACTGATGCAACACAGAGTCCTGTCTCAACTTTGACCTTTAACCCATCAGCTAAACATCACAACACGAACGTCACCTGTAAGATCAGTTTTACAGGTGAAACAATTACAGAAGAGACTTCAACCTTGAATGTGAACTGTGAGTACTTTGCTACAAACATAAAATGTTGTGAACCTTGTTGAATTGTACAACTTTTGGGGAGAAAAATGTAAGGAAGTTATTTTTTTTGTCTTTTTGACTCATAGACTTGAAAGAAGTTAAAATACGTGGTGTTACAAGGGTGAAGGAGCATGAATCACTGAATCTGACCTGCAGTGTTGAAAGTTTCCCTCTATCTCTGATTAGGTGGTCCAGACTTAGTTCTGACACAAACCTGAAAAGTGATTCGAGATCAGCAACATTTATAATCCTAAATGCAACAACAAAACATGCTGGACAGTATGTTTGTACGGCTCAATATATGAACAATACTCTGAAGGAGAAAGTCACTGTAAGGGTGATGTGTAAGTTCACAATTTTGTGCTTTCAAAGAAAAAAACAATTTTTTTAAACGGTCTTCTGAAAAAGAGACAGGATTACTTTCATAAAGAACATTCCTGGAAAATGAATGTAGTTATAGAAATGGAAACATTGTAAATATTGTGTGTATATTCAAGAGAAAACCTCCAGTGAGATTCTACAATAATCAAATTGTCCTTTAAATGCTGATTGATAGAAAATAACTGTGCACATGTTAAAGACACTGTATCAGTTTAGTTTGTTGTTAACATTAGCATCTACAATTTAGTGCAGAAGCTCACTCATATTTTTGTGGTAAATGGTTATATGTTATTGTCTCCTTCCTTAAATAAACCAAGTAAATGTGCTGCACAGATTACAGGAAACCTCAGATCGCTGGGAGAACGGTCGTTAAAGAGGGAGATGTTCTGAATCTAACCTGCGGCATTGAAAGTTTTCCTCCAGCTCTTATTGTTTGGAAAACGTTGACTTCCAATATAAATCCTTACAATGGAACTAACAATGATCTGTACAATGACACTGGATCAGCTACACTTGTTATCCAGAATGTGGCAGCAGAACATTCTGGACAATATGTCTGTGCAGCAAAACATCTGGATACAGTTCTAACTGTAAATGTCAGCGTAACTGTGACTTGTAAGTAGACGGTAATAATCTTCTCAAATCTGCAGTTCACTAATACACATACGTTTATAAACCTGACAGGTAGTCAGCTTCGGTATTGTTTCTGATAGATGAAAGACCATTCTACCTCTTTTTGGTGTTTCAGTGACTATAGTGGAGAGCACTATTAGAGAAAAATAAAGCCAAAACAGAAAATTTCCCTCAGTGTGAAAAATATTGGATCCTATCACTGTATGGATCAAAGGTTATTTTTTAATGGTTTTTTTTAGTATTACATTCATTGTTTCATGCCACTTTACTTGTGTGTCCCACAGATAAAAGGAAACTTCAGATCACTGGCGATACAACTGTAGAAGAAGAAAATGTTCTGAATATGACCTGCAGTATTGAAAGTTTCCCTCCAGCTCTTATTGTGTGGAAAAAAATTAGTAGGAACACAAACCTTCATAGTGGAACTTACCTGTATAATGACACTGGATCAGCTACACTTACCATTCCAAATGTGACAGCACAGCATTCTGGACAGTACATCTGTACAGCAAAACATCTGAATACCACCGTGACTTCTTATGTTAGTGTAACTGTGACTTGTAAGTAGACAGTACTAACTTTCTAGTAAAGTTTAGAATTTCACATAATTGTATAAACATGATAGGTAGCCAAAAACCTTGATCTGTATTGTTACAGTAAGCCTGTTTTAAATGTCATGACATAAAGATAAAGGTGGGTAAGAAAATAGAAATACATTTTCAAAAATAAAACAGTAGTTATCAGGCCACAATGCACTGCCAGAGCAGCTACTGTACAATTTGGCATTGTTTCTCTGGAAAACTACTGGAGCAATGGAACAGTTTTTTGAAAGACATTCCCTCTTTTGGTGTTAAATTTATATTAAAATATTTTTGTTTTAGCCATTTCATCCTTTCTTTATTAAATAAATTACTAAAATGTGTTTCACAGATTCAAGGCAACCTCTGATCAATGGGAATAGAACTGTTAAAGAGGGAGATGTTCTGAATTTGACCTGCAGTGTGGACAGTATCCCTCCAGCTCTTATTGTGTGGAAAGATCCTATCTCCAACACAAACCTTCATATTGGAACTTACACTGATCTGTGCAATGACACTGGATCAGCTACACTTGTCATTCAGAATGTGACAGCAGAACATTCTGGACAGTACATCTGTTCAGCAAAACATCTGGACACAACTCTGATTTCTTACATCAATGTGACTGTGACTTGTAAGTAGACAGCACTAATATTTCACTATAATATATTGGAAAAGTAGCCATACTTTTATTTAAAGGTATAATAAAGTGTTCCAAAATTTAGAGTGTGATGTCCCTTCAACTTTTGAATTGTTAAAAGAGAAATAGAGGTGAATTGGTAAATTGAAAGAGAGATAACATAGATGATCTTATTATGACCCTTCATCAATACAAAATATCATATCATCAAAAGTCCACATTAATTAAAACACTTCCTAAAATGTTTAGACCAAATTATGACTACCTTACCAGCATATGTAAGTACTAAACACTACCCCAAGGAAACTTATTATCGATTGATTTGCCACTGTATTAAAAAATTGATTTTAATTGCATTAATGTTATTAATGACATTACTAACTATTATTCCCAAGGATATTCCCTCTTTTAGTGTTTTGATGTGAATAATACTGAGCAGTATAAGGAACAAGGAAACTTAAACCATGCCAACAAAAACATGCTGCCTATTTTACTTGAGAATGGTCAGACATCATCTTATCGAAAGATATTCCCACTTTCTGTGTTTAGGTATCTTGAATAATTATTTTGTTTCCCTCCATACTGTAAATAACGAGGACATTGGTGTCCCTCACTGCATCATCAAGGCAAAAATAAAGCCGAAACATGCTAGCCAAAATGCCCCCTACATGGAAAAAGTATTGTACAAAATCACTCTCTGTGTCAAAGGTTTTGTCATCCATTAGAATATTCCAATATTTTTGTTTTAGCCATTTCATCCTTCTTTATCTTAAATAAATTACTAAAATCTGCTCCACAGATTTAAGGCAACCTCTGATCATTGGGAATACAACTGTTAAAGAGGGAGATGTTCTGAATTTGACCTGCAGTGTGGAAAGTATCCCTCCAGCTCTTATTGTGTGGAAAAAACCTAGCTCCAACACAAACCTTCATATTGGAACTTACACTGATCTGCACAATAACACTGGATCAGCTACACTTGTCATCCAGAACGTGACAGCAGAAGATTCTGGACATTACATCTGTACAGCAAAACATCTGGACACAACTCTGACCTTATATGTTGATGTGACTGTGACTTGTAAGTAGACAGTACCAATCTTCTACTATATTTAGGTCAGCTGTGTTCTCACCTGTTTCCATTCATTGTCAATATGCAGTGTATTTAAGCCCTCAGTTTCCCTCAGTTTCTTGTCTCGTCATTGCCTATTCCTTATGTGTGTTGTCAGTTCAGTCCACTTAATCAGTTTAGTTCAACCTTCCATGTTCTGTTCATCCCATCTTTATAATAAACACCATGCCCATAGTCAGTCAGTATGTGTGTCCTGCATTTGGGTACTCTCTTTCCATTCCCAAACACCTGACTCTCAAGAAAACGTTCCATAGCACAGAGTGTGATTTGCCTTCAATGTTTGAATTCGAAAAAGAGAAATACAAGTGAATTGAAATCTAATTATGGATGAGATACCAATATTACTTCTATTCCCAAGGATATTCCCTCTTTTAGTGTTGGGATGTGAATCATGGAGAGCAGTATGAGGAACAAGGAAACTTAGTCTTTCATGATTCTTTAAAGGTTATCTTGAACAATTCTTTTTTTGCCCTCCATATTATAAATTGCTGAATTCTGTTCCACAGATAAAAGGAGACCACTGATAACTGGGAATACAACTCTTAATGAGGGAGATGTTCTGAATTTGACCTGCAGTGTTGAAAGTATCCCTTCAGCTCTTATTGGGTGGAAAAAAGTTAGTGACAACACAAATCTTCAGAGTGGAATTCACACTAATTTGCACAATGACACTGGATCAGCAACACTTTTCATCCCAAATGTGACAGCAAAAGATTCTGGACAGTACATCTGTGCTGCAAAACATCTGGACACAATTGTGACCGTAAATGTCAGAGTGACTGTGACTTGTAAGTAGACAGCACTAATCTTGAATCTGAAATTCATATTCATACCAAACTCACAATTTACTTTTTTTTATGATCTGGCATTTCTTTTTACAGGGCTATCAAATATTCAAAATGGTTCAGGATGTGTGCTTCAGTCACAGGTCTTGACCTGTGTGTGTATCATTGAAGGGTTTCCTTTACCTACCATCCAGTGGTTGCCCCTCAAGAACAACACTGAGTACTCTGTCATTACTGCTGTGTCAAATGACACAGTCAACAGCACTGTCAGCCTAAATGTAGAAAAGCATGGCAACATCACTCTTGAATGTGTCAGCAACAATGGAAATGAAGAAGCTAAAGAAAAATTCACAATCCACAACAACTCTAAAAAATATGGTATGTTTTCAAATAAACAATTTTTGACCGCAACAATTATTTTTTTAGTAACACATAAGAAAACATTTAACTTGTGCAAAATATAATGAAGTAAAAATGTGGTTTTTTTCCATGTTGTTCCTTTGAGTGCAGAGCAACCGTTAGATTTAAGCAAGGGATACCTAAAAGTCATCGTTGCCTTTTTGATTGGGACACTTCTTACAGCAGTTGTTTGCTTTTTGGCCAAAAAGTATTACAGGTACAGCATTTACTTTTCTAATTATTATTAGGTTTTCTCTGTAAATAAGGCTGAACATGAATTTGCTTCTTAAAAAATATAATTCTCAGAAAAAAACAGAAGAGCTCTGGAAACCTTCATGAGACTTTGGAGATGGACAGACGTCAAGATGATCCACAGGTAGTGATGTTCATGTGGCATTTTTTTTTAATATAACTGGTATTATATGAGTTTTTGCTCACATGTCTAGAATGCTGAAGTGGCCATATTTACACTTTATTGATTAATATTTCATAATTGTTTTTGCACTACTAAAAGTCTGCAAAGTTGCAAAGATCCAAAGCTTTTGAAATTAAAAACATTAAAACCAATTAAAATAAACCAAAGTACTGCATGTGGATTATAGTGAAGTTTTAACTTTTTAAGCATTGAAAGAAGTTTCATTTAAACTGTAAAAAAGGTTTCTACAATTTGAAAGGAAATGGGCCATTTTCATTCCACAATGAACTGATTTCTTTTACATACCCACCATTTGTCTGTCCGCCAAGTTTAGTTCAAATTGAGAAAGTTAATTTGTGCATAATTTCACTAACAGATCAACTGAAAACATATGCGTTAGAAGAGAAATAACTGCTCATAATGCCAGTTATTTTGCAAGTGTTAAAGCCTGAAAACATTTTTATGAATTGTGTTGGGATTCAGTTTGAAATGTGTATGGTCAAACTATAACGTTTTGTTACCCATGCTCATAGAGTTATGACTACAGATACAGTACAATTAAGGTTGTGTGCCAACCAAACAAATTCACTAATCATAGCAGACTGGACTTGCAGACTAAGCAGGAAAAGAGATGCTTTATAACACTGAAACCTGCAGACTTATTCTGGTGAACCAAAATCTAATCATGAACCTATAAATGAGCAAAAATGCATCTTTAACAGCCATGATCAAAAACAACAAATACAAAAACTGCAAAGCATGACAGTAATTCAAGATTCAACGTTGCATCAAGTTGATTATCAGGCCAAAAAAAGTCACAACAATTTAATAACAAAAGAATGTAAAGATACCAGATAGAAATGAACAACTAATATTATTTACTTTCTATCTAACAGGTATATGATGGTTCCCTATTAGAAGAAAATCAGACTCTGATCTTAAACAGTGGACCAAAAGAAGTGGAGTATGCTGACACTAATTTATCCCTTTGAAAAGAAATAGTGCCAGGGAAGCATTAAGGAGGAAAGTGATAAATGATGCTCAAATTAAGAAAGTAGTACAAGAAGAAGGTGGAGATGATGGTGGAGAATAAGGTGAAAGAGGGGGAGGTGGTGGTACTGGAGATAAAAGACTGTTTTCCAGAAAAGGAAGACGGACATAAGGATAAGAATTTGTTTTAAATCTCCATCATGGTCAGGAAAAAGTGCTTGTGGCCAATATGGTTTTTCAGTTTCAAAGAATAAATAATCAAATGTTCCAGTGTCAGCTTGTCTCTCAAATTATCCGAAATAGCATGATATTTTAGAAAAATGTCACAGTTGATACAAATTTTAGATATGTCTTTATTATATTAAAATCTTCAGTTTAATCTTAGTCTTAAGTCTATGTGTTGTGGAATGATTTTTTCCTGTTTTATTGTTGAGATGGCAAATGCCCACCCTGAGATTGTCTTGTCAGAAACATTGAAAAGATATAATTAAAAGTGTGTACATTTATTTACAGTTGCCCTTTTTTACCATACAGCTACTTAATATTTTGTTCTCAGTAATGTATTTTTCCCAGTTACCAAACTTCATATCTAAGGTCATGTATTTTCTTTTCTCTGAAACCCTCCAGCTTGTAAGAAATTTCCTTATGTTATGTTGGCATGGGTATCCACCATATTGTTCCAGTGGCATTTAAAATTGAATGACATAAATTAAATTTATACAGAGCCAAATCACTGTTGCCTCAAGGCATTTAATATTGTAGGGTAAAAAATCCTAACATATAAAACTGAAAAAAACAAAACAAAAACAAAACAAAACAAAAAAAACAGTGAGATTTGACACTTTTGTTTGTAGTGAGTTTTTTTTCTCCTCTACCCTTCACACCATTCACCAATAGGGGGCAGTGTAACCCAGCAGCGGTACATGACAAGTCAGATACTGTGGAGTTGTGATCCTGGTGCTGCTGCACCATGTCTGATGGTTTAGTCAAAGTCAGAACACCTATTCATGCTGTAGCAGTCTGAATTGTGTAACACAAGCAAATACAGGATCATATGTCATAGGTATGTAGTGGAGAGGAGGGCCCAAATGTAATCTCACAGATAGACTGAGTGAAACAAACAAGCCGTTTATTTAGGCTGATGACCAAAATACAAAAAAGGTGAAACACAAAATACAAAAGGGAACTGAAAACCTCTACTTACAGAAATAGCAGACTTACCAAAATAAAACAGGAAGTGAGATAACTGAAGGGGGAAAACAGTCACATGAAAAGACTAAGTGCACCGGGCTTGAGACAAAGAGGGGAATAAAACCAAGGCAGCTGCTAAGAGGGTAACTGCATTGAGTAAGAGGGACAAATACAAGAGTCAACATAAACATTAGGCAAGCCAGGAATTTATAATACTTAAATAAACTAAACTGGAAAACAGACCCAGGACCATGTCATTGCAATCAGTTTCTGATTTTATGCTTGTTTGCACTGCAGACTGTTTCAACATGCAGGTCTAAAAATCACGGGGGGGGGGGATAAAATAATTTAGCAGAAAGCAGGGACATGCAAACTGACTCTGACTGAAACCTAAAACTATATTTAAAAAAAAGGCAAATAATTTCCAGAGAAATAATGAAAATCTGAACCGCTTGCTAAGAATTCAAAACCACAAACCCAAAGAGACATAACCGAACAGAGAATATTTAATAATAAACATGAATTCAAAGTTGAAAAACTTTTTCAGTTTGGGTTTTTTTGGAATTATGAGTTGATGATGACTATTTTATTATATAATATAGAGCATATATAGTGTTACAGGGGTGCACATAAGTGGTGCGCATTCGCTGTCAAAATAAAAGACGCGCACCAGATAAGAAGTTGCAACGTGCGTTTGCGTACATATAAAAGTCACTGTTTTTGTCTGCTGGGATTTTCACGGCATATTCTGCACCACATCTCTGTGCGTTCATCATTCGTTTGAAGCCAGTTCACCTCCTGCAACCACTTTTCCTAGAATACGCGCTTCTTTTGCGGTTCGGGCTCCTTCTGACATTTCTTTGGAGGTGGAGGAACACCAAAGTAATTGCTTAAAGGAGCTTGCTTCTTCGACATCTTTAAGAGTTCTAAACAAATGTCTGTCCTCAACCAGAAAATCCTATTTACGCAAACGCGCGTTCTTATCTGGTTCGCGTCTTTTATTGTGCGCACCTGCGGACCACTTATGTGCACATCAGATAACTTCATAAAAGTGAATGTGTCGTAATCCAGTTTGAATGTATCACACCCTTCCTGAAATCTTGCTGTAAAAATACGGAAGAAAGGAAAAGGAGAAGCTTGAAGATTAAAAGTCAGCAGACTTTCACTGTGGATAGAAGACTGAAGAAGAAATAGACAAAAGAGGTAAAAAAAAAAAAAAAACCATTCATTTAATGTTTTTTTCAAAATATCTTTAAAACACTAAACAATATTGTATAAAGGTGTTGACTGTGCTGGTCAAAAAATGTGTTAGTTTGAGAGTCCACTGTTCAGTACAGTAGTAACAGTTTTTATTGTATTAGTGCTTTTGTTGAGCTGTAAAAAATATTTTGCTTTGGTCATTTATCTTTTGAGAACAGATCTTTGTTTACCAGAAAAACTTTAGGGTAATGATGTAGGCATACATAACTACGGAATAACCAAGCATGCCACATCCTCTATTACAATGTGTGATGTAAGATGTTGAATTCCCTTAATATCTCTTTACTTCATTTGCTCCAATAAAGTTTCTCACTGGAGGGAGAGACTGCACGTGCTGAGAATCAAGTCAGGATGTTTGTTCTGATCTGGGCATCTTTCTTTTTGTGTAAAAGAGTCAGTAATGCTGAAACAGGTTTGATTCTTCTTGTTTCTAATCTTGTAATTCTGCTTTATCATTTTTGTTTTATACGGTTATATGTGCAGGTGTGTGTGTGTGTGTGTGTGTGTGTGTGTGTGTGTGTGTGTGTGTGTGTGTGTGTGTGTGAGTATTAAAAGTGTTTTTTTGAAATGCATTCAGATTATAAGTATTCATTATTGAAGTAGAATTCATCATAAATTAATCCAACGATTCAAATGAACCAAATATTCTTTTCCTCTTTTTTTTTTTTTTTTTACCTCCTTTCTATTAACAGTCACATCACAACAATGCAGTGGACAATACTGCATCGCACTTAGTGAGACACTAACAGCAGAGGCTGGACTCTGTGTTGTGATCCCGTGTTCTTTCACTACTGGTTTTGGATTTACACCCAAACATATAGTTTGGTACAAATGTGAAGCATATTCAAGATGTGACTATGATCACGAAATAATATTTCACAGCAACAAAAACAATATCCGTGTTCAGTATGGCTTTGAAGGACGTGTGTCACTCTTAGAGCCTGATATAAGACAGAACAACTGCAGCATCATCATTAATGATCTCAAAGAGTCGGATTCTGGATTGTATCGGATCAGAGTTAATGGTGAACGGAAATGGAGAGAAGATGGATTTGCATCTATTCAAAAGACAACTGTCTCAGTTGAAGGTACAAACACTGCATCAAAAAAAGGATGTTGAGAATAAATATTGGTTTTTGTGCTACTTTATTTATTAATTTTTGTCTCAAGTATGAAGGGATTTTCCCCATTATTTACCCCTGTGTGCTGTTAGAACGAAATACAACACTTTATGTTCCACATCTACCTGTTTAACATAATTTCCTATAATTTAAGCCAAAATATAAGTAGTTGATGAACTTCAGGCAGTTAACCAGATTATTCTTACGTTCTATGTTTCCACTAGGTCTTAGTCAGAAACCCAGAGTTAAGCTTTCAAATAAAGACATTTTTAACACTAAATATATATTCGTGAAATTATGTAACCCATTATAAATCATTCACACACATCATGAACTCTACACAGAACGTTCTTTAACAGCATTTGCATATTATAATATGTTCTTTTTCTTTCTCTGCATATTTATCATTGCTAAGTAATGCAAAAGTAATGTAGCAAGTAGTATAACAAATTACTTTTTCTGACAAGTAGTTAACTAATGTGCTGCATTACTTTTAATAAATGTAACAAGCAATGTGCAATAAATTACTTTTTGAGTAACAACCCCAACATTCTGTATAAGAGGATACTGGGGAACAACAAACTCACACACTATCAAACAGAAGCCAAAATTAAAAAAAAAAAAAAAAAAAAAGCAACAGGAGCTAATCGACTAAGAAAGACCTGATACAAGTTGAAGATACAAATCTGCTTGAATATAAAGAACAACAGAATCAACTAGAAAATACACAATACTAAAAAACAAAATAACTATATACACTGTATATCTATCTGCACTGAACATATATATTTTAACTTTCACGTAGAGTCTTAAGCACATGGTGTATTAAGGTGGTACAGTAACAGGGCAGTTAATGTAAGGGGAGAGTTCTCCTGAATAGCTCACTCTCCAACTCCGGTAACTACACACTCAACATTTTTCATGCAGCACAGACAAAACAGTAACACTGTAGCAGAGATCTTGAACACGTCATGATAAAATATCATATGATATAATCACACACACACACACACACTGTAAACCTACAATAAAGTGTTTTTATATATGAGAATCACCATTTTATGCATGTAACCTATTGTATAAGATAAGATTGTGCCACTTGCTGTGTAAGATATAATAATTAGGATTAATGTGCGATGTTTGACCGTGTCATGACCTATTGTGATAAGAAAAAGCCAAAGGGTCCTGACTGGCCTCTGGACGATTCAGGACGAGTGGGAAAGTTACCCAGCAGCAGGGGGCAGGGATACTGGTCACTATATATTAGGGGACCAGATGACACCCCAGCACTTTCTTCCTGCTGCTTCTTTCTGTCCATCTCTGTGTTGCTCTGCTGTCTGTGCTTGAGGCTGTACTGCTTTGCTTGCTTTCTGCTATGTAATTCTCTTGTTAAATGTCTGTATGTATTTTTCCTGCTGTTCATGTGATTCAATGTATTAAACTCAGTTCCAAGAATTCTACTTTTTTCCAGAGCATCTTTTTGAGTGCTTGATTTTAATTGGATCTAAAAAAAAAAAAAAAAGTTGAATCTCCACATCGTTGGTGGGATAAGGTTATCAGGATAGCTTCAAAATCTGCGACCACAGCGTGTCTGATTAGGTAGAGGATCAATAGGGCGCCCATAAAACAGGGGGACACTCCCATAGGGTTTAAAATCTGGGACTCTCCACCATTTGCTCTTAGAACTGGAAAGTCTTCTCGGATGAGAAGTGAAACGTCTTCAAAAAGCTAAAGAAGTCGAGACGCCTTTCTTTCCAAGCTCCTTAGACTAGAATGCCCTGGATGACTGAGAACCTTCACAGACAAAATAAACAGAAGGCAAATCAAAAGAAAACATAAACCCAAAACCATTAAAATAGTTATTGTTATGTAAGTATTGAAGACATAAACAATCACACTAGCAACCAAACCAAACCAATGAAACCAAAATCTAAGGAACATAACCAAACAGAGAGTATTTCATGAATTTAACATTCAAAAAATACTTCTGTCGATGTCCGAGACTCTCACATATCCTGCCTCTTTCTCTTTTTCTCTTGCACCTGTTTTTGTATTCATTGTATCTAACAAACCTAGAAATAAACCTACTTAACTTGTCCCAGTGCTCAGCAACAACCTATCTTTATAAAGTTTCAGTCATGGAGCATCTTTTTGTTGTTTTTAAAAAGGTTTGTTTTTTTCATTACTTGATGAGTTTTTTTATTAGAGCATATATAGTGCGATATAAAATAATAACTTCATAAAAGTGGGTCTGCCCTAATTCAATTTGAACATGTACTCACACTTCCTGAAATCCTGTTGTAAAAAGAAGGAAGAAAGAAAAAAGAGAAGTGAGGAAGAAAAACTTCAAGGATAAAGGTCAGCTGAGATCACGGTGGAGAGAGGAGTGGTGAAAGACCAGAGAAAAGAGGTAAAAAAACAAACATTTAATGTTTTTTGTGGAAAATATATTTTAAAACCCTAAATGAGCCGCAGGATTATATAAAAGTGTGAACTGTGCTGGTCAAAAAACTTGCTAGACAGAAGCCACTTCTTGAATTCATGAAATGATACAGATGACCTAAAGTTACATGGAATACGACAGAGAACATGCAGTTCTAACAGTTTGTTTTGTAATAGTGCTTTTGTTTACCTTTTGAATCTTTTGAGAATAGATCTTTGTGTGTGTTTACCATAAAAACTTTAGGGTATTGGTGTTGGCACAGTCGGTAAAACTGGTACATAACTATGGAATAACCAAGCATGCAACATCCTGTATTGCGATGTGTGACGTAAAATGTTGCATTTCCTTTGTTCTAATCTCTCTTTACTTCATTTGCTGCAATAAAGTTTGTCTCTGGAGGGAGAGACTGAACGTCAAGTCAGGATGTTTGTTCTGATCTGGGCGACTTTCCTTTTTTGTGTGTGTGCTGAAACAGGTTTGAGTCTTCTTCTTTATATTCCTCTAATTCTGCTTTATTAGTGTTTTGTTTTATGCGGTTATGTGTGTGTGTGTGTGTGTGTGTGTGTGTGTGTGTGTGTGTGTGTGTGTGTGTGTGTGTGTGTGTGGTGAGTAAAAGTGTTTTTTTGACATGCAATCAAATTATAAGTATAAATTCATGTAACAGAATTTAGAGTTCACATAAATTAATAAGATCACTGTCACCTGACTTGTGCATTATACAACTATTCAGATGAACCAAATATTCTTTTCCTCTTTTTTTTACCTCCTCCTTTGTAATAACAGGCACATCACAACAATGCAGTGGACAATACTGCATCACACTTAGTGAGACACTAACAGCAGAGGCTGGACTCTGTGTTGTGATCCCGTGTTCTTTCACTACTGCTGTTGGATTTACACCCAAACATATAGTTTGGTACAAATGTGAAGCATATTCAAGCTGTATCTATGATGATGAAATAATATTTCACAGCAAAAACAATATCCGTGTTCAGTATGGCTTTGAAGGACGTGTGTCACTCTTAGAGCCTGAGATAAGACAGAACAACTGCAGCATCATCATTAATGATCTCAAAGAGTCGGATTCTGGATTGTATCGGATCAGAGTTAATGGTGAACTGAATCGGAGAGGAGATCGATTTACATCTATTCAAAAGACAACTGTCTCAGTTGAAGGTACAAACACTGCATCAAAAAAAGGATGTTGAGAATAAATATTGGCTTTTGTGCTACTTTATTTATTCATTTTTTGTCTCAAGTATGAAGTGATTTTGCACATTTATTTACCCCTGTGTGCTGTTAGAACGAAATACAACACTTTATGTTCCACATCTACCTGCTTAACATAATTTCCTATAATTTAAGCCAAAATATAAGTAGTTGATGAACTTCAGGCAGTTAACCAGATTATTCTTACGTTCTATGTTTCCACTAGGTCTTAGTCAGAAACCCAGAGTTAAGCTTCCCACACTGACTGAGGGACAGCAGGCCACACTGACCTGTGTTGCTCCTGGTCTCTGCTCTGGATCTGTTCCTGAAATCACCTGGACATGGAGTGGAGCAGGAGGGACTGAATCTTACATTACAGGAAGCAGCACTTCTTTCAGGACTAAAACTCTAACTGCTTTCACACAAAGACACATTTCAACTCTGACTTTCAACTCCTCTGCTGAACACCACAACACCAATGTCACCTGTAAAATCCGCTTCACTGGAGAAAAAACTACGGAGGAGGCTTCAACTTTAAAAGTAAACTGTGAGTATTTTCACTATATAACTTTGTATGCTGAATTCTTTTGAAAGCAGTGTGCTCTCTTAGTCAGATGGTCTTACAGGAAAGAGAAAAAGAGAAGTTTTATTAATATGTCATTTTTATTTCTGTGTAACAGATGTTAAGGAAGTTAACATCACTGGGGGTACAAATGTGAAGGAGGGTGAAACTCTGAACCTGACCTGCAGTGTTGAAAGTTTTCCTCCATCTCTGATTATGTGGTCTAAACTTGGTTCTGATATAACCCTGCACAATGACACTGGATCAGCCACACTCTCTATAATTAATGCTACAACTGAACATTCTGGACAGTACGTCTGTACAGCAAAGCATATGAACAATATCCTGCAGGAAAACATCGATATAACAGTGATGTGTAAGTAAACTGCTTTTTTCAGTCAGGTGAAAATGGTGGATGGCTTTTTCTGTCCTGACACTTAACTGATCTTACACATTAATAAAGTACAAATAAGTAGTAATATTTATCTTGCCAACTAGCAAGGGCAACATTCATTTATAGAGTTGACAAATAGACATTTTTCACCTAGCCAAGCGTCCGTGTACCTACCTCTCAGATGTTTTGTTAACATGGAGCCAAACATCCTGATCAACTCGTTGTATGTGTCAGGGTTTCAGGTTTTCTTTTAATTTACCAGCAGGCTGTTTTCTTTTTTTTCTTTTCTTTTCTTTTCTTTTCTTTTCTTTTCTTTATATATATATATATATATATATATATATATATATATATATATATATATATATATATATATATATATATATATATATATATACTAAGTATTTGAGATATTTTTCCTCCTTAATAAACCGAATGTGTGTCACGGATAAATGGAAACTTTAGCTCAATGGGAATATAAGTGTTAATGAGGGCAAAACACTGTCTCAGCTACACTTGTCATGCAGAATGTGACAGTACATCGTACCAATGTTGAATGTGAAGTTAATATTTCACTAAAAATCATATTTTACCTTGGTTATTACGTTGTTTATATTTCTGATCATGTCTTTTCAGAGTTTTCAAAGATCCAAACTGTGCAAATCAAAGGAAACATTTGCAATAAACAAAATATCACAACAACATTGTGCACACTACGCATCAGTCAGCGGTGCAGAGATATCTACAGTAGCTACACAACAGTATGAATTTAGAGCAGAGGTTGGCAACCTGCAGGGAGATGTTTAGCTTCTCAGCTGTGGCTCCAGGAAACATAATTTATATATATCAATATGTAATCATATACATTTTTAATCAGAATCTGTCACAGTCCAGTATTTTGAGTTTATTATATTTCGGTTTAATTCTGCTTCATGGATTGTTTTCTTATTCTCGTAGTGATGATGATTATTATTTCTTGTTTCTGTTTATCCGTGCTTAAGGATTTGTTCTCAGTTATATCTCACGTTTAGTTTAGTTCAGGTTCCATGTGTCATTCTCTGTCTGTCTGTCTCTCAATGTAAAGTCTGCATGCTTGTTTAGTAATTCATGTTTCCTGTTTTATTGTGAAAGTCTTTGTCTTATGTTAGTGTGTGCAGCTTGGTTCCCCCGTCTCGTTAACCCTGATCTCTCCCAGCTGTGTCTCCCTCCTGTTGCCCATTCGCTGATTACCACCCTGTGTATATTAGCCCTGTGTTTTCCTGTGCTCAGTGTTGTGTCGTACCCTCAGACCCTGCCTGTGTGTTCCTGCTTGGTTTCATGGTTTGGTTTGGTTTGTGTTTTTGTTTTTGTTTCATGCCAGCAATAAAAGCTGTGGTTTTAGTTACATTTCGTCTCGGAGTCCTGCATTTGGATCCACATTTCCGCCTGCCCGCACACAGAGCCCTGACAGAATCAGAATACTTTATTGATCCTTGGGGGAAATTATTTATTTATTATTTATTATATCTATCTGTGTGTGTTTGGTGTGTATGTGTGTTTGCATGTGTTCTCTTCTGTCTTAGAGCAGCTCGTGTGAAACACTGTGGTTCTTACAGTACAGTTCTTCCCTGGATTGTTGCTGGTGTATCTCTCACTTTGAATGCCTTCTGCATAACCTACATATGGTTCCTCTGGTATGTTTCTCCACATGTATGTTTATGTTTTTGTTTGACTCTTTGAATGCAGTCAAGACTTTTAGACAATAATGAGGTTCTGTTTCTTCTCATCAAAGGAATTCAAGAAAAAAGGTGAACCTACATCAGGAGGAGAGAACCTACATGTCACTGCAAAAAGCAGATGTGTCACCAGATTATGATGTTCTTGCACAACATATAAACTGAAAAGTCAGGCGTCAGATTTCCAGTCACAAGTTTCAGAAAGCTGTGCTGTTGTAATGGCAGTCTGTTATTGTTTTGTTATTTTTTACATTGCATTGTAGGGAATGTTTTACATGTAATAAACTACACTTTTTATTTCAACTTATACATAGAGTCCATTAAAATTGTAAACAAAGGAGTCTGAAAGGCAGAACAACAGAAGACCACTAAGATTTATAGCACACAAAACGGATGCTGATTGGCTCAGAGAAGGCCGGCATGATCATCCAATGATGTCAGCACTGAGTTTGACAGCATGACAAGGTAGAAATTATGAAAAGAAAAGACTAGCAGCCAAACATCCAGAAAGTCAGGCAGAGGAATAATTACAGAGATGAATATATCACCTGGAAAATGACACAAAAAAAGTTTACAACTCTACCTTGAACTTTTCCTAAGAAATCATCCACAGGTACAAATTAGAGGCAACAATCTTTTTAAATCAGGGGTCTCAAACTTGAGCTGTGGGCCACTGCTGGCACTCATTGGATTACCACTTAATGTTTAAGTAATACAAAAAACCCAAACAAACAAACGAGAAAACACCTGCCAAACCTTTTGAAAATGTGGTGTTTTGTTTGCTTTTCTAAAAAAAAAAAAAAAAGTTTTATTTAAAAAACATGAACAACAACTAGCATGAAAGCCTGGGTACCACCGTGAGGTAGCTGACAACAGAGTGAAGGGCTGAGCTTGTCTTAAATGTCATTCTGCTGATTGCCATTGATGGATCACTGGCTGCAGAAGACCACTGAGAAAGGCTGCAGCAGATGGCCGCCCCTCCCTGAGCCTGGTTCTGCTGGAGGTTTCTTCCTGTTAAAATGAGTTTTTCCTTCCCACTGTCGCCAAAGTGCTTGCTCATAGGGGGTCATATGATTGTTTGGGGTTTTGTCTCTGCATGTATTATTGTAGGGTCTACTATACAATATAAAGTGCCTTGAGGCGACTGTTGTTGTGATTTGGCGCTGTATAAATAAAATTGAATTGAACTGAATTGCTGGGAGAAGCAGGTGAGAAAATAGGGCTACACCCTCATAGATGGGCACAGGAAAACACAGTGCCCAAGTCAAAAAACACCAGACACTCAGTTTTCTCTTGTTCCTTCCTTACCATTGCTAACTAACATATTCAGTGTATTGCCAAGCAAACACCTGCAAATCAATGTCAGAGTTTCACCTCTGATACTGCTGGATAAACAGAAACTCACTCAGGTAGGAGGTCACACAGAGCTCTGGTTTACACTCACCGCGAGGGAAGCAGTTGTCTCCAACCCACTTCAACTTGCTTCCCCCTGCAGGTTGCTTTTATTGTTTACACACATGAATATTCATAAAGCTTGTTGCTGTGTTAACTAAGACAAATTACTATATATGTTTACAAAGTGTGTTGTGCAAGCGTGGTTATACGATGTGAGTGCAGCCCTACCAGGATGTTGTTGTTACCTTGTCCCGCCAGGTGGCTTCCTTCATTGAGTTGAGTCTGTTCTTCTCAAGGCAGATTTTTCTCATTATGAAGGTCGTGCACATACTCATATGCATGGGTTACATAGGGAGCAAACAAAAGCATTCTAGCTTTTTAAATGACAACCTACAACACATTAACCCTAACATTTATAGTCTTCTATTCTTACTACAGCTCATCATTTGTCAGCACTTCTCTTTACTTTTCTGTCCTCATAATTGTGCTTATTTTCATTTATGTTGTGTTTGCCTGGTAAGTTTGTATGTTTATTACATATAACTGATGTGTAATTTCTCTTTAACACCCTTTAAATTGAAAAGCTAGATTAAAAATGAGCACATAAAAAGTATATCGTTAAAGCTGTTTTTATTATCTTAATGGGGGTTTTTGCACATTTGTCAACCTCTGTGGGCAGCTAGAAAAATTGCATTTCTTTACAATGTTGTGAAACCTGTTGAACTTTACAGCTTTTTTGGACAAGTGTCAGGCAGTTATTCCTTAAGATATGTGCAAAAACAGACTCACAGAGTCTCACATTTAGAAGGGGTTTCTTCAGGGGGCGTATGTGATGTTTGATTTGGCAGATCTTTACACCGGATACCCTTGCTGACATAACCCTAAAGGGATGTGTGTTTTCTCTTTCAAAGCAAACACTGCGCCTGAACAAATTGCTTGTAGTACAGGCTATTCTTTTGTAAAAAATAAAAAATAAAAAATAAAAAAATCTGTGTAATTCAAATACATCAAAATCATCAGATTTATGTGGTCACAGAGCAAGGTCATGATAAAAAAAATAATGCTGATGGGAAATCAGAAATGGAAACAGTAACAGGGACTAGATTACAGTTGCAGTATTTTGTTGTCCTTAAGGGCTCATCCTGCTTCAAGGTTCTGTAATTTTAAAGAAAGAGGGCCACTTGTATCGTTCGGCGATCGTGGCTCAAGAGTTGGGAGTTTGCCTTGCAATCGGAAGGTTGCCGGTTCGAGCCCCGGCTTGGACAGTCTCGGTCGTTGTGTCCTTGGGCAAGACACTTCACCCCTTGCCTACTGGTGGTGGTCAGAGGGCCCGGTGGCGCCAGTGTCCGGCAGCCTCGCATCTGTCAGTGCGCCGCAGGGTGGCTGTGGCTACAATGTAGCTTGCCATCACCAGTGGGTGGATGACTGGATATGTAAAGCGCTTTGGGGTCCTTAGGGACTAGTAAAGCGCTATATAAATACAGGCCATTTACCATTTGTATGTCAAAATTCATTTGCTCCTTTAATATGCACATAGCTGAAAGCAAGTTCATTGAAATTCAGTAAAAGAATTTTTGCATAATCTTCACAAAAGACAAACTTACTGAAAACAGATGAATTAGAAGAGGAATAAACAAGTAATGTTTAAAAGATTAAGGTCATTGTATATTAACCTGTGGACTGCTTAATACATGAACTGTGGCTCACATGTGTATGATTAAACTATAAGCTGTTAGAGAAGAAGTGCTGCAGCAATGTACATTTTTAAAAATCCATGTTTTTTTTAAATACATTACAGCTTTATTAACTTATTTTAGTTATCCGAAATCTAATAATGAACCAGCAAATGAGCAAAATGCGGACACCTAAAATTGCTTTAAGTATTCCCTTTACATAAACAACAACACATCTTTCTTTCTTTCTTTTTATATTAGAATAGAATTTTAGTAATGCAGATTTTTACAAAATGCTAACGTATTTTAATTGGCACAAAAAAAATTCTGTTCTTTGAAGGGAATATGATTGAGTCTGTGATGCAACAACCCTGCCAGGAGGAGAGTTTCTTCCTAAAACACAGACACTAGTATACATTAAGTAGACATTTAGTATTTGTTTGATCAAAAAATAGTAATGATGAGAAAACTTATTCTAGAGGCTTCTTAGTAAAGCTGAATTGTTGTCAAAAAGTTGATACACAGATCCCTAATGTTGAAACATGAAAGAAGCAGCCATGTTGGTCAACTCATGGTAGTGCAAATCCATGCAATATTCATTTTATGTATAAACATTTCATAAAGTAGTGAAGGTAAGATTACAGATGAGGATGTCGCATTCAGTCATCATGACTTTAAGAAGAACATTTTGAAGGATTATTGTGATTCAAAGTTCAGTTCTTGTCCTTCTCAATTGGTCCACACTACCCTACAAGTATAGCACATTTAAAATACTTTTTAATGATATCTGCCCAGTTTAATTTATATTAACACATATTTATTGTGTAGTTCTCTTCACGACAACACAGACACAGGTTGGTTCTTTGAAACGGGCATTTATTACTTGGGCTTTCTCTCCTCCTTAGCTTCACCATCGCCAGTACGCAGTGAGAACTGGTCAAGAGTGAATAGTACAAACCAATTAGCAACTTTACAGTACAAGTATTAAGTCCAAACACAAATAAAAACATTTCTCAAATGACAAATACCTTGTTGACTGCTTGTCCTGAAAAGACGTCTTTAAATCCTTGTGTTGCTTTTCTTTCAATAAACCTTTAGCTTACCCCACAGACGGACAGCATTTGGGCAGAACGTCCGTTCTGTCTTCCTCAATTTATTAGAAAATGCTCAACATTCAACTTGTTTAAGGCACAGGTTAAAAACTAGTTATGGACAAATCAAGTGTGTGATCATGTATAAGTTGTGTAGTTTTAATGTTTTATTTGGGAATAGAAAAGTCTCGTGTGCTCTCGTTAAGGGTGTTGTCACGAAAAACTAGCTCTTACACTTTACACATGTACATTTCAAATAAAGACATTTTTAACACTAAATATATATTCGTGAAATTATGTAACCCATTATAAATCATTCACACACATCATGAACTCTACACAGAACGTTCTTTAACAGCATTTGCATATTATAATATGTTCTTTTTCTTTCTCTGCATATTTATCATTGCTAAGTAATGCAAAAGTAATGTAGCAAGTAGTATAACAAATTACTTTTTCTGACAAGTAGTTAACTAATGTGCTGCATTACTTTTAATAAATGTAACAAGCAATGTGCAATAAATTACTTTTTGAGTAACAACCCCAACATTGAAGACACAGTATAAGAGGATACTGGGGAACAACAAACTCACACACTATCAAACAGAAGCCAAAATTTAAAAAAAAAAAAAAAAAAAGCAACAGGAGCTAATCGACTAAGAAAGACCTGATACAAGTTGAAGATACAAATATATATAAAGAACAACAGAATCAACTAGAAAATACACAATACTAAAAAACAAAATAACTATATACACTGTATATCTATCTGCACTGAACATATATATTTTAACTTTCACGTAGAGTCTTAAGCACATGGTGTATTAAGGTGGTACAGTAACAGGGCAGTTAATGTAAGGGGAGAGTTCTCCTGAATAGCTCACTCTCCAACTCCGGTAACTACACACTCAACATTTTTCATGCAGCACAGACAAAACAGTAACACTGTAGCAGAGATCTTGAACACGTCATGATAAAATATCATATGATATAATCACACACACACACACACTGTAAACCTACAATAAAGTGTTTTTATATATGAGAATCACCATTTTATGCATGTAACCTATTGTATAAGATAAGATTGTGCCACTTGCTGTGTAAGATATAATAATTAGGATTAATGTGCGATGTTTGACCGTGTCATGACCTATTGTGATAAGAAAAAGCCAAAGGGTCCTGACTGGCCTCTGGACGATTCAGGACGAGTGGGAAAGTTACCCAGCAGCAGGGGGCAGGGATACTGGTCACTATATATTAGGGGACCAGATGACACCCCAGCACTTTCTTCCTGCTGCTTCTTTCTGTCCATCTCTGTGTTGCTTTGCTGTCTGTGCTTGAGGCTGTACTGCTTTGCTTGCTTTCTGCTATGTAATTCTCTTGCTAAATGTCTGTATGTATTTTTCCTGCTGTTCATGTGATTCAATGTATTAAACTCAGTTCCAAGAATTCTACTTTTTTCCAGAGCATCTTTTTGAGTGCTTGATTTTAATTGGATCTAAAAAAAAGAAAAGTTGAATCTCCACATCGTTGGTGGGATAAGGTTATCAGGATAGCTTCAAAATCTGCGACCACAGCGTGTCTGATTAGGTAGAGGATCAATAGGGCGCCCATAAAACAGGGGGACACTCCCATAGGGTTTAAAATCTGGGACTCTCCACCATTTGCTCTTAGAACTGGAAAGTCTTCTCGGATGAGAAGTGAAACGTCTTCAAAAAGCTAAAGAAGTCGAGACGCCTTTCTTTCCAAGCTCCTTAGACTAGAATGCCCTGGATGACTGAGAACCTTCACAGACAAAATAAACAGAAGGCAAATCAAAAGAAAACATAAACCCAAAACCATTAAAATAGTTATTGTTATGTAAGTATTGAAGACATAAACAATCACACTAGCAACCAAACCAAACCAATGAAACCAAAATCTAAGGAACATAACCAAACAGAGAGTATTTCATGAATTTAACATTCAAAAAATACTTCTGTCGATGTCCGAGACTCTCACATATCCTGCCTCTTTCTCTTTTTCTCTTGCACCTGTTTTTGTATTCATTGTATCTAACAAACCTAGAAATAAACCTACTTAACTTGTCCCAGTGCTCAGCAACAACCTATCTTTATAAAGTTTCAGTCATGGAGCATCTTTTTGTTGTTTTTAAAAAGGTTTGTTTTTTTCATTACTTGATGAGTTTTTTTATTAGAGCATATATAGTGCGATATAAAATAATAACTTCATAAAAGTGGGTCTGCCCTAATTCAATTTGAACATGTACTCACACTTCCTGAAATCCTGTTGTAAAAAGAAGGAAGAAAGAAAAAAGAGAAGTGAGGAAGAGAAACTTCAAGGATAAAGGTCAGCTGAGATCACGGTGGAGAGAGGAGTGGTGAAAGACCAGAGAAAAGAGGTAAAAAAACAAACATTTAATGTTTTTTGTGGAAAATATATTTTAAAACCCTAAATGAGCCGCAGGATTATATAAAAGTGTGAACTGTGCTGGTCAAAAAACTTGCTAGACGGAAGCCACTTCTTGAATTCATGAAATGATACAGATGACCTAAAGTTACATGGAATACGACAGAGAACATGCAGTTCTAACAGTTTGTTTTGTAATAGTGCTTTTGTTTACCTTTTGAATCTTTTGAGAACAGATCTTTGTGTGTGTTTACCATAAAAACTTTAGGGTAGTGGTGTTGGCACAGTCGGTAAAACTGGTACATAACTATGGAATAACCAAGCATGCAACATCCTGTATTGCGATGTGTGACGTAAAATGTTGCATTTCCTTTGTTCTAATCTCTCTTTACTTCATTTGCTGCAATAAAGTTTGTCTCTGGAGGGAGAGACTGAACGTCAAGTCAGGATGTTTGTTCTGATCTGGGCGACTTTCCTTTTTTGTGTGTGTGCTGAAACAGGTTTGAGTCTTCTTCTTTATATTCCTCTAATTCTGCTTTATTAGTGTTTTGTTTTATGCGGTTATGTGTGTGTGTGTGTGTGTGTGTGTGTGTGTGTGTGTGTGTGTGTGTGTGTGTGTGTGTGTGGTGAGTAAAAGTGTTTTTTTGACATGCAATCAAATTATAAGTATAAATTCATGTAACAGAATTTAGAGTTCACATAAATTAATAAGATCACTGTCACCTGACTTGTGCATTATACAACTATTCAGATGAACCAAATATTCTTTTCCTCTTTTTTTTACCTCCTCCTTTGTAATAACAGGCACATCACAACAATGCAGTGGACAATACTGCATCACACTTAGTGAGACACTAACAGCAGAGGCTGGACTCTGTGTTGTGATCCCGTGTTCTTTCACTACTGCTGTTGGATTTACACCCAAACATATAGTTTGGTACAAATGTGAAGCATATTCAAGCTGTATCTATGATGATGAAATAATATTTCCCAGCAAAAACAATATCCGTGTTCAGTATGGCTTTGAAGGACGTGTGTCACTCTTAGAGCCTGATATAAGACAGAACAACTGCAGCATCATCATTAATGATCTCAAAGAGTCGGATTCTGGATTGTATCGGATCAGAGTTAATGGTGAACTGAATCGGAGAGGAGATCGATTTACATCTATTCAAAAGACAACTGTCTCAGTTGAAGGTACAAACACTGCATCAAAAAAAGGATGTTGAGAATAAATATTGGCTTTTGTGCTACTTTATTTATTCATTTTTTGTCTCAAGTATGAAGTGATTTTGCACATTTATTTACCCCTGTGTGCTGTTAGAACGAAATACAACACTTTATGTTCCACATCTACCTGCTTAACATAATTTCCTATAATTTAAGCCAAAATATAAGTAGTTGATGAACTTCAGGCAGTTAACCAGATTATTCTTACGTTCTATGTTTCCACTAGGTCTTAGTCAGAAACCCAGAGTTAAGCTTCCCACACTGACTGAGGGACAGCAGGCCACACTGACCTGTGTTGCTCCTGGTCTCTGCTCTGGATCTGTTCCTGAAATCACCTGGACATGGAGTGGAGCAGGAGGGACTGAATCTTACATTACAGGAAGCAGCACTTCTTTCAGGACTAAAACTCTAACTGCTTTCACACAAAGACACATTTCAACTCTGACTTTCAACTCCTCTGCTGAACACCACAACACCAATGTCACCTGTAAAATCCGCTTCACTGGGGAAAAAACTACGGAGGAGGCTTCAACTTTAAAAGTAAACTGTGAGTATTTTTACTATATAACTTTGTATGCTGAATTCTTTTGAAAGCAGTTTGCTCTCTTAGTCAACTGGTCTTGCTGGAAAGAGAAAAAGAGAAGTTTCATTATTGTGTAATTTGTATTTTTGTGTAACAGATGTTAAGGAAGTTAACATCACAGGGGGCACAAATGTGAAGGAGGGTGAAACTCTGAACTTAACCTGCAGTGTTGAAAGTTTTCCTCCATCTCTGATTATGTGGTCTAAACTTGGTTCTGATATAACCCTGCACAATGACACTGGATCAGCCACACTCTCCATAATTAATGCTACAACTGAACATTCTGGACAGTACGTCTGTACAGCAAAGCATATGAACAATATCCTGCAGGAAAACATCAATATAACAGTGATGTGTAAGTAAATAACCTTGTGCTTTTAGACAGAGCTTTTTTTTCACTCAGTCATCTGAAAATATGAGTTCAGAGAAATTAAACAACTGTAGTCAGACACTTTTAAATATGAAGCTGTCCCACATCTATGTAAAGAGCCATTGGAACCCATTTCTTATATTTTAAAATAATAGGCACATTGTGCTTTGGATATAATGCTTAGCATTGCTGTCATGAGCTTCCAGCATCTATCTTAATGTCTTTCTTCATTGCTTATAACTTCAGTCACAGACAGCAACACTGACATCTGCTAATGGTGGATGGCTTTGTCTGTCCTAACACTTAACTGACTTTGCACATTAATAGTGTCAGGGTTCCTGGGTTGGTGACCCAGTGTTTACAGTTTTGTTCATGTTCAGTTTATTTTGCCACTTCCATGTGCTCACTTGCTGCTTTTCCTGTGTCAGCTCGTCTTGTGTCATTAGCCAGATTATGTTCAGCTGTGTACTCACCGGTCTCTCATTATCATCCTCATCAGTCTGTGTATTTAAGCCCTCTGTTTCTACTCGTTCACTGTCGTGTCATTGATGATGTTGGTGTTATGTTGTCCTTCCCGTGTGTTCCCTCAGTTCAGTCAGCCATTCAGTTGTCCAGCCAGTCAGTGTCCGTTCACCCGTTGTTCATCCACTCCTTATAATAAACCTTCACCAGTCTTCACCTACCTGCGAGTCCTGCGTTTGGGTTCCTTCTTCCTCGCCTCCACACAACGCCTGACAAATAGAGTACAAATAATAGGTTAAACTGGCCATTATTTCTGAAGCCAACTAGCAAGGGCAACAACATTTATTATAGTCGACAAACAGAGATTTGTCACCTAGCTCACCGTCTGTGTACCTACTTCCCAGATGTTTTGTTAACATGGAGCCAAATATCCCAATCAACTCGTTGTATGTGTCAGGGTTTCAGGTTTTCTTTTTATTTACCACCAGGCTGTTTTGTTCAGTGTTGAGCAAGTTACTTTGAAAAAGTAATTAATTATAGTTACTAGTTACTTCTTCAAAAAAGTAACTGAGTTAGTAACTGAGTTACAATATTCTAAAAGTAATTAATTACTTGAAAAGTAACTATTGCGTTACTTTAAAAAAAAAAAAACATTTAACCCTCTGGGGTCCAGGGTATAATTGGGCATTTTTAACTACTTTTGATTTTCCCTCCACATTTTACCTTTAAAAACGATTTACTTTACCTTGTTTGGTATCTTCCTTTTCAGCACAACCTCACGTGTCTGAATTTACAGTCATGTTTTCATTTTTTACATACTGTATTAACTCAATTGATCTAAAATTGGACAAATAACATAAAATCAGAGTAGAAAAAGTTATATTTTTACTGTAACAACCACAAACATGTTTAATGAATCATATTTCATAACTTTAAATGCAAATACAAATTGTCAGTTTTAAAATCATATGCACAAGTTTTGCAAACAACAAAGTTATTTGCATCCATTTAACTTTTACCTTGATTTTTTAAATAACCATTTCAAACTATTTACAGAACAATCAGCTGTTCTGCATTCAATAAGATGCCACACAAATTATTTGTGCCACTCCAAATATTTCTGTCCACTATAAAGGAGAACATCAGCCTGATACCTGCAGGTCTGACAGCAGCAGGTGTATCACTCCTGTTTCTACCTGGAGACAGCAGTCGCCTCATTGTTCTGACACACAACACAAAACTATCCACAACACTACACACTAACTACACAAGACAACACATTAACTACACACTCCAAACACGCTAAACGTCACAAATCTCTCACATCAAAAAAAACTCCCTCTCTCTCTCTTTTTCTGCTGTCTCTCTCTCTCTCTCTCTGTCACTCCTAAAACTTCCCCTGTTTTGTTTTTTTGTTTTTTGTTTTGCTCATAAGCAGAGAGTGCTTGCTAGCGCTGTCCTTACACAGTAAATGTGACGAAACTATTGAGGAAAAAACGCCGCGTATATATTGTTTATCATGACTCTGGTTTTACGTGGCCTATCAACACAGTTTAAAAACTGGTATATATCACCTTGTTGCTTTGTAATGAAGGTGATATTGTAATGTGCCCCACAGATATAAGGACACCTCAAATCATTGGGAATACAATCATAAAGGAGGGAGATGTTCTGAATCTGACCTGCAGTGTTGAAAGTTTTCCTCCATCTCTGATTATGTGGTCTAAACTTGGTTCTGATATAACCCTTCACAATGACACTGGATCAGCCACACTCTCCATAATTAATGGTACAACTGGACATTCTGGACAGTACGTCTGTACAGCAAAACACATGAACAATATCCTGCAAGAAAACATCAACATAACAGTGATGTGTGAGTAAGCAATTTTATCCTTTAGACAGAGCTTTTTTCACTCAGGTAAATAAAAATATTGTATTCAGACACTTTTAAATATGTCAAGCTGCCTCAACATGTATGTATTAAAGACCCATTGGAAACCATTTCTTATTATTTAAAATAACTTAACTGAAAGTTGTGGCACATTGTGCTCTGGGTGTAATGCTTAGCATTGCTGTCAACAGTATCTGGCATCTATGTTAACGTCTATGTTCCTTGCTTACAACTTCCTGTCAAAGACAGCAACACTGACATTTGCTAGTGGTGGATGGCTTTGTCAGTCCTGACACTTAACTGACAGCACAGACCTTTACAATGAAACTAATTTGCACAATGACACTGGATCAGCTACACTTGTCATCCCAAATGTGATAAGAATACACTGAACTGTATATCTATACATCTGTACAGCAAAATATCTGGAGACAAATTTGACTTTACCTTTTTGAATAGTTTTATGATGGTTGTTACCACAGGGGACAACTAAGCTGATTATTATTTTTTCCCATTTTATTTCAATTATTTTCTTCATTCTGAAAAAAACTACTGCAATGTTCTCCACAGATATAAGGACACCTCAAATCACTGGGAATACAATCATAAAGGAGGGAGATGTTCTGAATCTGACCTGCAGTGTTGAAAGTTTTCCTCCAGCCCTTATCATGTGGAGAGACCTTAGCTCTAAAACAAACAGCAAAGATACTGGAGCTTACACTGACCTGCAAAATGACAGTGGCTCAGCTACACTTGTCATCCAGAATGTCACAGCAGAAGATTCGGGATATTACACCTGCACAGCAACACATCCAGACACAACTGTAACATCATCTGTCAGTGTGATTGTGTCTTGTAAGTAGATAGTACAGTTGTTTGATGTGAAGTTCATATTTACACTTAAAATCATACCTCACCTTGTTTATATTTCTGGTCATGTGTTTTCAGGGTTTTCAAAGATCCAGGATGTCTCTGAATGTGTGCTTCAAGCAGAGGTTTTGACCTGTGTGTGTATCAGTGAAGGGTTTCCTTTACCTACCATCAAATGGCCGCTCCTTGGAAACCACAAAGAGTACGCTATCAAAACGACTGTGTCAAACCACACAGTCAACAGCACTGTCAGTCTAAAGATAAAAAACTATGGCAACAGCACTGTTGAATGTGTCAGCAACAATGAAAAGGGAGAAGCAAAAAAAAATCTAATGATCCGAAGTGTGTCCGATACAGTGGGTATGTATTCTAATTTTCATAAGTGAGACCTTTGCATTTATAAAAACATTAGAAAATCAATTAATTGGACTGTATATAATTGAAAGCATCTTTGAAATTACCTTTTTCATGTTGTTCCATTTGAGTACAGCTGACTCATCGGTTTTGAACGTGGGATATTTAGAAATCATCATTGCCTTTTTGATTGGAGTAGTTCTTTCTGCAGTTGTTTGCTGTTTGATTAAAAAATCTTCAAGGTACGACACTTATTTTTATTATATTTTCGTTTTTTTTTTTAAATAGATGTATTTACACTTGACTTTAATAATGTAAAACCCTTTTATTCAGAAAAAAAACAAAGAATTCTGGAAATTTGGATGAGACTTTGGAGATGGTAACAAGTCAAGACGATCCACAGGTATTTATGTTCATTTGGCTTTTTTTTTTCTTTTTCTTTTTACATAATTATAAAGTATTTAATTGTGCACAAATATCCTCATTACTGAAATATACATATTTAGTCTTTTGGTTTTCTATATCGTTTTAACGTACTAAAAGATCTGCAAGGATAAACAAGTACTGGAGATAGGTTACTGTGTATTCATGATGCCTTTGAACTACGTCCAACCTCTATCAGTCTGTTTCATCAGCATTTGCTTAAGGAAAATATATGCAATAAAAGAGGACAGAGAAAAAGAAAACTCATCTTTTTTTTTAGATAGATATAATTTATTTCCAACATGCAAATATAATCAAATTATATTTGATTATATTTGCTTCAAAGTTTTGCAATTTAAAAAAATAGGGACAGATCAGTACCAAAAATTAATTGGTTCTTTACCCAAAAAATTTACCCAAAAGGGTAAGTTTTGCATAATCCTCCTAAATCACTGAAAACAGATAAATCAACATAATCCCAGTTATTCTCATTAAGATTATTTCATGAAAACACTGTGGACTATAACATAGGAAAGCTGAACCACATATAGGTCCATAATTTGTTGGATAAAGACAGAATTTCTGTAGTTTTGCCTCTGTACACAGGCACATCAGATTTTTAATCAAACAATCAATGTAATAGACTTTCATCTTTAATTAGGAGTTTTACCAAAAAAAATGCATAAATTGAAGTTTCTGTTAGATAGTATGTCTTATAGTACAGTCAGCACCATGATTTCTGTCTTTCTTGCTGCTATTTCAAACACCACAACTTAAACTTAATGGAAAAATGTAAGGAATGTGTAAGCATTGTGAAAAAGTAATTTAAGTTTGAATCAACCTGATTTTCAACCCACAGAAGAAAGAACTGCATGACATGATTTTGACATTAGTATTGCAGTATTGCAGATTACCCAGATAGACACAATCTAATGTGCAATACTGGGTTTTTGGAGGCTGGTAATTGACTTGTATCATTTACGTTGTACCTAGCACATATATGATGGTCAGGAAACACAAGACAATCAGTCCAACCCACAAGAAGAAGTCGAAGATGAAAGTGTGGCAGCAGAGAAAGACGTGCCTGAAATCAGCGGTGCTCCGCAAGAAGTGGAGTATGCAGACATTGATTTTTCCCTATTGAAAAGAAACAGCAAGTCAGAGAGAAAGCAAGAAAGCACAAAAACGGAGTATGCTGAAATTAAGAAAGCAATAAAAGACAAACAGGAAGATGAAATGGTGAAGGGCGAGGAGGAGGAGATGATGACAGAGATGGACCTGAAACAGTCTGAACTAGAAAAGGAGAAAGAGGAAGACGAGCCAGTGTACTCCACTGTGAATGATGTAATCGACAAAATTTGAGTTTCATTGTGGGTTTCCCTCGGATGAATGTTCTTTGATCTGGTGGTTTTGTGTATGAATAATTCCACTTTGAACCATTTTTCTCACACTGTCATCTCCACACCTCTGCGTCTTAAAGTTGCGTCTCTGCAAAATAAGAACTGGAACTTGGACATAATTTCCTAATCCCTCTGTTATTTTGCTGTCATGTTTTTGGTTTAATAACCTTTTCAGGTAACATTTTAAATGTTTTATTATGCAAGGGTAAGTGTGCTTCTTTGGACTGAACACATTTGCCTAACATGTAAAAGGTCCCCAGTCAGGACCAAGAGAAGACAGCAGGCACAAACCAAGCCTCAGGGCATCACAGCTAGTGTACTCCTAGTTTACATCCCAGTCCCCATTAAATAGGAGTGTTATGCCTCAAAGATCATCAGGCATAAAATCTGAGCCAAATCCTATCAGGTGTGGCAATACTAACTTACCTAGATTGTTTAAGGATAAATACTTGCTTGAAACGTCCAACAGGTGAGCACTCTTTAATGGGCAATATTGTTCTCATTCTGGGAAAATGTTACTCAACAAATTCTTCCCGGGATGCTTTTCTCTCTGGACATTCTTTCATAGCTTAATGAGATTAATAATTTGTCTTGAGTATAAAACATGTCTACTGTAGGTTAAATGCCCTCTGCACATTTGTTACACTCACCAGCAGAGGGCAGAGTTAACCCTTAAGTCAGACTGTATCTTGTGGTCTGTCATGAGACTGTGAACCTGGTGCTTCTGCACTGACAGCTTGTATATTTTGCCTGGTCCTGCTTGGTGAGGTAAAAAAAAAAAAAAAAAAAACGTTAGATTTTCTACACGTCTGTTTCTCCATTTAATTTGTGTAAAACAAGCACATTGTAAACTGTTAAAACTGGTCCATATTTTACTCACCTGTTTCATATCCTTTGTATTTTTTCTGTGTGTCATTGTGTGGTGTAAATGTCTTCAACTTTTTTAATTTAAATAATTAATATCTAATTGAATTAGTAAATAATTAGTAAGCATGCACAAATCACACTTTGTATTTGTTTTTTGATTCCTTATGTTAAATTATGCTGGACTAATTCCTGATAGTGTCTGCACAACACTCCACCAAGGACCAACTGTCCAACTGTCACTGTGATCCACTGGTCTAAGCAAAAGTAGTAAAGACACAAATACCATTGCAAATTCTAATACTACAAAGTATTGCAATCATATTGCCTGCTGACTGTGGGTTAGTGGTAGTGATGGGCAAAGCGAGGCTTTGCGGAACTTTGACGCATTTATGCAGGACTTGTATCACGGATTAAAAATAATCTGACACCCGTCTCCACAGTGACACACCTTCACCCACTCTTTTGCTAATCGTCACATTTTGATAAAAGCTATCTGTGGCACAGACAAGCACTGCACACACACACACACACACACACACACACAAAACGGCGCATACTCATTATTACCACATGTTTGGGTGGATGGGTTTGTTTCCGTTCCGTTCATTCACAGTAGCAATACTCCTGCACATGGGAGTTAGAGCTGAAAATTTGTGCCTGTTTAAGTTTTCTCCTTGAAAGCAGAGGCAGTTTCTCTTGAGATCATTTAATAATTTTTCAGCACAATGCATTACTCTCTCTTTCTCTGCTTGTGGAACTCATTGGAGTCAGCAGGGGAGCTGGTCCCAGGTAGGGACTACTTGCGTGACCCCACACCAGGGAAAAGGGTAACATCTCCTGGGTCTAGGAGCCGATTGTCTCTCCGGGGTTGAGGGTATCTGGACCTGGGGTGTAGAGTATGTTTGGGGAGTGTGAGTGTGTGTAAGGTGTCGATTTCTGTTTGTCTCCACGTTGGGTGAGTGCTGAGTATTTGTATATGTGTTCATGAGGGTGGGAATGCATGTTTGTGTCTGTGTGTGCCTGTTTGTCTGTGTCTATATCTATGTCTTAATCCTGTGGTAAATCATGTTGCTTCATTTTTTAATTTTTAATTTATTTATTTTTTAGTGGAAATTAAGTCCTGTTTGATTATGGAATGATATGAGGCCTGAGTGAGGCAGGAAGATATTTGTGGAAGTTTAGTCATACTTAGAGATGTCAGCAAATGACCACCAGATATTAGAGCAAGAAGATGAAAGTTCAGACAAAGGAAAAAGCAGCTTTTGATGAGTCTGAGAAGTCCATTATGGATAAAAGGAATTGTGTAAGCTAGTTCTCTGAAGTTCTGGGGTTTGGTTTGTAAAGCCCATACAGGACACCGGCCTGTGAAGGGAATCTTTTCATGGCAGCTTTGTTAAAATCTATTTAGGAGAGCTCTCACTTTCCAGAGGGCTTTATTATTTCCCCCCTTATCACAGACGTCAAGATCATTTGTTACTTTGACAGGCTGCCAAATGCTGAAGAATCTGTCTCAACCTATTGACCTGTTATAACCAGGAACCATTGTTGCTTGTTTTATGTTTGAGATCAGAGGTCCACTTATTTGATGGCCATGGGCCGCATTTCCTGTTTTCCTGTTTTATAAAATGAATGAATAAATAAATAAAATTTCAGGTCATTTGAAGACTGGCATTAATGCTACTTTCACTTCAGAAATGGGCACCGCCCTCTGGTTTGTGTGCTCTGATATATTTTTTTTCTAAAACCTGGTTGCCTGTTTTCTGTGTGGTGTAATCAGACAACTACATGTTGGTGGTTGTGGTTGTGGGCAGCGGTGTCCTCTTTTCATTTTTCAACTAAACAAATCAATAAAAAAACAACCCGATTTCAGTATGTTGAAATTGAATTAATAAAGACAGGAGAAGTAGAATTTAATGTACTTTAGCATATATATTGTGTGTGTGTGTGTGTATGTGTGTAAATTCAACTGAAAAATTGTTTATGTCTTCTAAATTCTAAATGTCTATTTATTTCCTATCTTATTCATAGCCTTTTCCTTTTTTGTTTTCTTTAGGTCACGAGCAGTTGTCCAAGCATTTCACTACATATCGTACTGTGTATGACTGTGTACGTGACAAATAAAAATTTGAATTTGAATTTAAATATTGTAATGCCCAAAGGTTTCAGAGCCTATTAAACAACAACGTGAAGTATGGACGATGGCTGAAAATGTGAGGTAAATGAGTGAATGTTTTGTTTTGGAAGAGGTAAAATAACTGTACATTTATGAGATCCCAATAAATGAAAATTAAGACTCTTTTTGTAAAGAAAGCCCATGTGGTACAAATGTGACCTCAATAGAAAAAGAAATGGTGTTTGACGTAGTGTTCTCAGACTCATGTCTCTGACAGAGAAGAAAAATTAGTTGCTTGGTATTAAGAGGAAATAGGGCGACGTTAATAAAGTTATTGATACTCCAACATCTCGAATTAAAGTTTCACACAATGACATAATGTGATGTGAGAAGAAGTTTTAGCTCTGCATCTAGTACCAAACCAAGAAAAAATAATCTCCAACAGAGTACAAAAAAAACCTTCCTGGGAACGTGTTGAAGTGCAAAGAGAGGTAACAAAAGAGGAGGAGCCCTTCCCAGGAGGGTGGCACGGATGCCCCTCCGGTGGTCCTCCTTGGGGTCTCGCACTCTGGGGCCTCTGGATGTCTGGGGCCTGGATCTCCTCCATGCCTGCTTCATGCCCTGGGGGACGGGGCTATGGCTCTCTACATCCTCTTGCAGACCATTACATGTGGAAACCATTTGAATACAAGCGCGCTGATCCACACAGGTGTGCACACAGGTGTTCACTGCTCGTAGACTTAAATTACACCTTTCTTGGCTGCTACTTCAAAGCATATTGTGCAATGTCTGTCCTGCGTGCTGCACAACAACATTCAATATTTAGTATTTACTGCTGTTTACACTTAGCTAGATTAATGCGATGGTGTTGTGTTTAGTATGTTGCTTTGTTTTTTTTTTTGCTTGTTTTCTCTTCTTTCTCTCTCAACAGGTGATCCAGGAGATTTTTTTTTCCCCCTTTCTCACTGTCCCTCTCCCCTTCTGTTTTTCTTTTCCTTCCTCTTTCTTTCTCCCTTTCCTATCCCTCACTCATGTCTGTCCCATCTGTAACAACTGAAAATAAAATAAAATAAATAATAAAAACAAAGGTCGATCAAATGGACCAATACGGCAATGCCACGATGATCCATTTGGCAAAATAAATCCATTGGGTATCCTTGTTGGTCTTCAGACAACAGTTCTGACGGCTAAAGAACCTAATGGGACAGGCAAAAAAATAAATAAATAAAAATAAATAAAATAAATAAAATGTGTCCTTGAACCAACACAGCTGATTTAAATGGCTAAATTAGCTCCTTAACATGTCCCGAAGTTCTCCAGAGGCCTGGTAATGAACTAATCATGTGATTCAGGTGTGTTGACCCAAGGTGAAATGTAAAACCTGCAGGACACCGGCCCTCGAGGCCTGGAATTGCCCACCCCTGTCCTAGGACCTGGCGTCCACATATGTGGACATCACATTTTGGGTTATTTAGACCAAAATACTAAATCTTGCTCAATAAGGGCCTGATATCCACTTACGAGGACATTATACTGCAACTGTTCTATCGAAATTTCAAATGAATATCCTCATATGTGGCTCTCATTTTTCTCAGAAACAAAAATTTGATAAAAAAAAAAAAAAAAAATCTGGTAATTCTTTGTTTTTATATTCATCAGGTCCCAATCAGCCCACATATCAAAGAGATATTAAAAAATGCATGCCATGGAAGAGTTTGGGTCTTAGGAGTTTAAATCATTACCACACAAAAAATGTTTTTTGTGAAAAAGATGCAGATTAAACACAAAGGAAAGACCCTGTTTTCTCTTTTTGGACAGTTCTAATAAAAAACTATGTACTAACGTAAAACACAAATGGTAACTGTTGAATCTGCTTTTTGTCAGGTATGAACTGATGTCTTAGTATACCTCGGTGGGGAGAGAGCTTATATTTGTCACAGAAAATCTTGTACTTAATACGACCACTTTTATTCCAAATCTCAGGGGCCTCTAACATGCTGTGCTAGAATGCCATCTAGGGAACCCTAAATCAGATTCTGACTTGTTTAAGTCATCATTCATTTGTTTGTTCATTTTTCTAGCACTTTTTTTAGATCTTCAGGAACTAAAAATCAGTGGAAGTACATTTGTGAAGAAGGGTGCTTCCCTTAATCTTAACTTGCAGTGCTGGCAGTTTCACTGCATCTTCTATCAACTGGATTAAATCTGACACCAACAAAGACTTGAACAGAAAAATTGAAAGTAAAACCACAAAAGGCAATGGGTCAGCCTCTCTTACCATTTCTAATATGACACCAGAACTTTCTGGACAGTACAAGTGTATAGCAACAAACAAGAACAAAATCATTATGAAAACCATTCATGTAAAATGTGAGTACATTTTTTCATATTTATTAATAATGAATAAAATCCTGTCTTCCTTACTCTTACACATATGGAGGAAATTTCTGTTCATGTGAGTTTACTGTGGATTTGACCTAATGTTGAGATTCATTTTCAGTATTTGCAGCTGGTCCAAGAATTTTGAATAGCTCTGGGTGTGAGGTTCAATCAGAGGTTCTGTGCTGTATGTGCAACAGTGAGGAGTTGGCCATTTTATGGTGGCCACATTTGAAAAGCCACACTGAGTATGTAACAACCAACGTGTCAATGCTAGATTTATGCTAGTTTTAACATTAATCAATTAACCTGAATTTTCGTACATATCTTGTAATATATCCCAGTATCCAGTTTTGCCTTTACTATTATTAGCACCATTGTTACAAGCTTATCTTTATTTGCTCAATTTTTTCATAAAGTTTTAACTCATCTTATATAAAAACTTATAAAGGCAAGTTAGTAATTGTTAATAAATTGTGATTCCTAACTAATCAGGACAATATACATAAATAAAGCATTTTTTAAAATTACATGTAAGAATTAATAAATTTTTTGTCTTTGAGGAACCAAAGTTATCACAGAAAACACCCAAATTATGTGAACTTCTGGGCTTTGGTGGGGTCTTCAGTAATTTTCATTTCTATTAATTAATTTCATTCCAGAAAAAAACAGACGAGCTCTGAAAACTGAAGACCTGGATATGGTGACCATTGAAGCTGTTCCATTGGTAATGTAAATTCATAGTTGGACAATATCTGAATATTACACTAGTATTGCATTAATTAACTTCTCGGTAAACTATAGGGAACATTAAATTCCAAGAAAAACGTAATACGCTAAAATTAAGACAAAGAAGGGAAAATGATGGTCGACTGCTGTCATAGTGTTGTCTAATATGCAAATCTTAGTGTGCAGGTACCTTTCCGTGATTGGTGGATACAGAGGATGGACCATACTGATTGGCTAACTAGCTGGAAATGACTTATATGTTAATGCAACCATGGACTGCTATTCATTCCTCCTCAGCTCATCCCAACCAGCAGACCTTTGCAAACAAGTTTTTTAGGGGTGGCCTTTTTTGTTTGATTATAGTTTTCTCCTGTTTTTCTTAGTCACCAGCTCCTTTTTAGTGTCAAATTACCCAACAAACTAACACATTATAAATAAATCATTATCAAACTGTACCAATTGTGTGATGTAAGTGGGGTCTGATGAAGATGGATCACCCTAATGTTGTGGTTTGGCAACCCTTAGATGGGCCATAACAGGTGGACAGTGCCAGAAGGCTGGCAGAAGAGCTGGGACTGATTGGTGTGATCAGTCCTGCTATTTCAGTTGCCAGCGAGGACCAGAGAAAGGAAGGCTGCGCTAGGAACAAGTCAGCTGAACAGCTGCACAGAGCAATTTAAAAAAAAACCTTGCAAATGAACCGTAACCAGCCCTTGAACAGCCTGTACATGTGGGTCCTTTGTATCACAGATTAATCTTATTATTTTATTTTGGTTTTGCTTTGCTGCTGCTAAATTGCTTTAATAAAATATTCTGTTTAAATTGTGGACATTCTCTTTTTAACCCTTTGTGAAACAATAAAGGTAAAATGCTAAGTATCAATTCATTCTAGTGTGAATAGCTCTTACAGGTTACTTTAGCCCTTTAGAAATAACAGACTCTTGGGGGTGGGCACAATACACGGAGTCCAAATTACCATCAGGGTGTACACCTCACCCCTGGCGTCGTTGCCCACCTCTCAATTTTAAATACACGTAGACATTGAGGGCTAGCAGGAGGGACTATGCGCTTACCTGCTGCTCTCTGGCAGGTAGCTCCATGCCCTCCTGGGTTTTAATTGCACCTTAGAACACACATGCATCAACACTACAATGAGGTGGAGGGAGGTTTGGAGTCTTCTCTCACCCCCGTTCTCTGCGACCTGCTGGAGCGGGGGGGGGGCTAGGAGGAGGAGTTGGCCATCCGACTGCGGTCTGGAGTGTGGGGCCTCCCTGCTGCTGCGGAGTCGGGGCGGTCTGCCTCTCCCCACCGCAGGGAAAAGGGTAACACCACTTGGGTCTGGGTGCAGTTCCCCCCTCCAGGGGCAAGGGTACCTAGACCCGGTTCGTAGAGTACGCTTGGGGAGTGTGATCGTGTGTACAGCGTCTCTTTATTTCTGTCTCCACGTTGGTTGAGTGTGGAGTAAGTGCATATGAGAGCATGAGGGTGGGAATGGATGTTTGTATCTGTGTGTGCCTGTATGTCTGTGTCTATATGTCAGGTTGGGTATCAGACGCCACCTCTCTGGGGACATCTCAGGCCCTCCAAGGTTTGGAGGCCTATCTCCCCCCACCACCACTTCCCCTGCCAGTGGCGGACTCCCTCAGGTATCGGTGCGTTGGTGGTTCTTTGTGTCTGGGGGTGGGCGTCCGGGTACACACCGGCTCACTCCTTGGCAGCCGCTTATCGGGGCCTGGAGCCTGGGGCTCGCTCGGGCCACTTCGGAGGTGGGGTGCCCCTGGCCTCTCGGCCTGGGGCTCGGTCACTCAGGCACAGCTGGCTGCCGGCGGAGCTCACGGGCAAGTCACTGCAACTCCCCCTGGCTTCTGCTCCGCGGCTGCTGAGTGAGCCCTCATCTGGGACTCTCCTCAGCTCTTACTGGGACAGTGGCGCGGCTGCCCCTCTGTTGGTCTTCCTTGGTCTCTTGTGTTCTGGGGGCCTCTGGATGTCTGGAGTTTTGATCTCCTCCATACCTGCTTCATACCCTGGTGGACGGGGCTATGGCTCCGCACACTCCCTAGCAGATCGTTGCATGGAGAAACCTTTGGAATGCAAGCATGCTGATCCACACAGGTATGCACACAGGTGTACACACGGGTATTCACAGACGCGGACTACAGCTTTCTTGGCTGCTGCCTCAAAGCACATTGTGCGCTGTCTATCTTGCGTGCTGCACAATATCGTTTATTATTTAGTATCTACTGATATCTACTGCTAGCTAGTTTATTGTGATGGTGCTGTTTTTTTATTATGTTGCTCTTTGTTGTTTGCTTTCTCTTCTGTTTTTTTCTCCATACAGGTGACCCAGGTGTTTTGTTTGTTTGTTTGTTTTTGTTTTTTTTGTTTGTTTTTTTTTTCTTTCTTCCCCCCCTTCTCACCGTCTCTTCTCCCCTTTGGTTTTCTTTCTCTCCCTCTCTTTCTTTCATTCTTTCTCCCTGTCCTATCCCCCAGTCATGTCTGTCCCGTTTGTAGCAACTGTAAATAAAATAAATTCATAATTATAATAAAGGTCAATCAAATGGACCAATATGGCAAGGCCATGATGATCCATTTGGTAAAATAAATCCGCTTGGCATCTATCTTGGCCTTAAGACAACAATTCTGATGGCTAAAGATCCAAACGGGACAAAAAAAAAAAAAAAAAAAAGAAATAACAGACTCTTGAGGCCTTCTGTCCAGGCCCCTAAATTTAACCCAGTTAATTACCAGTTAAGTACACCAGTCTAGAAGGGAGCTGCCATTAATGGATATGGCTGATGGAGGTTGGGCCTACAAGGCCAGTCCTGTCCCTGGTTTTTATCTGAGACAACCGGGGTAGAAATTCTGATCGTTTTGAGGCAGTTAGAGCTGGGTGAATCGCCTCATCCACATTTGTTCTATCTAAGCTCTGTACAGACTGTTGGGTAACACTCATATGTCAGAGGGTAGGACTCTTTTAGCAGAGAGACAATTCAGGCTTCCTGTATTGGGTGCTGGTTCCACCAGATTGACACCACCTCTTATGTTTCACTATGTTCTGTTTTGCATTTTCAAAAATACACTCACAATATACTCATAAACAAAACTTTCTTTATCAGACAAGTTTTTAGATAGCATCGGAGAGTGGGCAGAAGTCATATCAGTTAACTTCATAAAGCTATAAAGGAGCAAAAGCAGCCTTATTCTATACATGCACATTGGTATGAAGTCTTTACTACTGATGAGGACAAACTGTATTTAGATTGAAACAACTGTGACCTTAAAATAGTAAAGTGTCAACAGGAACTTAGAGTGAATAAAATTATACTATATGGGGCAACATACTAATCATAATAATTGTCCAGAAACCTTTTAGAACACAGTGTAAATCCCAAAAAGCTGATTCTTTTTAGCTGGATGTTTTCAGTGGGAGAAAAATTTCATCACTCACCTAAATGACATTTTGCAACCCAGCAAACTTGAAATCCATCTCTAGCAAAGACAGAAGTTCTTTCAAATATCTGTGGGAGTTTCTCTTTTCATATTAATAAAAATCATAATTAAATATGTGGCTATTATTTTATTTATTTAAGTTGTACCAAAAACATCATTAACATAGATGCAGAACTCCCTGAATCTCCCAAATATTTCAAAGCTTCACACTTGATACTAAAAATAATCCCTGATTTCATTGCTGTTAAAATGTCACATTAATGGTGGTTTTAGCTCTAAGTGTGGCTGCAGTCTAAGAGGAAATAGTGGCGGACAGAGTATAGAAGAACTTCCTGGAAACATGTTAAAGATGCAAAGAGAATTAAATTAAATAAATAAAAGCAAAGGCTGGACTTTGTTGTTTTGTCACGTTCTGTTATTACAGAAGATGGTTCTGATGTCATTTGACACAAACATCATGGAAGCTCTAAGAAAGCAGCATTTAAGTTTCAAGGGAGGTTGTCAGTGCTGAAGTCAGATCTGAAAAAAAGCTTCAATGACCTCGACCAGTCAGACTCTAGACCATATCGAGTTGTTATTGTTAGTAAGATGAAGAATGTCTATATGTTGATTTCTGATGCAAACGTCACAGTTACAGGTGTCAAAAACCTACAGCAATACTCCCACAAATTTGATTCTGAGAAACGTTTCATCACCCATCCAAGTGACTTCTTTAGTCTCAGCTGACTGCAGACTGGTGGTCATGGCAATTTGCATATTAATGATCAAGAGACTGACCTCATATTTAGCAATGAGACGCTAAATGTTTTCTCTTATGTCTGTGTCATTCTGACTCGCTCTCTTCACGTCCACATGATTTGGAGAATGTCCAGAGCAGTGAGCAGTTGAGGTATTGTTTCAAACTGTTTAAATATCGGTAGATTTAAAGACAAAGCTTCTACATAAATGCAGTTTCATGTTTGATCTGTATATTGTGGTGTGAATTAGTATAATCTGCAGTTACTGTTCTCGCGAGAACTAAAGTATATATTTATGTACTTCCTAAATAGACATCGGTATAATTTCAGTCTGGCTAAACATGTTCTCAGAGTTTACCACAGTAAGACACTATAACAGTCATCTGTAAATTCACACAATTTTTCTGTAGGTTGCAAAAGAAAACTGAAAGAAACTAAAACTACTGCAAGCACCTCTCCAGGGTTCTGTTTTTGTGGAGATGAGAAATAGCCTGAGCTGGACTTTTGCAATAGCAGGATTTCCAGGTGTCCAGCACAACACAGGCATCCCTCGACTGAGAGGCACCAAATCTAGAAATAGCTGAAATTTTCTGTGGCCTCAAAGCACACAGCATGTTTACTAGTGTGGACAGAACACGGAGAAAGGAAACAGTTTTAAGAGGTGAACAACACTCAACATATGGAGCAAGTCCTGAGCCTTGACCTTGACAGCTTCTGAAACTTGAAAACAAAAACAGTAAAGGTGTTCTCGCTCACGGGGGCAAAGGCAGAGGAGGCAAGAGTACAGAAATTCTGTAATTAGTAATATTACAGAATATAATATTAGTAAATGAGAAAACAAATTAATCTAAATTATAATTACAATTCTAATGAATGTACTCAGACTTAATCTGTTATTTAAAATATACATTTTCTGTTGCCTGCATGATGTTGGGTGGCTTTGTCTCCACACCAAAAAACAGAAAAAAACAGTCAGTGGTTAAAGTGAAATTTGGCAAGTGGGGGAACACACAATCTGTTTTAGCAGCTCAGTGTGGGTAAAATACTCCCAACTCACAATAATTTCTAATGTGAGCTCCAGTAGATTTTCTAAATGTCCTGTTCTCACAGTTTACCACAGTAGTAGACTATAACAGTTATCTGTGAATTCACAAGATTTTAAGCCATAGAAGAAAACTGAACAACAGCTATTACACGCATAATAATGATCACATTTACTTTGAACTTAGATTTGAATTTTATTGAAGTGATAAAACAAAAACTTACACGAAGCTACTGATTTTACCTGATACAGACATATGTGAAATGTACAGATGCTTTTTTGCATACAAGAACGTCTCCACAAAGATTCACACAGTTTCACTTTGGTTATGCTTTTGTTGAAGTTGGAGTTTATAAGTAGATTTATTACATTATTTACACAGTATAGTTGGCACCTCAAAGTTTCCTTGTATTAAATGAAGTGGAGTAGCATAGCATTAGATTAAGATTGCATGTCTTGATATCTTTAGCTAATCCCCACTAAGGACTGCCACTTACAAGAAGCCATCACATGAGAGTGTGTTTTCTGAAAACCTCTTTGCCAGGATGTACATCTATATTAGAAACCCTGTTATTGTTTTATTTAGACTGCATTAAACACATTAGCCTAATATCTGAATGGTTTTTCTTTTTTGTAAGTGCTGCAACAACACATGATCATCATTGTCCCTTTTTTCTGTCTTTATTTCAACATATTCTGTTTCTCCTCTCCTTCCTGGTTTTGACGTCATTGTCAATGTTGTCCACGTCTTTGGTGCAATGTCATCATTGTCACCAGTGATGCGTTCTCACATGACTAAGTTTCTCCTTCAGCTGCCTCTCGCTCATGGATCCCATCATATACTGTTGCTTGATCAGCATCCAGCTATCAGACACATTGCAGGATAATTTGTCAGCTAATAAAAGTTAAACATCTGTATAATTAAGCTACATGACAGAAGGCTAGCTAATGATATACATTACCATTGGAACTGCTTCAGTGGTCACAGTCTCCAGGTTTTCAGACCTCCTCCATTTTTTTCTGAGAACAAATCAATTAATATGAATCCTTCTTGCAGAAGGTCCCACAGCAGCTCGCAACAACAGCAGGGCATTTACATAAACTGAATTTTTTCTATGGTCACTCTGTTTTTTTGTTTTGTTTTTTTCATTTTTTGAGGGAAAAAATTATATCTTGAATCATAAATTCCAATTTATCCTTATATGTAAATATGATATGTACATTACTTATGTATACTGGTCCCATTAGCTAGGAATTACAGGGTATTGGAAATGACAGATTGTCAAACTAACTATACATGATTAGCCCAAACATTATGACCAAATGAAGCATATAAACATTATGCTAACAATGGTGAAATCAAAAATCGGCATATATTAGGAAATGTGTGACTGACAGATGTCATCCATAGCTGGTGGAACATTGTGTGATATTTTAAAACCTGTTTCTTGTAGCTGCAAGCAAAGAACAGCATATAAAGCAATAAAAAGCAGCAACTGTCAAAATGTTTTGTCTCATCAGTTTTGCTATTATATTGTATTAAAATAAACCAATGTGTGGATGTTTATCGCTAAAAAAGCTGCATTGTGATACAATGAAAGAGGTCATTTGCATCAAATATATAGGAACATTTTTTTTGTAATATAATAGAATTGATATTAGAAGTAGATTAAATTCTTAGATTAAAATAATCTATATATATTTACAAAAATAAAAAAATAATCTTCACATTCCAAAATTAAACTCTGAAATGTAACTGTACCTGTTGGATTTTGTTACCAAAAAAGCAACGACTGCTGAAAAAATTATCCCAATAAGACAAATCAGAAAGGCCCTCAATGTTGCAGCAATAACTTTCGGGTCTTGTTTGTAAAGATCTGAAATCACAACGTTGAAAAATGTTTTTTGCTTATGTTATATAAAACATGTAAAAACAGGAAGTGAATGTCTTACATTTTTTGATAGCTCTAGTATAGGAGATATATTTTACTTGTAAATACTTACTAACTCTGTTTAACTTCTTTACTGTAATGCTGTGATTTAGTTGTCCAATACTATTACTGCTGACACATTCAATAGTGGAGCTGTCTTAAATTTGAGTATAGGGGAGATATTTAACTCGTAAATACTTACAGTTATTTCCTGTATTGTTTGATGGTGATGAATTAGCATTGAACTCGTTTATTATAAGGCTGACACTTGATGAGGTATTTCCAATACTATTACTGCTGACACATTCAATAGTGGAGTTGTGATAGTGATCTTGGGACACAGTGATGGTGCTGGTGACTCTGGTGTTTGACACATTGGTTGTTACAGAGTACTCAGTGTGGCTCTCTAAGTGTGGCCATTTGATGGTGGGTGAAGGAAACCCCTCACTGATACACACACAGGTCAAAACCTTTGACTGAGCGACACAAGCAGAGTTATTCAAGATTCTTGCTGCATCTGCAAAAACAGAATAAGAAGCTCAGCATCAAGATTACAGTAAACTCATAGGAACATAAATTGTCTTAACACATTGCTTCAATATAAGAATATCTGATACTGAAGAACACAACAATGTAATTAATATTACATTTACTTTCCAGATTTTAATGAAAACTGCTTTTTTAAGTAAAAAATGCAAAAAATGAGAGCAGACAAAATATAATGTCAGTTATGAAAGTTTTACACTTACAGTAATTACAACATTATTATAATTACTGCTACTACTACTAATACTGTAATAATGATAAAATATACTTTTGCCAAGAGTAATACTCACACTTGACATTAAGAGTTTTTGTCTCATTTGTTTTGACATTTTTGAAGGTGACCTTACAGGTGACGTTACAGGTGACCTTACAGGTGACCTGACCACCGTTGTGTTTTGTTGAAGCGTTAAAGGTCAGAGTTGACTTGAAGACAGGCATATTCTCAGACCTGAATTCAGTGTTGTTTTTTTTGATTTCATAGAGGTTTTGTCCTGATCCACTCCATATCCAGGTGATATTAGGAGTGGATCCAGAGCAGAGACCAGGAGCGCTGCAGGTCAGTGTAGTCTGCTCTCCCTCTGTTATTTCAGGAATCTCCAGTTTGGGCTTTTCACTCAGCTCTAATAGGAAAGTAAATGAAACAAGACATTATAATCAGCATAAAAACCACTACTAATTTAAAGTAGACGTATGATCACTCTGTTAAGTAACTTAAATTGTAAAAAGTACAAGATAAGGCTGAAAAGTTCCAAGACAGATGCAAGCTCTGTGAGGTATACCCAAACATCAGTTTATGTCTGACCAAAGGAATAGACTAAAGGACATTCAGCAGTTTCTGTTTTTGTTTTTCACTTTAGCTGACATATATGATGAATGGAGACACAGGACCTGCATTACAGGAAGTCGTTGTGCCTTTGTGTTAATCTGAGCATTATGTTTATTCACAAAAATCTTTGGAGTGGTAATGATTTAACAACTCTTAAACTCACGTTAAACAAACATGTGCTAGTGCCATAATGCAGCTGTAGTTAATACAACTCATTGTAATTTAGTTGAGCTAACTCATTTAAATCAAACATGATAACGTGGTCACTGTGCAGGGAGTATTTGTGGTAGGTTTTGATACCTGTAACTGTGACTGTGATGTTTGCAATCAGTGTGCAGTGAGTCTTTGTCTTAGCGACAGCGTGATATGATCCAGAGTCCGACTTGGTGAGGTCATTGATAATGATGCTGCAGTTCTTTTTCAGGTCAGCCTCCAACAGTGACACCCTCCCTTTAAACTCAGGTTCAGTTTTCGTATTGTTACTGGAGCCAAATATTGTTTTAGTTATGTTTCCATCATGTTTATACCAAGTTATATTTTCAACATGACCATCCTCTGTAGTAAAAGAACATGCTAGAAAAACACACAGTCCAGCCTGTGCTGATACATTTTTACCACTTTGTGTGATTATGCTGTTGCTCTTTGGACGCTCAGGAGTCCCAGAACCTGAACATGCAAAAACAAAAGAGCACAAACCAGAAGAGAAGAAGCTGAGTTCATGAAAATAAAAAATGATGGTAACCAACACCATCAGTTTACATCATTTACAATGTTTATATTTAAAGATGCCTCTTTTACTTTACTTCTGCTGTTAACTGATATGACTTATATAAGCGATGCAGTTCACAGCTGTTGCTTCCCATTTTTAACTTAGTAAATGACATTTTCAAACACGGCTGTCTTTGAAACTGCAGTTTTCCTTCTTTTTGTAGTTTCCTTAAATTCATATATTGATGAAGATTTAAATAAAATTTCCTTCTGTACCTGTGTCAGCGAAGAGCAGAATCACCCAGATGAGAGTTAACATTCTGATTTGAATGACAGCACGGCTTCTCTCCACAGGATAGACGCTTTCTTTTCAAAGCACAAACACACAAAAGGTGCAGTAAAAATATAGAAAGTTCAGTGGCTGATAGAATCACATACGGGATATTACACTTACATATTTACTGTTTTAATATATTTTTTCATGTGACCAATAAACTTGGCTGAGATCTTGAAATATCAAAGTTTAAAGCATCATATTAAAGCATTTCTTGATATCTGTGCCATCGAGAAGCTAAAAATTATGAATGGAAATCTCTCAGCCTCAGACTTCTTCAGTTAGGTATTCACCAATCATTTACAATCATTTTTTATGAAATTACTGAAGCAAGAATACTACAGAGAAAAATGGATGAAAGTGTTTTACCCTCACTCTGTGTGAGCCTCCAGCTTTTGTTTCCACACACTGATCTCTGCAGACTGTCTGCTTTCAACTGACTCTTCTTCCTCCTCCTCCTCCTTTGTTACTTCTCTTTGCACTTCAGCAAGTTTACAGGAAGTTTAGCTTTACTCTGCTGGCCATTATTTCCTCTTAGACTGCCACCACACTTACAGCTAAAACCTCCTATCACATTATGATGTTAATGTGAAACTTTAACAGCAGTGAAATCGGAGATAATCTCGAACATGAGGTCCTAAGCTTTCAAATATTTGGATGTTCAAAACGGTTCAATTGTTTTAAAAACAATCGTCTGACAATTATGCATTGTAATGCATTGTAATATATAGATGCATGTTAATGCTCTGCTTTATGGTGTCACTTTGATCTTTGAAATAACTTCTGTATTTGCAAGAGGAAGATTTGCTGCTTTGTAAAATGTTTGTACTAAAGAAGTCATTTAGATGAGTGATGAAATGTTTCTCCTACTGAAAATGGAAGGAGAAGCTGAACAGAATAAACTCTCTGGGATTTACGCATTCTTATTAACATTATTAAGAATGTTAATAATGATCACTTTGTTCTCTCTAAGTTCCTGTTTACACTGTAGTATTTTAATATTACAATTATTTCTGTGTAAATACAATTTGTCCTAATCAGTCATTGACAGCACTAACTAATGTAACCTTTAGACAGCACCACAGTGTGACAGAGAGAAGAACGATGTTGTAACTGACATGTCCCTCAAACATGCTTTCTGTTTCAAAGAGTGACACATTGCTTATTCTAACACTGTAAGTCAAGAATATTCATATAGTACATTTCTGAAAGAGGAAGTAATCCCTGACATACAGAAAAACAGCAGAGCAGTGCCGAAACCTTGCAGCAGGCTCTGGATGCTGGGGCTTAGACAGAGCAGGATTCACAGGGGGCCCTAGCCACCTTCAAAACTGGAACAAATGCAGAGGAATGCTGGGTCTGAACCGCCCTGGAAGCAGGAGCAGGTGCGGGAAGAGAGACAGGTTCTCGGATGATCACAAGCGAGAAAAAGAAATCATTTTCAGGAACATAAAAGTCCTTGATGAGAACCTCAGAGTACGGAACAATTGTTATGGAAGCAGGCTGATAATGAACCTTCTTCTGATAGTCCAGCACGGGTTCACAATAAACAGTATTAGATTTTTCTGGGCTGCGAACAGCAGTCTTTGCGTTCCACGGAGACGGTGGGAGCATGAATTGAACAATACAACTCTTATTAAATTTGTTTGATGATCTGAATCATTTAAGTGTGACAAAAATACAGATAAAATTGGAAACCAGGAAAGTGGCAAACACTTTTTCACACCACTATACTTGGACATTCACCTGACCGATGGACTGGAGGAACAAAAATGATGCTGTGTATAAGGGGATGAGCAGATTCTACTTTCTAACGAAGCCCAGCTGCTTTAATGTGCCCAGCAAGTTGTTGGAGCTCTTCCATGCCATCTTCCTCTGCTTGTCCACCACTACCATATCCGATTGGTTGATGTCATCCATGTAGAAGAGGTGGTTGATGATTGCTCTATTCCGTTATTGCTGTGAAATGTGTTTCCTTTCCGTTCCTGTTATAAACAGCTTTATGTTTTCCACAATTTACTTACAATATACTCATTAATTGTGCACAATATTTGACTTTTTTGTCAAATAGCATTTAAGAGTGGTCAGAAGCGATATTAGTTAATTACAAAGTGAAAAAGCAGCAAAAGCTTTTTGTTCAATACATTCGCACAGGTATGGCACATATGTTTTTAAAATGGTATCTTCTTTATTTTCCTGTATATTACTCTTTGTTTATACAGGGAGTGCAGAATTATTAGGCAAATGAGTATTTTGTCCACATCATCCTCTTCATGCATGTTGTCTTACTCCAAGCTGTATAGGCTCGAAAGCCTACTACCAATTAAGCATATTAGGTGATGTGCATCTCTGTAATGAGAAGGGGTGTGGTCTAATGACATCAACACCCTATATCAGGTGTGCATAATTATTAGGCAACGTCCTTTCCTTTGGCAAAATGGGTCAAAAGAAGGACTTGACAGGCTCAGAAAAGTCAAAAATAGTGAGATATCTTGCAGAGGGATGCAGCAGTCTCAAAATTGCAAAGCTTCTGAAGCGTGATCATCGAACAATCAAGCGTTTCATTCAAAATAGTCAACAGCGTCGCAAGAAGCGTGTGGAAAAACCAAGGCGCAAAATACCTGCCCATGAACTGAGAAAAGTCAAGCCTGCAGCTGCCAAGATGCCACTTGCCACCAGTTTGGCCATATTTCAGAGCTGCAACATCACTGGAGTGCCCAAAAGAACAAGGTGTGCAATACTCAGAGACATGGCCAAGGTAAGAAAGGCTGAAAGACGACCACCACTGAACAAGACACACAAGCTGAAACGTCAAGACTGGGCCAAGAAATATCTCAAGACTGGTTTTTCTAAGGTTTTTTGGACTGGTGACATGAGAGTGAGTCTTGATGGGCCAGATGGATGGGCCCGTGGCTGGATTGGTAAAGGGCAGAGAGCTCCAGTCCGACTCAGACGCCAGCAAGGTGGAGGTGGAGTACTGGTTTGGGCTGGTATCATCAAAGATGAGCTTGTGGGGCTTTTTCGGGTTGAGGATGGAGTCAAGCTCAACTCCCAGTCCTACTGCCAGTTTCTGGAAGACACCTTCTTCAAGCAGTGGTACAGGAAGAAGTCTGCATCCTTCAAGAAAAACATGATTTTCATGCAGGACAATGCTCCATCACACGCGTCCAAGTACTCCACAGCGTGGCTGGCAAGAAAGGGTATAAAAGAAGAAAAACTAATGACATGGCCTCCTTGTTCACCTGATCTGAACCCCATTGAGAACCTGTGGTCCATCATCAAATGTGAGATTTACAAGGAGGGAAAACAGTACACCTCTCTGAACAGTGTCTGGGAGGCTGTGGTTGCTGCTGCACGCAATGTTGATGGTGAACAGATCAAAACACTGACAGAATCCATGGATGGCAGGCTTTTGAGTGTCCTTGCAAAGAAAGGTGGCTATATTGGTCGCTGATTTGTTTTTGTTTTGTTTTTGAATGTCAGAAATGTATATTTGTGAATGTGGAGATGTTATATTGGTTTCACTGGTAAAAATAAATAATTGAAATGGGTATATATTTGTTTTTTGTTAAGTTGCCTAATAATTATGCACAGTAATAGTCACCTGCACACACAGATGTCCCCCTAAAATAGCTAAAACTAAAAACTACTTCAACTACATTCAGCTTTGATATTAATGAGTTTTTTGGGTTCATTGAGAACATGGTTGTTGTTCAATAATAAAATTATTCCTCAAAAATACAACTTGCCTAATAATTCTGCACTCCCTGTATTACTTATTACAGTAATACAGGGAGTGCACTATTTTGTTTCGTATGTACATTCTTCCACTCACCTGTAGGGGACAGAGTAAACCCTCTACAGCACAGTAGTCATATGGTGTGGTCCAAGCCTGGAGCGTCTGCACAGACAGGTTGTATACTATTATACAACCTCATGTAATACAATTACAAGAGTTAATACTATGCATAAATGAACCCACATTGGCAATGAGTGAGAAAAATATACTTGTGTGTTAAAATAGACAATTTATCGTTGTCAAAATGTTCGCTTAATTTTCAATATCAGAGGCTGACAAATTCTACCCAATTAAACGTGATGACACCAGCTCATATAGTACATTAAGCTATTCACACATTTACTAGAGGTTGCAAAACTTCACCACTGCATAGGTCAAAGGTAGCTGCTTGCACGAATTATCTGTCGGGTTATTTCTTAGGTGCAGGCTTGTACAACCTGCCAAAGCTAATACATGAGCTGGAGAAGCTGAGGGACTATATTTTTCAAAGTTAGGCTTTCCATCTTCCTATTTTTTTTTTCTTTATTACAGTGGAAAGATGAGGTGATATGCAAATGTAATGATGAAAAAAAAAACACTTCAGATATAATAGTTTATAGTATTTAGTGATATTTCTTTTGCATAATAAATGTTTTAGGTTGAGTTTGCCTTTATGATTCTGTTAATGTTGTTCTATATGTCAGAGGTTACTTCCCCTTTTAGAAATGTGCTGCATGAATACTCTTGACATACAGTATCGCAGTGAGCAATATGTCACTCTTTGAAACAGAAAGCATGTTAGTTACAACATCTTTCTTACCTCTGTCACACTGTGGTGCTGTCTAAAGGTTTCATTAGTTTGTGCTGTCAGTAACTGATTAGGACAAATTGTATTTAGACAGAAATTATTGTAACCTTAAAGCAGTAAAGTCTAAACAGGAACTTAGAGAGAACAAAGTGATCATTATTAACATTATTAATAATGTTAATAAGAATGTGTAAATCCCAGAGAGTTTATTCTGTTCAGCTTCTCCTTCAGTTTTCAGTAGGAGAAACATTTCATCACTCATCTAAACGACTTCTTTAGTACAAACATTTTATAAAACAGCAAATCTTCCTCTTGCAAATACAGAAGTTATTTCAAAGATCAAAGTGACACCATAAAGCGGAGCATTAACATGCATCTATATATTACAATGCATTACAATGCATAATTGTCAGACGATTGTTTTTAAAACAATTGAACCGTTTTGAACATCCAAATATTTGAAAGCTTAGCACCTCATGTTCAAGATTATCTCTGATTTCACTGCTGTTAAAGTTTCACATTAACATCATAATGTGATAGGAGGTTTTAGCTGTAAGTGTGGTGGCAGTCTAAGAGGAAATAATGGCCAGCAGAGTAAAGCTAAACTTCCTGTAAACTTGCTGAAGTGCAAAGAGAAGTAACAAAGGAGGAGGAGGAGGAAGAAGAGTCAGTTGAAAGCAGACAGTCTGCAGAGATCAGTGTGTGGAAACAAAAGCTGGAGGCTCACACAGAGTGAGGGTAAAACACTTTCATCCATTTTTCTCTGTAGTATTCTTGCTTCAGTAATTTCATAAAAAATGATTGTAAATGATTGGTGAATACCTAACTGAAGAAGTCTGAGGCTGAGAGATTTCCATTCATAATTTTTAGCTTCTCGATGGCACAGATATCAAGAAATGCTTTAATATGATGCTTTAAACTTTGATATTTCAAGATCTCAGCCAAGTTTATTGGTCACATGAAAAAATATATTAAAACAGTAAATATGTAAGTGTAATATCCCGTATGTGATTCTATCAGCCACTGAACTTTCTATATTTTTACTGCACCTTTTGTGTGTTTGTGCTTTGAAAAGAAAGCGTCTATCCTGTGGAGAGAAGCTGTGCTGTCATTCAAATCAGAATGTTAACTCTCATCTGGGTGATTCTGCTCTTCGCTGACACAGGTACAGAAGGAAATTTTATTTAAATCTTCATCAATATATGAATTTAAGGAAACTACAAAAAGAAGGAAAACTGCAGTTTCAAAGACAGCCGTGTTTGAAAATGTCATTTACTAAGTTAAAAATGGGAAGCAACAGCTGTGAACTGCATCGCTTATATAAGTCATATCAGTTAACAGCAGAAGTAAAGTAAAAGAGGCATCTTTAAATATAAACATTGTAAATGATGTAAACTGATGGTGTTGGTTACCATCATTTTTTATTTTCATGAACTCAGCTTCTTCTCTTCTGGTTTGTGCTCTTTTGTTTTTGCATGTTCAGGTTCTGGGACTCCTGAGCGTCCAAAGAGCAACAGCAGAATCACACAAAGTGGTAAAAATGTATCAGCACAGGCTGGACTGTGTGTTTTTCTAGCATGTTCTTTTACTACAGAGGATGGTCATGTTGAAAATATAACTTGGTATAAACATGATGGAAACATAACTAAAACAATATTTGGCTCCAGTAACAATACGAAAACTGAACCTGAGTTTAAAGGGAGGGTGTCACTGTTGGAGGCTGACCTGAAAAAGAACTGCAGCATCATTATCAATGACCTCACCAAGTCGGACTCTGGATCATATCACGCTGTCGCTAAGACAAAGACTCACTGCACACTGATTGCAAACATCACAGTCACAGTTACAGGTATCAAAACCTACCACAAATACTCCCTGCACAGTGACCACGTTATCATGTTTGATTTAAATGAGTTAGCTCAACTAAATTACAATGAGTTGTATTAACTACAGCTGCATTATGGCACTAGCACATGTTTGTTTAACGTGAGTTTAAGAGTTGTTAAATCATTACCACTCCAAAGATTTTTGTGAATAAACATAATGCTCAGATTAACACAAAGGCACAACGACTTCCTGTAATGCAGGTCCTGTGTCTCCATTCATCATATATGTCAGCTAAAGTGAAAAACAAAAACAGAAACTGCTGAATGTCCTTTAGTCTATTCCTTTGGTCAGACATAAACTGATGTTTGGGTATACCTCACAGAGCTTGCATCTGTCTTGGAACTTTTCAGCCTTATCTTGTACTTTTTACAATTTAAGTTACTTAACAGAGTGATCATACGTCTACTTTAAATTAGTAGTGGTTTTTATGCTGATTATAATGTCTTGTTTCATTTACTTTCCTATTAGAGCTGAGTGAAAAGCCCACACTGGAGATTCCTGAAATAACAGAGGGAGAGCAGACTACACTGACCTGCAGCGCTCCTGGTCTCTGCTCTGGATCCACTCCTAATATCACCTGGATATGGAGTGGATCAGGACAAAACCTCTATGAAATCAAAGAAAACAACACTGAATTCCAGTCTGAGAATATGCCTGCCTTCAAGTCAACTCTGACCTTTAACGCTTCAACAAAACACAACGGTGGTCAGGTCACCTGTAAGGTCACCTGTAACGTCACCTGTAAGGTCACCTTCAAAAATGTCAAAACAAATGAGACAAAAACTCTTAATGTCAAGTGTGAGTATTACTCTTGGCAAAAGTATATTTTATCATTATTACAGTATTAGTAGTAGTAGCAGTAATTATAATAATGTTGTAATTACTGTAAGTGTAAAACTTTCATGACTGACATTATATTTTGTCTGCTCTTATTTTTTGCATTTTTTACCTAAAAAAGCAGTTTTCATTCAAATCTGGAAAGTAAATGTAATATTAATTACATTGTTGTGTTCGTCAGTATCAGATATTCTTATATTGAAGCAATGTGTTAAGACAATTTATGTTCCTATGAGTTTACTGTAATCTTGATGCTGAGCTTCTTATTCTGTTTTTGCAGATGCAGCAAGAATCTTGAATAACTCTGCTTGTGTCGCTCAGTCAAAGGTTTTGACCTGTGTGTGTGTCAGTGAGGGGTTTCCTTCACCCACCATCAAATGGCCACACTTGGAGAGCCACACTGAGTACTCTGTAACAACCAATGTGTCAAACACCAGAGTCACCAGCACCATCACTGTGTCCCAAGATCACTATCACAACTCCACTATTGAATGTGTCAGCAGTAATAGTATTGGAAATACCTCATCAAGTGTCAGCCTTATAATAAATGAGTTCAATGCTAATTCATCATCATTAAACAATACAGGAAATAACTGTAAGTATTTACGAGTTAAACATTTCCCCTATACTCAAATTTAAGACATTTCAATACCTGTTTTCAGCTTTAGGTAATCAGCACGGTTTATCTCATTTGATTTCAGATATATTCACAGAGTTTTTAACGATTATTCTAGAGAAGAAAGTCTACATTGCATTGTTGACCGGGTTTGTGATTGGGATAATCCTTTCAACAGCCATTTCTTGTTTGGTAACAAAATGTCGCAGGTAATATTACTATTCTATTTTTGACATCAGTGTTTTTGTATATTTTATTTTATAAAAAGGAATATTATATTTTCTGAATTGTTCATATTAATGCTCACCATCTTCCTGGTATATTCGAACGATTTCTGTTTGCACACATGTAAATTTCTATTAGGTCATTTTTATATAAAGTTTATTATATACTGTTAGAGGTCCTAAATGGTGACTTAAATTTTTATACCAGAACTTTCCACATATAAATACCATTATATATGGGAAAGAACTGAAACACATATTGTAAAATATCAAAATTGTCAGATATTGTATTGTCACCATTATCATGCTGCAATCATTATTTACTTTTTGTGAGTTTTCATGCAGTTTTGGCTTATCTTACGTCATCAGCTTCCGAAAATTAAAACTGAGACACATGCCATCATATTTATATGTAAAGATAAAGTGCATTTTTTGATCCAAGATATTTTTTCGGCTTTTAACATGAGAAAAACCAGATTGAGCACAGAAAATAATCAGATTATGTGAACTATATGGGGGTTTTTTTTGCCACGACACAACACTTCTGGTCTGCTGTGAGACCTTCACTAAGCTTCATTTCTATTAATTAATTTCTTCCCAGAAAAAAGTGGAAGAGGTCAGAAAATCTGTCTGAAAACCTGGAGATGGTGACTACTGAAGCTGGTCTAATGGTAACTTAAATAAGTACTTAGCCTTTGATAACATATCTGAATATGATATTTATTTTATGATATTAGTTTGATTTTAATTATATTTTTGGTCAAATATTAAGCTAGTTTGGTTTCTGTCATGTTATTACGTCATTATTGTTTTTTATAAGCTGTCAAATTACCTGTAATTGCTGCCTTGTGCTTGACAGATGGATGCTGATCAAGCAGCAACATATGATGGGATCCGTGAGCCAGAGGACGCTGAAGGAGAAGCTGAGTCTGTTGCACAATTACCATCCAATGGAAACTGCACAACAGAGGTGGAGTACTCCGACATTAACTTCTCTGCACTAAGACCCAAGAACCCTGAAGAGGCAGCAAACACACAGGATGCCAGAGACACAGAGTATGCTGAAATTAAAAGAGAAGAAGTGAGACAAGAAGATGCCCAAGGGGACAGTGAAATGTTGGAGGCCAATGAAGAGAATGAGTTCATGAGTAAAAAGGACAATGAGGAAGGTGAGGATGTGGCGCTGTATTCCAGTGTGGAGGAATTAATGGGTTAATTATGAGAGCTGTGAGATATATCACATTTGGAGAAATTAACATTACAAACAGAAGATATATGCATGCTGCAATCAACGTGTGCGTTGAGAATTGTGTGTGCTTTGTTAGATGAGATAGAATTTCTGGGATTTTTCAATTACGAAAAATATAAGCATGTATGTAATATAAAAGGATAAACACGTTTCCACAGGACTTACAAAAATGGTAAAAATATCAGGCTGTGGTGTTTAATGTGGTCTAAACAGAAAAATAGTGGGTCGACTAATCAGATCCAGGTGCTGACAAAAAGGTTTTCATGAAATATCCTCTCATGTTATAACTTCTTTCTTTGGTATGTAAGTGGCAGTCATTAGTGGAGACTCCACTTATTTAATACAAGGAAATATTCAGATGTCAGCCATACTATGTAAATATTGTAATAAATCTTCTTATTTACTTCACCTTCAAAAGACTGTTCCACAAGAACATAAGGTGAAACTGTTTAAATTAGGGGTGTCAAACTCCAGTCCTCAAGGGCCGGTGTCCTGAAACGTTTCCATGTGTCCCTGCTGCAACACACCTAGATAACCTTAGTATGTCATTTGCAAAATTCTGTAGAGTTTGACTGTCTGCTGAGATGGCAACCCCTAACCCAAGTCAAGTAAATTTAAATAAATGAAGTGGAAAATGTACGTGTAAAAGTACTTTTATTGCACTGTGTTCATTCACGTATGAGCTGCTGTGAATCAAATGGCTGAATTCCCCATCTCAGCATGCTAATGACCTACTAATGTTATTCAGGTGTGTAGCAGCAGGGACACATAGAAAAGTTTCAGAACGCCGACCCTCGAGGACTGGAGTTTGACACCTGTGGTTTAAAACATGAATATAAATGTTAAATCTTTGTGAAAAAGTTTTTGTATGCAAACAATATTCTTTACATTTTGCATATCTCTGTATGATACATCAGGTAGAATTAGCAGCTTCATGTAGCAGTCAAACATTTCATCATGTTAATAAAATTCAGTCATAAATAAGGTGAATGCAACTGAAATCAAATTCAAGCTCAGAGTGAGAATTTATTCAGTTACATTATTGAGTTTATGCAGGAGGGGAGAGAACACCTTTGCTTTGTTTTAAACCATAAAAAGCTAAAGGAAAGCACACCCTGGTAAAGCTTTTGTACAAATTCAGACCACGCATGGCATTTTCTAGTTTGACGCCTCTCAGACGAGGGTTGTCTGTGTTCTGCTGAACTGCTGTAAATAGTGCAACTGCAAAAGTCCAGCTCCACCTTTCAGGCTACTTCCCAGCTCCACAAACACTGGACTAAGGGGGTCATAATATTTAGATTTCAGGTTTCTTTTACAGCTTAAAATTGACCGTTATAGTATCTTACTGTGTCAAAATGTGAGAACAGGAAGATTAGATCCACCGATAATAGAGTGATGCCTAATAAGGAAGTATATATATATATATATATATATATATATATATATATATATTCGTCTGTGACTCTTGTGAGAACAATAACTAGTTCATGAATACTGTGCATGTGTACAGATGACAGTTGTAAGTAGATGCATGCTCAATCTTTGTGTTTGAATCTAAAGCATCTTTTAAATAATATTGTTTTAATCATATATTTTTTAATATGGTTTTCATATATCAGTAATCGCACACCATCATACTTTAAACAGTATGCACTGTGTCAGCTATTTCACAGTTTAAAGTGGTGATGAGGCAAGATAAGTGAAGATAAAGTTGTTGTTGGTTGGTTGGTTAGCATGACAACACATTGTTTCTCCTGTTTTTAGCAACTGTTGTGTACTTCCTTTTTTTTATGATTTATGTCACTTATAGTCATTGCTACAATGAAAATACCTTTTTGTGCTCTTTGTTACATTTATTTTACTACTACTGTGATAGCCTGAGATTGAGGAATTACTGTAGTGTGAGGAGAAGTTGTGCAGGTTTTGTTTTGTTTTGTTTGTTTGAATAAATGGAAGCAAATGCTCATAAGTTTTTTCAGACCTGCCGTTAAACATGTTTTGGGTTTGGGGGATCCAAAATTGATTCCCAGGGGGACTGCGGTAGTAAAATGTAGTCACATGAGTATGGAAAATATGAATTTGCAACATCCTGTAGTGGCATCTGTGTTAAACCTGTTTCCTGTGCAGTTTGCTTCCTGTACATTTTTATTGAGCATTCTTCTGTTAATAAAACTACTGAATTTTTAAAGAACAAAAAAAAAAAAACTGCCTCTTGTCTTTCCTGAGAAGATTTCTCAACATACAGATGAGCCTCCTCTTTAAAATTAGGCGCAACAAACAACACAGTAACTGAGTTTATGTTGTTGGTCCTCACTTGAAAGTTTATTTATCTTTCAGTATAATTTTAACCTCATCAGCACCGTTTTCAGAAATATGTAACACACTAAATTTTCTTAAAAATTGCAGTGTTTATTTTCTTTTTCTTGTTTTTTCTATTAACTATAGCACTTTAATTAACTGCTATTTAGTTATACAGTTCATTAAAGTGCAACACTTTCCTCTTTAGCATATGTAAGAATGACATATTTCTTAAACTCTGCTGCAAATAGCATTTCCTCTTTCAGGGCTTAGGTAGAAGCCTTGCAAACTTAGATTTGATGAAGTCTGTCTTCAATAGTAAATCTATTTCATGATATATTAATAACATTTTCAAGTCTTCTGTCCCTAAGGTATCCTTCTTCTTGAACATTGGCCTTTTTGTTGAGTTCAGTGCATGGCTTCTCTGGAGGCAGCAGTGTGCAGTGTTGTTGAACTGCATTATGATATTACTGGCCACTTCATGAAGTACACGTTGCTTTTGCACCTTGGATCAATCTTTTGATTTTGAAGTGTTGTACATTCAGAGATGTTCTTCTGCATACTGGGTATAAAGAGCAGTTATTTGAGCCTCTGTTGCCTTTCTATTAGCTCAAAAGAGCGCAATCATTGAGCTCTGACATCAGGCAAGGACGTTTTTAGCCACTTTCTGGATATTTTCTCTTTTTGAGACCAATTTCATAGATCTTTCTGTAAACATTAAAGACTATAAATAGCACAATTCAATCAGGACCGTCCTTTAAAAAAAAAATGCTGAATAAGTAAATTATAAAGATAGATAACTTTGTAGGGGTGTAGGGTGGGGTTATGTTAACCATAAATTGAAATTTGTCTTCAACATGGATGAAAATTGATAACAAGCCTCATAACTAGAAAACTATGATTCTTACAACTGTCTTAATGCTGTCTTTATATTTCTATTTACGAGGAGTAAAAGCCAAACTTGCGGAGGAAACCTGTCAGCGAGCACGTTTAGTTCACAGAGTGCGCCACCCCAACAAGTGACTCAGACGTTTGCTCTATTTCTGCGTCAGAAAACCCACAGTTACCTTATTTCACAGTTTGACTCAGTTTGACCTAAACGTGCTTTCTGGAACAACAGGTCTGACTTTTAATGGCTTTGACACAACACAAATGGCACTCAAACAGCTACACAATGTGACAGCAAAAGTAGTCTGGACTGTGCATCTGCCAGCAAAACCTAATATTTTTCATCATGTAGCCTTAGCGCCGCATTTAAATATACAAGTTACTTTTACTTTAAATAAATAATATTGTGGTCACCTATTCTGCTCCATTACAACTCCACATATTTATTCTTGCAGTCTATTAGCAGGAATCATACTATAACATAATCACTGTTTGTCATATAATGAGCTTTGATGCAGTTTTTGGAGCAAACCTTTTCAGCTCCTTTCCCTTTAAGACTACCTGCCATTTACCGTAACCTTTTCATCAACAACAGCTTTTAATAGTACGTCAGGACTCTTAGCAACAGAGCTCTGTTGCATTTATATCATTATATATGATCAAGACTAGAGAAAAAAAACTAATGTGTGTTTAGCCTGACATTTCGGCTCACAAGGATTGCTTGCAGATAAGCTGGCCTCATTATTTAATATTGATCATGTCTGATATCTATTTTGAACATTCACCATTGTCAGTCATTCTACATGACCAAAAACAAGGAAAAGCATCACAGGTCTGCTTTTGAGGTTTTATTTCCTTCTTCGGTTTCAAGCTGTATTTAACAATTTAATCTGATCTGTTACAAGCCCACTGAAAGCAGCCAGGGTGTTTACGTAACATTATATAAAAGTAAAATTTTCAAAGCAGAAAAACTGTTTTTCAAATTCATATAATTCAAAATATTGCATTAGAGATATGCAGTAAGAGTAAAGACTATGAACAAGGACGATTTCAAATGGAGATAAAACTGACTGGAAGAATGAAACCTCAGCAGTCACTCTAATAGTGACCTGCACAACATACGTAGCTCTAAAGCAATATATCACAACCCAGATCTATGCATGGAAATGTCTCTTGAAAGGAGACTTATGGCTACCTCTGCCGTTGATGTTGTGATTCAGCGTGTTTGCACTGCGAAGGCCTGACCTTTTTCATCAAAATGCCACTATTAAGGAACTGCACTAAATCTGCTGTCATTTCTGTCCATGAACCACGAGGTCAACAGCACCGTCATCCTTACTGTAAAAGATTAAAGCAGAACTTCTGCTGCATGTGTGAGTGGAAATGAAAAAGGGAGAAATAAAAGGGAACCTCACCACAAAAAAGTAGAAGAAGGCAGTCCCTCATCATCATTTCTAATTATATCTTCTTCTTCTTTTTTTACCACCACTGTTTCTTGACATTAGTTTGACAGTTTTTAAAATCTATATCTTTATAGAGTAACAAACCTATTGTACGTAAAAGGAGAAGCACTTCAAACGAAGAGGAAGAGGGTGATTAAAAAAGGGCTCCGTAAGTCAAGTGTGACAATAATTAAGAAATGTTACACCTATGTTGTATTTTAGCAGTTGTTGCTATAGTGTAGCTTAATAAAGGAATGAACTGTAAAGACAGAAATAAACAAACTGATGACTTTTGTCAAGAAGATTGACTAGTATTCTAGTTTGTGCAGCAAAATGTGTTCCGTGTTATTAAAGGCTGCTGTGGTATTTTACTCTATGTTGACATCTAGTGGTTTTATTAGGAAACTGTTGTTTACAGCAGTGCAGGAGCCTATGTGAGCGGTTTTAAATGTATCAGGTGTACCGTACAGGTGATGAATGGCTCACTATTTGTCACCTCTCAGGTGAACGGCTGATTCAAATGAGAGGTGAATGAACAAATCATTTGCGGACTTCTCAAAAAGTGAGTCTCCTTGTTGATAAGCAAAGCAGCATACAGGAAAAAGAAAATGGGCCAAAGAGAAGGGCAATGGTGAAATTTAGAAAAGCAGCAGTAAAGTGAGGTGAGGACAAAGTTAGTCACCTCAAAGCTTTCAATTTCAAATCTCATTCTGTTTCTGCCTACACAGTTTACACAGGATGGTCACACTCTATCAGGGTCTATATAAAAAAAAAAGCACACAAAGTCCATGTTAAATGTCTTAAACCTGAATTATTTCAAATGGGCAACAGGGGGCGACTTGTGTGGTTGCGAAAAAGAAAGTGTCCAGCTATTTAAAAGTCTATTTTCAGAACATTTTTTAATTTAGATGGAGAAGACATCAGTCAGCAATCCATTTTCTTCTACTTCCACATCTATGACCAATTTAGAACCACCAATTAACCTAAAGCCCTGCATGACTTTGGACTGTAGGAGGAAGTCAGAATGTTCAGAGGGAACCAGCAGAGAACGTGCAAACACCACACAGAAAGGCCCCAGGCTGGTTTCAAACCTAGGACGTTTTTGCTGGGCGACAACAGTGCTACTGACAGCACCACCCTGTACGTCTTTTTGATCAAGTACAAAGACAATAAAAAGCTGTGAATATATAATGTAGAATTTCATTTTGCTGCATATTTGCCGTTCTGATTTTTGCATTAAGATGGACTAGTGTATACTGTACAGGGCTGCATGAGCTGGCATATCATGTGAAGAAATAAGTAGCATGTACAACTAGCTAAGATCATACTGTGGCTTTAACCCTTTCACGCATAGTGATTTGTATTCCAGCACACTTGCATATAAACCACTACATTGGACACTGATGTGTCACTCCATACCCTGCCACCCAGTCAAAACATATGTTGTCCACCTAAGTGGACATGTAGATAACTAAATATTTTTTAAAAAAATGAAGTTCAAAAATCTTGTTTGGATGCCTAAAGATGAATAAAAATAATTTTAAAAAAACCTGATTGAGGTTGTCATATGCATGCATGAAAGGGTTAAAAAGACTTTAAGCTTGACTAAGAAATGTATGCTTAATTAAAGTGAACATCAAAGTTCATGTTCATGCACTATTCGTGTGGTGGGCTATTTTGAGAACTTTGCTTTTAATAGATACGATCAATACCACAGACACAGGTTCGCAGCTTACATGTGGTATTGCAAAGACGAAAGCTATTGCTCTGTCTGTCTGCCCAAAGTTCAGGACTATAACCATACATTTTGTTTTTTTGATCCACACAGAAACAGACATGTAAAAAACAAAAAAACAAACTGTAACACATTAACTACATCTTGCCCACAGGTTTCCTAGCAACTTGGTTCTAATGTCAAGGTGTCACCCAGCTGTGACAGTAAGCTATGGTTGAGAAAATCTGGTATAGAAGTAAAACAATTGTCCCCTGCTGTCAAATAGATGAGGAGTTACTCACAGATGGAACCTAAAATAACATCTGACGCTTAGCAGGTGCTAGTTATTTTGCATACAGGGTTCCTCTAAAAATAAGAAGGGGGAAACTCTGTATTTTTCATGACTTTTGAACATGCAGTACTGCATAGCTCTAACAGTTTTAATGGTTGTTCCTCTTTATTAGTAATGCCAAAAAGGAATTTAATAAATGAAAGAAAAACAAAACTGTCAGGTTGCTCTTTCACTGTGTCAGCACTAATAAAGAAAGAAGCAGAGGTACAGAAACAGATGCTGAATTGTAGCACTACCATGAGGACATCTCCATATCATTCAGGTGTTGTTCTATATACCCTAAATAAATCTGCTGGTTTAGGGCTTAACCTCAAGTGTAATTTCCAGTCAGATCTTGTAATCTGAATTATAGACAGCTATCGGGGAATATTCATAATCTTTATTATTCGTTTACTAAGTGTAGGTTCAAACTGTGTTTTGTATAATGATGATTTACTTTAGTGAAGGTCATAAACCCAGTTACAGTGCAAAAGATACAATCCCTATATAAATATATAGTTAGGTTGTAAATTGAAGCTTCTCATTTTAAAATTTATGGCAATCACTGAACTTTTGGTGGTATAATGTCGTCCTATTTTTGCCTGACATAGGATTATAGCTGCTCAACAGTGCTGGGTCTTGTTTGCTAGATTTTTTTTTTCATATTATGATGCACAACTGAAAGGAAAGGATCAGTTGACAAAGAGCGAGCGAGTGAATTCGACAAAGTCGAACGCTGACATGTTTGTAGCTGGTGAAACATCTGGACTGTAGGCAGAGTCTTTAGTAGTTTAGCATTGTCTTGCTAAAATATGCACAGCTTTCCCTGAACAAAACATTACATACATGGGAGCATTTATTGCTCTAAAACCTGTATATACATTTCAGCACTGGCGGTACTTTTCTAGATGTACAAGCTGCCAATTCCGCAGGCAATGATGTACCGCCATACCACTAATGGGTATGAGCACTAATAACAAGGTTGATTGTCCTCTTTAGTATGTAGAAAGTTTTATCCTTTTTTTTTTTAAAAGAATTCTGAAATAGTTCCTATAGATATATCTCATATATATATATGTATGTATAAAATATTAAGATGTAATAATGAAATTCTTGGCCAGATAACAGTAACTGTTTGTGACATTTTGCTTATTTTGAAAAAGTATATATTACACCTTAAATAAAATGCTATTACAAAGTAAGTTCTACAGCTGTATCTTATTTATATTCTGGCAAATGCCTTTGTCTTCTAGCAGGCTAACATGTTAGCCACTAGCTTTGCACATTCTGTTTAATCATGTATGTGCTTAAAGTGATTTTGGATTAGGGCTGAGTTTATAGGATTAGAACTTTCCACTAGCTGGATGGAGCCTTAAATAGAACAACCTGAAGCTGTCAGTGCTTCAGAGCTGTGGGAGAATTGCTGTTTGACGGCAAAATATTTCAGCGATAGGATCATTTCTGTTCCAGATGTGCAGGTAGGTGTAGTATTGTTGACTGGAGTTAACAGCAATGTTTTTTTTAACATTTCAGCATTTGTCTTCATCAATTTTATTGTGTTAAGTCTTTATCTTTTTTCTTTTTTTTTTGCCTCTGTGGGCTTCAAACTATCTATAAAAACAGATGAGAATATTAGAGAGGACATTTCCTGTCAGTGAAAACAATTTCCTGCATGTTTGTATATTGAACCATCAGAAAACAACAGAAGATTTATTTATTGATTATACCTTAAATTAACACTGTAGAGCAGATAGAAGAAAACAGAAAACTGATGTTTTTAAATCATGAAAAAGTACTGGGTACAGCTCTTTAGTAAGTCGTTTTCTCCTCCTTTCTGTTAGCCCAAAGTTATTGTTTTTAAAGCTACCCTTTATCAATTTGCCAGCTGTAATAATCTCTATTTTTATACTTCAGAAAGATAATAAAGTGTTTTAGAGCTGGGGGGGTTTACATTAACTTTCTATCCCAAACATTTTTAAGGCCTTTTTTGTCACGGTTCTGGGTCCGTTGGACCCAGTATTTTGAGTTCATTATGTTTTGGTACTTTTGCATCATGGATTTTCCTTTATGTTTCTCTGGTACTTGGTGTTTCAGTTATCTTGGAGTTTTTCTATATTATGATTTATGATCTGATACTGTTGTGATTATGATTATCATTTAGTAGCCTTTGGTCAGTGTCAAGTCTGTCTCTGTCTAGTCTGTGTCTTAGTAAAGTGTGTTTTGTTTCCTGTTTTACTTTGAAGGTTCTTGTTCCTGTCTGATGTTAGTATGTGCAGCTTTGTTCCCCCTGTCTCGTTAGCCCTGATCTCTCCCAGCTGTGTCTCCCTCCTGTTGCCGATTTCCCCGTTACTACCCTGTGTGTATAAGCCCTGTGTTTTCCCATGCTCAGTGTCGCGTCGTACCATCAGTTTATGCCTGTGTGTTCTTGGGCTCAGTGTTCCGTCCTCACTTTATGTTTGTTTTCCTGCCAGCAATAAAGCTGAGGTTTTTTGAGTTACATTCCATTTTCCGAGTCCTGCATTTGGATCCTCATCTCTGCCTGCCCGCACACAGAGCCTTGACATTTTTAAATAATTGTACTTTTTGTCTTTCCTTAGCGATGGCTGATGTCTTCAGAGGCCTAAACCTCCTTGAAACCCTTAAGGAATCTATTGAGAGCAATAGGTTATCAGATGTTAAGGATGCAGTGGAAGACCTCCTTATCAGCAGGATCAATTTGGGTGTGGTGGGGGACCGTGGGGAAGAAAAAGCCTCCTTCATGAACTCCCTCCATGGTCTTGGGGCTGGCGATGATGGAGCAGCTCCTTCTCCAGCCTCTGTTCCTCCAGATGGTTTAGCAGGCTACCCTGACCCCAAACACCCTGACTTTCGCCTGTGGGACCTGCCACCTGTTCCAGACATATCTCCATTTGAACCAGAGGGATACATGGATAGATACAAGTTCCTCCGCTACAATGCAGTCTTTATGACATCCACACAGACAGTCCAACCCAACAGTGTAGATGTTTTCTTGGAGGCCCTTTCCCTGCAGCGACAAACTGTGTATTTCATTCTCTTAGCTTCAGTTAAAGATTCAGAAAAGATCCTGGAAGAAAAAAAGAAAGCCAGTCTGGAAGTGCTGAAATCAAATGGTATGGCACAGCCTAAAGTCTACCTGGTTGCACCAGCCACCCTGGAGAGGTTTGACTTCCCTACTCTGTTAGCAGATATGAGTAATGATCTTCCAGAGATCAAGGCACACGCCCTTGTCTTAGCTCTACCAACACTCACCTCAGCTCTGGTCACTCAAAAAAAGGAAGCATTTAAAGCACTAGTATGGGCAGCTGCCTCACTGTCAGGTGGGGTATCCGCAATTCCTGTTCCCCTTGTTGCATCTATGGTGGATTCAAGTATAGGAGTGCGAATCTTGACCAAAGCACGGTTATCTCTTTGCCTGGATAATGAGTCCGTGGAGCGATTAGCCCGACAGAGAGGCATGGAACCTACAAAACTCAAAGAGTTACGAAACTGTGTGTTGTCAGTAGAGGTTAGCAAGGGTGAAGTGAAAAGGAGGTTGGCGGCAGCAGAGAAGGACTTGGCCACTGTTTCGTCGAAGCTGCTGGAGATGGCGATGCCTAGAAATGCCCGTTCGGTCAGCCGCTCCTTTGCTGCTATGCTGCAGGCTTTAAACAGTGCTATTGATGAGATGGCAGCTGATGCTCAAAACATACTAGCGGCTGCTCATGCAAAGGGGAAATGAAGTCAATTTTTTTTTCTTCATGTAATGTTCAAAAGTGTATATTTTTCATTTATAATACAAAAGTACACTGTTAACACCATGTGAGCATAAATTCTGCAAATAAATGCCAAGCACTTTAAGATTCTCTGTGCTTGTCAATACAGTGGTGTACACGTGAGAAGTTATTTATTTGTAAAAAATGTTTGGAATCATGTATGATTTTTGTTCCACTTCTCACGTGTACACCACTTTGTATTGGTCTTTCACGTGGAATTTCAATAAAATTGATTCATGTTTGTGGCTGTAATGTGACAAAATGTGAAAAAGTTCAAGGGGGCCGAATACTTTTGCAAGCCACTGTAAATACTCACAAAACAGAAGCTTTCACTTTTAATAACCATGCTTTAAATAGATGAAGTGGGAGGAACTGAATGTGTACTGTAACAAGCTTGTTGAAAACTTCATCTTCACATTCTCCTCTAGCTTGACTGGGCATGCAAATATATTCAAGGTTTTAAGTCAACTGTGAAAACTTCCTTTCTGCTACTTTAGGAGGGGGTCATGCATTCTACATACCCTAACTGGATCCTCTAAGGTAAGAATAAGCTTTGGTCTGAAAACCTCTTCCTTGTTCCTTTTACTGCCTATTTCAAGTTGTCAGTAAGTATGTAATCTCTGTCTGTACTGATTCATCACCGCTGCAATGGTTATTGTCTTCTTTTTTTTTTATAGAAAACCTGAAGTTTTGAGTTGAATTATTTCTGATCTGGATTCCAGTTTTCCTTTGAAACATTACCCTTATATCCACAGAACAATGTATTCTTTCATTCTTCTTTCTTCTTATGTGTGTGTAATGAATTGTTAAATGCATAAGTGACGCAAAAGTACTCTATCAATAAACCAACAGCACTATAGTGATGCGTTAAAAACAATTTTTTTCTCCAAAGAACAAAATTTAAATTGCACTGCTGTAGATGTGTGATAAAAATGACCCAAGTGTAACCATTTAATTAACTATAAGGTTTCAAGAAGCAACAGCTTTCTGAAAGCTGTAGCAAACAGGAAGAAGGAAAATCCTGACAGTCACGTATTTGCACTGAAAACAAAAAGCTACCTTGTTATAAGTTGTAAAGCTTACAGTATGACTCAGTTCCATAAAAAAATATTCTTTGTTTTTTGTTGCAGAAATCAAGCTTTAGTTCTATGTGATAATGACAGGTCACACCCTTTGGTGGTTGATTTTGCTGTTTCTAATACAAAGTAGGTGTTTCATTACTCCATAATTAGTGCATTGTTTCCTTTTAACATCTGATTAGGGTCACATTTATTAACGAACTTTCTCACTGGTTTTTGTCATCGCTATAGGGTTTTCTTGTGAAATTCATCCTAAAAATCCCTTCAAATTACAAGACTCTAACTTGACAGCTACAGAGGGGTCCTGCATTGAAATCAAATGTCAAACCATAAAATCTGTCAGTGATGGTCCGGCGTCCTGGTTTTGGATGAAGGATGCAGTTTGGATAAATGGCAGTTTTAGTGCCACTACTATTTTCAGTTCTTCTGAGTCAAAACATCCTGTCAATGCACACTTTGCAAAAAGGGTGAAATATGTCGGCTCTCCACCTAGAAGTTGGAAAAATCCTCCTTCCTCACTGTGTAGTATATTAATTCGCGACCTGAATAAAACTGACACTGGAAACTATTCTTTTAGATATGTAGGAACATCTTCAAGTGATATTTGGACTACACAACCATTTACGAACCTCACAGTCACAGGTAAGAGCAAAGATCAGAGTGCTGAAAGATATACTGTTTTCATGTTTTATATTTTAGAGTACAAAACACTGAACTGAGCTGCTGTGGTTACAGAAAAAATCTGATTGGTTAAAATAATTTGATAGATAAAAAAAAAAAAACAATGCCTTTTTTAAACTGAAGAAATTGCAACATAGAATTCATACATAAAATTTGGTCAGAAAAAAGTCATTTCACATATTTTATTTCATTAAGATGATAATAATGAACTATTTCTTGTGTGAGAACTCCATTTTCGGCACCTTATTTGCATTCCCCTTGGAAATATAAGTAAAGTGATCCCTTAGGTTTCATTTAATGGAACATAGTACAGATAAACAATACAGCTATATGCATACTAGCCATATTTAGCTAACACCTGATATTCCAATCCTCATGAGTTTTAACTAAGCTAGTAACATCAATGTATGATCCTGCAACAGTTTTTTAAATCTTCAGGGAGCAGCCTTATATTATTTGTTCCTAAAACAAACATATTTGTAGGGCTTGTATGCTATACTTTTAGATTTTATCACATTCCTGTTGTCTCTACCTTTACATTTGCAGAAAATCCATGTCTGCTCACTTTTGAGGAACCAAAAAACGTGACTGAAAATGGCAATGTAACACTTACATGCTCCACATTAAGCTCCTGTACTTCAGGCCTAAAAATTGAAGGTCCTTCGGCATCACTTTCCCAAAGCAAACCAGAGAACCCTAAAAAGACCACACTGAGTTTTAAAGTCACTTGGGAGGATGATGGGAGGATGTTTTCATGCCAAACAGAGAACAATACAGATCCATGTTTGATTCGGAATATCAGCCTCACTGTAGGATGTAAGTTCATAACTGAAAGTTTATTAATGTAATTTCTACTGAAGTGTGGACCTAATTACTACTTTTGTAAAAGATATGAATGATGTTAAAGAGTCTGAGGACTAAGGGAGTAAAATTATTACATTACTTTATTACAAAAATTAGATTATTAAATAATAAAAATTTGAACATTTTGTTAGCTGCCATTATTTCTCTGATAAAAATGAATCTGTGAAACATCTGTTACTACTGTGTCAGAGTCAGATTAGAAGAAAGTGATAAAAAAAATTGATTTAAACAGATCTGCCACCAGAAAATGATCTTGTTCTGCTGCAAGATGAAAAATAGAAAAGTAGTGTGTTTCTATTTTTTCTAACTCATTTCAGAAAACCTGAATTGGTACAGTGTGACACCTGCGTTGTAATAAATGTGATTAGCTATTTTCACCTTGCTGCATTTGTAAATATATGGATGTATCTGAAATCCAATACTTGTTCTATTCTGTCTATTTCATTTGAGTAAACAATCAACACACGGTGTACCTGTATGCACACTATTTGCTAATCTGTATTGATTTGCCTTTTGAACAGATGCTCCCAAAGACATGTCTGCAAATATAAGCTCTAAAGTTGTAAAGGAAGGAGAGTCTGTCAGTTTCACTTGCTCTGCTAAAGGACAACCTGAGCCCACTTTTACATGGACTAAAGATGGTCGAGATCTTGACTCAAAGGCCAATTGGATGATTTCATCAATTACTGCATCACAGAATGGATCATATATCTGTAAAGCTGTAAACAAATATGGGAGTAAAGAATTAGTGGTGACTGTCGGGGTTATTTGTGAGTATTGTTTCACATTAATTATATTGATCTATTCTTACAAATTTTTAGCAAATGTCTGAATGCCTTTTAATGGGTTTGTATCTCAGTGGTTTAAACTTATGTTGGTGCAGTTTAAGATATTGTCGTTGTATTTGGCATAAGCCTTTATTTTTTATGAGAATCCTGTATTTTAGCATTTTTTTAGTTCTGATTCATCAGCCCAGTATTTTCAGCGCTGATTATTACAATGAATCAACTTTACCAAATACTGACATCTTCTGTTATAGATGCCCCTGATGTTGACATAGAGATTTCACAGAAGTCTGAAAGAAGTCCAAAAACGATTATACAAGGAGATAAAGTCATTTTTACATGTTCTGTAAAGAGAAGCAACCCACCACCAGACTCTTTTACTTGGCAGAAAGACAAAACACATATTGATTCAAAACAGAGAATTGTTGTTGAAAACATACAGCCAGAAGACAGAGGTAAATACACATGTAGTGCCGAGAACACTGCGGGCTCTGGATCAAAAACTCTTCAACTTACGGTTCAATGTAAGTTTTAAACCTCTGTGTTCCATATGTCTATGAACATAACAGAGAAAATAAAAATAAATTAGTGTTGATGCTGTATTGACTGTTTCAGTATCAAAAGTATTCTGAAAGTTATTTACTGTTTTCCAGACAAACCAAGGAAAACTAACATTTCTATCCATCAAACAAGTGTGAAAATTAATACAACCGCAAAATTCACTTGTTTAACTGATGCATATCCAGCCCCTTCAAGCTATTCCTGGTTCCATTATAAGCAGACTGACATCCCCCAGAAGAAGATGCTCATGGTTTTCATAGAAACTCTTCACTTAGAAAAAGTAAAAAGAGCAAATGAAGGATGTTACATATGCAACGCGAGCAACAGCATTGACACAGGGGACACTAGTGAGCCAGTGTGCATAGAAGTATTGTGTAAGTACTCTGCTGACATATTAAAGTTTCTCTGCACTTTGTTTTAGAACTGATTCCCTTTATCAATCAGTACCATCACAGAGAAAAAAATGCATTCATGCTTTTTCAGATTAATGTGATTATTACTGTTGTAGCATAGCGTTAGATGAAGCTGCACTTGCCTAATGATAATTAATTAGTATGTTAACTGTCAAGCAAACTAGTCTGTGTCAAATTAGATATTTTAACCCAAGTAAAAGCTCAAATTTGACTTAAACTGCAACTTTTATACAAAGAAAATAAAAACATGCTGCGTCATTTAGTGAATGCTGGTTCAGCATAGAGCTGACATTCTGTTTAAGGACTGATCTTGTAATATCATTCAGCATGTTAAAAATGATGCTCACAGGTGCTTCCTCTCCACAGTTCCTCCCAATCATACCAATCTGTACATGACTGAGTTGGTCACTGAAGGCGACCCTGTCGAAGTCAACTGCACTGCTGAAAGTTTCCCACTGCCAACTTTCACTCTGGCAAGATATTCTAAATCAAATTCTCAGACTCCAGAATGGAGTTTAACTTTAGACAACTCCTACAAATTTAAGGCAAATTCAACAGACGCAGGCGTTTACACCTGCAAGGCCTCAAACAGCGAAGGAAACCAGTGGAGCTCAAAAAAGCAACTGGTGGTGAATTGTAAGCAATTGAGTGATGCATGTCTTTGTCATATATATGTTACATCCAACACAATTATATTCTGATAATATTCAATCATCTAATAACTAGACAATATCTTAAACTAAAATGTGGTTTTAGTACAATTTCTCAGGCAGTAAAGTTTAGCTGTTCCATACTTTCAAGCTCCTATTTTTTGTTTTTTTACAAAAGACACATCATCAGCTCAGGAAACGAGGTTCAAGAAACATGAGGCATTGTTGCAATATATTAACTACTGTTGTTTTTCTTGATTAACAGATTAGATTATTTTACTGCTGAATTTCAGCTATAATAGAATTTGAGTTGTAAATAATTTAAATATTAAGGTTATGATTTTACAGAAAGATCTTGTGATTAAAAACAAACAAATAAAAATATCATCTCATTTCTTTGTTTATAATTTGCGTTAAATACAGATAGCCCCAGAGAGGTGAAAATAACAGGTCATCCTGATCTTATTGTAAAAGAGAATGAGTCATTAACACTGGATTGCAGTGCCAACTCGTACCCATCAGTAAGCTCCTTCACCTGGATGAAGATGATCGATGGGACGATGGAAACCACTATAAGCACTGGGACACCGTTCATTGTGGATTCTGCCAGTGTCTCTGACAGCGGGAAGTACCGCTGTACGGCCACAAATAAAATTGGAACGGGGAAATCAGTGCAAGTTGAAGTTAAAGTTAAGCGTGAGTACACTTGAATATTTCAGTCATTGTTTCTCACCAACAACAGAGTATCCACACGTCTAATACTTTGCTTTGTAATTATTTACTCATTTCATCTAAACTTCAAATATGACATGGACTCTAACAAGTGGTTGATTTTACTGGTTTTAGTTTTTCATTCTGGGATAAGTAAAATGCTTTAGAAAGGTCATTCAGGTTGTGCCGCATGTGCACTTTGGACCAGCAACTAAGGGATATGAGAAAGGAACATTTCTAACTCTACATGAAACAGCTTTGAATAGAGCAACTGTACATTGTCATTTTAAAACTTTCCATATTTAGCTATTCTGTCTTTTTTTGAAGTCATTATTTTGCGTTTCCTTTTCTTCTCTGTTCCTCTGTTTAGATGGTCCAAAATTCACAAAGATTGAAAAAGAAAAGGATGAGCAGCATGATGAACTGACAGGAGTGAAACTGAGGTGCATCAGTCAGTGCTATCCTGAAGTCACGCAATATTCATGGTACCAGAGGATAAACAAAAAAGAGAGCAAAAATGTAGCAAACGGTACGGATATTTTTGTGAGATCAGACCAGCCTGGGGAGTACTACTGCGTCGCAAAAAACGAAATTGGTGAAAAATCATCTGAGCCAATCAAGCTATTTGACGGTGAGTGAATTCCAAAGGCATTGACCTTTATCTCTACTGTGCATTGTTTTTATATAATAATACATTTAAATTATATTTTCCTTTTTTAAATACGTACATAAAACTTTGTGGCAGTGTAGAGTGGGGTCATGTTAACAAGCCATCAACATTTGTTTTAACAATATTACATTATTTAATAAGCTCAACTTATTCATGTCCAGGTATTTACAACTCAGTGCCTATTATCCATCACCTACTCCTGCATAATGTCTGTGTACTCAAAGTAAACATGTGTCAGGTTACCCTTATTTGAAAAGTACATTTAAACAGAACAAAGAAAAAAAAAATCATACACACAATGTGTGTATGCCCTTAAAAGTAACACTGCCCATTGAACTGTCTTGGTGGAGGTTTGTGCTCTTTGGGTGCTTTTTGTTTTTCTGTGCTACCTGTTCACAAATCTCTCTATATACTGATGTTCTCTCTCTTCTAACCACAGACACAGTTATGAAGATTGTGGCGGTCTTCTCGCTTTGTCTTATTTTTCTAATTGTATGCATACTCATCTTTTTGTACAGGTAATATACAAAGTAAATAACAAATAGTTTCCATTAGAGAAACGTGTTCGGGTGATTGGCCTGTATGACTGCTCTTCTGCCCCTTTGTTTACAGATGCAGAAGGAACAATTTAATTCAACAAAGAACTACAAATGTGTGGTCCTGGAGTAGTTTTCTGGTATTAACTCATATGTTAAATCTTTTGAATTGTTAGTGAAATGAAACAAAAATGATGCATTTCCATCTGTAAACTGAATCAGGGTTCCTGGAATGGAGTCAGCAGGAGCAGTGGGAATCAGAGTGGTTTGGCAGAGCCGTTCAGGAGCAGAGATGACCTCTTGCTAAACCATCCATGTCAACCAAATGCCCAACGACCCCAGCGTCATCCAGACAGCACGTAAGTCTGCAGCAGCTCGCACTGTCCAGCTCAGAACAAGGGACTCATTGTTGGCAGGGGAGCTGGGTGCTGCTGCTCACTCTTTCGTCAAAGCACCCATTTAACATCATTCAGTTATGAATGGCACACCCAGAGTCTGCTCAGCTTTTGAATGGTTCTGATTCTGAATGTGCATTTTTTATTTTTAACATCATTATTTTTCCACAGGACTGCATCCAACGTGAACACTGTTTACTCTGCTGTGAATCTGCCCAAAAGCAAACAGGTGATCCAATCATATCAGTGCAAGCTCAACAAAGACAAATCCATTTAAAATGTTTCAGTACTTTAGGGGCTCTGTAGAAAATAATAAAAGTCAAGAGTAGTTTGTAAAGTTTTATCTCCACTAATCCAGCCTTGTGCTTATGCTGTCCCTTACTGTTAATATATATCTGTCAGTATAGTTATTAATTATCCTTCATGTAAGGCATGAATGAACTGATTCAGTTGCTACTCTACATTCATTGACAAGTTCTCTCTGCATTTGCTCAGGCTGCCTCTGCACAAAACCCAATCAAAGGACATGGTGGAAACATGGGAAATGATTCTCTCAACTACGCTTCTGTGTTCTTTGAGAATAGAAAAAAGTGAGAATTCAGTTCTGTATATAAAAGGAGCCTAAATGATATGTTATTACATGACTTCTTTTATGACTATATGTTTTCCCCAGGGATTCAGAGGAGGATGCTGAGTACTCTGTGGTGTCAAAGCCTAAGAAGTCAAAAGTGGTAAGAAAGCTCAAAATGCCTTTTTCCCCCTGTATCTCATTCAGTTTATTAGCTTATTTCATTGTATTTGTATATCATATACTCATTGTATATGATATACAAATACAAATAAAAATCATTGTAGCAAGGAAAATTAAGTTAAGGCAAAGTAAAGAATGAAAATGATCTTCAACAAGGGTTATTTTTGTACATCAAATCCAGACACTGTCAGAAATTATGACACCGTTTTGTCACTTTTTGTCATCTAGACAGAACAAGAAGTGCAGGAGGACTATGAGAACATCGGCGAAGAGCTTCCACCCAAACCTCCATATACATATAACTTTGACTCAGAGACAGATACCAGTGAAGATGAGGTGGAGGTCAACTATGCTCATGTGAACATTAAGCCAAAGTCTGGCCACCAGCGAGACTCCAGCAGCAGCAGCAGCAGCGAAGATGAAACGCAGTACTCTCAGGTCAAAATTTGACTAAAAATGCTTTGATCCTATTCAGACATCTCTGCCAGTTTGTGCCATGGACGTTCTGAAATATATTTGCCAGGCTAACTATACTGAACAAGGCTTGTATTACCTCATTGTTTCTTTTTTCCTTCCTGGGATATAATTTTAGCTTCCCTTTATGTATAGTAATAAGTCCCCACAAGTACACAAACCTATCTTTTTATCATAGATGTAAGACTGTTGGGGAAGTGTATATGGATAAGTGATAAAATGAAATGACTGCTGTTGTAAAATTGTGCTCCCATCCTCCTGCTGAGTTTTTTAATGTATATATATCTGTCTTGAAATTAAAGTACTTTACTGTATGCATAGTTCCATTTCATAACCTGCTTTGACACAAGCTGTTGTTTGATGGCAAACTTGGCTGCAGGGCCAGTTACTCTTTTAATCACATAATAATTATGCATTACAAAGTTGTCAATAAAAACAAGTGCCTAACAAGTTTTAGGTTGTACCTGCTTCTTACACACTCCACAAAGCTTTTTTTAGAATTAGACAAAGGTTAGTCATATGCATATAGTTAAAGATTCAACCTCAGCATACAGATATGTCTTTTTTTTCTGTCATGCTATTTTTACTAGTAAGACAGGAGAAGAATTTACAGACGAGGATCAAAACCAGGGCCGGAGGGAATGTCCAAACTCCTGGGCTTCTGCTGTCAATTCCTCTAAAGCTAAGTGACCACTTTCTCATCAACCCTTCATGTAAGTCCCTTAGCATCTTTCTTTCTTCCAAAATGAGCATCTGCAAGTGTTTCTTCCTACTTTGCATCTCCTCCATTGCTTGGTGCTTCTCGATGGATCTCAGAATCCACACCAGTCTTAGAGACCAGGCCTTTGATCTCACCTTCCCCGAGCTTGCCCTCTGACCTGGCCTGAAGTTGAGCAAAGTCCACATCAGCATAATGGAGAGAGTCATCCTTGTATTCTGCTGCTTCTGCCTCAAGAATGGCTTTATTGACATAAATCACATCTGCCTTTGAAGAGTTAGTCTACAGAGAAACCACAACAGTGTGTTTCAGTAACACAGAAAAGATGTGTTTTTTTCTATTTCAATAATGAGGTTCACTTTAACTGTGTTTTTTTAAGAGCATATGTTTTGGCATACTATATTCACATTTACTATGCAAGAAAACGTTCATTTTATCATTCAAACAGGACACACCATTAGCTCAGAGAGTCAGAATATGTTTTGGAATCTAAAGAGCTTGGAAAGAAAGACGTCTGGAAGTTTCTTGAAGACGTTTCTTCTCTCAGCCGAGAAGCTTCTTCCTCTTTCCAAGCTCTTTAGACTTGGTCTTTAGACTACGATGACCTGGATGACTGAGAACCTTCACAGACAATATGTTTTGGTGTTTAAATCACACTAACACATTGGCAAGTACACAGGAAGAGCTGGAGGCAAACTCATTCTACCACAGGTGGGATTTTTTTCTTCATCTAACTCATATATATGCATCAACATAAACTCACCTCATTGGTGACTAAACAGTCTGAAATATCCACAAGTCCCTTGTCAAGTGAAACATTGCCCTTCCTTTTCCTGCAACCATCACAGAAAGGTGAAAGGTTTAATTCACATTAAAAATTTTACATTGAAATATGCTTTAGGAAAAATACTTTCTCCTTGAAAATTCCTTGCCACAAGGTTAAAAACTCTAAAAGTCGTTATCCCCCTGATAATGTTTTGATTTTGTCACAATTCGTGTATTACACGTGTGTGTTTTCAGCTTCAAGGTGGGCAGATAAAGTTTCATCAGAAGGCTGCCTTGTTAGTAATGATTTGTGGCAGCTGTGGTTGCTCTATAATTAGTCAGCTTACAAAAGGAACCTTGAAATATGTCTGTTATATGCATTTTTGATTATACATGATAATCGTAACCTACTTTGAAAATATCTGGTACCAGTGTTCTGCGTTCCTCACCTGTAAAGGCATATCAGTAGCGGTATGAAAACCAGCAACATCCCCAGTGCTCCCACTCCAGAACCAATCAGCAAAGAAAGAGTATGGAGGACTTAAAAAAAACAAAACAGTCATATCAATCACTAAAAGATGCAAATGACACAACAGAAAAGCCAGATATAAAATGAAGCTTCCTAGAGATTTCTTCACCTAGCTGAGTTTCACTGGAGGATATATTGAAAGCTATACTATCAGACCCCAGGGAGTTGCTGCTCAGACAGACCAGAGAGGGCATGTCTTGGCCCAGGTAGTACAGAGTGATGATGCTCCTCACGCTCGTGCTCCCCAGATTTACTTCCCGAATTGGGATATCAGCAGAGTGATTGACAAGCTCGCCAGCCAGCTGCCAAACCAGGGAGGGAAGCGGGTTCCCCTGAGTGTTACAGGTACATCGGATCTGGGACAAAATCTTCACACAGCGGGAAGAAAATAGGATCTCTGGAGCAACTGAGACAAAGAAGGTAATGGGTTAACTAGGCTTATGGGTGCTTTTTCTTGGGGAAACATAAAGGCTTCAAAGGAATGAAAGCAAGAATAAGAGTCTTACATGTGACATCAATGCTGACAGGCTCTGAGCATTCAGCTCCATGGACATTAAGAGCTTCACAATGATATTGATCATCTGAGAGTTTGGTCACATTGAAGGTGAAGTGTTGCTCAAAGCCCACCGCTTCCTTTTTCCTTCCTGCCACCTGGAACCAGGTGAAGTTCACCGCTGCTGGATTGGCGATGCTTGTGCAAGTCAGAGTCACAGAGCTGCCATCCAGCACAGGACCAGAAGGGTCAACAGACACTGAAGTATTTTTAGGAGGATCTGAAAGGAAAATAATGTTCCTTGTTAGTATTGCATCCAAAGACTTTTTTTTACTTGTTTGGGAATGCATATTCAGCCTTTCAGAAAATATATAAATTAGGATGTTCTGGTGCAAGTTTTAGGGCAGAAAGTTATTAATTGATATGCATAATACTTTTTTCTTTTTCATTGTGATTCATATTATTCCTTTTTGATAGAATTAAATGTGTTTTGCTTTGGGGGGGCTTTAATCATACTTTTCTGTACTCTTACAGCTTGATGAGGACACAAATTAAACAAAACAGCTACACATACATTCAGACACTGGCACACATGTGGACACAGTGGAGCTCAGTCATGATGGACTCAGAAGGTTTTGAGGTTGTCACGCAATATGACAATGTGTTACTGTCCATAGCTCAGACACTAGTGTTGCCCTGTTAACAAGTCTTGGCCCCAGATCATGTTGGGTTGAGCACAGCTGGATATACAGTAGAGCCATGTTCAGGACGTGAGCACACTGGAGAAATACAGTTCTGTTGTTTGTTTTCGGTGTAAATCAATGTCTTTACTGTGTTAAATTAACTCACACTGAATGTCCAGCTGAATTGCTGCTGACGTTTCCTCTCCCAGATCATTTTTGGCTGTACAGTGGTAATCACCGCTGTGGCTGGTGTCGGCACCGTCTATGACCAAGACTGGTCCGGGCTCCTTATCCATCTCATTATCTCTGTACCAGGTGTAGTTGGTCACTGGTGGGTTAGAGCGGCTCTTACAGATCAGAGAAACAGAGCTGCCCTCCAGAACTGGACCAGTGGGATCGACGATTACTGTTGTTTCCCTCGGGGAAACTGGAAAAATAAACAAGCATGGGTTCAGTCTATGCTGTGATCCAACATTTATAATCTGTCTTTTTGTTTCAGGCTCACTTACACTGTACGTCAATCTGAGTGATAGAAGAATTCTGGCTTCCATAACTGTTACTGACTCCACAAAAAAACTGACTGTCAACTTCTGACACTGTGGCTGAAAACCTCTTCTTTGATCCCACCACTGACACCTGATCTCCATTCACTTTGTACCAGCTGTAGCTGTCCACGGCTGGATTTGCATTAGTGTTGCAGGTCACGGTCACTGAGCTGCCTTCTTTTACAGGACCAGAGTAACTAACGGATGTGTTATTTGGAGGATCTGTAAGAGAAATATGAAATTGTTAATACACAATCTATCTGCACAGACAGATTTTTTGGGCCACTCATAACCAGTGTCAAGCCTACAACTGGAATGATAAACATTTGTCTTTTCACATCAGCAAAACTGGATTTGTGTTTCTGGAGACCTGCCAAATGTTTACAATGTAACCAAGGGTCTATCCCAGCTGTAGCGCTTGATTGCAACTTGACTGAATGGCAAAACTGAAGCTCATTGAAACAGAGTGACTTTTGAAACTATACAAAAAAAAACCTAAACCATCTGATTAGATGTTCTTTTATAGGTTTTTTATTATCCTGGAGAAGACCAAATCAGATAATATCAGACCATAAATAAAATCATGTTATGGTATGAATGCAAACAATAAAAGAAAAGGTGATAAAATATACTCACAAAGAACACTTAGCGTCAGAATTTTTTCATACAGAAGGTCACTTTTCCCAGCTTGTCGGTTATAGACGGCAGTGCAAGAAACTTTTTGTTCATTGTGAAGGTGAGAAGCAGTGAAGTTCATCACAGAGGTCGCAGGATTAGCTTCCACTTCCTCCTCTGTGTCACCTAAAGCGGGCGACCATGTCAGAAGTGGAGGAAGAATGGGACAGTGAGAAACAGCGGAGCAGGTCAATGTCACTGCAGTTCCTTCTTCTACCTCCAGGTTCAATGGAGTTATGGTAGGTTTAGGCAGTGAATCTGAAAAGTAGAACAATACAAAAATGACATAATGACCTAAAATGTAGTAAAGATGTGGCTTTATGTGTAGAATAGCAAGAGGAGGGGACAAACTTTGAGTGGATATGAGGACACTTGAAGGAAAGTTAAACTTCAAATCATTGTCACACTGCAGTCTGAAGTAATAGTTGTCATAATGGCGTGGTGGCATGTTGTTGAAGATGGTGGTGCAGTCTTTGTCACGCAGGATTCCAGTCAGGTTTCCTTGCTGGATATTTAAGCTTCCACTTGCACCAGTGAGGCTGGAATCAAACACCGGAGTTCTACTCCAGCCTTTCTTCCAGATAGCTTTACATGAATCATCCAGGAATTCCTCCCATTCTGGGGGCAAGGTGAATCTGCAGCGGATCAACACGCAGGATCCACTCAGTGCTTCTACAGTCTGAGGCAAGAAGACTGCCCAGTTTTGGCATAAGCTACCTGAGTTGAAGCAGCAGAAACATGACATTAGGTATGGTAAACATTCTAATTACTGCCAATGTAAAGGTTCTGCATTTGCATCTACATATGTGGAAAGACAGATAAGTCCCTAGCAACATGACTGAAATTAAAATAACATACCTTGAAGTAGACTGCATATAAAGAAAACCTTTATTGCAACCGTCATATTCGTCTGATGATCCGAGTGAGGTACTGGAAACAGGACACTTTTATTGCTTGCTATAAATGTTATTGTATGGCTAACATTCAAACATAGTCTTTAGGACAAGCTGAGAGTCACACTATTTCCATTTTACAAAATGTTGATGTTTTGCTGAAAATAACTGAAATATTGTTTTAAGCCTGTGAGACTTTGTTTGCTTCATTGTTTATGTAATTATTCCCCTTTTTGAAGGTAATAATTAACTAAAATGGTAAATGGTAAATGATGAAAAAGAGGAAGCAATATAAAAATCATCCATGATCTTATTCTTTATCCTCAACAGTATTTCATATAATATTTAGTACTTTTATTAAGGTAACAGTCTTACCTTAAAAGCCAACAGAAGTGTTCAGCATACAGTGTCTTTTCTGGAAAGAAAAAAAAAAGTTTTAAAAAAAATAATTTGAGGTCACAAATCCTGAGATCATTTTAAAGTATACAATCATAAAAATAATATTAATAAAGTTAAAATGAAGGGTTTACAAGCATTAAAGCATCAGTAGTAGTAATCCAACAAGTGAGTCATGTCAGACTGGTAGTGTGTCTGGATGTCGCACACAGCTCTTGTCAGATGTGTCCGGGGAGTGGCGTGTAGCAGAACAACAAGGTTTTGATACTCTCTCTGTATTTCAGCTGTTTTAACCAAGTGCAGAATTGTGCATAATAATGCATTATTTGTATAATGCATTTGATCCCACTGAGAGCTTGAAATGGGAAAGAAAGGTGAATTATGAGCTGATGTTAATATTCTATGACACAATAAAGACAGAATAAAGACAGTTCTGGTACCTTGTACCAGCAACGTGTACCTAATAAAGTGCCTGGTGAGTGTACACAGTGATGTACTTGGAAATAGCTCGACACTAAACTGATTTTCAATGTTATGTTTTTCAGGAGCAAGGGTGATATACAGAACTGCAGTAACTACAAAAGTCAGCAGAAGCAAGACGTGTGTGGGCAAGGGAGACACGTGGAAAGCTGAACATGTTACGTACGAGGTAATGACGGTGAATGAGTTTTAAGTATCTGGGGTCAACCATCCAAAGTAACTGACAATGCACAGGAGAGGTGAAGAAGAGAGGGTGAAGGTAAGGTGGGGTGGAGTTGGTTGAGTTCAGTGTCAGGTGACAAGGCAAAGGGAAGGTTTACAAGATGATAGCGAGACCCGCTGTGTGGTTTGGAGATGGTGACACTGATGAAAAGACAGCAGGCTTTGCTGGAGGTGGCAGAATTGAAAATGCCAAGATTTTCACTGGGAGTGACCAGAATGGACACAACTAAAAATCAGTGACAACTCAGGTTGAGCAGTTTGGGGACAAAGTTAGAGATAGCATAGACCAGGGCTGCCCAATCCCAGTCCTCGAGAGCTACTATCCTGCAGCTTTTAGATGCATCCCTACTCCAACACAGCTGAATCAAATGGTTTGATTACCTCTTCAGCATGCCATCATGTTTGGCAAAGGCCTGATAACAAGCCATTCATTTGATTTGGGTGTGTGGGAACAAGGATGCACCAAAAGCTGCAGGACGGTAGCTCTCGAGGACCGGGATTGGGCACCCCTGGCATAGACATTTCAATCTTGCAGAGAAGCAACAGTTGATAACAGACAAAGGATGTTGTTGATGTAGTGAAGGAGGACATGCAGAGGGTTGGAGTAACACGGGAGGATGCCAGGGACAGGGTGACATGGAGCCAGATGATCTGCTGTGGCAGCCATTAAAGGGAGCAGCCGAAAGAAGATGATGACAAGAAGATGACAAACTGGATCATATCTGTAACTTCCACATTCATTCGTCAGAATTATTTATTATTGCAACCATCTTACAATAAAAAGTTTATTATGAATAAATGCAGATAAAACTTTTTTTATGAATAAAATTTTAATAGTGCATAACAGTGTATGTCTTCATTTATATGAAAATCAAACCCATAAAAATTTCTGAATAATAAATAATTTAAAAAATGTCATTTACAATGCATCTTCAATAAAAACTGAGAGAAATTTGGACATTTTAATGGGAACATCTGACAATATAAAGCAATCCAAAACATATTACAACACAAAACGGTCACAGTGTTTAACCTCGACGTGCCTCTGACAGTCTAATTTAAGTGCACTTATTTTTGGACTGTTACAGTGGAATGCATAGTATTGCACAGGAGTTGTTATTATGTTCACCACCTGCTGTAGTGTATTATTGCGTAGTGTACATCATTCTTGTAATGCTGGATTGTGACCAGGAGAGGGAGGTAAAACTCAGCTTAACACCTCCCAGTAACAGACACCCATTGTGCAAGCTGCTGAGTGAAGCTGCTTGTGGATTGCAGCTGGTGAACCTCTGTCGCCATCAATCACTCTGTCAGTAACAGTTTCCACAACTCAGTTTAACCACATCTGTATCTCATGCACTTTATTCACATATTCATGAGTCCAGGTATAGAATGAGCTCCTGAGGTGGATCTTCAACAAAATCAGACCTTAGACAGCAGAGAGGGAAACACAGCCCTCTTGCGCTGCCTGCCTAGAAGCAAGGATTGTAAATTCAAAAGTTAATAACGACTATGCTCGTCTGTTGCTGTGACAATAACATCCATCCAAATCCGCATGGACACTGCACTGGAAGCCACCAGAAAGAACAGACGGTCATATGTCTTCACACAGAACGTCAGACTGGGCCGTGGTGACTAAAAAGAAGGCACAGACAATGAAACCGTCATCAGCTGATGAAGAAGCAGCTTTTTTTTGCTTAGTGGTAATGTTTTTTTTGTTTTGTTTGTTAAGATATACCAGTCATTTTGGACACACCTTCTAGTTTAATCGTTCTTCTTTATTTTCATGACTATTTGCATTGTAGATTCTCACTGAAGGCATCAAAACTATGAATGAACACGTGGAATTATGTAGCAAGCAAAAAAAGAATTATATATTCTCCAAAACAGCCCCCCTTTGCTTTGATTGCTGCTTTGCACATGTTTGGCATTCTCTCGATGAGCTTCATAAGTCATCTGAAATGATTTTCCAACAGTCTTGAAGGAGTTCCCAGACATGCTGAGCACTTGTTGGTCATTTTGCTTTCACTCTGTGGTACATCTCATTCTGAACCATCTCGATTGGCTTTATATCAGGTGACTGTGGAGACCAGGCCATGTGGCGCAGCACTCCATCACTCTCCTTCTTTGTCAAATAGTCTTTACACAGCCCAAAGGTGTTTTTGGGGTCATTGTTCTGATGAAAAATAAATGATGGTCCAACTAAACGCAGACTGGATGTGATGGCATGTCACTGCAGGACGCTGTGGTTGCCATGCCGTTTCAGTGTGCCTTCAATTTTGAATAAATTCCCAACAGTGCCACCAGCAAAACATACCCACACCATCACACCACCTCCTCCAAGCTTCATGGTGGGAACCATGCATGTAGAGAACATCCGTTCAGCTTTTCTGCGTTGCACAAAGACACAGCGGGTGGAACCAAAGATCTCAAATTTGGACTCATCAGACCAAAGCACAGATTTTCACTGGTCTAATGTCCATTCCTTGTGTTTCTTGGTCCAAAAAAATATCTTGTGCTCATTGCTTTTCATTAACTTGCGATTTCTGAGGCTGGTGACTCAGATGAATTTATCCTCAGCAGCAGAGGTGACTCTTAGTCTTCCTATCTTCCTGTTGTTTCCCTTTACTTAGCTGATTGACAACTATTAGAATCATGGCAAGAACCAAATAGGGCTGTCAGCTGTGTACCAACCTAATTTCTGCACAACACAAGCCTATTAAGAAGGCAAGAAATTCCACAAATGAACCCTGACAAGGCACACCTGTGAACTGAAAACCATTCCAGGTGATCATGAAGCTCAATGAGAGAAGGTCAAGGGTTTTCAGCACTGTCAACAAAGCAAACAGTGGCTTCTATCAAGAATCTAAAATGCAAGGTATATTTAGAGTTATTTATCATTTTTTTTCTTTGCTAGATCTATCTCTCTATCTGTATAGATAGATACCATTAAATGAGAAGGTGTGTCCAAACTTTTCACTGGTAGTGTATATCCGAGTAAAACCGCTGCCCAGCAGAACAAAAGTCTGGTAATAAGAGATTAATGTTACAATAATGTTTGTACTTTTTAACCATCTTTCTCATTTCTGTCTTGCAGCATTAACTTAGCCTCTATTTGTTGTATAAGTGCAGACTGATAATCACCTGTTTCACACAACTAAGAAAAGAACAGGATCTTCTGACCACAAACTATTTCCCTGAGGATTTTCTTTTCCTCATTTATTCCTACATGGTGAATAAGGTCACTGTAAGTAAGAGGGTTGACACTATTACTTTCTTAGAAGATGCCTGTGAGCACCAAATAAAAGTCTTACTAAGCAGTACTGTTACCAACAACCTACCTTTGATTTCTAGTCTATTCAAATATGATGGTACATGTATCAGGTCATATCATATAAACAAAACTATTTGGAAATATAAGGTAGCAAAACAAATTTTGTAACTGGTTTACATACTACAATAAACTCAAACGCACATGTGTGTACCTGTGATAGTCATCTTAATTCTACTTGAGTTGTTTTGTTTGTGTTAACTGTACGTTTCAGGAGAAAGAAAATATTTATTGGACTTCCTCTCTGCGCTATTGTAATATATTTAATAATCATTATAAATATTGGTCCTGAAAACATTCTGTAAAGAGATTCTAGAAATATTTTTTGAAAGTGTTTTGGTGGATTTATGACTGGATGACATGTCAAGAAATGACTTTAGAACCTCTACAAAATGAGTCCAGTGCAGTTTAAGCTACATTTACAAACTGTTGCCCTTCTGATCCAAGGTCTGTGCTCAGGAACACATGAAAAACTTCACAGATTTATTTAAAGTCCAGTTGTGTAAAATATGAGAACTCACAGAGGTGCCTGTTCGTAGATGGTCGTAGTAAACTTCCTCTATTGCTTGGAAATAAATGACTCCCTTTAGCTTCCTTTCATCACAGTCTGCAGCAAAGGCAAAAAAGGAATTTTAGAACATTAATATTGAATATTTAAGTCAATGTGAATTAAAAAAAAAAAATTATTCCTTGTTCTTTCTTCAAAGCACAATAAAACGTAAGAAAAAAATTTAAAAAAATGTTTAGAATAAAAACTTTGATGTGATGTAATCTTATAATAAGTCTGACCACCTCCTAGCGTGACAGAGAAAGGTTCATTCAAACAAAGAGGCAAACACAGAGTCAGCGAGCACACCCCTCCAACCAGTCTAACCTGTATAGTAGGCTAGTCGTCTGTGGTCCATGTCAAACAGGAACCATCTCTTCTTCCAGGTTTTGACCCTCCCCCCTCGTTTGGTCAGGAAGCCCGCACAGCGTCGAGACGTCAGCCGCAGTTCCGTGCAGCCAGTCACTCCATGACCCAGAGACTCCACATGGGCCCTCAGGTCAAAGTTTGGAGAGAGGAAGAGGGGCAGGCTACGCTGCTGGAAGACAAATGGACTTTAAAGAAGCTTGAAAAAAACAAACAGTCAATTTACCATGATAAACTGACCAGTTCCTATTGGAGTTTATAGTGGTTACACTTGTTTTGGGTCCCCAAACCCCAAGGATGAGATGATAAAAATGTGAATGTCTTGGTTAAAGATGCTGGAAGTCAGTTAGTTATAAAATCATGAAAAATGAAACAGAATAACAACAAAACAGGTGACATAAGCGTCAAAGCTTGCATTGTCTTTTGGTACCGCCATAGAAACATTTTATCCATTCGCTTCTGCTTCTCCTTATCAGGGAAGGAGTCAGGGTACCCGGAGAGAACACACGCAAACACGGGGAAAACATTCAAACTGCACACAGAAAGGCTGCAGCCAGCTGGTGGATTCTAACCTCTTACTGTGAGGCAACAATTCCCAAAACTAATCTAACAATCCCGCGTTAGAGTTTCGTGGAAACTCCTTGTATTGTGGGTAATGTCAGCATCAGGTCTCGACAAGAACATCGAGAATACATGGATTAAAAGGACTACATATGCGTGTCTGTTGCATTAGGTTTAATCGTTTTACAAGGAAAACAAAATATTTTTCACTAACTTGTAGTTTGAATTTCATTCATACCTCAGAGGCGTTTGGGGAAGAGATGACCCGTTGTTGCTCTTCAGGTTCTGGCTCTGGTCTTTGTGGGGTCTCTGGTTCTGGTGGTTCTGTTCTGGAAGAATTAAGCTCTCTTTGTCTTCTCTCCTCCAACAGCAACCGTTGCTGATCTTCCTGAGTTCACACGCACATCAAAACAAATTATTATCCAAACCATTTCCAAGGTAACACAGTAAGACGGAAGCGACACTGGTTTAACCCAGCTCGAGGTATGCATGCAAAAGCATAAAGGAAACTGAAATCAGAGTTACACTCTAAATCCTCCCATTCCTTTTTTGAAATTCTCTGAAACTCTCATATGCATGCACATTTTTTTAGTCTCTCCAACTGCCAGTGCTACAAACATGCATTACAAAACTCCAAACATCTGCTGTCTACTTTCCTGGAGCTGAGTGGGTGTCAGTAATCAGACAGGCGTATCTAATTCAGTGTGTCGCTGATGATTAGAGGTGTCAGCGAGTGTTTCCCACAGCAGGTGACTCACCCGCTCTCTGAGCAGCCTCTCTCTCTCTGCTTTGGCTTCCCTCAGTTTCTTCTCAATCTCAATGAGATCCAAAAGGCATGGACTGTAAGAAAAAAGTAATAATATAATTGAGTACAAAAGCTTTATACAGTTAGTTTAAATGAAAAAAAAAATTCTTTAGAAAATAATCCAATTAGCTGTATTTGTTTAACAAGTTATCAGTAGAATTAAATGGACATATGAAGCATAATCAATCAGACTCAAGCTTATCATCAGCAAAGATTGAGCTAGTGTTTAACAGGATGCGACAATGCAAAAGGCCAAATCATGACATGTGCTACATCATGAAGTATTCCTGAAACCCATCATGTAGTATGTCCAATACTATTCAATGAACAGACTTGTAACACCAGTGCAATCACCTCAACCGACACCTAACCTTATCTTCTCCTGCTGCGCAAGCCCCATGTTCATTTGCAAATGTTTTATCATTAACAGACAGCTCTACACCCGTTTACTTCCAGTAACACAACAAAGTACGCCTTCAACTGTTGCTGCTGTTGTATGCAAGTTCACAACGTGTGTTGCTAACGTCGTTTGTTAATAAGCCAAAAAACATAAAATAATCTGGTCATTTTGGCCCAATCTGAAATCCATCCTTTGACCATTATTCCAACTGGAAAAATTTATAATGCAATATAGTAAAACTGCTCAACCAATTACTGAATCTAATATGGATAGAAAACAAAACAACAGCCGTGGGAAAATAGTTAATAGCAAAATGTGGTTGCTCCCACTTTGATTTTACACCCAACGTGGTTTATATTGTGTGTTCGTGCAATTTTGGCCTAATTAAGAGGGTTTCTTGTTGCACTTTGCTGCCACAATGTGTTTGAAAGTATCCTAATTTATCAAAAATGGTTTTATCTGCTATAGTAAAGACATAACAAACAGAAACTGTGGTCATGGAGCAACCTGATGCCAAGTGGTTATAGTGCCTTGTGTGTCTGAAAATATACTTGATGACCACAAATCAGGACCCACTAATTAATAGTGTCAAATTATATATACATATTTTTTGTATTAAAAATGTGAATTATGGCGCAAAAACCCTTCACATGCTACATTTCTCCACTCAGTGGGCCAAAAGAATAGCAATTAAAATCCATTCTGGTTGCATGTGAATATAATTACCTAGTACATGAACGTTGAAAAATGCATTAAAGAACCCCATTTGCTTTTTAAAAAGTGAAGACACTGACCTGGCAGCACGAGAGCTTGTTGTACTATTACATGGAGTTAGGACTCCACCACCATTGCTGGCCCCAGGTCTGTCCCCATTGCCGTGCCCACTGCTGTGCCCATTGCTCAGTCTATGGGACAGGACAGGGGATGTGAAAGCCTCTGGGGCCTGGCTGTCAGGATGCATCCTTACCAGCACTGAAAGTGGAAGGAAATAAAAAGAGACATGTGAGAACAACATGCATTGGTCAGCATAAATAGCTTTTTATAAGATTCGGCATGAGAGAAATCTGTCATGTGGTATCAAAATGTTAACTCACTCATTTTATATTTTACATACAAGAAGAGTCAGATATGATTTTCAGGAAGAGACTTAGAGGATTAAGAAGAAGAGCAAACTCCTGACAAGACGTGACATGACCCTGAAGATCCGGCTACTATTTAATGACAGATAGATGGGCATGTGAAAAACAGATACTACTGGGGAGATTTAAGGCTTAAGTATATGGATGATTCTCAGGCTCATCTGGTCCGCACAGGCAAAACCAATGTAATAACGACCTGCCAACTCTACTGACACGCCTTTGATTTGACTAAAAGGGAGGGAACTGAGCAAACAGACCAGACAAAATGAGCACAAGGGTGCAGAGAGAACATGTTTATTGTTCTATATCACAAACATCTCAGCCTGAGCAATCAGGAGGACAAAGTGAGGTAGAAAAATTGGACTCACCTTGTGCTGACACCGGCCTGTCGTTTAGTCTGTTATTGCGATGCGAGCTTCGTCTCCTGGGCAGACTGACACCTTCTTTGCTTGGATCCTAAAAAATAAAAAGACAGTGTGCTTAAAGTACATTCAAAACACAGACACTGTCATCTCAGATCTTTCTGTTAGCTATCAGCACATGTTTTGGAAATCAGTAATTGAATTAAAGCACAAATGTCAATTATGACATTAGACCAAATGATGACATTAACTGTTGCAGAAACAAAAAACCAAACCTGTGTGACAAGCTGCATACCTGCGGAGGCTTGTGAACCGTCAGAGGAGAAAGAGACATCATGCAGGGAGCTGAGCTGGTGATGTCAGACCAGTCGGTGAGCGGCTTCTTGTCTTTGCGAACCTGTTTGAAAGCCAGGTTTAAATTCCAAACCTCAGTAAAGCATCTGTGATCAACACTGGCTACAGGGTACAAATACAATCTGTTCATTTTCACCAACTGTAACCGTAAAGCAAAACACATTCGCAACATACCACATCTGCCTGAGAATTAAAACTTCCAGGAGGGATTGTAATGAGTTAAAAAATTATCACAGCTCCACTATCTTCCCCTCTATCCCTCCCTCTCCCTGCTTGACTCACAAACACATGAGCAATTCAGTCACTACATGCAGTCCACTGTTTAACCCTTGTCCGCCTCTTTCACTACTCAGCACAACAGCACATGCTGGCAGCAGAAGTGTGGCTGTTAAACATCTGCTGCACATACATCAGTGTTGTTTTCTAAGGGATTTGATAAATATTCAAAAGCTTTCTTGACACAATACAATCCAACTGTTTTCACAAATAAATATACAAATACACAAACAGCTCAGAGCACTAAAATTCCCAACACATCTGTGACAAGCAAACCACATCCTGCATGCAGTCATATTAAAGTCATACACACTTGGCCATGTTGTCTGACACTGCTTCTCCCTCTCTCCTCCTCTGTACTGCCACTCCCTTCTGCCCTCCCTTTTTCAGTCCCCTCTCTTATTTACAACAGCTGATGAACTTCACATTAATCCAGTTTCATGACGGACGCTATTTTAAAGACCCTCAGTCACACAAATCAACTCGAGTGCAGTCATTTTACTTACCAATCGCTGCAAGGATGTGAAACTTCTCCCAGCTTGCCTTCTCTCTCTCTCAGACATCCACACATTCACAACTGCAGCACCATCCCTCACGTTGCTTACTCCTCCCTCTCTACCCCTTTCCCTCCCTCCTTTTAGTCTGAGTTAATCTCGCTCTCTCTTGCGCTCTCTCTTTCTCTCTCCCTTCCTCGCTCACTCTCGCCTCCTCCCTCTGCTTGTCTCATTTTCCCTTTTACTCATCCAGATCTTGTCTCCTGCTCTTTTTTTTTTTTTTTTTTTACTGGTGCAATCATAACTCCGATTAAATGGAAGCCACTGACTGACAATGAAAACACATAACACATGACAGCGTGGACTATACTCAGAGCTGGATAGATGTTTCACGAAACTGAACTGAAAAGAAAGAAACGGGTCATGGACACATGTTAGACTTTCGGAAATCTTTCACTACTCACAAGTGATTTAGAGATTTGGATCCAGCTTTAGTTTTGCTAGCAGTGCAACTCTTTTGATCTTTGTTAAGTTGTGCTCAGATTGAATAAAAACATATTTATGCACTTAAGGAACTGTAACCAGTAATAGAGGTTGGTTAATTTGTTTCAGGTTTTTAATACCTAACTTAATATATAGGTTTATGCTACTGCAACAGCAGCATTTATCTGGAGTCAATCTTCTCTGTACAATAATATTGACTCTCGTGTAACTTTGTTTTTCTCTTTATTGCCTCACGGTGTTAATATGTTTTCTTTAATCTGTTAAATGCTCTACTTCAATCATTAACTAGCCACCAACTTTCTCTGCTGCTTGGTTCTAAGCAGTTAATCCACAGTTTGCCTAGGCTTTATTTAGTGCCTGCTGGGGCTTGAAATAAGGCTGATGAGAATGGTGCAAGTGAACCAAAAACTGCCTGAAAAGTGTAGGCTTTGTCTGTACGAGGTGGAAGCCCAACTGTTAAGGTGAATTTGTAGAAACTGTCAGGAGTAGATGTGGGTTTGAATTTCTACCCTTTAACAAGTCTGGGAGGTTTGGCAGTTGGCCCACCATCCATACAAGTCAAGTGAATGCCAATGTGGTAACCTATACAAATGTTATACAAATTCAGTAGTAGTAGTGGGACACCAGCTCAGGGCTTCCCCCCCGAACAGGTTTTAAAGTTATTTTTAGACCTTTTCAGACAGATAATGCTTATTGGCTTTATGTAGACAAGTACGTTAGAATGAATAACCTGTTCATTTGCAGCAGTTGAAAGATATTAAAGCAATGAGGGGATCTGTAGGGTCATATGATAGCCCTCTGCAGGTTTGTCACTATGAACTGAAATCTGCAGACAGATTCTGTGCTGCTTAAAAAACCATTTAACTCATATCTGAACTCACTTCCCGGTTTACCTCGTTCACTATACTTTGTATAACAAACACTCATCATAAGATTCTTAATTAGAAAATTTCAGAAAATTAGAAAACTGTTGCTGGCCTGCTGGGTCTTGATTTCTGCTGAGATTGTGGGATGGTGGGATCAAAATTTGGTGTAAATAACATGAAAGCATGGATCCATCCTGCATTGTATCAGTGGCTCAGGCTGCTGGTACTGTAATAGTGTAAAATCTGCTGTAGCTGTATGATGATGCCATCTCTATATGGGGTGTTTCAAGCACGTTGTGGAATCTATGCCACCAAGAATTAGAGGCATGACGATGTCAAATGTAAAAAATTCAAATACAGCCACCGTCATTAGGAGGAGCTAGCTGCCTGCTGTGCCTTAACCAAATAATCAAATACTGCTTCCAGCATATGAAACATCAAGAACAGACAACACAAAAAAGAAATAAACAGATTGGTAAAACAGAAAAGTAACAGAACTAACAAATGTGGCCATCGCAATAGAAACTACACCAGTTAAATAAAGACCAAAAGTTAGTAAAACCCACAGTATGACAAATCCCACATACCATTTGGGTGTGTATGAGCTCCCTCTTCTCTTTCCTCAAGGCATTCATCTCTCTCTCTTTCTCCTTTTCCATGTCCCGCAGCTGTCTCTCTAACCGTTGGACTTGCTCCTGAAAATTCAGACAATCATTCCCATCAGTGCGGACTGGATATGGCTTCCTGTCCTCCGAGATAATATCACGTGCTGTAGCTGATTCATGTAGCTGTTCTGAGTTTACCTTATCTTTTCATTATGCTGTGATGTAATATTGAGTAAATATCCCCCGATGTGACAGTGCGTATGTCGCTGTGAGTAAATACAGGTCACTAAGCTGAGTCCATCTCTTCAGCCGAGACACAATGCAAATCAAATGGCCATTTTGCAAGTTAATGAGAGGCACAAGACTGACACAGGAGAGCAGGACTGGAGAAGCAACTTCAATGAATATATGGCTGATATAAAATCACCACTTTAGGGCAGTAAGAGTGAGAGATGTCATGTGCATCGAGGCCACAGTGCAGCTGAGTCAACTAGCATCCCTCTCACACAATCCCAGCCTTCATCTCCGGGGCTGCGCTCCTCCTCCTACATTCTGAAGCTAATTGAGAAACAACTGAACATTATTTTCATCATCTATGTTTATGGAATTGTAAATGTTGGAAGGAAGAACAGCTTTTTGGAACAGCCAGCATTGAAATGTAAGTCAAGACTACCGGTGTACAAAGTAACAAACTATTAAGAATTTAAGTTTAGTTCTTTTAGCTATCCTAGCATGTCATGTTTGGTTGGTTCACTTTGAAATATCTCAGCAATTACTGACATGCAAAAAAAAAAATTTCCCAAGAGCATTAATCCCTCTTTGGTGATCCTCTGACTTAGAATGTCAGCAATGTTGTTTTTGTGTCATTCTGTGTAATTGGTGCGTTTCTTTCCTTTTATAAAATAAATATTGGACATAATCTGTGAGAGAGTGAGACTATTCAGAGTATAGAAGACTTCTAAATGAGGCATAAGATCGTTAATCACGTTAACTCCACTCTGGCACACAGTTTGGCTAGTCAGGATGAGTTTTCAGTTAGTGTCATCATCAGGTTATATTACGAAGCACATGCTGCCTGCTAAAATCAGCATGAGATCATTACTGGGGTCTGAACATTTAGCTCAGAATAAGCAGCACCCAACCATGATAGAAAAATGACCTGACAACACAGAAAAAAAATTGCACTAGGAATTAAGGCAGGGGTGGGCAACTCCAGGCCTCGAGGGCCGGTGTCCCTGCAGGTTTTAGATGTGTCCTTGAACCAACACAGCTGATTTAAATGGCTAAATTAGCTCCTCGACATGTCCTGAAGTTCTCCAGAGGCCTGGTAACGAACTAATCATGTGATTCTAAAACCTGCAGGACGCTTCCCATCCCCCTGAGCCACGGTCACCCCAGTCCATAAATAAGAGTATGCACACCCAACGTGTCAGTTGAACAACAGAACAGCAGAACAACCCATCTAATGTGGTGATTAATGTGATTAATTTCACTTTTAAAGTGCAACAGCCCTGAAATGCTATCCGAATCAGATTTATCACTTTGTTGTTTGATGCCAACAACTCTGTGATTATTGTTGGAGGTTTGTGGTTCTTCTGTTCACTTTCTGGTCGGTCTTCTCCTCATTTTAACTCTCAAAAAGAGGAAAACAGATTTCAGCAAAAGCTAGGAGCATGGTGCAACACATTTTAGAAAAAAAACCCCACAATCTTTATGTGTCTCTAAAAGAAGCATGGAGACTGTCCAGACTGTGATCAAAAAGAACTGGGTCCTGTTTCTATAGATCTTTTGGAAAACTGTTGTACTGGTATATATTCAAGTGTTAGCTGTTCCTATCATTTCATCCACTTATTGTATGCACAAGTATGACATCACATGTCTGCACTGATGCGGAATTTATGTGAGAGTAAACACTGAAAAAAAAGCATGTGACCCTGATAACACTTCAAGGAGCAGCTGTGTAACTGTCTCAAAAACTATCTCAAAGACGCGCTGTTTACCTGTGCAACGTTGACCAAAAGCTTCTGGCATGAGATTTCCTTTTCAAGCTCTCCTTCACTCTCTCTCTCCTTGCATTTGCTCTCATCCTCTTCAACAATGCCGGTCTCTCGCTCCAGAAAATTAAACTCCCAATCCTCAAAGGCCCGAACTGATGCCTCCATCGCCTCCTTCTCCTGCAATGAAGACAAAAAAAAAATATTGTGTAAATAAAGGTGCTTTTTTATTGTGAACTGCTTGCTAAAATGTGTCTTGTTCTGGAGCCTAAGAGAAGGTTTATGAATGTAACATCCCCAAGAAATTTATGTGGGAAAATCAAAAGTGAATGGATGGAGGGAAGATACAAAACAATGCCTTTGGCACTCTAGTACAACAATAACTACTGAATGAATTGACTGGTTGATTGATGGAAACATTCCATCGTTCTGTTTTATGCAGTCCAATCACTGGTTTTTCTACTTATATGCTTAAAACAATAACCCCCCACACATCCAGATGTTAGCACTGTTAGCACCCTTATTTAATACACCAATCAAGATTATAATAATAATAATAACATAAATAAGAGTGAACTCTTTACTGGATTTTTTTAGTGCAGATCCATGTATGAGTATGGTCACCTTTAAAGGTTGATTCATGCTCTTACAGAGATATTTTTAACTTTGTGCAGAACTTTTTAAAGTTTGGCAAGCCTCGTTCCATCGTCACTTTACATGACAAAAGAGTTTACTAGAGAGAAATCAATCGACAATGCTACACTTCCTTTGAGAAGTAGTTTAACACCTTTTATTACACAGCTAGTAATATCAAACTGACAATTGCTGGCACAATGCTGCTACTCACAAATGCCAAATTAGCTTATTTATAATCTCCAGGTTATTTGTATTTCTTTATTATCATGATCTCACAATACTTCTCAAACATCTTGTTGTGACTCAAACTTTTTAGTGTACAATCAAAAGACTTGAGTACGTACTTATGTGGACAAAAAGTTAAGTGAACTTAAGAGGTTCATTATTCTCAAGGTTTGGCAACCGGAGGCACACTTCCAGTATAAGCACAAAATTCAATGCTTCACTGCCTATTGAAACACTCAACGGCCTCACTGGAATGCCTGCTCTCTTAGTGCTGTGCAACACGTACTTAGGTCCTGTTTGTGTGCATGTATGCAGCTTTTTTTCTGTGAAGCAACTTGTGAAAAACCTGTTTTCTAGAAGCCCTTTCCAAATAAATCCGACAAGTTACCACAGAAAGGAACCAGCTACCGGACAACACTAAACCTGTCATTAAACAATGCGATTTAAACAAAAAGGTTTCTCATCTTGTTCTGTTGCATTCACAGGCAAAACACACATCCTGTGTTTTGTTTAGGTGTGGGTAAACATTAGCACTTCAGGTTGAACAGGTACTGAACAATCACTCACTGTATTCAAGACAATATTATGTGCAAGACTCAGCGCTGTCAACACACCTTGTATCTGAGACACTGTGATATATCAAAACAGCACACCAAGCATTAGCTGCAGTTATGTTTTATCTAGATAACTGCCATCGAGACACAACCATTGGGATGTTTTTGTGTCTCTCTATATTTAAAAAAAGGCAGGATTAGATGTTTAAAAACAGAAAACAGAAAAGACCCAGATGTGTTTTTGGGTGGTACTGGAAATCTTGAGCATACAGTTTTTAAAAATGATTTACAGCCCACACCCTAAAGTAGGAAACAGACGTTTGATTACCACAACTTCAAGGAATCTTATCTGGCTAAAGCCCGCTGGTCAGTTTTGTGTTTGTGTTTAACATATTTTGAAGAATCATCATTGTAGATGAAATGACAATGATGCTGGCTCTGTTGGTTTTGCAGATGTTTTGATTGAAGAAAGAAAAAAAAAAAAAGAACACTGTGGATCACCCAAATGACTAACTGTAACTGTCATCCTCCACCCATGCTGAAAATGTCCTACTCGCCTTCTGTAGCTGCAGCATTAGCTGTTCTCGCTGACTTTCTGGCTGACTTGGGATCAGTTTCTCTTTTTCTTTGCACCTACTCTTCAGCTCCTCCACCCTGCGTCGCTCCTCTTCCAGATTCTCTCGTTCCTGCATTTACAGAGAGTTAGAAAAGAGCGAGCAAAAAACTGAAATGCAAAACAAAAACTCTGCCTGAAAAGAAACAAGAGCAACAGGTCTATTAACCTTTGTTTACAATGAGGGCTGGATATATTTATCTTGAAAACATGTCACATGTTTGACATCTAACGGTTAATGCATGGGAGCTGACTTATCACTGACACGATCTTGTGTTGACTTTAGCTGCACATTACTGAGCCTACATGCCAGTTTCTTCTGGGGGTGTAAGTCCTACACTAAGACACTCGAAGTCTAGGAGGGCTTGAAATATGAAGGTGTGGCATTGGAGGTTAGGGGTTAAAAAAAAACCCCATAACATCTGCCAAGTTTTAAGTATTTAAAAAGAAAAAAAAATACTAAAACTGTATTAGATAATATCACATGTATCTTTTACCTTTTGTCTGTCTGTGTGTTTGTGCTTCTCTCTTTGCCCGGCCTCCTCCTGTAGATCCTTCAGCTTCTGCGTGTGTTTGTGCAGCCGGTCCTTCTCTGTCTGCAGCTCTCCTTGTAGCAAAGCAATCTCCAGCTGCAGCTAAGAGGGTAGAAGACGCGACCGAGGTGAATCATACTGACCTGACCTTATGCAAGTCAGAGTTAAGCATTCCTTTATCGTGACTGTAGTGGAGTTTGGAAACGGCACTGCAATTTCAATGTGCATGCATCAGCAGAAACATCAAAACCACTTTTACAAGTTTCGCAATTGATCTGATAATTCCAAGTCAATTTTCTCAATCAAATAACTGGAATAACATGTTAACCCTATCAGCTCTTCAGCGACTTTATCCAGCAGTTTTTTTTTGCACGGTGACATAACGTTTTTGTCCAGATCATGTGACATGCTCACCTCAATGTTTAGCTCTTCCTTCTGCTGTTCGATCTCTGTGATTCGCTGTTGGAGCACGGAGGGTGATGGCAGGACCCTCAGTGAACAAACCTCCAACTTTTTAATGGAGGTCTGACAGAAAGCAGGAAAAAGAATGAGCAGACAGAGTGACCACATGCAGGCTGTTAGGCTGGGAAGGGCTCAGACCAGCAATGATGATTCATTGTTTTAACCAGAATTAAAAGGTCTAACAAATGACTACATCACCACCATAGACAGCTTCCTCTCCCTCACCTTCTCGTTCTCTGCGCTGCTACTTTCTGTGTCAGACTCTGCCCCTGAGGAGGCGGGACTCTGACCATCAGTCATTCTGGTGATCCACGGAGGCCGCAGACCCTGCTGCCACTGACTCCTGGAGTTTTCCATATTGTGTTGGGGCATTTCTATAGTCTGAAACAGAGGAGGGAGTAAATGAGAGCTGGAGAGTGTGGGGTTGGAGGGGTGTCTGGTTGACTTTAGTGAGTATTGTAGTAATCTAATATGCTGCATGGCTGAAGGTGTGTGAGGGATCAGGTGACAGTTTGCTGAGGGGATAGGATGGTTGAATAAAGCAGCATAAGCAGAGAAATCCCCTCCAGCTTCCAGAAAACAGTCTGTGAAAACACCTTGCTTTGAAGAGTGGAAGTGAAAGAGCGGAGTTAATATCCTATATGCGTGGTGGTTTGTGGTTGGGTTTCAGGATCTCTCTCTTAGCGAAGGACTATCAGCGTGTGTAGACACAAGCGTGATAAACAACAGTATGTTCTGCTGTAGCTTCAATGGTCATCAATTACAATTTGAAAGGAGCAAGATCAGAAAAGGCTTTGAAGTACTGTTATATTGTACTTTATCTTCTCTGTCACATTCATGTGGATTTACTGAAGAAAATATTGTTACGTACAGAGCATATGATGTGCTACATCAAAGAGCTTAGGAACATGTCAGCCTACAATATCCTAATCTCTTCATTATGTTTTGTGCTTTCACCCTCATCTTTGTGGTCTCTCTCTCTCTACACACACGCACAAACAAACCCTAGCAGAAACACCCATGTGTGCACAGGCCAAAACAAATTTGTGGGAAAATACTTTTGATTACTATTGTCCAACCTTTTCCCACCATCTTCTCTCGCCCTCTGTGCCCTCTTCCTTTCCCTCCATGCAGACCTTATTAGGTTGCAGGGAATGCACGCTGAGCAAAAGTAGAGATAAATTTAAGCCAAGATATGAGCGAGAGCTTCCAAACAACCACTGGCACACTGACATCCAGAGAGGGGGGGGGGGGGGGGGGGGGGGGGGGGGGGGGCACTGGGGAGGGATGAAAAGGCATGGACAGAGAGCAGCAGAGAACAGCAAGGGGGTGGCACATCTCATTTCTAGTGATATAATGGATGGGAAAAAAGCTGATGTGTCCTACATGTGGCTATAGATTACAATAATGTTCATACAACAAACATGTTACGTCTTGACAGTGAAAGAGTAGAATTTGCACCTTTAAAATAAAGACTGGATCACTGTGACTCATCTACCTTTTTAAGAATGTAGAGTGGTCTGTGGAGGAAACACAAATAAATGTGAGCGTTATCTTTTGATGGGGTATGTATACAGGGTATTTCCCTAAAACAAGCTGAAACTGCACTTTCCGTTTCAGGAGTGATATTTTACCACGTCTGGTACCTAAAGGAGAAATGTGACTGAGGACTATTAATGGTCTGTGACGTGTGTTATTTTTCCTGTGCAGTCACAGTTTACAGTATGACACTGATATATAGGCTCCCACGAGACAGAAGCTATTAAAAAATAATAATAACAACATACATTTTACATGAAAACAGAAAAACAAACAAATAAAAACACCAAGAACCAGCAGCCCAATGAAAGGAGGTCCAGACAACTAAGCAAAGTAACAAAACTTTGACATAGATTGAAAGTTAATTAATATTAATATTTTTGTAATATTATGTGCATATGCTTGATTACACAAACATTTCTAATTAATTTTATGTAACAATATTGAATAATTAAACAGTTTATTCACTAATGAAGTCATCTATTAAGATAGTGATTCAGCATTTGTCAGGACAGGATAACTATGTCCTGATAACCCCAGGACAAGGGTGGGCAAGAGTATTACAAACACCCAAAGATCCACCGACATATCTTTTTTGGCTGACACTGGTCTGTAATCAAATCAGGCGGAATATGCTGGTGTCAGTGGCTGACAATTAGCTGTTGTGAAGAGCTAAAACAATTTAACACACTTAAGTTATTTTAAACATTTCCTGAAATGGTACAGTATTAAATAACAGAAATATAATAATAATTTAAAAACATATTAGTTTTAGATTTTGTTCAAATTGTTGCTTTAAACATACGTATCAGCCTAGAATACCTACAAGCACCTGTCACCATAATGAGTCTTGCACAACACCTCATTCAAGACCTGGGCCCTGTGCTTCGTACGTCGCATCCAAGATCAAATGAAACATCCAAGACCAAATCATCGCGCTAACTCTGAGCTCGCTATTCCGGTTCCCCGAACACACCTGTTGTTGACGATTAGTATAGCTGGATGAAGTAATGTGAGATCACTGGGTGGCCCAACAGGGGCTACGCATTGATAGTAGAAACATTGATCGGCAACCCTTTGATTGGTCGGCGAAAATGTCGAAGGAGCGCGCTCAGTATTCTTCGGCAGCAGAGCAAGAACTCTTGAGTGAGGGATTTCAGGAGTTTCAGAGTTTAATTAAAACGCAAGGGAACACTGCAAAGGCTGCAAAAGCAAGGAGAGAGGGCTGGCAGAAAGTTGCTGACAAATCAAACTCGTAAGTAATTCAATAATAACAATAATAATGGAGTGGATTGATATAGCGCTTTTCAAGGCACCCAAAGCGCTTTACAATGCCACTATTCATTCACTCTCACATTCACACACTGGTGGAGGCAGCTACGGTTGTAGCCACAGCTGCCCTGGGGCAGACTGACAGAAGCCAGGCTGCCATATTGCGCCATCGGCCCCTCTGGCCAACACCAGTAGGCGGTAGGGTAGATTTATCATATCACACCATATTATCCAATATTATATTACATTATATTATATTATAATATATCCCCTTTCACATTAGAGCCACAACAGGACCCACTAGAACATGGGAACAAGTAAAAGTGAAATATAAGAATATTCTACAGAATGGTAATATTTATCACTTATATTGCTTGTCGTCTCTTGGAAAGAGACCCTGGAATACTCTGTTTGTTTGTTCATAACAGCAACCAAGAAAAGGGCAGAGCAAAAAAAAAGACAGGTGGTGGTCCTGCACCCCCTCGTCAACAAGTTGGTTAAGTGAATAATACCCTCACGGGAAAATCGATATCTCTCTATGAGCACACTGTCGCGCTGAGCTAAAGGATCCTGTCTGTCCCGCAATATGCGCTGAATTCTGAGGACTCTCCTTATCAATCTTGCACCTTCCGCAATGGGTTGCTCGCGTAAACGGACAGGATATGACTGCGACAGACTTCCCAAATCCACCTTCGCTTTTATAGCCGTGGTCTCTCATCTTGATTACACGAAGTAATTTACAATTACTACTCTGAAATATGAATTACATCTGTAATAATCACATACATGTAATAGAATGATTAATAGTACATTTCCCTTTTTTAGGGAATGACCTGTATGTATCTGTGTGAAATCAATAAAAGGATCAAGTGCTGCATTATCTTTAGTTACATTGATGTTATTTATTTATGGTGAAACAGTGGTGGAATATCGCTGTTGCTTTCGTATGAATGACGCGGACATACCTGCATGGCCGCGATCTAATCCTGTTTACATAAAGTAAACCTGCTCCCCAGCAGGTTTACGCTTACGGCTCTGTTGCTATGACAGCAAGTCCCGGATGGGCTTCGGGGAACCGAACGATCCAGGATCACGCGAAATCGTCAACAATCTCATCCAGCTAACTCACTTAGCGCGGTACGAAGAACAGGCCCCAGATTGATTAAATGTAAAAAAAACAAAACAAAACCCTGAACATTAGAGGCACCATAAAAGAAATATGTATCCTATATTAGACTGGACTACATAAATTATTTGGCCACTAAATAGGAGTAAACAGGAGTAAAAATGCAAGCAAAAAGAATTAAGACAGTATGCTTTGTATCATAGTTCGGGCAATTACAGTAACACACAAAGAGAGAAAGTTAATGTGTAAAAAGTTGGGTCCTCGCTCTCTGATCCTCTGATATTCAGTGAAAGCTGTCAATTTCAGGGAAAACAGGACAGGGAGAGCGTCACAGTGAATTACATCATAATCCAAACAAACATTAGTGCAAGTGTTTGACCTCTAACTAAAGTCCAGCAAGATACCCTATCAATGCTAGAGCCAAGACATACAGGAGTAAAGTCCAGGCCTCCATATTAACACGGTGGTTTGTGTAAATAAAACAATCAAAAAGGCAAAAGAAACACTAATGAAACAAGATGGAGCGAGACAGTAAAAAAAAGGGGGAGCAAAGCTCTGCCTGAAAGGCAGATCAAAGAACAAAGCAGAGTTTTGTGCCCAAAATAATTGGACTTGATTACGGGGAGGGGAGCGCCTCTGGAGAATAAGATGCCAGAGAAAGAGAGAATGACCGGAGATGCAGTTCAGGATCAAGTGGGATCGTGTGTGTATGTGTGAGTGTGTGTGTGCGTGCGTGTTATGTAAGGAATCCCCAGAGCAAAAACAAAAACGTAACCCTCAGAAATCGGCCTGATCATATACGTTAACTTCTATCGGTGCAAAGTATCAGTCACAGATCATTTATAGCCAATATCTGATTCACCACAACACAAACAGTGTGAAGGGGTTATGCCTGTTCGACAACATATCAAGCAGACATGAGAAAAATGCTACTCGTGTCACTTTATCTCACACAGCATGTGTGTTCACTTCAGAAAAGTTTTATCTTGCTCTTTTACTGTGATGCTTCTCACTTCGTTTGATCCCAGCTTATCCAAACAGAAGTGAGTCAGTATGTGGGTTTGTGTCCCGATTCATGACTAACCAGCAAATTGGATTTTTTCTGGAACATTTCATTTGCTGCCACTGCCTGTAATTTCAAGAACTTATAGCAGTTTTGGTATGTGTGTGCTCCTGTATGCTGGAAGCAGCTAACACAGCCTTGAGCTACAAGACTTAAGCGGAGATAAGGAGGTCACGGAAAACTGGTGAGCTCACACCTTTCCAATCCTGCACTCCTTCAATCCCAACCAATGCTGACTCACAGCACATTACTTGAAGATATTTATCAGACTTTGCACAGCTCCCTCTGGAGCCACAAAAGCTTTTATACAACTTGTCCGTGTATGCAGAAGCACTCCCAGCGAGTTGTAGGAGACTTTGCTTGTAACAATCTGTGGAGTTTCTCATTAAGTCTGAAAGCCGGAGCCAAGGTAACCTGATGATGTCATAAGTGCTGTTTTAATCAAACTGTAAATGAGTCAAAGTTGATATTATATAATGTTGAAATCAATAATGCTCCACGTGACGTGTAAATTGAAGAATAAAATGTATGCCTCTGACCCACTGGTTTAACAAACAAAAGCTAACCTTATCTAAATTCAAATAATCTGTTCCTGAAACTGGAATATTTTTTCTTTTGCTTATTCTTCAATTCAGCCGAGACTGGAGGCCACCCAGGGTTCTGCTCAAGATTTCTTCCTGTAAAGGGATCCTCCCAACCCCACCACCAAAACAGGGACTGAAAAGATCCCCACACCTCCCCTTGGAAGTTACACGTTCACTACGTATACACACATTTTACACACATGTGCTACTTTATTATTGGCTCAATCAGAGTCACGACATAAACTGAACCTTTAAGAACTGTAATACCAACAGCTTAATAAAACAGGGAGAGCTATGTCTGTCAGTAAGACCTTCTACTATGTGCATGTGTCAGTGCAACAAAATGACTGGCTTGTATGTTTTCTGTTTCAGCTTTGGATCATATTTAGTAGGTTTGCTGGATTTCTCTCCATAATAATAATGTAAGATTTATCTGACATGTAAAGTGCCCTAAGTGACTGTCATTATGAAGTGGAGCTTTATGGTTAAAACTGAATGTAACAATTGAAAAGAAACTGAATGACGCTATTCCTCCCTCTCCTCCTTATCGGGGTTCAGGTGTATAAGCAGCCACCTCCTTTAACTCATTCTAGGGTACACTGAGGCATTCCCAAGCATGCTGAGACACATAATTACCCCACCATATCTTGTGTGGAGAGATTATGTCTGTGTCTGTTCCAGGGCCTTCTGCCTGGAACAGACACATGCCCAAAACACCACATATAGGAGGTGTCCAGCAGGCATCCAAGTCAGATGTTTGAATTACCTCAACTAGCTCCTTTTGACATGGAGTAGTAGCAACTTTACCCTTTCCTAATGATTAAGCTCCATCCGTTAATTGCCATCTTATCGTGGGGGAGGGGTTGGCGTACTTGCTTGATCCCAGGAGCTATGTTTTCTGGGGCAATTTGCCCCCCAGTAAGGTCTAAATTGGTCTTAGATGTGCCCAGACTAAGAGGCATTCAGGGGGGGAAAAAAAAAAACAACCTTAGGAAGAAGTAGTCAAGGTCAACTACTAATCGGCCTGCCATAGGGTTATCATTGCTCCACCCCAGAGCTTCATGGACTTGGTTCAAGGGTGGGTGCTTGCAGGGGAGTGGTTGTCAGGCCTTAGCCTATGGAGTCTGGCCAGGAACAGCACAAAAGCTGTGCATCCATCAACTGCAGGAGGAACACGGAGCACAGAGGTAATAGGAGTTTGATTCCTTTTTGATGGTTCTAAGGAACTGAATACAGTACATAGTGTGGAGGAAAACCATTTGTTCATTTTGACTCTAAACTCAGAGCTGCCTGTGACAGGTTTACAATTCATTCCAATAACAATCCAAAATGACCTTGTCCTCATCCGGACCCCTCATTAGTAAGTGGCTAACGAAAAGTATGGGGATAACCACAGTGTGCACAAAACCATAAAGTCAACACTGACAAGAGCAATATTCCACTAGCTGTTCAGGACAAAAGAGCTCTGACCATGGCATGCCCTGTGTGGGTGTGAATGCTGATTACAGCCTGTCACTGTGTGTTCAATGCAGGAGAACTATAGTTTAAAACGTCACATGAGCAGCATGTGAGCTAAAGTGCCTCGTATAGAGCAGGGTAGCTTACAATGCCAAATTAATCCACACGAGGAAGGCTTAGAGGTGAACTCACTCAGTTCATTCATAATAGTATAACAATGCAGGTCTGAGCGATAAAAGTGCATCAGCTTCAAACTAATTTTACAGACACAATTAAAAAAAACTGAGAAGCCAGATCCTTTTGAATGAGTAGGAGCTGACCCAGCTTATACAGTGACAGTTTGATTTTCAGCAGTTAATATTTGCCCAGGCAAACAACAACTGTAGGGAATTTATAGGATTTTATATACTAAACTGGGTATGATCAAAACACCTACCTGTGCAAGTTTTTAGAGCAGAACAATTAAGAAGAAGCAATACTTTTAAAATTTAAACTCAAAAACATCATTAATTCTGTCCATTTAAAGGATCTGTAAGTTATAAAATCAGTTTGGCTTTCCAAAATATACATACACTGTGACTTTACACTGCATGGTAGCGTCTTGTACATTGGCATGACACAAATCAGAAGTGCATGTTCAATGGCCATCATAAAAGGCTTCTCCAGTTAGTTGCTGTCTCTCATCTTTCGAAGGAAAAACATCAAAACCAGCCATTAAGCCTTGCGACCTATTAGGACAAGTCACATATTCTTTTTATTAGCCACAATTACAGGCTGTGGCTTCGATCACACAGTCCAAATCACCAGACCTTATAGGGTTCTGCTCAATGGCAAGCCTGACATCATTACATCACTATCTTATTCATAGAAGGTTTCCAGAGAACAAAAATAAATTTCCTATTTTATTGTCAAAAATGTAAGCACAGAAGTCCCACTTTTTACCACTTACTCGCACTGGCCCTGCTACACTCTCTGGCTCGCAGCAAAGGAAAAAACAACAACAAAAAAAACACTTAAAGTGATGGTCTCATTTTAGAAGAATGAATTTTGGTTGGAAAATCTTTTGTTTAGTGTTCCAGTGCTGGCTTCAGCCAGAGTGCAATAGGTACTGCTTTATATGTGTGCAATGCACATTTTAAATGTTTATGCACACTCATTAGCCTTCATGAAGCAGAGGAAAAAGTATTTGTGGACATTTGGGCCAAAAGCCTACTGAAATTTAACAGAGTGAATCCTGTGGATGACTGCAGCAATCTCTGGATCTGCTGCATATGGCTCCTGCTGGCTCAGCACAGAGGACCCGAAAGCTGTCATCGCCACACAAGTTTCTGAGCAGGAAGAGCAGGTGAAAGCAGTCCTGGCTGTCACCCAGCTGTTAAGTGTGGAGCGGTCTATCCTGCCTGACACCTGGGTTGGCAACGCATATAACAAAAGCAGTGATGCAGCAAAAAAAAAAACAACAACATAGACTTCTGCATCTGAATTATGTATTTCACTTATGAAAAATGGGCTGACTAGAGAAGAAAAAAAAACTGGGAAAAGCAACTGTTACTGGAAATCTCACTGCAGAACCACTGTTGTTTACACATTCCAGTGGAAAATTTCTTGACCAGCTAATGTCAGGTTTAGATATTTTTTAGTGATGGCAATGGGAACTTGACAAGATGAAGCTTTTTTAAAATTAGTTTCAGTTGTCATTCGTACTTTCCAGATTGTGCGAGGCATCCTAGAGAATGAAAATGCAAGGCTCTTCTTCAGAACTTGGCTTCGAGATCAGAAAAAAACAAAGTAGAACAAACAGATAAGTGGTTTCTGTAGCCAAGTATGGGCTCAATTTTAAATGCTTTAATCCAGTGCCAACACTATGACAAAGTATTGTTGCGAGTACTTCAAATACTGTGTTTGAGGGATAAAAGATATCTAATATAAGCTCTCTAAACAATAAAGGAATCTATCTAATATGAGAAATAAACAGACAAGATTATGAACTTTCCATTTAGCTTTTTTAGCCAATATTGTTTTGTTTTCTGAACTTTCATATGGGTTTTTTCTGCTTGTAATGAGCCCTAACTGAGCAGAAACATGGTGAATTATTTTAAATCAGGATATTATTCAGAGGTCAACATTATTCTTCTCACTTAAAGATAGTTTCAACAAGTCAACCTCTGTTTACTGAAACACAACAGCTGAAATCAGGAGAAGGAGAGAGCACATTATAAAAAGTTGAAAAATATATTGATGCATCATCTTCAATGTAGTGCTGCAACCGTTAGTTGGGCAATCAGTTGGTTCTAAGCTTTGATAATTTACAATAAGTAAACAAAAGGAAAGTAAAACTCATGTGTCCAACAAAATGTGGATTTTCCACTCTTCTCGGTTTTTAGAGTGTTCGTAAGACTAAAACTTTACTGCAGAAACTGATGAAATTATGATTGTCATGTTACATTTCTTTTAGCCAGACTTTAAAAAAACAGATTTTGGATTTTGAAACCCACGTGTCATGATGGCAAGAATCCTCATTTTCAAAATCCTGATTTTGTGATCACTGTCACACAGTGTATTAGAAGACGTTACTAGTAACACCTGAGCTTTGTCGCAAGTTCACATCTGCACTCAAACTAAAATACTGTATATCACAAACAGAAAGCACGCTTTCTCTTAGCCACACAGCCATCTAACTGTTGCCTTAAATAAGACCCACACATTAGAAAGTCAAAGTATAAAGCAAATGCAGGCATTAAGGTATAATGTGAGAAAATCTCTCAAGGCCCTTGTGATTTATCTGCTACTGTGTTTCAGTTCCTGGCATCAAGGCAAGTTCAACTGTATTCACAGCAGTACTTTGGTCTGAGTAAACCTGTGGGAACTGTGATGCAAGGAGTTATCCTTTAATGACTACCCGGGACACTGGGCTCAGACACAGATTTGTCAAATGTGCATTCAGACAAAACATGTGTGATTGAGACTGGGGAGTAAAAGCCAAAGGCAGAAGACTCCAGACAACAAATCCTCACAATCCCACCTCAGCCCGCTCTCCCACCCACTGTTTACTTTGAGTGCTGATGGAACGATAAAAGGGGAGGTATCCCCGGGTCGTTGTAAACAAAAAGGGGAAATTTATATAAACTCTGTGAAATTTATCTCAGAGGACATTGCTTTGGATATTTTTAAAGATAAGACGTGAGTCAAAGCGTGGGATGAAACATTACGAAACACTATCATTTTATTAACGCAGCCCAGGTTTCAAGCAAGAGGACAGTTTTGCTTTGAGGAAACTGTGTTAATTTCTCTTTTGTTCTGAGTGGAGAGATTATATACTCTAGAGATGGTCGCTGGTAAGTTGGTAACAGCACAGTAATGTCAAGATTGAGGTTTAAACACAGCCTGCTTAAGGCTCTCTGCCAAGAGCAAAAACTGTGTGCTGGAGAGGTCTGCTGACTTGCTGCTAAACAACAAAACCGATTCAAAAACAAAAATACGGCTCTTACCTGATAAACGTGGTCCAACTTCAGCAAGACATGCGGGTCCTCTGACGAGTCATAGCATAGTGACAAAGCCGGACTAAGTCAGAAGGGAAAACACGAGAGGGGGGAAAAAAACAGCGAAGAGTCACTTCAGTAAACTTTTTTTGAACGCTGTTTCACTTTCAGGTACTGTCAGCGTTACTTTGACCTCGCCAGCTGCTGTCTCTGTTAAACCGACGCTCACTTTATCGCATTTTTTCTGGTGTTTAATCCTCACCTGGTTTGATTCAGTCCCTTCCCAGCAAAAAGAAAAATAATGACAGTTGAGCGCGAGCGGTTTGTCGGCACCAACAGGTGAAAGCACGCGGAGGAGGGCGACGACAGAGAAGGCGGATGCCGACTAATTAAAGTGTTAAGGCTAGCGGTAGTCACAAACCAGTATGCATACCTTTTTTCTCGACAGACCTCACACCCGGTTTCTTCGCTGTGGAGACCTCAGGGAGAGTTTCGTTCAAGTCTGGCACTGAAATGGGATTTCTATTCTGGGAACTGACCGGGTTTTCTCATTGTGGAGTGATCTGGGCATGCTGCCATACTCTGCGAAGAGACTACTTAAATACATTTGATGACATGCTCCTGTGGGAATAATATAATAATATACTGATACAGAAGAGGCTGAAACAACTGCACAGGCTCCAATTTAGTTCTGAGAAGCATGGTCGGATTAACTCCCTAGGGGGGGCCTAATTTTGTGACAGATTTGTCCAAATTTGTCACCAAATTCATGAAACAGCCAGTTTAATCTAATAATTTGTGCTTCTGAACAAAAGTTGTCCAAACTTGACCCCCATAGTTTAATTTAACTGAACACAAGTTTAATATCTATGGTGTCCAGGTATACAGGGTGAAGAATTTCCCCTTTTGAAAAGATTTTTTACACCCTCTTAATAAAACTACATGGTTGGGTTTTGTACATTTAAAAACCTCGGTATGATCTTGTGATACTTGGTTAGGTTCAGAAAAGAGGTCGTGGTTTGGGTAAAAATGCAACAGTTGCAGTTTTTTCTTTTGAAAGGTTTATTTTCTTGGTTGCCAGGGTGACACTAGACCACTGCAGCAGGCAAGACATTTCATACTTAAGTACATTAGTCTCAAAGTTGTGCTTAATGTAATGAAAAATAAAAGTGGCAGTTTATGTGCATGTACACGAATAAACAGATTGCTTTTCCATTATTGTTTTGAGACTTTCTTGAACCTGCACACAGATAATAGATACTTCATGGGGTATGATAGCTAAGTAATTTTGCTTCATTTGATACATATTTCCAAAAAATTAATCAAATTATTTAAACCCAAATCATAAGGAGGGGTCTCTGGTCATCTCTACATTTTGGTAGCCTACCCTTGCAGGGTAGGAAAGGAAGGCTTCGTTTTGTTATAATATAGAACAAAGACATAAAACCTCCATAAAGTGTCATCAGAAGCATGTCAACAGACCACAGGGTTCTACATGATCTCGTAAAAGTTATTCTTTTATTAAAGTTGATTAAAAACAGGGGCCTTGGGATGCCAATATGTTCACCAGATTTTGGGGTGTGTGGAACACAGGAATCATAAAACACTAACACATAAACAGTTTAAAACTACATGTTCACACTTTAAATTCCTAAAAAGGTTCCTGAAAATAGTCATACATATACAAATGATGACCATCAAGACACAAAGGCTCAGAAACTTAAGCTTGTGCTACAAAAAATAACCCATTGACCTAAATCACTGTGCATATGCAAAAACATATGTAGTACTGTAAGAGCATATCTATGTCTGCTTTCTGGCAGATTTCTACTCATCCTTGTAGAGACTGAAATACCATGAAATATTAAATCTCTGACATGTTACTGTGATTCAGTATGCTACTTGGTGAGCAGAAAATGCTAAAACTCTAGTTACTTATAGAACATAAAATAGCACACTGAACTCTGGACCACAAATTTACTTCCGCATGTTAAATAGTGACTTTTCCCAGAGGCAAAATCCACTCCCTTCACTCTGAGGGCTTTATCACCCTGACTGGCCTCTTTACACATCTTCTTGTGAATGAGCCGATAGTGTAATAGATTCTTTCCAGTGACATGTGGCTGTGTGAGAAAGAATGGGCAGCAGGTTAATAGTGACATAGTGTAAGTGGATTGAGAGGGAGCGGTTAAAAAAAAAAACACTGGCTGGCAGATGGGTGAGAAAGAGTGGGTGAAAGGACAGCTGGCACATTGATTCCTAGCAGTAAAAGAGCAAAGACAACATTTTACGTTGCAAAGTAACATATCTTCAGCCTGATGGCAACAATAGTCACATACACCTCCTGCTTTGAATAAAGAACAATGCAGGTGTCTGTCAGCGAGTATACGAGGTGAGGTGGAATAATAATAATGCTGTTTGTCTGGAAGGCAGACAGAGACAGCTGCTAGATGGTGCTTAACAGTGTTAACTTGCATGAAATAAAGCAACACCCAGCAAAAGCAAAGTTTTCTGTAACTTACATGTTTTCCTTTAATATTAGTAGGAACATCAGTAGGAATTGGATCCAATATACGTCAGACCAGTATAGTGTAACAGGACCATATTGGACTCTTATCATTAGATAGAACTCACTATTCCAGTACTGTTTCATTAACAAGTATTTGTTTGCTTAGTAAAATCAGAAAATTGTTCTATAAATAATCGGACTGCAACGATACACAAAAATCACGGTTCAGTTCGATACTTTGGTGTCACGGTTCGATATTTTTTCGATACAAAAAAATGTTCATGCCTTTTCAATTTGTCATTTATTAAAATTATAAATATATTTTAACTCAAAAGTACAGTTTTTAAATTTAATGTTGCTGAAACAACAAAATAACAAAAAAAAGAAATCTATCTGATCAAGAAATCACTCATCTTTGGAAAAGAGTTTATTACAGAGAAATGGGTCTTTCCAAAATAAAAGCTATACCATATGCTTCTTCTGGGCTATATTCTCAGCAGCATATTAAACATATCAGGTCCCCATAAGGAGAATCATGTGCTAACGGCTGTCTAAATGACTCGGTAAAGTTTGTAACATGCGTGCTTGTTGTTTTTGTCTGCTTCCACTTGTCTTTGCACTAGGATGATGTCGGTGTAAATGTGCAGTCATATTCTTTGTGTTCCCACTAGTGCTGTCAGCGTTAATCTCGTTGAAATGACGTTAACGCCATAACGCAGCAAATCTCCGTTAACAAGTTACCGCGGATCACCCCGTGCGTGGGGCTGGACGGCAACATGTTAACAAGCTAACTGTGCTAACGCACTACTTCCCACCAATTGCGCATTGCGTGGCACATCCGATATACTGTTTTGCTTTTGTCCATGACACGCTTACCATCAGGGTCATGCTTCACATGAAAACCAAGATAGTCCCAAAGGCCAGATCTGAATGAGGGTGGGAGAGGTTCAATTTCGGCTAGCGTTGAGGTAGTTACCATGTTGCAACGAGCTTAGCTTCTGTCTTGCTAGCTTGCACTGCGCTGAGTGGCTCTGCACTCGACAGTGCAGCCTAGGCGGAGTAGTCAAACGCAGATCCACTGAGCGCTCAACACAGACAGCATCGTCAGAAGAAAAGTTGATAAAATAAATAAAGAAAATTGTATTGTTCGATACATATGCGTACCGAACCGAAAGCACTGTATCAAACGGTTCAATATCGATACGAGTATTGTTGCACCCCTAATAAATAATAATCCATTTGCTGTTTAGATTTTTCAGTTTCCTGCTGATAGGAGTGCACTGTTGTCCTCATGTTTTAGACCTGTGCAATTCACTGTGTACAACCAAAGAACTTTTAGTAACTTACCTGGATGCTTATTTTGAAGCACTGGTTTAAATTCATCTTAATGTCATTAATCACCATGAAAACTATACAAAAGTGGCAGTTTAACTTCTTTTAGATTTAACTTGAGTGCCATGTCTCCTCTTCTTATACCTCTATATGTCTCTGGTTCAACTCATCAGATAGTTTTTACTGTGTTAGTAACAGGCTACTATAGCATTTAATCTGGATTGATGGCACAACCTTAAACATCACACATGCTTCATAATTCTATATCAGTGCATCTTGTTTAGGTTATCTCTTTGTAAACAGATGGCTCTGCAGAATCATGCTGGACTAGAAATAGTGCTCTTTGGGATATTATTGTTGTATTATTAAGAAAAGTTTAAGGGCTATTCATGTGATTTAATTGCACTTACATAATGTAGAGGTATTTAAAAATGGTCAGACATACATTTTGACTATTATTCCCTGCAGATGTGACTAAATTTTCCATAATGCTACTCAAAGCATGTATAATGTTGTATACAAGAGACTTGGGAAACATGGTAGATTCCAATTGTTCATTTTACCAGGATGGTTGTGTCTTTTTTTAGCAGGCTATTTGAGAATACAAATACAGTAGAACACAATTTTCATTTATCTTGAACTCTGTTTTGTTTAATGACGGTCTTTGAGTATGGAGCATTCGTATGTTTTTCAGACTACTGGAGATTAAAAGTGCCAAACCACTTAGAAATGCCAGATGTATCAACAATAATGATTCATCTTTACAAATAATCTGTTAATTGTGGAAGTTCCTCAAACAAGTGCGGGCACTTGAAAACAAACATTTTGACTCAGGCCCCCAGAGGCTCAGGATCAATCCTCAGATGATCACACAGCTAACTCCCACATGTAGAAGTTTCTGTGACTGAGTCAGAGGGCAGCACGCCCAAACAAACCTGTCTTGCGGGCTGATGATCTGTTAACTGTGAGAACAGCTTGCACAGTCATTGGAAAATCTGGAAGCAGTTCTGAATCCTGGCATGAGCTCACTTTTTTGTACCTTCCTTTGATCATAAGAAACATTAAAAAAAAATCAAATTCCTGTTGGACATCTAAAGGAACTTATGAGATCACAAACAGATTGCAATGGCACATTGTGCAAGGAAAACTTGCCTTTATTGATTGTGAATGCAAATAGTGTAGTTTTAGTTCCCTGCTATGCAAAAAAGCCATTGCCTACACAAGACTGAAAGAGTGTGTGTGCATGCCTGCGTATCCTTGGCTAGGGGAGACCGGAACCACTGAAAAGGCCATGTGGAAGAACTCATTTGTCCCAGTTAAGCATTCATGAATACTAAATCAAACCTTGAATGGAACATTCCTACCCCAGTTTTCCTGCTCATAAATTTCCTTCCCAATTCACAATAACACAGCTGAATGAACTACTTACATAAAAATGTAAACAACTTTACACCATTAACAAAGTATACTATTACCGTTTTTAAAATGCATTCATAAACAGCTAAAATAAATATAAATATAAATTTTTAAATATACTGTAAGTAGCTTAACAAAAAATGATCACAACAGTTCAAAAATTAACTTTTACATTTACACAGGGAACCACAATAGAGCACTCTGAGATAAGCAATTTCGATTAAAATGTAAATATCAATCATTTTGTGGTGGTGCTCAGGACTTTAGTAGAAGCCTTTTTCATCCATTCAAATGCTGTGCACTCCACAAACTAGATTAGCAGGCACTGAAATATCTGCAAAAGTAGATGGAAAATGTGTTTTTAGTAAATGTGACATTTGATGTAGCCAAACCAGTGCAAAACCATCTTCTTTAGGACATGACTTAAGAATTGTGTTTACTAGCAGACAGAGGTGGTTGTTGGCTGAAATCCTGATGCCACTGTCTTTCATACCTATTTTTTTAGGCTTAGGGAGGTTCAGGTTGTTCATGATCTCCACAAACTCCTCCATGCTCTTAGTCAAGCGTGGGTTATACTTGCGCTCCTCGCCCACTGTAGAAACCGTCTGACCTAAAATGCAAAATTAGATACAGACCAGCATGACAGTTTTAGTTTTTGTAGTTCTAAATTCTGCCAGATGTTAAATCTGAACAATTAAAATATTTACAAAGAAACAACATGCTTCTGACACACAACACATGCACTGTAAAAACAATATATATACTACATCTGTACCAGTTCCTATGAGTGGGAAACTAATGGCCGATGTGGCTGAGCTTCAAATCTGTGCTGTTCGAAATTATTCACATCAGTGACTCTTAAGATACGCAATACACATTTACAAACATTTGCGTGTGAATGTGTGTTTTTAGCCAACCTAAGTAATCATGTGCTGGGTAGATGAGGCACTCATCAGGCAGGGTGAAGATCTTCTCATGGACTGAATGGTAGAGCTTTTTGGCACAACCTTTAGAAGAATAGCTATAAATCAGACAATTGCAATGGAAAACATATGAAACACTGCCCCCTTGTGTTCATTTAGAAGAACCACAAAAGAGTGCATGCATACCCTGCTGGAAGTCTGTCCTTCCACAGCCTCTAATGAGGAGAGCGTCACCAGTGAAAGCCATGCTCTGATCCCCAGTTACCAGGGTTATACACCCATCAGTGTGTCCTGGTGTCTCTTTCACAGTCAGAGACTAAAGAAGAGAAAAGACAAGTGTCATGTTAAATCAGTTTTATCAAGCAAACAAAACCAAACAGGTATCAAATCAAAGCATGTCAAATCAGTTTTATCAAGCAACTGTATACAACACCTACAAACACTATTATAAACAAAGAGTGGTTTTCTTCTTACGTGTCTTCCAAAGGGGATATTGTCTCCCTCTGTTAAGTGGATGTCAGCAGTGGCACCACTGAACTTGGAGATGGCACTCTTCAGTCCAGCCACTCTTTGCTTCATCAGGCCAGTGCTTGTTATGTGGTCTGCGTGGCAGTGGGTGTTAACTACCAGAAAAATCACTGCATTTATCACCAATTGAAAGATTTAATATTGATTCTTGGTATAAACTTATGCAATGTGTATATAGGCGAGACAGTCAATGTCCAGTTTATTAAGCACACTGGTTTCATCGCTCGTTATCGCTAATACCCAAGCAGCCAATCACATGGTAGAAAATTAATGTGTTTCGATATCTAGGCATATTCAAGCCAACTTACTGGAATTCAGACTGAGCATCACAGTGACGACCAAAGGTGATTTAGGTGACTTTGAATGCAATACGGTTGATCGTGTCACATGGGCTTGTCCACCACTCATTACAAGCAAGTTATGTGGAAGATGTGGTGGAGATCATGGATGTACCGCTGACAAATCTGCAGCAACTGCGTGATCTTATCATGTAAATACAGATTAACATCTCTGAGGTATGTTTTCAGCACCTTGTTGAATCTATCCCATGAAGAATTAAGGCAGTTCTGAAAGCTAAAAGGATTCAGACATAGTACTAGCAATGTGTATCTAATAAACTGTCCAGTCAGTGTATGCTTTAAATTCGGCCTTTTTTAATTATTATTTTTAGACATATCCCCGCAGCCTTGTCTACTATTGTCTACACTAAACAACGGTCACGGGGCAAGGAACGGACACACAGTTATTTCTTGCTCACTGCCATACAGATTAGTCTAATATTACATTTATGTTGCCCCTAATGTAAATGTATTTACAACATGGAGAAGATAGGACAAACATTTCATACAACTGTCATAATTTATCGTTTAACTCTACCCTGGGAAGGTAGATACCTGCCACTGTTAGACTGAGTCCAAGTTCCTTTATGAGCTTCAGGTCCCGGTCAATGGTCTCCAGCACAGGATCAATGATGACAGCCTCCTTGGTGTTCGTGTCTGCAAGCAGGTAGGTGTACGTGCTGCTCTCTGACTCAAACAGCTAAATGAAAAAGAAAACAGAACAGTGAACAAAGCACAGGTGTGATTCAGCAATAAATAATAACAGGAAAGGCACAGTAAACATCGTGTCCTCACCATACTTAGACAGGGTGTGTCTGACACAACAAAAGATAATAAGAGACAGAACAGATCACGGTATGAACTACAGTCAACAGTCACTTTATTAGGTATATCTTGCTAGTAACACCCCCTTTTGGCTTAAAAACTGCCTGAATCCTTTCTGGCATAGACTCAGTAAGGTGTTAGAGATATATTGCACCACACTGACATGATATCATCACATAATTACTGCAGATTTGTTGGCTGCACATCTGAGATTCGAATCTCCTATCCCAAAGGTGCTCTACTGCATTGACATCTGGTGACTATGGAGTTTACCTGAGTACAGTAAGCTGATTTTCATGTTCAAGAAACCAGTTTAAGATGATATGAACTTTGTGACATGCAGCGTTATCCTGCTGAAGGCAACCATCCAAGTATGGGTATGCTGTCGTCAAAGATGGATGGATAATGATCAGCAACATAACTCAGGCAGGCTGTGGTGTTTAACAAATTCTTTTAATCGATGGTTTTGTAGGGCAATCCATTTAAATCAGCCGTTTCTGTAACTTTCACATAAGCTTGTCTGCCACATTTAAAGACACTTAAATCACCTTTCTTCCACATTTTAATGCTCGGTTTTAACTTAAGCAGGTCATCTTGACGATCTACATACCTAAATGCACTGAGCTGCTGCCATGTGATTAGCCAATTAGATATTTGTGTTTGTTCAACAAGCAGGCCTCCGTATAGGGTCTGGTGAGTATCTCAGTAATCAATGCAAAATGTTTACTTCTTAAACATTTACCAAGTTACCCATTAATTCTGCGTTTATGACCACCTCAAAAGGAAATTGCAGTTGGCGACAGAATCACTTACTGATATACTTCCTCATTGTGATGTGTCTGGGCATATCACACAACAACTTGAACAATTGTTAAACAAGCAGGAGTTTTCTTTCTTGAAATGCCTTTTTTTAAAGATGGCATGTGATCAATTTATCAGCTGGTTTCAAATATTAGAATGAAAAAAATGTAGGGTCATGTAACACAGCAATTTTCATCACATGATGCATGCACATGAGGTATACTTCATTAAGCATTCCCATGCAAAGCTACTTTTTTGAAGACACATACTTTGCTGTTTTGCAGATATAGGTAGTAGTAATAGTGTAGCTATATGAATCATAAACCTGCTACTAATTTTTGTCACTTACTACAGATTAAAAGCGGTTTATAAAGTCATTCAGATCACACTGCTTCAAAGCAGGACCAGAAACAGTAACATAAAGCAATAGTAAATGTGGTTTTTAAAGGGGTCATTAAGTGATTTATATATCTCATGTATACTTTACACTGTAGCTGCGCTACTTTTATTTAAGTACATCTAACGCATTTCGTTTAGCAATTATGAAAAAGAAACTTCAAAACTTTTGGGACTTTTGCTCAGCCGTCATTTCCTTGTAATACCACTTTTATCAGGATGCAGGACACCACACAAGAGTCTGAAAATCCAAAATTTGTTTGGATAGACAGCTGAGCACAAAAACCCACCTGAACTTTAAAGGAACTAATGCAGAAAGGAACTTCATAGACAGAAAACAAGATGCTAACGGCTAAAGCTACCGAGCTCACTTCCCACAACCGGTGGTACAAAAAAACTACAAGTACTCTTGCCTCTTCGTTACCACGTATGGTTGTAAACAAACAGGAGCAAGCCATCAAAATATGCCGACAGACTACCTGTCTGAAGAGGAGCCCTTCCGTCTTTGCCATCCTGGCTCAGTGCGATCTGCTGGTAACCCGTAGCGTCTGAAAAACAGTGCTTCAACCGGGACAGACGCATCTGTTTTGTTTCCTAATTCGAGTCCCCTGCATTTGTCCTGAGTCGTCCCAGGAATGTCAACAAGCCACACCCAACAACAATCGTGGATCAGTGACCACACCCACCTACCTACTTACCTACTTCCCTAACATTGGCTGGTTTCGATATGGGCGACATGGGCCATTGCCCAGGGCGGAAGCGTGGTGGGGGCGGCATCATAGCATCGGCAAAAAAAAGTTGCTCGCACCCACGCTGCCCCGACATTATGTCAGCGCATTTTGGGGATTGCATGGGCACCGATCGGTCTTGCATTGCCCATTTGCGACGAGGTGCCCTCCATTTACGAGGTGCGGCTGCTGCCAGCTGCACAGGAAGGAGAGGGGCGGGACGGCGGGGGGAAACCGGAGTACCCGGAGAGAACCCACGCAAACACGGGGAGAACATGCAAACTGAATTGAACTCAGGACCTCTTGCTGTGCGGCAACAGTGCTAGCCACCGTGCTGCCCTGAAATAATATTAATAATAATAATTAAATGGATTTTATTTTAAAAGACTTTAACAGACCCTGTTAATAGTATAGACACAATAGTAGTCATAACAGGAACCAGTAAGGTAGCCACGGAATAGTTCATTAAATCCAGAAAGTCCAAGAGAGTCGTTTTCTTTTAGTATTGTAGATATGTGTGCCTATCAGCAAGTTTGCATGAAAGAGACTCTAAAACATTTGTTGAAGGCTGATTTTAATATTTATGTGATTTTATTTTAAAGGTCTATAAAATGTGGTGCCATTTACACAATAACAACTTTGTTTTAAAACTCCTTCACACACACCCATTGGATGAGCCATCATGAGCATTAAACTGAGAAAGTGTGGCATCACCACATATCTGTGGGGAACGGTTGCTATGAAAAACAAAATGATAGTAACTAAAAAATAACATTAATATAGTTTTTTTTCCTAAATTACTTAATGATTGGAATCCAACTGAAATACATGAAAAAGTACACCACCTTTCAATTCTAAGCTTTTACATATCACATTATAATTATCTGATCTCTAACAGTTCATGAAAGTAGATGAAATATAACCTCAGATGATCAACACAACACGACTGATTCAGTGTCATTATTTATTTAACAGAATCTAAACCAAGTTACAAAGTTTTTATAGTAAGCTTTTATGTCCTGCTATGCAAAAAAGCCTTTTCCTGCACAGAAGCTTTCATGATTACTAACCTAACCTTGAGGAGAATGTTCGTATATGAACTTTCCTGCTCATAAGTAATTCATAACAAATCATCTGAAAAATTTGCTTACATTCAAGAAACTTTTTCTTACATAGATACATTTAAAATGTATTGAAATAGCAATTCAAGTATATACCTTATATATATACCATACAGAATCATTAAAAATCACTTTATAGTAAACATTTTGACTAATGTCCCACAAAATAGAGATGCAAATGTTAATTACTCTACAATTATTACAATTATGTGTTTTCATTATTATCCTCTTGTGGAGCACATTCAGTCTACACATTTAGTCTTGCAGTCCACAAACCAGATTAGCAGGCACTGCAGTTGCTGCAAAAAAATAAAAACATAAATAAAGTGCTTTTTACTGGAAAACATAGTTGGTTGCAGAACTGTAAATATGATAGTTTATTTTTTTCTTACCCATTTTTTTGGGATTGGGCAGGTTCAGGTTGTTCATGATATCTGCAAACTCCTCCATGGTCTTTGTTAGGCGTGGATTAAACTTGCGCTCCTCGCCGACTGACGAAGCCATCCGACCTGAAACACAAAACAGATGGAGACCAGTGTATCAGCCAGATGCTACACCCTGGACATGTTTCCAGTCCATTTCAGAGCTAGAAAAAATGGAGCTGGCGCACAACAACTGCCCTGTAAAAACCTAAAAACAGAACATACTATACAGATTGCAGAGCACCTGTACCGACTCCTGTCAGCAGAAAACTAATGAATTTAATTTTGCTATGCTTTTATATATGATGTAATGCATACTGCTACACAATAGTACTATATAAACCATTCCCTTCAGTGACTTTGTAACATGTATAAATATTTGGGGATGTGTTTTCAGCCAACCTAAGTAGTCATGTGCTGGGTAGAGGAGGCACTCATCAGGCAGGGTGAAGATCTTCTCATGGACTGACTTGTAAAGCCTTTTGGCACAACCTTAAGAAAATAAGGCAAAGGTTAGACAACTGCAAAGGAAAACTGATACTGTACTCCCCCCTTTTCCAACAAGAATAAAAATCATAGAAACGCAAAATGAACAAAAACACAAGCATAAAGCCAAAAGAGTATGTGTACCCTGCTGGAAGTCTGTCCTGCCACAGCCTCTAATGAGGAGAGCATCACCAGTGAAAGCCATAGTCTGATCCCCAGTTACCAGCGTTATACACCCATCAGTGTGTCCTGGTGTCTCTCTCACAATCAGGCACTAAAGGAAGGAAAAGAAGAATGTCAAGGCATGATAATTAAATAGGTTTTATCAAGCAAATGCAACAAAAGGTTTTAGGTATTTACAAAATAACTGTACGCACACGATATTGCGAACAAATAATGTTTTTTTCTTCTTACGTGTCTTCCAAAGGGGATCTTGTCTCCCTCTGTTAAGTGGATATCAGCAGATGCACCACTAAGTTTGGAAATGGCACTCTTCAGTCCAGGTACTCTTTTCTTCATTGGTCCTGTGCTTGTTATGTGGTCTGCATGGCAGTGGGTGTTAACTATCAGCAAAATAAAGATAATGTAGGTCAATATAAAGCTGGAATATAATTGAGACTTGTGGTACACCCTCCAATCAGTTTAGCGAGTAGGGGGTTGGACACTTTTTTCCTTTTCAGAACACCTTTGATTCCTCGTCACACAGATTCAACTAAGTGTTAGAGATTTTGGTCCATGTAGCATGTAGGCATGACAACATCCCACTGTTACTGCAGATTTGTCAGCTACACATCCATGACGCTAATCTCCCTTTCACCACAGTCTATTGAATTAAGGCTGTGTGACTCTGGAGGCCATTTGAGTACAGAAACCAGACTTTGTGACTTGCGTTATTATGGTGATTGAAGCAGCCATCAGAAAATAGGTACACTGTGATCACAAAAAGATCGACATCAGTAACTCAGGTAGGCTGTGGGGTATAAACGATGCTTAGTTGGTAGTAACGGGCCGAAAGTGTGTCAAGAAAATATCACCCACACTACTATACCACCATCACCAGCAGCCTGAACTTTTAATAACAGGTCTTTTCATAATAATAATAATAATAGGTCGTTTGATTCATGTCGTTTATGCCGAATCCTGAACTAAACACTCAAATGCCACAGCAAGGTTTGTTCCAGTTTTCCATTGTCCAATTTTGGTGCAAATTATAGTCTTGGTTTATGTTCTTAGCTGACAGGACTGGCACACAGTGTGCTCGTCTGCTGCCGAAGCCCATATGCGTCAAGTTTCTTTGAATCACCTTTCCTCTTTTCTGATGCTTGGACTGAACTTCAGGAGGATATCTTAATGATGTCTACATGCGTAAATGCACTGTTTTTAAATATGTGTATTAAATAGGTGTATCCAATGAAGTGGCTGGTAAGTGTATTTCCAATTCGGAAAGATATATGTATTACACTAGCAGGAGTCCTTTCATACAAATAGCATTACCTACACTTAACAACGTTTTTGGGTCAGAAATAAACAATCATTTCTGAACCAGGTAAAATATTTATGCTGCTCCTAATTTGTATTTACAGGCTGAGAAAGATGGGATTCTGTGTTAATTTATGTAGTTACCTGCCACTGTCAGTTTGAGTCCAAGTTCGCTTACGAATTTCAGGTCCCTGTCAATGGTCTCCAGCACAGGATCAATGATGACAGCCTCCTTGGTGTCTGCGTCTGCCAGCAGGTAGGTATATGTGGAGCTCTCAGACTCAAACAGCTAAATGTTGGAGGGGAAGCACAAAGCAGTAAACAGCAATAACTAACAGTAAATGGGAGCGGTAGTAAAGGTTACATTATTATCATTTCTCCTCACTTGTGTTTATAGATAACGTGTGCTTTGTGTGTCTACGGTAGCCAAAGAGAGACATTTTCATACAAAGCTTGAAATAAAGTATTGCACTTTGTACTCCACCACATTTATTCAGAAGCTATTAGCATTAGTTATATGGCAGGGATATAAATTATTAATCAACAAATAATTTCTATTTTAGATTAAGATGCAGAGCATCAAGTAATTCAGATTTGTTCTTTCATCAACTTAAAATATCAAACATATTAACAATATGATATGCATCTCTGAAGTGGGTAATTTGAGCAGGTTTTCTTTCACTTAAGGTACTTTATAGTGATGCTATTGCTTTTTAGACAAACAAACTTTTTATATTTTGTTTTCTGCACTCCTACTTCCACTTTAGTAGAATATATAAACACATCTTCCACCATTATGTAAACTGGTTAATCTAAACTCAACAATTTTGAACAATATTTCTTTTTTCAGGACAGATCGTTTTAAACAAGTGCAGAACATCCAAATATGATGTGAACATACCTGTCTGAAGAGGAGTCCCTTTACCATTGCCATCCTTGCACAGTATGAGCAGCTGGTAACCGGCAGCGTTTTAATCGGGACAGAAACACAAACTCTGGGTTGCTGTGTAAAGCATGACTATTTAAAACCCTAACCACACCTACCTGCCTTGGTAACGCCCCCAAATTAGAATAATTTTCAGAAGTCATCATGATAAAAAGGAAGAACATCACGTACTGCACACTATCTTTATGATCATCATCAATAAAATTATTGTTAATAATATTACTGATAATAAGATGAAGAAGAATTTAAACACTTTTAAGTGTTTTACTTTTATAAAAGTTAGACTTAGAGAAGTATCTTTGCTGTTACAGCTTTTTCCCCATATACATTTTTCAGTCACACTTCTCCTTATAATGGCTCTCTAATTAAACTAATTTTAATGCAAAGTCACTCAAGGTCACAGACCACTGCGGCTCGCCGTTTTATTGGGAACAACCACAACCATCCATTTAATAATGCTCGTATCAGTACATCTTGTTTTTTTTAGCTATTCACTGATTGTGAACTTGACCACAAATAGCATGCTCTGGGTCAAGCAGAGATAATGTGACTTTTATTTTAGATTACACAGACACAATACTGAATCCTAGATTTTACAATATGCTACCGGTACTCAAAAGCACGTGCAATGTTGCATTCAAGACACTTTGAATGTACAGTAGAGAGAGGCGTTTACTGAGCAGGCTGTTTGAGGATTGAAATACAGCTCTACACCATGTTCATTCAACTTGGAATTTATTTAATGACAGTCTTTGGTGAACATGAGACATCCATATTCACTCGGGTTTTCAGGCTCAAACCATCATCACCACAGGGCTTCATCCATAGCAGCAAAAGACATAAAAAGTCTGAGTTAACCTGGCAGGTAGTGTTCCCCCATGAGGAGAGAACCAGAATTGATACATGCAACTGATGTGGTGCTCTCTTAATAAAAGGCAATAGTAAAAAGTTATATTCACATGAAATCACTTGCTTATGAACATTTTGATTCTGGCCTCCAAAAACCTCAGGCTCAAATTGTCACACAGCTGCAAATTTGTGTGGCTGAGTCAAAGGGAAGCACTCTAAAACAAACCCGTCTTACTGGCTGAGGATCTGTTAAATACAAGAACAGCATGCATGGGTCACTGCAGTCTGATTCCTTCTTTTAGAGCTAGAGAGTAAATAATAATCATCATTTTCAACATATAAAAGGAACATGTGAGCTCATAATGCTATGACATGTTGTGCAGTAACATCTTAGCTGTTATTGATTTTAAATGCAAACAGCATAAGTTTTATTTTCCTGCTATTAAAAGAGGCCACTGCTTGTGGTACTGTGAGTGTGTGAGGCCTTGACTACACGACACAATTGTACCTTTTAAGCATTCACAAATACTAAACTGAACCTTCAGTGTAACAATCCTATCCAAGCTTTCCTCTTCCTCCCCAAATTTACACATAATAACAAATCTGAATAAGGTCAACTTACTTTTAACTTTACACAGTTAACAAAGGGTACCATTACTGTTCTCTCCTCAAATACAGATATCAATTATTTTGAATATCCAAAATAGAAGCAGATTTATTCCAAGTACAATTGATCAGTAGCTGCACTATAAATGATAACAGCAATTAAAATATACCATTTAGATTTAGACACAGAACCACAATAAAGCACTTTATGGCAAGTAGTTTGATTAATTCTGCTAAACAGACACAAAATGTCTATCACTGGGCAATGATGTCATTAGTATCGTCTTTCGTGCAGAACATTCAAACATGGTGCAGTCCACAAACCAGATTGGCAGGCACTGAAATATCTGCAACAGAACAAGGAAAAAATGTTTATAGTAAATGTGACGCCCAGCACGTAAAACCTGTGGTGACGTCTCATAGGCACGAGAACTAGAAATGTGGAGATGACATGGATAGTGAAAGGCTGTAGATACTATTGTTAAATACCTATTTTATTAGGCTTAGGGAGGTTCAGGTTGTTCATGATCTTCACAAACTCCTCCATGCTCTTAGTCAAGCGTGGGTTAAACTTGCGCTCCTCGCCCACTGTAGAAACCGTCTGACCTGAAACACAAAAACAGATGCAGACCAGTGTGACATCTTTAGTCTTCGTGGTCCTGATTTTTGTCACATGTTAAATCTGGTCAATGAAAACATTTATACAGAAACATGCTTCTGACACACAAAAGATGCACTATAAAAACAACATGTATACAACATCTGTTCCAGCTCCCATTAGTGGGAAATTAATAGCTTTACATTTTCAGTGCTTTTAAGCACAAGCTGAAAATCTGTATTACATAAAAACATTCACACTAATGACTCTATAAAATACATAAATGTGTGTCTGCATGTGTTTCAGCCAACCTAAGTAGTCATGTGCTGGGTAGATGAGGCAGTGGTCAGGCAGGGTGTAGATTTTCTCCTGGATTGACTGGTAGAGCCTTTTGGCACAACCTTAAGAAATGAGAGAAAACTTAGAAAACTGCTAAAGGCAATGGCTGTAATACTGCCCCCTTGTGTTCATACAGAAACACTACAAATGAAAATGAACAAAAACAAGCATAAAGCCAAAAGAGCATGCGTACCCTGCTGGAAGTCTGTCCTGCCACAGCCTCTAATGAGAAGAGCGTCACCAGTGAAAGCCATAGTCTGATCCCCAGTTACCAGCGTTATACACCCATCAGTGTGTCCTGGTGTCTCTCTCACAGTCAGAGACTAAAGAAGAGAAAAGACAAGTGTCATGTTAAATTAGTTTTATAAAGCAAACATAACCAAACAGGTATGCAACACTTACAAACACTCCATCATAAAAAAAGAACTTTTTTTTCACCATACGTGTCTTCCAAAGGGGATCTTGTCTCCCTCTTTTAGGTGGATATCAGCAGATGCACCACTGAATTTGGAGATGGCACTCTTCAGACCAGCAAGTCTTTTCTTCATTAGGCCAGTACTTGTTATGTGGTCTGCATGGCAGTGGGTGTTAACTTAAAAAAATAAAAAGAAAGTTTGAATGCGAGTCAAGATTACTGTATATTTTAATCTGCATATAAGAAGAGTCAGTGGAACACAGATCACTGCAAAATCATTTCATAATATTTACTCTTAGGTATTATTATAATATAATATAATATATACATACATACGTGCATGTATATATGTATGTATATAAATACACATTAACGTATATTGGCTCAGGGACAGAGACTCAATTTCAATTTCCCCCAGAAAACAGACGTTTAAAAAGGGAAATACAAACAAACAAGTCCAGTACTATATTTATTTTGGCCCCAAGGGTAATAATGAAGTATGTTTTCATAAAGTTCATTCAAGCTTTAAGTAGGGCTGATCTGAAAATGCATCTTAGTGTCAGGGTTAGGAAGATGGAGCACATTTTCTTAGGTTGTTATGTTTTAACTCAACTTTGGGAAGGTAGATACCTGCCACTGTCAGTTTGAGTCCAAGTTCGCTTACGAATTTCAGGTCCCTGTCAATGGTCTCCAGCACAGGATCAATGATGACAGCCTCCTTGGTGTCTGCGTCTGCCAGCAGGTAGGTGTACGTGCTGCTCTCCACTTCAAACAACTAAAGGGGGGAGGAGGGAAAAAAAAGGTGAGTACACAGGTGTGACTCAGTAATAAATAAAAACAATAGCGCAAGGGTAACAAGGGTTACACACTCATTCATAGACAATGTTTGTAAGAGACCAAAAAACTGAAAGAAAGAACAGATTATAATATAGGGCAACTTGTTATCATATAAAAACATCCTTATCAACTGTGTCAGGAAGCATTCAGGGGTCATACAAATGCCCCTGAAAGATTAGCTGTCAAGTTTTAGTATCCGAAACAAAACTGCGCATAGATCAACTTAAAGGGTTGTTTGACTCGAAAATGATCCACATAATTCATCCAACAACCTAACTTGGTTGCGCATTAAAAGAACTAAAATTAAATGCTCCTTATCAGAAATATAACAATGAGCTAAATGCTAACTCACTTCCTACTTAACGCCGTAAAGACGGTTGCAAAAAATCCTAAAGAAAATGTCGTTTTCTTCCTGAAGGCAGGAGGATCCAAACGGGCGCAAAATGGCAATCATCTATAACCTACCTGTCTGAAGAGGAGTCCATCCGTCGTTGCTATCCTGGCGCAGTAGGATCTGCTGGTTACCCATAGCGGCTGAGCTCCAGTGATAAAGCCGGGGCAGAAGCGCCTGCTCTGGGCTGCCGCGTAATTCAAGCCGTCAGCGTTTGTCCTGAGCCGTAGCGTCGAAGCCAGGGCCCGCTGAACGGGCTTCACTCTGCTTATTACCGAACACATAGTCGCCGATGTGTCCTGATTTGAACCTCTTGATAGCGGACAACACTACCGCACGTACGCGTAGGTTCCGCAAAGAGAGACCGTGGGTAGTAGCACTATGAACTCTGTGTTACCTGCCGCTTATCACACTGACTGTCAATCAGTCCTTGGAAAAAACAACACAAGGACTTCAGTGTCGTTTGGAAGCTCCACTGTCACCAGCTGCTTTTACGGGCTGGAGCCGTGCCAACTTGTTTCTTATTAAGCGGTAAATATGGGTTTATGGGTAAGTGAAGCTGCCGGCTAACTTCCTGCACAGCTGAGTACCGTCTTCGCCGTCCTCAGTGAGACGCATGCGCCCTGGAATGAGGGGCCTGGCAATGTACACAACAACGTAGCAGCGGCCTACGTGACATTTACGCTGTCAGGCAAGTAAACATCGTCCAAACACAACCTTGTATAAAACGCTCAGTCATCCGCTTTAGTGGAGTAATACGGATGGAAAACAAACAACCAAATAAAAGCTTTGTGATGAGCTACATGAAAACAGTATTTGCTCCCTTTGTCGTTTTTTTTAAAGTCTAACTTGCATGTTTCAGATCCTCAAACACATTTTGATACTAAGACCATGCAAGTAAATACAAAATGCATGTTTAACTGATGATTTCATTGGCAGCAAGAAATGCAATCAAGCGTTTATGATAACTGGAAATGACTCTTTTATATCACCATAGAGGAGTTTTGGCCCTCTCTTTAAAGAATTGCTGCAGAAAGTGCTTAAGCATGAAGGGCTGGTTCAAAGTCATATCAAAGCATCAAAGTCCAGACAGTGACTAGGCCAATCAGACTTGCTGTTTCCGATTATTGCCCGATCATAACTCAAATGTCTTTGATCTTCAGGGCACGAAATGATTCCTTTAGGATCTTTTGGGAGAGAGCAGAATTCATTGTTCATGAATACTGGAAGTTCTCCAGGTGCTAAAGTAGTAAAACAGTCCCATATCATCAAGCTACCACCACCACCACCACGTATGACTGTTGCTATGATGTTGTTTTTATGAAATGTTGTTGAGGTTTCTGTCAGATGTAATGGGATTTGAACCTTCCAAAAACTCCAAATTTGTCTCAACGGTTGACAGAACATTTTCACAAAAGTCTTGGAGATATTCAAGATGTTTTTTGGGAGGGTTTTTGGTCAGCTGTGGTTTTTGCCTCGGAACTCTTTTTCCCACTTGATGAACGATCAATCATTGACCTTAACTGAGGCAAACTCCTGAACTCCCGAACGAGCTGCTGATGTACTTTTGGATTAATTTTGGCAAGTAGTTGGCTACATATGGCCCATAGACTCTAATGAGTTTGCGACTCCTGTTATAAGGCCACTGAACACACTTAAAGAGTGTGAGAAACCCATTGAAAACATAATATAGGTTTTCAAAACTTAATTAATATTCATTTGTTTTGAAATAATGAATAATTGGTTTTATTTATAATATCTTGTTCATCTAGTCTTACTAGTCATACTAGTATTTAGTACTAATATTTATTTTATACAATCAAAGGAAAAATATCAGAAACTGCTTGGTTCCACAGTTTATCAGTACTTCAAATTTAGCTAACATAGGTTATCAGGTCATTTTCATCTAGTGTACCTTGAACCTGTCAAGTCACAGTAATCTATACACCAGCACTTAAATTGGCGCACTTAGACACTAAAGAGGCGCCATGCGCTGTAATAACTGTTAAAATTTGTGGTCAGCAGCCGCGATCAGACAGGAATACAATCCCATTTTCACTTTGATTTATTTGTTGTTTTGTCAGCTATACTTTCATGTCAGTCCTGATAAACGTTTACAAATGTATCATTACTGGCAGTAAATTTCTACTACAGATAAAATTTCTACTACAGATAATAGTGTTTCTATATTTCTATAACTGACAACAGTGACAGTGCACGCTATCGTAGAATGAACAACACTGATAGGCAGATAGATGCAAGTCGATCTTTATTGTCAGTTATCTCATTGTCAGATTTTAAGGTGTTGCAGAAACAGCTGTGGTGGTCTCGGCCGAATCCTCTGCTTTATACTGCAACAAAAAATATTAAAACAAGGACAATTTAAAAACTTTATTGTATATTTCGCAAATGACATTAATGTGTTATAGTGCATTTTGGCTATGAAAAGTCCTGCAGGGTATTAAAAGTAATCACATTTCCTGCATTTTACTGATGTATTCTTTTACTAATGCATCTAGTTTGCCTCCATCCTTTAAAGAACTAATATGTATTGAAATGTTGGTTCTATAACCTTCAACAGGATTTAACATTTAACCGTTAAGTTTTTTTCTTCTTTACTGCTGAAGTTTTATTATCTGCTATATAGCCAAACTGCTTATCTGTCAAGGGTTGTAGTTCAAAATGAAAATAGAAAAGCATTTTTAGATAGACTGTGACACAGATGCAGTAAATAAACTAACAGAACTTTGACTCCGAAACAGAGCGACAGATAAAGATAGGTTTTACATTTACAAGCGGTGAGGAAAAGTGCTTCCCATACCTGTATGTCTATGTAACGTTCAATCCACTGAAGCAATTCAGTTACTCTGCTGTAGACGCCTGGTTTATTAGGCCGTGCGCATCCCTCTCCCCAACTCACCACGCCTGCCAGCTTCCAATCCCCTTTAGATGTCTTACACACAAGTGGTCCACCACTGTCTCCCTTAAGAGAAAATCATTTCACAAACAAAATTTGTGAACATCAAATGGGAGAAACACAACTCTTGATAGATTGTAAAGTATATTGTAAAAGTATATAGATTGTAAAATATATTTTATATTCTTCATGAACCTGTGCTAGGTTTGTGGAGAGGAGATTTCATCTCTGTGGGTGTGTACCTGGCAAGAGTCAACCCCTCCATCCATGCTCCCAGCGCAAATCATTCGAGGAGTTATGAAGAGACCATAGACACTCAAGTCGTAGCAGATGGATTGAGCTATTACCTTAACATGAGCCTGCCTTAACTCTTCTGACACATAGCCTGACAGAAAATGAAATGAAAAAATCAGCAGCAAAAAGTGAATGAAAATAAGTAGAAAGGGTTACTTGAAGGTGACTAGTGGAAATGTTACACAGTTCAAAAGATAATGAATGATTACACTTATATTTTTTTTTTTATCTAGTAATTAAGTCTAACGTCTTAGCTTCAATGAGGATACTGTACTGACAAATATGGCTCTTTAAAAAGTTTTTGCCCTACAGTTTCCAACTCTGAAACTATGATTGTGAGTTTTTGAAGCTATTTGAAGCTCCAACTTAAATTATACTTGCGTTATCAAATCACTTTCTTTTAGCTCAGTTGTTAAGATCACAAACTGTAGCAAAAGTATCTGTCTTTCAGTGCAGTGCACCTGTGTTTTCATTTACGTATCCCCAGCCTGTGATCCAGCAGTCTGATCCATCAGGAAAGGACTCGGTTGGACTGGGTAAACAGACCGGTCGGACCCCACCTACAAAGAGCAGCAGTAAAGTGATAAAGGTTAGCTCTCTCTCGTGGTTATGAAATCACATATTTCCTTTTTCCTCCCACCCACGTTTATGATTGTAATACATGTTTTTCTCTTGACTTAAAAGTAAGTTTCACTTCTGACGATTTTGATTTTGTTAGGTGTTTAGTTCGTTCTTTCTTTATTGTTTTAAGTTTTGGTAAAAATTAAATATTTGTTTTGGCAATATGACAGCGATTGCAATGATTAGTGCAGTGATGTAAGTGCCCCTAATCTCCCCCTCAAGCCCAAAAGGGATTACACTTCTTGATCTGTCCTGATCTTAATCATAATAAAATTTAAATGTGCATCAAGTCACATTAAGTTCTTTTCATGATTCAAATGTAAGTAAATACAGTTATAAAAAGAGACAGTGAAACATTGTCTGTTTGTCTTGTGTGACATAAATTTGGCTAGTTTACATACATTCAACAAGTTACTAGACTCCAGCATTCATTCAGCGTAAAGAAAAACAAATGATGTGGTTTTCGTTGCCCTGATGAATGATAGCGCAATCCGTCTCTTACTTACTCGTCATGTCCATGTCAATTATGGTGCGCAGCAGTCCCACGTCATAGTCATTGTGCATAACTTTAAAGCCAGGGTGGTAGAGGATCTGCAGTGCCCTGTAGTGTTGCCCCAGAGAGTTGTGTGCAATGCTTACAGTGCCTGCCACAACCGTCCAGTCAGCTACTTGAAGCATGTTATTACTGCAGAAGAGTGACAGAAAAGTTAGTAGATAGAGTTCGGTTTAAGAAGCGGTGTGTGTGCCCACTAATTTTCACAGTTTTGTTTTTCAATGGTTTTTCATAATATCATACAACCTCCAGCATTATTACAATCACGGTTTAGGCCTCAGCCATCGCCAAATTACATGTATTTCTATTTTCACTTTAGCCTTGCAAACATTAGGAGCTGCTTTTGGTTTGTAGTTGTGCTCAAAAAATCCGCACCCATTGCTCATAATCCAAGATGAACACTCACGGGGAACAGAGAGCTCCATCTGTGATGTGATCACATCAGGTGCAAAAAGGTGCAAAAAGATTTTACTTCACCCTTTACCTGCTTTTGACTTGAACATAACAGGAACACGGTGTTACCTCGGACTGAGCAGGTGGTCGTGACTACAGCCTTTGCTAACTGACTGTACCAGTAACTGAACTCGTAAACACTTCTTTCTTGTCATTCCTCGTGTCTCTCTTACTCAACAAAGCAGTGTGCTGCAGTGATCACCCAACGAGGAGAGATGATGGCACCACCACAGACGTGTCTTCCCCTCCACTGCATGCTGACTTGCCAGGCCCACTCGTTCTTTGTAGCTAAGGTTCCTCCAACAATACGCTGACCATTGCTGACCAGAACTGAGCAGTCTGGATATGAGATGAAGAACACGAAATCAAGCAAACAGACAATGAGTGCAAAAAAAAAATGCAAAAGCTCTTTTTGAAAAAAAAATAAGATGACCATAAAGGTGGTTTAATTAATTTTAAGAATATAAGGTGTTTAATGTGAGAAATTATTATGGTAATATTCTACTAAAACCTTTTCCATGAAAAGACTTAGAAAAGCACAGCCATAATTGCCAGATGCTTGATGGATATGTAAGTAACATCTTTTGTTTGAGAGATGAGCAGTAAATTGGAGTGGCAGTGAAGATTGCCATCCTTGGAGCTTTGGAGACAAAATGCATTAGTTACTATGAAATTTAAATTCTTTACCTGCAGTCATATTTCCTGTCTGGTTCACTGGATTCTTGGACAGAACGGGCCTCTGGGTTGGGACAGTGCAGCTCCCTTTCCCACCACAGAGAGGAGGTGATTCACCCACCTCAGAGGGAAACAGCAAGAACTTAACTAATTTGAAGAGAGAGAAAAAACATTCAGATGACACAGTACAATGTCTCAAGTGGGTAGTGAAACATTAACATTAAAAACTCCTCACACTGAGATCAGTCTTAATAGCTGCTGGTTTCAAATTTGGAACCTCAGCAAACCATTTTACTCTATCTTTGCATTTTGGTTTCACTTTTTCCAACAATGTAATTTATTTCCCAGAAGGAGGCTTCATAGAGGATTTAATAACTGGCATAGTGAATGTTCAGAACTAATTAACTTGGGTTTTTTTTCTCATTTCATTTGTATTTAATCGTAATCAGAGACACCTATTATGTATGCTCACTGATGTGTTACAGAAAGCAGTAAGGCTGAATGACATAACTGGGTGTTTTATTACAATTATTATACTAAAGTGGCATATTATGATGTAGAACATTCTAAGTTTTTGATTCTTTTTGCATCTGGCAAAAAGTCTGCAGACTTAGATTTTCTTTTTGCAATATTAGTGGTAACTGCATGATGAGAAGGTTTGTTTCTTAACCTCCTAAGACCCAAAATATTCTACTGCATGCATTTTTAATTTCTCTTTGATATTTGGGTATATTGGAGCCCGATGAATGTAAAAACAAAAAATTACCAGATTTTTTTCAATCTTATTTTTGTTTTTAAGAAAAATAAGAGCCACATATGAGGATATTCGTTTAAAATTTTGATAGAACAGTAGCAGTATAATGTCCTCGTAAAAGGATATCAGGCCCTTGTAGAGCAAAATTGAGTATTTTAGTCTAAATAACCCAAAATGTGATGTCCACATATGTGGACGTCAGGTCCTAGGAGGTTAAACACTAGAATTCAACGTGCTATTGATGTACTGGAGGTACCTTGCTTTTCAGAGTGGGTTACCTAAAAGAGCAGAAGCGATAATCACTTTTATAGTGACAAAGATTCCCACAAACATTAACAGGTCACGAGATGTACAGGCATGGGATCTTGCATCTGCAAACAAACAAGAAATAACAAGAAATATTAAAACTTTGCAAGGAGCTCTGAGCTCCAAGACATCCTGTCTTCATCATCTTTATTAATTGACTGGGACAGTTGTAGTAAACCAAACTAACTGTGAGGTTTTATCATATCATCATACTTTGACAAATGTGTGAATTTTGGAGATCCCTTTTAGATTTTAGATAGGTGCAGTTTAGGTGAGAACAAGCCAAAGATGATAACCGTGCACATTTTCTTAACAATTTATCCAAATGAGAGCTGTAGGGGGCTGGAGTCTATATTAGCTATCACAGGGTGAAAGGCAGGCCACCAGTCTATCACAGGGTTAACTCAGAAATACGATTTAAGAAACACCAGTTAGCTTTGGAAGTGTTTGGACTGTAAGAGGCAGCTGGAGGAAACCCATGCAGCCACAGGGAGAACGCGCAAACTCCACCCAGAACCTGCCAGTGGATTCAAATGCAGGATCTTTTTGCTGTGAGGCAACAGTGCCACCATATGTTAATAAGCTATCTGGTGCCATTTGGTTATTATGCAAAACTACTCTCTGTAATTTGAGTTGTATTGTTATTGTGAACAAACAACCATCATCATTAAACATTTATTGAAATGTTGGTTCAGCCAGTCGAATTTGTTTTACTTGTCTTACATGTGTAAATTCTTCTGTGTGTAACTTAATGTAGTGATGCATAAAGGTCGAGGATAGAAAACACTTGTGCTCAAAGCTGTGATTATAGGTTTGAACATACGGCAAACAGGTGGTGTAACCATATGTTTTGGCTACATTTACAGTATTTAGCAGTTAAACTATTTATAGTTTATTATTTAAGTGTGATATAAACCTTAAACCAGTTGTCAAGGGCGATCAGTGTGAAGGTGAATATGCATCTCTGGGACAAAAGTTCTGCTCAGACAAAATCCTGAGGACAGAACACATCCATAATATGTATAGCGTGAGTTGCATGAAATATAAGTAAGGCAAAAAAACCCCAACAACTTTGAAATCAATTTTGTGTTTCACTGATACAGTCAAGATGGATTACTACTAGTGAAATGTGAAAACCTCTAAGCTGCGTTCGCATCGACAGGGGAACAAATGGTAACGTTTTGGCAACAAAATCATGAACTCCAGTAGATAATTTATGCTTTTTCTCCAAAGGAACTATTTTCTTGTTTCATCTATATAACACTGCAATGCTGCCTACTGTGGTGTATTTGTAATACTATGATGACGGCACAGTGTAAAAAATAGAGACTGAAAAAGTCTGCCACAAGTTTTTTCGCTTAAATTAAAATGGAAGAGAATGGAGAAGCTGATAAGCTGAGCTTATCTTCAACTATGCCTGCCTGAAGGTGAGACAAATGAGAAACTGAAACCAAAGCGATGAATTCTTTATAATTCTTTGCGAATCATGATCAGATAAAAGGATCAGCTGATGGAGTAGGAAAAAGAGGCAACGAGCTGTTTAACATGCTGCATGGTACTCTGATATGTCATTTTTATTTCTAAAGTTTAATTGCAAGAACTTGTTGCATTATATATTTACAGCCTTGCCAAACGCTAATGACAGATAGCATAGATGCAGAAATAATTAGTCATCGATACAACTGACAGTATCAGTGACAAATATGAAGCAGATTTAAAATTACAAATGAATTTTCTTTTATGTTTATTCTTATTATTTCTTTTATTATTTTCTTTGCTTTTTTTTTTTCTTTTCTTTTCTTGTCCTGCTTTCTATTTGCCAAAGGCAGTCCAAGAGAAAAGTTCCAGTCACCGCAGTAGGAGACCTTTAAACTGTTTCATGCACAACGGCACCAAGGCAACTTTGAGGTCAAAAAGTGATAAAGAAAAAAGATTGCACAGGAGCAATAGCTCACATGTTATTACTGAGGATCTAAACAGCTGCCTCAGCAGTCTGTGTGTTAGAAAATCTATGTATCTCATCAAAGTTATAGTAAATTGCCAAATGACTGTGGATAGAAGCGGGTGCTGAAGTGAGAAACATATGTGCTATTTTTCAAAATCACATTAAGGCTGCTTCCTCAGGAGGGGTTCAGAGTATGCAAGAAGAAATTTCAGATGTGTTTGTCTTCAATCAATCCTCAAAGGCTAAGAGATTTGACTATTTACCACAGAAATATAAGTGAAGATTGATTAAACATTAATTAATTACCAGTGCACTGGTAATTAAATATCTCAATTACAATGACTAAGTCATCTTTTGGGATTCACACACTTTGCTAATAATATTTGATTTAAATCAGTTTTCTCCCATAAAACAAAAAGTTACACCTCACCTGTAACACAAGTACTGTTGATTGCATCAATGTAAAGCTGGATCATTCAGTTTCATTTTGAAAATATATGCTTATCTAACTTTTAGGTTTAACGCTAACTGCTGGAGGTTATGGACAATGCTGGACATCCTCTGCACACGGTCGTAAATAATCAGAGGAGCCTACTCAGGGACAGGTTGCTTCTCCCAAAGTCAAGAACCAACAGACCTAAAAACTCCTTTGTCCCACATGCCATCACACTGTTTAACTCCTCGTTGGGGGGAGAGAGGGAGGGGAAACTGAGCTGTAGTGCTTTTTTTCACTGTGCAATATTCGCTATATTTTTTCTTATATTCGACTGTGCAATAATCACCCTGCAATAGACTCACTCAAATGTGCAATCCACTGGTATTCCTATTTATCCCTATTATATATTCTGTATTTATATATGTGTATATGTGTATATATGGCATATTTATGCTTATATCCTTACTCTCATTCCCCTTTATTGTATCTGTAACATGCAACTTCTGCTACTGGAAACTGAATTTCCCGGAGGAACCCACCGAAGGGATTAATAAAGTTTCATCTAATCTAAATGGGTACAGTATAAATGGGTACTTCTAAAATGCCAAACCTTTCCGTATCTGACATGGTGGTATTTTTGTAAAATCTTTGTGTAAATTTTTCTAAAATGCTTTCAGGATTTTTGGAACAGTTTGTTGCCAATTTACAGCCTCCTGTGAACAAAAGAAACTCCATAAAGTAATTTTTTTTAAGCTTGTGGAAGGAATACACTGGCCTACACAGAACCCCGATTCCTGATACAACCACATACATTTCACTATAAGTGTACTTCTGATCCTGTGTCAGCTGGGCTCAAAGATCTTATGAAATGCTTTCTCAGAAAAGGAGAGGCTGTTACAGCAACAGATAAAGCCTGCTGCACCCCAAGTTTATAGACTGCATGTAACTCCAACGGTTCGCACTTATAGAAATGTTATTTATGAGCAAAGCATGTTGGCCCCATGTTTCAAAGTGTGATTTTTCCTGGCACATTATCAAAACTGTACATTGAAGTAACACCTTCAATTATTACCATACCTGGGACTCCATCATGTAGCTCTTTTGGAAACATGATACCTATTGATGTGTCCTGCAGTGGACCTCCATCTGTTTGAATCCTCTGCTGAACTTCTTGAGGATTATCACTACAAGGAGCCGCTGACGTCACATTTTTTTGATCTTGGGCTTCTGAGGACACTGAACTAGAAAGTGATGCTTCAAGAGGTTGCAGCTTTGGGGTCTCATCAGAAAAGGGCAGATCTTCTGGATGTGGGTTTCCATTAGTTGTGGGTTTATACTGGGGTATGAATGTGAGGACTGTAGAAGGAACCAAAGACGATATACTCAATACATCATGACTGATTGGACTTTGAAAAGATGTTGATGCCCAGTGCTGAGGCGATAAAAAGTTTGGTGCGTTTGCTTGATGACAAGAGCTGGTGCTGTCTTTCTGAGCCATACTTTTTAGGTTTTGTTGCCAACAAACACAGAAACCTTGGCTAGAACCTGCAAAATTAACAAAGTTATGACAAAACGTGAGCTTCCAACAATGCATCTGTAAGAAATACTCTGACATTCTGATGGATTTTGACTGCTAGAATTGACACATAATATAACGTATATTAAGTTTACAATGGGCAATTATTGACCTAAGAACTACCAAAATGCAGGCATGGTGCGAGAAAAATACTAATGAATCCATGGAAAAGTTATTCAAAGTTATTCAAAATGCAAAGTAAGATAATAGCACTCTCAAAAATTAGTTATATTAAAAAATATGAGTGGATACAACTTTTCTGTGATAAACGTGTGCAAGAAAAGACACCCGTTACCCGCATTGTTCATAACACAACAACTTCTGTGACTTCCTTGTGTGTCAGTCTCATCAACATTTTCAAGAGCGCTCACCTGAAGGTCACCCATGGAGATTTGCATGTATTGGCTTCATTTGTATGCATGGGATTATTTATCCACGCGCCTCCTCCACTTATTAAACCGGCTTGTACCACAGCCAGGAAAAGAAATGCATCACCGTTAGTGACAAGACTCAGGTGCCTGCTGGCTCCTGTGCATCTTTAATCCAAAGATATCTGCTCTCCTACTGTGAATCCATCCTCTTCAGCTCAGGCAGGTTACAGTTTGTCACTCGCGCTCTTGTGATTCTGCAGCTCACCTCGTCCTCCCACTTAATCCTTTCATTGTGTCACACCCTTCAGCACCTTTCTCCTTCTCCTTCCTCTCCTCTTCCTACTTCTCCAACTCAGGTTTTTCCTCTAGACAGAGCAGGCGAGGCTGCAGCAGTCAGGCCAGTAACAGATATGTTGTTGCTGGCAGTCTATGAAATATGCATGGGGATAATTGTGCGCTTAGGTCAGAGTTTAACAACAGAAGATAATCTACATCATACCAATGAGCCTCTTCCACTCACAAGTAGGCCACTGTGTGAGTACAGACACAAAAACATAGTTCAGTTTCATGCAGATGAAGTAGATATGTATCTAAGAATAAAGGTCCCATTATGAATCTGAAGAAGCAGGATTGTTTCTGTGTGTCTTTTTGTGGTCACTCTTTTCAGTGGTATTTTGTTCATACTATCAAATTACAGCACGAGAGGGCGCAGAGTGGCGGCAGTGACAACTGACCCGTCGTAGTGTTACCTCACCTGTTCTAGGTTACTTCTGGGAGCAAACATGGAACATCGGCATTGGACACGTAGACACATAATGCCTCAGCCAATCATCAGGCTTGAATGTTTCTCTAAAGAGAGGTAACGACTGCACAGTCATGCCATACAAAGTAATAGTTTAGAGTAAAAAAGCAAAAATTCAAAATTCAAATAATAACTCTGCCGCCGTGGTTTTAATTGTATCAGTCTCAAAGATTTCAATGTGTGCATGTAAATGGAGAATCTGCCTCACATAGAAAAGTTAGTGATCTATAAGGATCATGAATATCAGTTCCGTCTGGACTGACATGTTTGACATATTTTGTGGCTACCTTAGAAAAAACAGAAACAATTTGTAAATTCAAAATATAGACCCTACAAAATTCCATCCTCTTGAGATATCTTGTTTCTGTGTTATTTAGCTGAGCAAACTGTCACTGCTTTCTCTACTATTGGATAGAGGTGGGAATCACCATACAACTCGCGATACGATATTATCACAATACTTAACGCACGATACGATATTATTGCGATTTTTAAAAATATTTTGCGATATTTAAATTCTGCACATAAAGGTAAACTTTATCAATATTCATTTTATCTAATATCAAAGTCTCACACTCAGTCTTTCTCTCATTTCAGTCAGTTTTATTGTTGACAAACTGAACGGTTTGTATTACAGTCTAGTCCAACTTAACTGAATGCAACCATCTGGTACAATTATAGCTATTCTGAACTATGCAATATGAAAACTATGCAGCCCATTCAGCAACTGAAGAATTTGAAAGTAAATTAAAAAAATATATAATTTTACATTAAATAAAAAAGTTCTAAACTTAATTAAAATTAAACATGTCTTAAATTAAAATAAGTAAACTGTCATGTTTATTGCTGCCAAAAAAAAGTTAAACACATTTGGACAGTGAAGGAATGTCAGGATTCTTGCTCAGAAAAAGGATCAACATGCTCTGAAGTCAACATGCTCTGACTCCAGAGCATGTTGACTTCAGAGAAAAAATTGTTTGTAACAAAATATCGATTTCTGCTGTCCCTGTATCGATACATTATTAGCAAACAAAATATCACGATACTACACAGTATCGATTTTTTCCCCCACCCCTACTATTGGAGCAAATATTGTGATTTTATTTTTTCATCAACTGTTCTATGTAATGTTTCATGGTTTGGTACTGCTTAGAAGAATTTGCTTCTTGTAAATAGTTGGAGTAGTTTTATTGTAGTTTTTTGAGGAGCTGCCTGCTCATGAGACTGACAGGATGCATAAATAAATAAAGCACGCACACTTTGTTTGTTTCTGCATTCCCGCATCGCCTTATTTACTCCATACAACTCGCACCAATCTCAGCTTGTCAAACAGACACAGCTCTGCCAGCTTCACCTCCCTGAGGTATCAGTCAGAAGAGGAGTGAAGGAACTCGTGTTTGCCATCTTGGCAGTGGCCCTCGAGGTACAGCAGCATTTTCAACTTAACAGTATCATTTTTTTATCCAGTGAAGAAAGAGACATCAGCTATTTAAATGACTGAATGGCAGAGTTACTGTCAGGAAGCTACAAGTCAAACACAGAGTGTGTTAAACTTCGGTTTGTTTTTCTATCACAGCCAAACTTTGACAATTTGGATCTTGAAGCATTTCTTTTATTAACTACACGTAATTGCAGAGATACATGTATTTGTCATTTGTTTTCTAAATTTCCTACATCAAACACTGAAAATATTCACACAATGGATTTTCCTTCTTGGTATTATTGATTTAAAGGAACAGGATTGACTTGCACTACAGCACAGGTTATGCAAATTATTGTTTAAAGAGTTTGATATTTTGATTGGAGGTGGATGGGAAGACTGATGTGACTGTCGCTTCCACTTGGTAAAAACTACTAAAAGGCTAAAGAGCCAAAGCTGTAAGCTGGAGTTACAGTGGAGGTAATAATAAATTGTTCCCCTGCTTTCAGTGAACAGGGGTCGTGGACTGCACACCAACTATCAGCAGCCTACAATGCAGCCTTAAGAGCTGGTCCCAGGTTAATCTAAATGAGTAGTCCTGTTGCCTTGAACTAAAGCAGTCATGAAAATGAGTCACTATAATTAGCGGGCTATCAGAAGAATTCACAATATCCTATTTCAGGCCAGGTAACCTGCAGAGATTTCAGAAAGTTATGAACCAAAAAATAGTTCATGCATGAACCTCCCTGAAAAAACTTTGTGGTGTTCAGAAGTGCTGGAAAGCAGACTGATTTAATCTTTTTCACATCCTTTGACCCTTAGCACAAAGAACAACATGCATATTTCTTAAAATATCAAATGGTCCATTCATTTTCTTGATCATTTGTCCAGTTTGGGGTTTCACAACATGGCACACCTTAGACAGATTACAAGTGTATCACAGGGCCAACACAGAGAGACTGACCATGTTGACATTTACTCCTCCCAATTTAGAATCACCAGTTAATCTAACATGCATGTCTCTGGACTGTAGTCGGAAGCTTGGGTACCTGGAGGGAGTCCACCCAGGCACAGTGAAAACATACAAATTTCATACCAAATGGCCCCAGATGGCTGATGGAGTCCTGTCTCACTACACAAGACTTTAAACAGTCACCATCCCTGTGACACTGACACAGGATGTAAGTTGTACTTTACAATCAAGTAGGGAAAGGACTGGCCTATACAGTGGAAGTGATTGTATTTTTTTGCACTGTAATTTGACAAAAAAGTATATTTTTCCATTGCATAAGATGGTAGTGATTTTAAAACAACACAAGTAATGGATGAAAATGATTTTTATTTGATTATTTGTACATCCCACAAAACTTTAAAGCAAAGTCTACAACACTCACCTTTACATTTATAAACAACTTATTTAGAGAAAGACCTGTACATATTAAAATGCATGAAAGCTGTCTTGACTGTTACTGCTCAGTCACCAAATCAATAATTGTTACACAATGCAATGGGGATTTTTTTTAAAAGACGTATGAAACATTATTGATCATTGGCTGTCAGAGTTTTAAGCTGTACGCAAGCTGTTTTCCCCCCTTTCCCCTGACTTATTCCAGTCCTCTGGGAAAGACAAGCACATGTAAACTGATAAGGTGCTTTTTGTCAGTGATACAAGAAAATACAAGTACGACTTAAGTCTTCCAGTAAATTGGAAAAACAGTCACGTTTCTTGGAGTCCAAATTACACTAAGTTTTTGAGTCAAGCTGCTGCTCTGAGATTCCCGGTCCTCAGTAATTCTCTTGACAAGCGTATTATCTGTACAACGCAGCACACGTCTTCTTTTCTTTGAATATCTCCCGCTTGTTTGTGTTTTGTGCACCTGTCTTCTACTTGTCACACGCTTTTTTGTGATTGCCTCCTAGTTTCTTTCTTCAGTCTTGTGTAAGCTATTTGTTACATTTCTCTTGTCATTCACTTTCTGAAAAGTTTGTCCCACTTCGACTTATCAGCTGTCCACTCTTTTGTCTCACTTCCCATCTCTGCACATCAAACCTGCCACACACTTCTTTATCTTTGCTTCTTACTCAGCTCTTTCTCACCTCAGAACTCAAATTGATGTCAGGCGTTTTTATTTTTTTTATTTTTGGACAACTGACACCTCTCATCCTTTTGGACTAGCAGTGCAGGATCTTGATGAAGGCTTTGCGAAATTCAATGTTGAAAGTGGTGTATATGACAGGGTTGACGGCACTGTTGAGGTATCCCAGCCAGGTAACGGCGCTGTACAGGGAGGGTGAGATGCAGCAGCTTCTGCAGTGGGCCTTCAGTACATGGGTCAGAAAGAAAGGCAGCCAGCAGATAATGAACACACCTTTGAAAGAAAGACAAGACGGGGGTTATGTCTTTGTGTGTCACAGAAATCATTCAAGGATGTAATTTATTAAATATCTTGTCTACTTGTACATTTGTAGTTTGCACACCCTCATAAAACCACTGAGTCAGTAAATACACAGACAGAGGATATCATCTATCCCAGTTTCAGAGTCAGAACTGCCAAATGTCATAAATCACACAACAAAAATGAGCTTGGTGAGAAAAATACAATCAAGTCAGAAGTCATAAATAATAAAGGCCATAAAAACTGCTGCTGTGAATGCTAACATTCATCACTGTTTCTCCAACTGACATAAGGAAAACTTGCTCCAAATTTACATTTAAAATCTTTCATCTGGAGAAATCAAATTATTTTCAGTTATTCAGAATAAAGCCCTCGGGACACATTTCATCTAGATTTTTCTTCATTCTGCCAAAGGTGATTGCATTTCCTTTTGCGATACAGAACTGGCTCAAGGGAATTATTGTACAGTAAACATCTACAGTCACCTTTTATGTATTAAAAAACATTTCATGATTGCTGGTTTTAACCCATATTTTTGGTTTAATTTTTATTTAGTCTTTTATTGCTCTCTGTATGCAATCTCAGCAAACTTGTGAAAATACCTAAATAAGATGAAGGCATCTGAGCAAATGTGATGATACATGGGACAAGCTACAATCAGCTAGGAGTACCCTCTCCCGTGGAGCCATCTCAGGAGACAGACACCTCTGCTTTTAAAGATAAGACAAGAAACTTTCCCTTTTCATAAAGTTTATAGTTAAAGCTGGATTAAATATCCATGAACGTTCCTTTAGTTATGCTGCTATAGGTTTAGACTGCTGCGGGACTTAATGTGATGCATGAGCACTTCTTCCACTCTCACTTTTCACTCTCCACAAGTTTATATACCAGCACACACACATAGACCAAAAAAGACAACAAACATGCAACAGGACAAAGCATGGAGACAAAGAACAAAGAAATATCATTAATCAATGTCATCATATGTTTGTCTAATCACTCTCATGTTTTGTGTTTTGTCCTGTTTCTCTGTGTTTTACTTTTTCTCTTCTCATTAACCTCCGTCACTTGATTGATGCAGTACTGAATACCTTATAGTACACATTGGCGCTATATAAATAAGCCTTAATTAAATTTAATTAACTTTGTTCTGTTAGCTTAGATGTGTTCTGTGCCTTCACTAGATATAGAAGAATATCTTGAAAAACAATGTCATAGAGACTTAGGAATGGTCTGGCTTTCAGGTAGAAAGAGTTTGTGAATGCACCAGTGCACAGTGTGACAAACTACAAGTGAAGATTGAGCATGCACACGTGGTGCAGAGAACACCTCATTAATAAGTCTGCATTTCCCACTGCTTACCGAGCACAATAGCAAGCATCTGAGTCGCCTTTCTCTCCTTCTGCTGTGACAGCCTCCCTCTCACCCTTTCCTTGGTGATGCCCCATTTCTCTTTGCCTGCACTGCGCTCCCTCCATCCCTCACGGCCCCTCATGCCATCCTCAAGGGTGGGAGGACGAGGTGTCAGAGCCGATCGTGTCACGGTTGAGGGGAGAACAGGAGCAGGTCCAACCGAGATGGACAGGGAGATCCGGGGTCGTCCAGATTTCGAAGAGGCCTGAGGAGGAGGCGGAGGAGCCAGACCTTGCTCATTCTGTGGCAGGAAATGACCTGGCTCCACTTCAAGAGGGTGAACCACCGCCTCTTTAACCAGGCTCTGTGTGAGAATTACATAAAAATGACAATAAAAAGAGAATCTGTTTGGACTGAGTGCTGGCTTAAGTTATGACCCTCACCACTTTCTTGCGCTGTGGGGTTGCAGAGGCAGGTCTCAGGATCAGGGTGCACAGCTTCACATCTTCTGGTTGTGTACACTTATTCTGAAATGGAAGAATGCCATGTATATTGAAAAGAAAAGATAATGCAAAAAAGAACTGGAAACTGATATCTCACAGTAAAATATATTTGCTGGTAGGATAAGAATCTAGTGTCATCTTATGGAAATTACACTGTGCATGAGATGAAGTGTGTGTATCTGAAGTTACAAAAGTGTTTTTCAAATATGATGAAGACTGTTGTTGACTTCATCTAAACTTTCTATCTCGTTACAATTGCAAAATGGCTGGAAGAAAACTCAAACTTGACTCAAGCTTGATAAACATTAGTTTGGTATGAAATCTACCTTCCTGTGTCGGTGACCTTCTGCTTCAGCCGCACCTTGCGCAAGCAAACCGTGTCTGCGTGGCGGGGCAGTGCGTCTGCCACGTTTGCGCAGCACCAGGCAGATCTGCGCGTACACCAGCAATGTTACAATGAAGGGAACGTAGAAGGAGGCCACAGATGAGTACACCACAAATGCCGGGTCTGCAAAGCTGCACATGGTGCCTTCACGATTAGCTAATGTGCAGCAGAAAAAAAGAAAAAGGGCAAAGAATGGATATAGTACAGAAGCCTTTAGGGATAATTGCAAGATTTATCTGTCTATGTGTAAAGTACAAAGGCAAAAGGCAAGAGAGGTTAACCTAGGATTTAAACTGGTGCAGAATTTAACTATTATCAGAGCAATCATAAAGACAAGTGAGATGGCACTCAAGTTATCCTAAATAGGAATCTGTGGCTCTGCTACCCTAAAAACTGATGAACAGTCCATCTTAGAAACATGAATCAGTTCTGTTGCACTGATGCACAGTTGAGGTTGGCGGTGGGCAAATCTACTCTATGATAATCATAGTAAAGATGTATGGAAGAGTACAACATATTCAATTATTCTGTATTAAAGGTGCTGTTAACTTTGGTCATCTGTTTCCATTCGTTGTCAGCTGTAATAACCATCAGTTGAATTTACCATTAAACTCATTCATTTCTTCTTGATCTTGAAACTTTTTGGACACCATGTTAAAAATGTTAACTCATGAAGTAAAACGCTGTTTTCATTGGCGTTTCATCAAACCTACATTTGCAAATGGTAAATGGCCTGTATTTGTATAGCGCTTTTACTAGTCCTGCCTAGGGACCCCAAAGCGCTTTACACACCCAGTCATCCACCCATTCACACACTGGTGGAGGCAAGCTACAGTTGTAGACACAGCTGCCCTGGGGCAGACTGACAGAAACGAGGCTGCCATGTCGCGCCACTTCTGGCCAACACCAGTAGGCGGTAGGCTCGAACCGGCAACCTTCCGATTACAAGGCGAACTCCCAACTCATGAGCCATGGGTCGCTTTGCAAGCCACCAATGATGCAATGTGATCCTTTACATTCAAACGCTGGCGCTGGAACTGAATGAAAAGCAATGCACAGAGCACCTTTCAAATGCCGTGCTGTAATCTACGAGCAACACATTTCTGGGGAGAGAGAATATTTTTCACAGTTTGACTTACATCATTTGGTATCTTGCTGCATTTGGACCCACAACTGAGGCTGCCGGATGCCTCTTGCTCACCCTCGCATTACTCTATGTTTCCCCACTTATTCTCAAGTGGCCGCCTTTGAGTTCAGTGTGAGTGCTTTGAAAGCTGAAGTCCTTCATCACCAACTCGTGCTCACTGCAGAGTCAAATGGACTAGACAGCACCAATTCCCAGTGTTTATAGATAAGGAGGTCGGGGTCTGCATGTAACTAGAGGTGGAGTTGGACTATGCTTCTCTACCTCATAGCTCTCCAATAAGGTTAGCTGCTGGGCACCTTCCCTACTGCTACTACTGTGAGACAATTTTAACCATCGATGATGCCAACATATTGAAATGTCACAGCATTATATTTTTAAAAGACGAATAATCAAATTTAAAGACAGTTTGGAAAGACTGTTTTTGTATTAAAAAAAAGAAACAGTTCTATAATTTTAAAGAAAACAATTTACAGCTGAGCACTGAAAAAGTCAAAAAGTATCAGATGACCCTTTACCAGTGTTGTTCAGCCCAAACAGTAAAGGGCAGGAGATGGCAAAAGAAAGGAACCACACAACCGAAATCATCACCGCCACCCTCCTCCTGGAGCTGTATCTGGTGTTGTAGAGCAATGGCATTGCCACCGCTGTATATCTGCAACAATACATACACACAGACACATTAACGCGCCTCCTACACGTTAACTTATGGTTGTGTCTTGACATGCACGTCAATGCAGAGGAAACAAATGTATTTCTGCACCTAATTGACCTCCTAGGACCTGGCGTCCACATATGTGGACATCACATTTTGGGTTGTGCAGACCAAAATATTAAATGTTGCTCCACAAGGGCCTGATATCCATTTACAAGGACATTATGCTGCCACTGTTCAATTGAAAACAAATGCCCTCATATGTGGATTTCATTTTTGTCAGAAACAAAAATCAGGTAAAATATAAAAATCAGGCAATTCTTTGTTTTTACATTCATCAGGTCCCAAACAGCCCAAATAGCAAAGTTCAATTTTGGAACATGAAGCCTAAAGTAAAATACAAAATAATGACTCCACACTAGCTGCACAATCATTATCTAGATTTGTCCTATTTCTTGTTTTGCAGAATACACTGGATGACTTTGCATACAAAGTGCTCGAGTTAATTAAATCACAGCACTTTACCTCACCCCTGTGTCCTTGTAATGGGTCACTTTGGGGGCTTTAAGCCCTGACAGCTTTGCTACTGAATTATATATAAATTACTCTCTGTGGATTCAACAAAAACAATTTAGAGACTATCCTTAGATGCTATAAAAAAATTACACAAGACCAAAGTGGTGCAGTCTAAATGTGTTACTTTGTCAGAAGAATTAGGACCCAATTGCAGACTGTCTGCCCGCTGGGTGTCTGGCCACCTCTCGCCGGACCATTAAGAGGGCATCAGGTGAGGTGGAACACTTAATCAGGTTTTTTATATGGTTCCACTAAAGCAAATACTAATTAGGGTTGCAACTGTGAAAACCTGTCATTACAAGGTGGACAGATAGATGACTGCAGCAGAAAGAAGTTTTTATTTGGCTACTCAGTGACAGCTGGATGATGGCAATGCAGTTTTTAGTGGGGTTTGTATAGGTAATGTATGTATATGCATGCTCTTTGGTTAGCGTTTATTTGCATAACCCAGCCAAAAAAAAATATAAAGGTCAAGATTAGGTGGAAGAAATACCATACTGATTTACTGTCATGTTATTTGGTTAAAAATGACATATAATTTCAACTAGTTTATAACAGAATAACTTGTTCTCCTGCTGAAAGGGAATTCTCAAGAGGAAGATAAATTGTTAGAATAGAAGTGAGGTGAGCTCAACAATAAGAGGAGACACAAAGAGAAAAGAGAACAAACAAGCAGTAAAGGTGATAATGTGAGAGTAATTTTTAGGCAAGTGTCCACCTGTCGATGCTGATGGCGCAGAGGTTGAGGATACTGGCTGTGCACATCATGACGTCCAGGGTGAGCAGGATGTCACAGTGGATGAGGCTGAATCGCCATTCTCCTACCACCTTCAACAAAGCAAATGAGTTTTACTCACTCATAACTCACTTTCATTTTTTTAACCTGGTATCACATTTTGTACATTTTTATTCATGTGCAGCACATCAATATTAACCAGGCTGGTTCAAACTTTTGCTTCTTATTGGATAATTCAATATTTAATTTGAGTTTTAATAGTTTAATAAAGATCATTACTTCCTTTTGAAATTTAACTACAAAGACTGTCAGAAAGAAAAAGACAAAGGATTTGTGTTTACCTACTAAATAATGCAGAAATAAGTATTTTGCACTCTAACAGTGACTGCTGTGCACCAAAGGATTTAAAAATAATAATTCAAGTAAGTCCCTTGGATCTAAAAAAAAACAATAATTATTCTTGACTAAAACAGAGTAACAGTATTTATAATTATTAAATAATTAATCAGTGATATAATCAATAGCCAATCTGATATGTGACAAAGGTATGTGTTATTTAATAGCCAAAAATGCCAAAACACTTATTGATTCAATCTTTCTTTGAGTAGGTTATAATAAAATAAAGATAAGGAACCATGTAACATTACGTTGACTGATCTTGTAAATGTGAGTGGGTATTTTTGTGTTGTTTGAAGTTCAAAAAGAGGACCCAATATACAGAACACAGAGGCATCACCTACACAAACAAAAAGATAACTTTAATTAAACTCAGGACAAACAAAGGGATATGGTAGGACAGAAAGTGCCCGGAGAACTGATGACAACTAAGACAAATTTCAGAATTCAAAAGAAAAAAAAAATCAAGCAGAATAACTAACAGAAAGAAAGAAAAAATAGAATTAAAACAAAGGAAGCATAATAAGCAAAGATACACAACGGAAGCTTTTCTCCCCTTTTGTTAATAAAACACAAAAGGCAAACCAAAATGTGAGAAGACCTGACAGGTTATTCCAAAAGAATATGCGCATTATTAATAAGTCCTATTATTTTCTTGATTACCATACCAATCTTATCCATAATGTTGTTCTGGTAACTTCATACTAACAAAAATGTATTTGTATTGTTCATTTTCAACCAGCAGTCCACAAACCAAAGCTACTGAAATTACTATAAGAAGCTAGACAAAACAGCATATGTGAAATTCTGGAAGGCTGGTTATCAGTCGGCTCATATTCTTATCTAATATATTACTGGTCTCATTTGCTTTGTGTTTGTTCGAAAAAGGCTGAAAACTACCGAACACTCTTATCCTCTTGATTTCCATTGCATCTAAGGATTTGATTCTCTGTTTTTTTTTTTTGTCTTTCTTCTGAACCACAAAAAATTAAACAAGAAAAGACGGGAAAACAAACACAAGTGCACACACCTCCAGGTATACGCCCCAAGGCATGACCAGCGTGGCCAGCAGCAGGTCAGAAACAGCCAGTGAGACGATGAGGTAGTTGGTGGTGGTCTGCAGGGCACGTTCTCGAGACACCGCCACGCACACCAGCACATTACCAAACACCACGCAGAAGATCAGGAGGACTAACAGCACCGCATAGAAGTTGTATGGTGGAGAGTAGGGTGAAGCAGAGCTGGTGCAGTTGGTGGAAGTCAGCAAAGAGGAAGAGGATGTGGGGAAGGATATGGGGGAGTACGAGGGGTCATTGGTGACATAGACAGAGAAATTATGTTCAAGGGAAGAGAGAGGGAAGGAGGGGGAGGAGGTGTCGTCTGACTTGTTGGGTAAAGTCATCTTGCTCCAGTGAACATGGTCAGGCTGAAAATTAATGACACAAAAAAGCAGGAGAAACATAATTACTGTGGGGCCCTTCATGGCCCACTGTGCATTTGATTCTGTCTTTTAAAATAGATCCAAAGATGAGTGGCTACTTTTTCTGACAGGAAAGGAGAACGAAGGAACGCTTATTATTGGAACTTTGTCTTTGGTCTCACCTCAGACAGACAGCTTTGTAACCACACAAAGGGCACAGAGTAAAGGAAAATCATTGGATACTGCACACTCAGTTTTTTATGTTAGTTTTTAGTTAGTTAGTTTTGACGCTCCCATTATTGCCTGGATTTCTTCCCGCTGCTGTCTGCAGGTGGTTATGCTGCCAGAAAAGGTGCTACGCAATGTTTTCTTGTAAAAAGGAAAACTTATTTAGCTAATCATATTTCTTATATCACAGACAATCAACTTCCATTTAATCCTATAATGCCCTTTGTATCATATATGATATATGAGTTTCTGAGACCTCTATCTCATCAACATGATCAACACTTGCCATACTTTCAAAATGTTATGGACAAAATTCTCCTTTTTTGTATAAAATTAACATTGTTTTTAACAAAAAGTTGCCAAAAATGCCCAATGTATCAAATGTGATACAAAAATATATATAATAAATATGTAATAAAAATATATCATACGCAACATGATACAGCAAAAAGAAATTGTGGATTTTGTTATAAGGGTTAATAAACATCTAAATTCCAAAGAATTTGAATTTTCTGGCTGTTTTCGATAGGTTGGGTCTTACAGGGTTAAAAATTATGCAAAGACAGTGTTAAAAATACTGCAAATCATTCTGGGTTTATGTCTGTATATGAATTAAGAAAGCTGAGGCCCAAAGCAAAGCAGCATCTCTTTGTGTTTCTCTAATGGCTGTCAGTAATAAATATTAACTATGAGACCCAACTTTATTCCTTGATTTTCTATCTCTTGGCAGCAAAAAATTTATTGTTCTGAAAGCATTAATATATGATCCTAAAACACAAACCCCACACTGTAATTGGTGATGTGATCAAATTTTTACCAAGCCTATGTTTCAAATCTGTTTTTATATTCAATCTTTACTCTCAAACTCTTAAACAACAGGAAGTCTGCAGCTGCCAGAGCAAAAACTAAAACAGTCAGGAGCAGGTTATGGTCCGAGGGGGTTAAAAATCAGATGGAAGCCCCACCCCACGTTTTCACTAATTCTTTTATTTACAGCATGTTTTAAGTGTGATATAGATTCTCTGCTGGGGGTGTACCTTTTATATGTGTAGCTTCCTAAAACCACATGAAACACAAACTGTGCATTGCACTGTCAGAGGAATACGTTCAAATTAGTTTGATGCTGTAGAAACCGTATAAAATGTTAGCGTACTTCATTCTAATCTGCTGCTCGAACTCTTTTACACCACTAACCTGCAACCTTTGGAACACAGGATAATGTCTCTGTGTTTTCTGTGGAAAAAGAGTAATATGATCCATGAATTCAGCTTTTAGATTGATTCGTTGCTGCCAACATGACACCTTTCATGTAAACGCATAGGGGAAATTAGACATGCACGAGTTAAAGCAAGCCATCTACTAATTGGAAGATCGATTGTTCAATTCCTGCCTGCTCCAGTGTGCATGCAGTATGCTTGTGCAAGATACTGAACCACAAGTTGCTCTCCAAACCATCCATCAGAGTATTTGCTAGAAAGCACTTAAGTGTAGGAAAAAAGTGCTTGTGTATATGAGGTATTTTGTTTAAAGCCTTTTTAGTAGAGGAGAGTGCTATAGAAGAACCACTTACCACTTACATGTGTAATGTAATACTAACTGAACATCCTAATACTCACTGACCAGCATGCTTCTGAATTAATGACGACACACACACACACACACACACACACACACACACACACACACACACACACTTCATATATAAACTATAATTGCACTGTGACAGCTTATAGCATTTATAAGCCGTATGGATGCTCATCACTGAGTCAGTATTCTGTTTGTTCTGACATGCCTTCCACCCATGAAAGTTTTAACACAGTCAGTCATATTTGATCAATTATGTATGTATTATCAGTGTTCAATACACAAAGGTTTTACCTACATAACCTGTCCATAGCATAAAAAGAATTATTGATGTTAGGTCAGTGAGAGAAACACTAATCCACATGTGCAATGCATGCATCAGTGTGTTGGGTGAGCTGTGTGAAAACATTAGTTTATTAATTGCCTCGTTTTTGTTTGTATTTTTAGGATGCATTATTCACTGACTGCTCTCTATAAGCCATGCTCTCCCTTTGGCGATATTGATGCACAGTGGTACTGTAATCCACAACTAGTTGATGTAATTCAATTTGAAGGGTGAACTAAGGACGGTGCAATTCTTTTGACCAAAGGGCCATCAGGAGTAGGGTGTTTGTGCAAGCTGTTGCTCAAACCCAGTTTGTGGGCTGTACAGAATAATTCATGAGAAATTGCTCAGAAACAAAGTAATGCTCCATATTTTTGGGGGGAAGAAATGTGGATTGTTGTCAGCATACAGATGAAGTGCTGAGAAATTGATTTATGCTGCACAAGTTTTGCATCATAATGTTACAATCTTTATGAGAAAAAAACCCTGTCAATTGGGTTTCATGTGAAGACTTTATTTTAATGTCACACTGAATCTGATGGCAGGTTATGTTCTGTAAATGACGCAAATGACAAGCATGTTCTTTAGGAATCTTTGTTTTTAGGGGAATCATTAGACTCAGCACCCCAGTATCCTGAAATGACATGTAACACTCATTTGTGTGCCATCAAAAGAATTTATTGTTTGCTGAATGTGGTTTACAACCCAGTAGTGTCGACTGATGACGATCTTAATCATGAGCCGCACCCTAATCCTTACCATAAAATGACATCTGAGATCTCAAAACATCAACATCAAAGATGACTTTACTGACACAATGTACAGCTTATCACTATATCCAACAATAACAAAGCCAAGCAGAATAACATCACATAGCGCCACTATTATTGACAACATTTTTACTAATGTCATGGATTTCCAAATTAATAGTGGTCTGCTTGTCTGTGATATAACTGACCACTTACCAGTTTTTACTTTGTGTGACTGTGATTTAAAAAAAATAGATACCAAGATCATGATAGCAAAGCGAACAATAAATGAAGAAGCAATTCATGCCTTCAATTTCGATTTAGCACAACAAGATTGGAGTTCGGTGTATGAAGAGTCAGATGTGGACAAGGCTTATGATAATTTTCTAGATATTTTTACTATGTGGTACAATAAACATTGTCCTGTAAACGAACACATGACAAAGAAAAAAAAGATAAAAAGTCCTTGGCTCACAAAAGGAATTATTAATGCTTGCAAAAAGAAAAACAATCTGTATAAACAGTTTATCAAAGTAAAAACAAAAGAAGTGGAACAAAGATATAAAGCATAATAGAAATAAATTGACTGATATTATAAGAACGAGCAAACAACTTTATTATAGAAGAAGATTATATGAAAATAAAAACTATATAAAAGGAACTTGGGATGTGTTAAACAACTTAATTAAACAAGGATCTTCTGGAACATCATATCCTGAATATTTTACTGATACAAATGGTGAAAATCACAACATGAGTAATATTGTCGATGGGTTCAATAAATTCTTCATAAATGTTGGCCCTGAACTAGCAGCGGACATCCCGTGTCATAAAAATGAAAATATCAGTAATATAAAATCAAATCCCTTTTCACTGTTCCTCTCAGCTACAAATGAGCAAGAAGTAATAAATATCACATTAAAATGTAAAAGTAAGTCTTCAATGGATTATCATGACATAAATATGTCTGTAGTTAAACAGGTTATTCTGAATATTGCTAGTCCCTTAACATATATCTGTAATTTATCATTTCAGTCCGGTTGTTTTCCAAAAAAAATGAAAATTGCGAAAGTAATACCACTATATAAAAGTAATGACAAACACAGTTTTACCAATTATAGGCCTATTTCTCTACTGCCTCAATTCTCAAAAATTCTAGAAAAACTTTTTAATTCAAGATTAGAAAAATTCCTTGAAAAACATCAAATAATAAATGTTGGTCAGTATGGTTTCAGAACGCAAAGAACCACTTCAATGGCGATAATTGAGGCAGTAGAAGAAATTACTGATACACTGGATAAAAATAAATATGCAGTTGGTATTTTTGTTGACCTCAAAAAGGCCTTCGACACAATCAATCACTCAATTTTACTGGATAAATTGGAAAGATATGGTATTCGAGGGAAAGCTGGTAACTGGTTAAAAAGTTACCTAACAGGTCGGGAACAATATGTTAGCATAGGGCATTACCATTCAGAGAAACTTGGTATTACATGTGGTGTTCCCCAAGGGTCAGTGTTGGGACCAAAACTTTTCAATGTATACATAAATGATATTTTTGATGTTTCTCAAGTACTTAAACTCATACTGTTCGCAGATGACACCAACATATTTTTCAGTAGCGATGATTATACTGATCTTGTAATGACTGTAAACAGGGAGCTAAAATTAATTAAAAAAATGGATGGACATAAATAAATTATCATTAAATATAAATAAAACTAAAGCAATGTTTTTTGGTAATTTAAAATATAATATAGAATTACCAATTATCATTGAAGGTGTACCAATTGATAATGTGAGTGAAAACAAATTTTTGGGAGTTATAATTGATAACAAAATTTCATGGAAACCCCACGTCAGACACATAAAAACCAAAATTTCCAGAAGCCTCGCAGTTTTGAACAAAGTGAAACAATTCCTTGATAAAGATGCACTTCGTACTCTGTACTGTACCCTGGTTCTTCCATATCTTACATATTGTGTGGAAGTGTGGGGAAATACATATAAAAATACAACTAATCCATTAGTCACAGTACAGAAACGAGCACTGCGTATTATTCATAAGGCTGGTTATCTAGATCATACTCACAAATTCTTTCTTCAGGCAAAGTTACTTAAATTCCAGGATCTGGTTAATTACAATACATCCATAATTTTGTATAAAGCTTTTACTAAACTTTTACCGGCAAATTTACAAACTAGATTTGAAATTCGAGAAAAGGTTTATAATGTGAGAGGCTTTGGAGAATTCAAATTACCCAGAACTCGAACAACCCGTAAAGGCTTTTGTGTGTCTGTATGTGGTGTGAAAATCTGGAACAGTCTGAGTTTACAATTGAAACAATGCAAAAATATTCATAGATTTAAATTTCTCTACAAACAGTTGGTCTGGTCACAGTATACTCAATGATGCTTTTAGTGTGCTCTGTAATGTCTGTCCTCTTACCATTGCTGGTATGGATTCCAAAATAAAAAATAAAAAATAAAGTGTGCGTATGTATGTACATATATGTACTTGTGTGTGTAGATATATATGTATGTATATGTATGTGTGTTTGTTACTTGTAGTTATTACTGCCTGTTACCTGTGGTAATGCAATTTATAATTTATATATTCTGTATTCAGTTATGAAGGCTCTAATTGTTGGTTGCGAGCTGCCGCTTAGATGCTTGTATCTGCCCGGGGCTGTTGATGGCTCTGTATGCAATGATGGGCGTAGCTGCGGGAAGTTTATTGTTTTTTTTTGTTGATGAGTGAGTATAGGGGTGGGATTTAATAAGTTTTCTTCGTCCCACTCCTTTTTCAGGCAAGTTTTGTTTTTTGTTTTGTGTATTTTATGTTCAATATAGGTATTTGTTGTGCCTGAAAATGAATAAATAAATGAAAAATGAATGAATGAAAGAGCAAGATGCCCCAAGACAGAGTGCAAAACTAGGAAAAAAGCTATTTGCCAGTGACAGACTGCAGAGCTTCTGTAAAGCTGCTGAAGCACTGCAATAATAAGAATGAGAAGATGAAGTCTTCAAACAATGCTGGGGCATATTTTGTCCCAAGCAACTGATTGTTTATTTTATTTTTTTCTTGAACTGAACTACAAACGTTACATTGAACCTCGAATACTTTTAACACAAATTATCAAGAAAAAGATTTAACTTGCGAGGAATATTTCATGACTAATAATCTGATCACAACAAACATTTCCCAGAAGCTTTAGTCACAGAATTATCTCCTGTTTTTAAGCAAAGTAATTCTTGTCTTGCAATCCAAACAAAGTGAGACCTTGGGCTAAAGATGCATCATAGTGTAAAGAATCAGCTATGTTCAGCTATGTCGTTTTAAGAGAGGGAGCACATCACATTGATAGCTGGGATAAATAAAATGACATCTGAGATCTCAAAACATAGCCACGACTCATGAAACAGCAGGCTATTAGACACAGCAAATGAGTAAATGAATTTTAAACCTATTTGAAACAGAAAGAGAACTTTTTCTGTTGTTTTTGTTGCAGTTTTTTGCAGAAAAAAAATCTTAAAACCAATTCCAGAGGGAGTCTGTCGCAGAGAACAACCTTAGCTTTGTCGTTTACTAAAACAGACAAATATTTAGCTTTAGACAAAAGAAGGAACGCAATACGCTTAATTAATGAAAACATTAGTAACAACACATCTCATCTAAACTAGCCTTTTCTTTGAAACATGCGATTAGTAGCCTGGCACTGATGTCTTTTTGCAGAGAGGAGACATGATATAGATATATAAGAACTTCTCTTCCCCTCGCTTACAAGTCTTTGGCTCTCTTCTGTTACACTCAAACACAGAGGCTGTACGACAGCATGCAAAAAGCTGCATGAAATATTTATCGGCAACAGGAAGTTGAAACGGACTACTGACTGGCAGCATCACAGTTTGAATTTTCTTGTTAGTCCATGAATGAATTAAGTGAGACTTTTACCACCTTAGCACCACCCGCTCCGTCATGAGCATCACATTACAATTACTGACTGACTCTGACCTCTACTCTGCATTGTTAATCAACCCATATCCTAGACAAGTTCAACTGAACAAATCAATAGACCAGTGGTTCTTAACCTTGTTGGAGGTACCGAACCCCACCAGTTTCATGTGCGCATTCACCGAACCCCTCTTTAGTGAAATTTTTTTTTTTTTTTCAAATTCAAGACATGTTTTTTTACTGGTGCACAAAATGAGCCGTACATGAACATCACCTTGTTCAAAGAACAAAACCAACACAATGCATGAACTTACAACAAATTACATACCTGCAAATCAGTGTGACTTCTGCTGTTGCCTTTGAGAGACCAGTTCAGATATGCGTGGCTTCACCTTGGCAAGTGCCAGTCTCATGTCATTTTCACAGAAAAGTCTGTTCCTTTTCTTCGTTTTTATGTCCAGCATCGTCGAAAAGGATTGCTCGCAAAGATATGTTGTAACAAATGGTATAAAAAAATCCAGGGCTTTCTTAGCAATAATTGGATACTTGTCCATTTGTCGACACCAAAACGTTGAGAGTGTTGTTGTTCTGAAGAGTTGCTGTTGAACCTGGCTCTGCTGAATTTCAATGATTTCGTCAAGGTATTCATCATTGACATCTGTTGTCTCAACAGCAAACGTGAACGGCTGTCTCACCCATGCTGGATATGACTCTCTTGTAGGGAAATATCTGTCGAGAGACTTTGCAAGCTCATCTAAGTGCGTTGCAATTGTTTGCTTCAGTTCCGTGGATACAGAAACATCTCCGATTCCAGACACATCTTCGACCTTACTTACACAGTTGTCCAGAAGGGGGAAGTTTGCAAAGTTGTTGTTCTCTGTTCGTCGTTTCCATAACGTTAGCTTTTTTTGAAAAGCCTTCAGGTGTTCTTCCGCTTCTATGATATTGACTCCACCACCCTGCATCTGCTGATTGAGATGATTGAGAGCTGCGAATATATCAGCCATGTACGCTAAAATGAGAATGAACTCAGGATTTTTGAAGCAATCTGCATGACAGTGTTGGTGCTCTTGCAAAAACAGGGCTAATTCCACACGCATGGCAAAAACACGATTCAGCACCTGTCCCCGGGATAACCACCGAACATTAGAATGGTACAGAAGTACCTCGAATTCAGAGCCCATTTCTTTACACAGCTCACTGAAGATGCGGTGCCTCAGAGCACTATTTCGCACATAGTTCACACATTCCACCACTGTTTTTAATACTTCTGCCATTTTTGGAGGCAAGGTTTTTGTTGCCAATGCATGCCTGTGCAAAATACAATGAGTCACAATGACGTGTGGTGCATTGGCTTTTACTAGCGCACCAAAACCAGAGTTTATTCCCAGCATGACGGGAGCTCCATCTGTACAAACTGCAGAAACCATGTCCCATGAAAGATTGTTGTCTCCGAAGAAGTCATCCACAAGCTTCTTCACATCGGCTGCCTTAGTTGTTGTTGTAAGAGGCTTACAAAATAAAAAATCTTCTTTTATCATGTCATCTTTCACATAGCGCACAAAAACAGTAAGCTGGCTTAGATTAGCAACGTCTGTGCTCTCATCGAGCTGAAGGCTGAATTTTGCCGGGCTTGAAATCAGATCGGCGACTACTTGAGCCAAGATGTCTTTACTCATGTCTTCTATTCTGTCGCTGACTGTGTCATTTGAAAGAGGAATTTGTGATAATTTACCTTCGGCCGCTGTTCCGAGTATCAGATTTGCCATCTTTAACGCGGCTGGTTTCACGAGTGTTTCACCAATGGTGTGTGGCTTGCCCTGCTTTGCGATCAGGTAAGCAACTTCGTACGATGCTGTGAGGATCGGTTTGTTAACGGGTACAAATCCAAGAGCAGGCAGAGTGGGCCTTTCATCGAATCTGGCTCTCTTCACCTTGAATTCAGCAAGTGTTGTGTTCTTGTATTCCCCGTCTCCATGCAGCTTCAAGAAGTGTTCCTTTAGTTTTGCCGGTGCGAGACTAGAGTTGCTCAACTTGGCGTTGCAAATCATGCAGATAGGACGCTCACTCCCATCACGTTCCATGATACATGTAAATCCATATTGTACATATTCGTCCAACCACTTTCTTTTTTTGCCCGACATAGTTAGTATGGATTAAAATGTTTAAAAAAAATCACGCGAAGTACTACCACGACATTCACATGTTGACTACTGCGCGCGCTACATTCCCCGCAGCCCTGATTGGCCAAGCAGTGTAGCATGATCGTCTGCAGCCAGTGATGGCCAGAAGGGGGCGTGTCATCACAAATTTACACGATAATTCGGGCGTGGCTGGACCTCTGCGACCTCCGCAGTGGAGGCTCTGCCGAACCCCTGAGACCGACTCACCGAACCCCTAGGGTTCGATCGAACCCAGGTTAAGAACCACTGCAATAGACAAACCACTGGCAACAGCATCTAAAGACATCTCAAGTGATTGATTTCACAAGATACAATCAGAGATCTATATGGCAAATTTCCAACCCCCTTGACAATATGAATAGTATAAAAGGTGGGTTTGGTGAGTACATCTAAGCAACATTATCACCTTGAATTAAATTTCTGTCTTTTAGCCTTGATTTAGCCTAACTGGTGCAAGGGAGCCAGCCCAGCGCCAGTCCTACACAGCACATCACTAACCTTTTTAACCTGCACTAAACTTCTTAACACATATTTTATGCAAACACAAAATTACTATGATTCAGTTAGTTTTTCAAAACATTCAAAAAGAAACTTGATTCAGCAACAGAACATGCATAGATCTAAAATCTGGTTTAAAAACTCCAAAATGAATTAGCACATGACATAAGATTTTAAAATCTAGTTTATAAAATTGCAGTCCTTTCCTTTGAAAATAGTTTCATCTCCCTCCCCTGTCCTCTCTTTCTTACAATTTTCTGTATCACTCAGGGTTTCACAATAACATGTTTTTCCCACTCAGAATGTGCCTGCCACTTTAAAAAGGCACCTCTTCTGCCTATATACTGAAGTACCACAACCACAAGTTTATATCTGCATGATGTGCTCTAGGTGTAAGCAGGCCATGGGATGTCATTATTTTCTTATTACTGAGTAACTATCTCCATGCAGTCACTGGAAGCACATGAAAAATTCATTCATTCGACAGTATCAGCCTGCCTATCAGATTTTATTGCTCATTAACTGAAATTGTCGGATTGCTGTTCTGGATTGATCTGACCCACTGTAACCTCTGTATTTGTGTGTGTGTGTGTGTGTGTGTGTGTGTGTGTGTGTGTGTGTGTGTGTGTGTGTGTGTGTGTGTGTGTGTGTAGTAAATGCTGTAAAATATGCAGGAAAAACAATGTTTTTTTTCATTCAAGACAATTTGTAGAATCAGCTGCAACATAAATTGCAATAAGATGATTGACAGATCATGGAAAAACTCTTTAGTTGCTATCTTCACTTGCTCACTAGAGAATCACCTGTTTGCAGTACAGATTCTCAGCCAATTTCCTTGACATCTTTACCTGTTTTTGAGCTCACTCTCTCAACACCAAACACTTAAAGCAAGAATATTTAATTAAAACATTTGTTCTTCAAAATAAACAACTTTCCTGCAGTCATATTTGAGCAACTGTAAACCGAGCTCATCTTACCTCAGTCTCTTTCACAAATTAGTTTAAAAACATCAAAGAGCAAGATGCCCCAAGACAGAGTGCAAAACTAGGAAAAAAGCTATTTGCCAGTGACAGACTGCAGAGCTTCTGTAAAGCTGCTGAAGCACTGCAATAATAAGAATGAGAAGATGAAGTCTTCAAACAATGCTGGGGCATATTTTGTCCCAAGCAACTGATTGTTTATTTTATTAAATTTTTTTCTTGAACTGAACTACAAAAGTTACATTGAACCTCGAATACTTTTAACACAAATTACTAAGAAAAAGATTTAACTTGCGAGGAATATTTCATGACTAACAATCTAATCACAACATAAACATTTCCCAGAAGCTTTAGTCACAGAATTATCTCCTGTTTTTAAGCAAAGTAATTCTTGTTTTGCAATCCAAACACAAAGTGAGACTTTGGGCTAAAGATGCATCATAGTGTAAAGAATCAGCTATGTTCAGCTATGTCGTTTTAAGAGAGGGAGCACATCACATTGATAGCTGGGAAAAATAATACCAAAATTTAAAATGTTGCACCTACTGCAACAGGGTGGTGAAAAAAATGTGCCTCAAAGCCTAAAATCATAATTAATGTGTGATTGATAAAAACATTGATGAAAACATGAAAACTCCATGTGACCATGACAGATTCTTCTATAAACCCAGATAATGGCCTTTCATTAACTCTAACATGCCTATTCACTCAAAAATGTGTTTTCATGAAGATCTCTGGGCAAGACATACATATGTATTCATTCCGTATTTTTCAATTTGTGATGATAAGAAGATGTAATTATAAGAACTGTTTATTTTTAATGAATATCTTTGTGGAAAAATCCCTATGAAGAACATTTATGTCTAAAAACACGCCTATCTAAGAAAAGCAACATAAAATTAACATTCAATAAAAGATTTATTTGCAATTAAACGTTTTTATAAACTTCTGAAAAGATTATTTTTATTCATTATTTTATATTATTTATTTCAGTGTTTGTGAATACCACTGATGTCTCAACCATTTTCTCATAAAACAGTCAACTTCTGCAATGTGAAACATAACAAGATATTAATTAAAATGTAAAAAATACAAGCAGGATACAAAAGGAGAGCCTCAGTGGTTAAAATTATGAATAAGTACACCTATTTGGCTCTGTCTAGTACATGTTGTTAGACCTACTGCCAAACTAAAGTGATAAATTGGGCAGATTTTCAGTGATTGGAATTAAAAGGCCGCCATTAATCAGTGCATTGGTTTTACTTCACATTACCGTGCAATCATGTCTGCTAGCATAAACTCTTTTTCACAGAGAAAAGCAAACCATGCATATATAAATACAGCAGCCTGGTTCCCTAAGGTTCCCACTTAGTACAAGCTCGACAACTTCTGGAAATGGATGTTTGTATAACTTGCATATTTATCATCTTGAATTGAAATGATAAAGTAACTTCTAAGCTTATCACTTTGTCCCAGTGGTGTATATTTTCTCTGATTCATTTTTATTTACGCTCACTGGCCACCTTATTTGTGTAGCAATTCAAGTCCTCGTCAACACAGCTATGTAATCAGCCAATCACATGGCAGCAACTCGATGCATTTAGATATAGAAGCAAAGTTAATACAACCGGCTGAAGTTCAAACTGAGCACCCGAATGAGGAAGAAAGATGACTTTGAATGTACACTCAACAAAAATATAAACGCAACACCTTTGTTACTGCTCCCATTCCCCATGGGATGGACGTAGAGACCTAAAATTCATTCCAGATACACAATACGGCGACGAGCTGGAGTCAGGTCAAGACCCCGATGAGGACGACGGGCATGCAGTTGAGCGTCCCTGAGACGGTTTCTGACAGTTTGTGCAGAAATTGTTTGGTTGTGCAAACCAATTGTTCCAGCAGCTGTCTGGGTGGCTGGTCTCAGACGATCTTGGAGGTGAACCTGCTGGATGTGGAGGTCCTGGGCTGGTGTGGTTACACGAGGTCTGCGGTTGTGAGGCCGGTTGGATGTGCTGCCATATTCTCTGAAACGCCTGTGGAGACGGCTTATGGTTGAGAAATGAAGATTCAATGCACGGGCGACAGATCTGGTTGACATTCCTGCTGTCAGCATGTCAATTGCACACTCCCTCATTGCTTGTGGCATCTGTGGCATTTTGCTGTGAGACAAAACTGCACATTCCAGGGTGGCCTTTTGTTGTGGGCAGTCTGAGGTACACCTGTGCACTACTCATGATGTCAGATCAGCATCCTGATGTGGCACACCTGTGAGGTGGGATGGATTATCTCAATATAGCAGATGTGCCCACTACCACACATTTGGACTGATTTGTGACCACTGTTTGGGAAGGATGGTTATATTGTGTATCTGGAATGAATTTTAGGTCTCTACGTCCATCCCATGGGGAATGGGAGCAGTAACAAAGGTGTTGCGTTTATATTTTTGTTGAGTGTAGAATGGGTTTTGGTCCCAGACTTTCTAGAGAACAATCTGAGAAGAGAAAATATACAATAAGAACAGCTCTCTGGGCAAAAAAATCCTTGTTGATAACAGAGGTGAGATGAGAATAGATTGCTTTGAGCTGAGAGGAAGATAACAGTAACTCAAATAACCAGTTGTTACAACCAAGGCAGCAGAAGAGCATTTAATCTTGAAGCCCCAGCATACTAAGTATTGTTTTTAGCCAGATCCATCTTCTGTTTCAAATAGGACAACATGCCTTGTCACAATGCTCAAATCATCTCAAACTGGTTTCTTGAACGTTACAATGAGTTCACTGTACTCAGATGGAAGATTCACATTATCGACGTGAAGCTGACAAATCTGCAGCAACTGTCTGATGCCATCATCTCAATATGGACCAAAATCTCTGAGGAATGTTTTAAACACCTTTTTGAATCCCTACCACAAAGGATTAAGGCCATTACTAGTTATGTGTGCGTCATAAAGTGTCCTGTGAGTGTATTTACTCACTATAAATGACAATTACAGCCAGAAAAGCATCCATCCTCTTCTCCTAATCAAATTCAGGGTTGCAAGTGGGCTAGAGCATATCCCAGGGTGAGAGGAGCCATACACTGTACATATTACCAGTCTAACACAGAGAGACAGAGAGCCATTCACACCTACGGCCACTTTAGAATCAACAGTTAACCTTATGTGCACATCTTTGGACTGCTGGAGGAAACAAGAGTACCTGAAGAAACTCACACAGACACAGGGAGAACATCCAAACTCAACACAGCCACGAATCCTGGAATCAATCCCAGGATCATCTTGCTGTGAGGCAACAGTGCTAACCATTGCACCACCATGCACCCTATTTTTGACAAACACAGATGAGCAATGCCACAAAGCACTGAAAATGGAAATATAAAACAAGTGAAAAAGTGTAGAAAAAGTGGAAGTTGGTTTGAAATCCTTTCCAGTTAATATTATTGTAGTGAAAGACGTCTTATTTGACTTACCTTAATACAATTAAGAGTATCACAACAAAAATTAAAGTTGTTTCCAGATAAAAAGTTAACAATGTGGTGGTTTTCAGATTTGTACCGCAGAAGTATCTAATCCTGATTTAAGAATTTGAGCGCATTTGTCAAACTGTAATGAGACAGTTATGTTCGTGCAAGAAGCAACAAAGTGAGACACCCCAGATGTTTCTTGCTAAAAACACAGAAGCCAAAAAACACTCAGCTGTGATTCAAGCAGCTGTTATGATGCAGCACCTTTGACAGTGTTGCTCATTAAAACCTTGATTTACTTTGTGCAGATTCACATCCATGATGTGTAAACTGAGTCTGAGCAACATGAAACCTCGCTCTCTCACATTCATAGAAAATTTTGTGAGAAAACATGGTTGCACTAAAAAGCAGAGTTATACATTTCAAATTCAGAAAGAAGCATCAAACAGACACAATGCGCTTGAAGATAAAAACGTGTGAGGCCACTACATGTAACATAAAGCAAGAGCCAATTTAAAAAGGAAAATTAATTCAAAATCTGATTAATCTCTTTTTTATTAGTGAGCTTAATTTAGATTACTGTGGTGGTTTTTCAACTGTTTTATTATGAACTAAGACAAAGTAACCAGCTTCATCTCATCTGCCCCCAACCCAGCCTCAGGCTCCACATTTGGGCCATGAGTGCTTCGATGGACCACATGTTTAAACATTCATGAGTTAAAATGCATAATTAAACATGGATGGAAACCTGTTTTCCCATATGGTGCGCTACAGGATGTAATGAGACTGATGTGAAAAGACATCAGTAAATTGATCCTGCAGGTTACATTTAGTTTAGTTTGACTCTAATTAACAGGGAAAAAGTAAGCACAGGTAACAGATGTTTTTTTTTTTTTTTTTAAATATTATGAACTAATGATACCCAATTGTTGCTGCAACAGTCAAGTTTGTTACTTTTTGTGGGCTATGTAATCAGATTCCAAGTAGCAGTTTTACTACATTATTTAATCAGCTCACTCTTTCAAAACCATGCTGAGTGATGCCCTTGTTGTCCCAACTCAGTAACATTCACAAGCCCTTTTCTCTCTTATCTCCCTCTCCTCCTGCCCAATCTCCTGTTTCTCTTCCTCTGCTGGTTGCTCCTCTCTGGAGATGCTTGACAGGTCTATTACATTCTTGGCCTTGCCTGCCCCCAATTCAACGGCAAAAAAATACGCATAGAAGAGAAAGAAAAAAAAATATGCGTTCAAATTTTCCCTCAGCTTTACTAAGGCTGTGAGTTGGCCTGCTATAAATCTTTTATTTCTTTCACTGAGAGGGAGGAACAAGTCCCAGCCACTGGGAATGGTACAGATGTTCAGCTGCAGTATAATCAGCTCTCTGCTGAGATGAGGCCAGTAAATATTCAGCGTCTTAACCCTACTTCAGCTCCCAATTACTCCCTGAACTCCCTTGCCTCCTTTTTTCATATGTTTTTAAGGAGCAGTTATTGACTTTTGGAAACAAATAAAATCACAGCATGGTTTATTTGTGTATTTTGTTACACAGTGGAGAAAAAAATAATAATTTTTAGTACTTAATTGAGCCACGAAAGAAAAAAAAATATAGATATAGATATAAGTCATTAGTATATTAGTGCTGCAATAGGGATTCACAGCCCCCTGTGGTAATATATGGTCAGTCAATAAGTAATAAGAATCTTGTGTGTGGTAGAAATACCAATAAATTGATTAGCAAGTGGGAGAAGGAATAATTTGCACCAATGTGGCACATGAGAGTGTTGCATGAGAAGATGTGATCCCCGGGTGACGCTCCACACCAAAAATAAACATCTTCTATTCAAGAAGCGATTTGACATCTTCTCCATCTTCTCCATCTTTTATTTAAAATGAGACACTGCAGCGTTTGGAAGCCACTTCTAAGCGACTGCTGAGGATAAACAGTTTCAGTGTGAACAGACTGATAACTGCATCCTCTCCATTTCATTAAGAGTCAAATTTGATTTGTCAAAGTGCCCATATGGCACAAACATTTAAAGTGTAGACATAACCAGGGTTTGCTCCTGTTTACACACTTAACCACCCGTCCCCTGCCAAATCTACAAATTTTCACCATTCTAAAATGCACATTTGAGGGAATACAGCATTACTGAAACACACCCTTCAGCTGTTGAGAGAACTCTAAACAAATCTAATGCCACTTTGCAACCACTAGAGGGTATCCCAAATGAGAACTTCAGATTTACAGTAAGATCTGTTTCTGCAATTCATTTGGAGGCAAGTTGATTTTATTTCTGCAACACCCGAAGACTGAGGTAAAAAAAAAAAAAAACAAAAAAAAAACCAACCTATAATAAATGAAAATATGGTAAAGTTGACAATCATGCTCAGACTCTCCAATAACAAACTAAGGTGAGTAAATAAATTCACAATTTCAAGCAACCTAGAAGAATAGTTACAGGCTAAAATAACATTACAAACATCTTTTACCGAGATATCTGAAAATACATCGGCAGAAAAAAAAAAGAATGTAAACTATATAATACTGTGAATCATACAGCTACTGGAGTCTTTCTATAAGACTTTCTTTGACAGGACTATTATGGAACAGAGCGACTGAATATGTAGTTTTTGCAATCAGCATCATTATTATTATTATTTTAATAACGGAAACAGGAAAACTTCAGTGTATTTATGAAAAAAAAATGAAAGCATTAAATGAGCAATAATACGAGACATACCTTTTGAGGCATGCCTTGACTTTATTTTGAATTCCGGGTAATAAGCACTTATACACTCCAAACACGTATTAACCCAAAATCCAAGCCGTGATTTTATTTCAAAAATAAAATGTCACCATGCCCCTGCTGGCGTTCATCCGCAAAACGAACTTGTCAATCTTCTATATTGGAACCAAGAAAAATCATGAAAAATCACAGAAAAGCGTTGAAAGCATGGCAACAAGTTCCCCTTAAGACGCTGCCAGTCCTATCTGAACTGACAAAGGTTTCTATATTTAAAAGATAAAATAAAAAAAAATAAAAAAGAAAGAATAAATCTGCTTTTCAATTTGGTTTAAAGCGGTTACTTACCCTATGGTGCTTCAGGTGCTCACATTTAGCTTCGCTCTCCTCTCAGGAACAGCACTGGCGAGAAATTGGCTGTCCGTCCGCGGCATCCAATCAACAATTTACGGCAGACCTTCCCCTAGATTGACCTCAGTCGGTGGGCGTAAACACCATCAGGGGTAAAGTCCCCCTCCTCTGTCGGGTCAGTGCTGCGGGGGTCTGACAGGAGATGGAGGACGATGGAAACAGTTTGAGGAGAGAAGAAGAAGACGGAGAGGAGAGGAGGGGTTCGTGTAGGTTTCACAGTTTCAGTTAAGAAATAAATCACAGAGCCAACTTGCGCTCACAGCAGACAGACTGTAATTCCATTGGTTCCGGTTGATATTAAGGGGCGGTGCAAAAACCAAATCGCGCCCAGTATTTATATTTCTGTTCTATCATTTTAACTGTGTGGTTTGCGCAATGTTGTTTTCTGCAATTGCTTATTTTAGTTTACAGCACAGGGTAATTTGATTAATAATGAATGCAGAGTAAGTTAAGTGCATAGTTTATTTATTTTTTAAATTTATTATTATTTTTTCCATTAATTCATATTCACCCAGCCCTAAGAAAGAAAATGGTGAACAGAAATCAGGGCTATAATATTACTATCCAGTGTTGGGTGGCATTACCAGTGTTGGTTACCAGTGTTGAGTGGTGTGTTGTTATATTCCAAGCTCCTATTAAAAAGTAATTAATTCTATTTCAATTTTATTTTATTTATAAAGCGTCAATTCACAATATTTGCCGCATGGTGTGTATTATAGATTATAGGTTAAAGACCCTAAGATATTAGAAAGAGAAGAAAACCTCAACAATAAAAGGCATTTGGAAGCATTTGGCAGCCATGGTGAAGATAAAACTAAGTTTTAACAAGAAGAAACCTTCAGCAGAACCAGGCTCAGTGAGGGGCAGCCATCCGCCATGACTGGTTGGAGGTGAAAGAGAGGTAGAGCAGCAAGAGACATGACAAAAAGCACTCTATGGGAGAGAGAGAGTTCAATCATTACTACAGTTTAAATGCAAATTTTGTGAAGAAACACAAAGAGATTGAAAAGAAATGCTTAGTCATGGGAAGTAAGCAGCAGTGGGATTCTTTACTGGTAAGAATAAGCTTGTTCATTTACCTCATGAGAAACAGCTTCAGCCAAACAAAAAGCTTCTCCTCAGCAGGCCTTGCAACCAGTGTAATGGAAATACTTGTAGGTACTTCTTCAAAATGTAAACCTCCTCAACATCCGAGAGACATTTTTCATAACCTCAGCACAGAATGATGTGAATACACCCGTCCTCTCTGCCGTCACATTAGTTGACCTGACTGACACAATCATACCTTGCAGTAGTACTAAAGTCTATCTTTTCATATTGTATTTATTATTTATGTGTACCAAGGAGGCAGGGAGAGACAGAAATATTGCATTTTGTCTTTTGTCACAAGAAAAGAAATGTGGAAGCATATTTAACAGAACTCATCTGAAAATGTAACTAAAGCACAGATAACAGCATAATACCTGTTATAACAATAAAGTAATCTGAGCATTCAAATGCATTACTTTGGAACAGTGTTGAGTGTGCCACATTATACCAATACTAATACTGTATTCAGATGGAGAATCAGATAAGATCATCATATCATATATATCATTTAAATATAAACTAATAACATCTTCAGCCAACAAAAACAAATAACTACGAACAGTAACTTCCTTGAGGTTGACACCAAAGTGACCAGTCTGTGACCAGTCTGACTGACTGGTCACTTTGTTCCAAAAGGTCACAGTTCCTGGGCCAACTCCCTAAAAAAGAAAAAAAAAATGCCAGTAGAATCCCATAAAAAAGTGCCCAGTTTTAGACAGCTGTGGCAGTCTTTTGTTTTTATGTTTTTATTATTATTATTATTATTTACTCTTTTACATTATTATTTATTCTTTAGAGCAGGACTAATTATGTTCGTTTTGTTTTAGCCTAATTATTATAGCTAATGTCTGCTTTTATTCCAAAAGGTGCGATCATGGCTCAAGAGTTGGGAGTTCGCCTTGTAATCGGAAGGTTGCCGGTTCGAGCCCCGGCTTGGACAGTCTCGGTCGTTGTGTCGTTGTGTCCTTGGGCAAGACACTTCTGGTGGTGGTCAGAGGGCCCGGTGGCGCCAGTGTCCGGCAGCCTCGCCTCCGTCAGTGCGCCCCAGGGTGGCTACAATGTAACTTGCCATCACCAGTGTGTGAATGGGTGGATGACTGGATGTGTAAAGTGCTTTGGGGTCCTTAGGGACTAGTAAAACACTATACAAATACCGGCCATTTACCATTATAAGTCCCAAAAGGCTAATTCTGTTCATCTGGATGTAGCATTTTCAGTGGGAAAACTCTACATCCAAAATCAACTTTTTGGGATTTCCAACCTGGATGATTGAGCATTAAGACATTTTATTGCAAGTGGGGTTTTTTTCTTTTGTTTTTATGTTTTTATTATTATTATTGACTCTTTAACTCTTTAGGCTTAAACTTATGCTTTATCGCTGGATACAGAGTGAGAAGCAGTTTCCAATGCAGGCTGACAGAACTGACTGGAGTCAACTAAACTGGGTCTCTCTTCCGTGTTTGTGTTTTTATGAAGTTATCTGACAAATAGCAAAGCAGGCTTTGTTTTGAGTCACAGAACAGCCTATCCAAGAAATCAGTGCTTTAGTTTTGGTAAGTAAGGTATACTGCATACACAAATACTGCATGCATAAAATAACCCATTACCTCGGATCTAATTTTCTTTTTTCAGGATCCTTTGAGTGCCGTGTCTCTTTCTTATAACATTTCTAATATGGTCAGTTCTCGGTTGCATAAAACCAAGACAGTGACTGATGAAACGCACTCAGCAAACCAATAAGTGACATCTGAATAGCAAACTGTGGGACTTACTGGAGGAAATTACTAACTTGTGCAGAAGAACTCAATACTTTATTCAGTCAGCTGCTTTTCATAAATATGCATAATAGTATTTATAGGATCAAGTAAAAAGGTTTCATTCACTTTTTTGACAAGTAAATGTTAATATGAAGCAATGAGTTGCCCTTTATGAATGCTGATGAAATTCTGCTTTTCATTTATTGTGATGGATCACTTTTAATGATAGGTTTAAAAAAAAAAAATGCTCCAGAGATTTGGAGTCGAACAGAAATATTAGAGTCCATATGGCAAATCTGATTTAAAAGTGCCATGCAGGAGAAACTGCCACAGCTGTCATGATAAAAAGAAATCACAGTGGAACCGTCCTTCAAGCTGGTGAGTCTTACTATCCCTGCGAGCTGGGGGGGAAAGAGGAAAACCTGAGTGGAAAAAAATTGAATCTATGATCAAAATATAAATGAGTTTTTAACAAAAATGCAGAGCAGTTACCTAAAAGGATAAGTATATGGATCCATGAAGCAACACATCAATGAATCTAATCATCAAGTCAAAGTCATAGTAGTACACTTATTCAGGTAATGTCAAGTGCAGTTTTGAAATGCTTGCACTTACATGAGTAACTTCATTTTATACTCACGGCTCTTTAAGGATTAAAATGAACACAGACACACCAGCAGCAACATTAAAGTGACAGATGAATGAATGCGTCACCAATTATAATAAACTAATATGCACTCACCAGCCACTTTGTTAGGTACATCTTTCTGCTTCTGGCTGGAGTCCTGTTTGTCTCCAGGGCTGCCTTAACTCATTGTGACGGAGATTCAATAAGGTGCTTGAAGCATTCGTCACAGACTTTGACCCATATTGACATGATAGCATCATACATTTGCTGCTGATTTGTTGGTGGCACATGCCAAAGGTGATCTACTGGATGGAAATCAGGTGACTGTGGAGGCCATTGCAGTACAATGAACTCATGTTCAAGAAACCAGTGTGGGGTGATTGGGGCATTGGGCCCTGCTGGAAGCAGCCATCAGAAGATCGGTACAGTGTGGTTATAAAGGGGTGGACATGGTCAGCAGCAATACTCAGGTAGGCTTTGGTGTTCAACTAATGTTCTGTTGGTACTAAGAGGCTTAAAGTATGCCAAGACAACATCTCTCACACCATTACACCACTAGCAGCATGAACTGGATCCACAAGGCAAGATGGATCCATGCTTTCACATTTTTTGACAGGAACCATTCCAATGTTGCAGCAGAAATTACAACTCATCAGACCAGGCAATATTTTTTTGTTTTAGTTTCTCAGTGAGGCCTTGCAAATTGTAGCCTCAGCTTCTTGCAGGCTGACGGGAGTTGCTTCCAGTGTGGTGTGGTGAAGGTTAAACAGTCATATTTTCTCTTTTTCTGCCCATTCTCTTTAAACTCTATAATGCCTAGAAATAGTCATGTGGTCGTCTCTGAAATACCCAGATCGGCCTATTTGGCACCAAAATCCACGCCACATGCAAACTGACCTACATGACCTTTATTCTCTATTCAGATTGAACTCTGACAGTTCATCCTGACCTGATTAGATGTTTGTGCTAACGAGAAGTTGAAATACAAAGTAACAGTACGTTTGGACTTTGTACTCTAACTTCCTCCAAATTAACAATCCATCCCAAAATTCTGACTAAAACAACTGGAATTAATATTTTACGAAAGTTTTAACATTTTTAACGACCCATCAATTCAAAACCCCAGCTAACTCATCGACAAGCAAACTTCCTGGAAGAGCTTTTCAACATCTTTTCTTTTTTTCCTTCTATTGAGTGAAATCTAATATATGAGAAATGCATTTTCTGTCACTGTTGTTGATAGTCTGTTGACCACTCGCGAATTTGTTTCGTGTGTATGCGAATTAATCTTATTGTGTACTATAGGTTTAAAGATGATTGTGCCACAGTAAAATTGCTATCTAAGAAAATTAATTCAAAACAAGAGAGAGGGAGATGGAGGATTTATAATATTTAGAGGGAAGACATCCATCACCTTAATCCAGTACTGCATGGCACAGATAAAGAGGACTAGGTCTACAGAGTTAAACAAAATATTTCACGAGCCAGAGAGAAAAGCTTTTGTCAGGAAAAGTCATTGCCAAGATTCACAAGAGATATAAAAATGCTCATGGGAACGAATGAATTTGCCAGGAAGAAATCAAGGTGACAAGAGTAAGGTGGAAACCGCTATTTAACAAAGTCCACCTGTCAAATTTGAAGGTTTAAAAGCAGCCAATTCTTCCTGCTGTCTCACAGACAGCCTTTCAGTGAAATATGACAAATTTTCAGTCGACACCACTTGCTACCGTAAATTTCACCGCTTCGAGACCTGAACGGATTTGACCTTGCAACTCTTTCTTTCACAAGAAACAAATAAGTTCCTGCAACAAAGTTGTTGCAAGCGTCCCTGCGATGCTTCACACTTGGTAGTATGTGTGCGACTGCACCTTAGACAAGAACTGTACGAGAAGACAATCCAATAGTTGGCCACTTTAAAAACAAAAAAACGCATCCTTGCTGAGAATCCAAACCTTTTCATCTTTCCTGCAGTGTCTCTCCCTATAACCACCACTCCTTCACCCGTCTCTCATGCACATAGCATCTTTCTAATCCCCTTGACTGAGAGAGCAGAAGACCCAGTGGCTCCAGGGCACAAAACAGGAAGAGAAGTAAATTAGAGAGGAGAGAGGACTAGAGATCACAGAAGGAATGAAAAGGAAGAGTGCCTCTCGAGCTGCAAACACAAGTGAAGGCAGAGAAAGAAATGAGAGCAGCTCAGTGCAGAGACAGTTTGATTAATAAAAAGAAAAGAGAGCAAAGTTTTTAATTAAAAATCTTTTTTTTTTTTATTTAGACAAAATAATTAGGTATTACAAGGAAAAAGAAGTTTGAGACAGAGAACTGAACAAGCCACTTTGGCCAAGCAGCAAAGGAGATGTTAAGCTGGACACTTGCACTTGAATTAATGAGAATCTTAAAAAGGATGCTAACACTGATGTCTGTTTTATGTCCTCAGCCTGTGCTTCTTCTATAAACACGAATAAAACCAAAACTCATTTATCAAGACAAAGAAATTTATAATGTTATCCCTTTTTAAATAAATCAAATAAAACAAAGAACAAAAATGTTCAGTTTCTTCTTTTTTTCCATGGCTGTAACCTTCCATAACTGACATCTTTCACCTGACTTTGGGTCGTTTTCATAATAGTCTTCCCACTTACACAAATGGTGTATTATCAGTGCTGCTGGCTGTCAGGACAGGGTGGTAACTCATTTCCAGACAGTGCCTGAGGTAGCCGAAGCGAGCAGCAACAAACTGCAGCACAGGAAGTGAGAAATTCAAAAGACCTGAGCCAGAGTGTGTGCTTCATTCGCAAAGCCCAAGAGACTCAGCAGCACATGGATGATGAAGATGATGGTGGAGATGATGAAATTGGTTCCTGGCCAAGCTGGGGCTAACGACCCTCGAGAGCACAATCTAAAAATAAACCTATACTTAATCCTAACAATAACCCCAAGAAAGAAACACTATGTAGTGGACAGTCTGCAGCGCTTGGCCGAAAGTTGAAAACATTTGCAGAGAAAACTGCTTGAGGTGGAGAAATTATATGTATATCAAATATGAAGTCCAATATAAAGGCATCGATAATAACAAACAGTTGACTTATTGCTCTTTGAAAGTGTAGCTGTTTATCTGAAACGGAAAATGTGTTTATGGCTTTCCCTGCTGCTCCTTCATCAGGATGAGGGTGTGAGTGCGGCCGCACGCTGCATACAGTGTATAGTTCAGGGGACGACGGTGTAGGGCTGATAGGGCAGCATCTTTTGTCGTGCACTGATTGCATAAATCCATTCCGGTTTGACAAAATTCAGATTGGTGTTCTCCATCAGCGCCTGCGAGGAAGTCAGAGCAAAAGCAAGAAGCGCAGTCATGTCATGTACTTGCATTACAAATGGTCAGACAGGCTGAGGTGTAAAGCCTTTAAAACCCTTCAAACTATACCTAAGCTGCAAATTCAAATGCTAAAAAAGCACGCAAATGGCTGGAAACCATAGTAACCTAAACTTGAAAGGTACTAGTCCCCACTGCTGCTGAATTTGTCCTGGGAATGCTAAAGTGGTGTATACTGGTGTATACTGTGCAAATGAAAAGGGCTCAGAACTCTGGGCTGATAACGCTTGGAGTGGAAAATTTAAAGGGTATTTCCTCTCCCTTTTTTTATTTTTAGCTGTGCACACTGTATAATAAAGCAACACTTGACACAAAGTTAAGTGAAGCAATTTCCTTTACAAAATTGTCTTGACTGTGGGAGTAAAAGATAAAAAGCTTACACACATGGGTACACCGAATATTAAATCTTTTTAAGCCCCTGTTAGACATGTTTATTTGGTTGTGGCTGCTTATTTTCAAAGAAAAAGAAAAAAGAGGGTACGACTCACGTCTTCAAAGGAGTCGTGCCACCCTTCACTGGTCACCACGAACTGCACCTTCTCTGTCATATAGTCCTCGATCACTCTGTAGCAAAGACAGGCACATAAATTACAATTATAATTGCACAGATTATGTCTTTTTTTTGTCCATTGGGAATAACCACTGAAAGTCTTTCTTACCCATTAAAGGCAACAATGTATCGTAACAGCAGTCGTCTGTCGTTATTGGGGAATTTACCGTAGAGGAAAAAGTGCTTTCCGCTTAGGAAATCTAGAAGAGAAGACAAAGTGGGAAGCAAAAGATCAAGAAGAGTGGAACACAGTCTGTAGGAAAATTATAAGAAAAGAGGAGAAAAAATAAAGAAAGCAAAACACAAGCAGCCAGAAGCTGGATGGGAACTAATTGATGCATACCTGGGAGCTCGGGGATGGGATGATCCTCTTCAGCTTCAGCGTCAGTGTTTTCATCCGTCGACCCCCCGTAAGGATCCTCGTCCTTCACCACTGTTCCTTCTGTTGCTGCTTTCTTCTGTTTTCTCCCCTCTTCCACCCTTTCACAAGGACAAACCTTTTTATCCTACATGTTAACAAGCCTGCTCTCAAAAGATGGTTTTTTTCTTGGTATTGTGTGGCCACATTCTAGCAGGGGCCACAGCTCTGCTGTCTTTTTTACACATTTAATGAATCTTTTCATTACTTTCGCTCAGGGAATCCAGGGAATCTTGCTAAGGGATCAGCTAAAGACCATGGAGAAATTTTAAAAAGGATATAATGTTGTTTTAACTGTGCATTTAGGACTAAATGTAACAAGTAAGATATACATATTATATATAACATCAGCAATATAGTCATAAAGTCAACATAGATTTAGTCATGACAACACTATAGGCTACTTTAGTACAGCAGTATCTCTTTTAAAGGCTAATGTGCCCAAAAGCTGTTTATTAAAGAGCCAAGAATTTTATGTCTTCTCCCATAAACATCTTGAGGGAGCAGATAGACTATTTTATTCAATAGAGTGTCTTTGCAGGAGTTCATTTAATCTGCTGAATGGTGCTGGAAAAGTAGCATAAAGCGCGTTTTTACATTACATCATATGTTTTTACTGCAATGTCTGCAAAAACGATGCTGATTACGGCAGTAATGCTGAAGGAAAATAGTAAAATGCAGCTCATTGTGACCTAAAAGACAATGAAATGCTCTGGAAACAGCAGGAGTCGCTGGGAAAAACTGGCTCGGTGCGAAAGAAAACATGTTCTTCTAAAATTATTAATCAGAATAAGACTAGAGCACCCTAACAATCAAATAAGAATTAGTTATCGAAGAATGAGCATTACAAACAGCAGAATCAAAATGATTTGTCCTGTTTACCTCTGCAGCTCATCCTCTGTGTCCACTGCAGATTCATCATCATCGCCTCCTGGGAGAATGAGACATTTTTTTTTTAAGTGTGATTAAACTCACCAGGTTTGCCTGAAAATGTTGGTAACGAGTTTTGTATTTAACACAATTTTCCCTTCACTGAGTTCACCGACAACACAAAATACTGTGACCGCTCTATGACCCTAATCTTAAACTAATGAAAAGATTTAAATTCTGGTCACCTGGAGATTGAGATTGTTATGCTGCCATTATGTTTTCTACAATTCTCATCGAGCACAGATGGGAGCGAAAAAACACACCAGGCGAATCTGCTTTTTAATGAGTACCCGAGAACCAAATTAAAGGTGAAACCAGCCGAGCCATTTCTGCCAAAAACACCTTGACAGCATCAATTTTTCAGTTCTCTTGCACCCCGCTGGAACGATGAAGTGCCATTCTTCCAAAAGATATTTTCTCATTTGGTGTTTGGTGATGACTGGGTGGAAAGCCGTCTAACACTCACAAAAGCCACAGCATGCGATTTTCATCATTTTTAGCCATTTATCGACTCTCTGTGCCACCGCAGAATAAAGGTCATCTGAGAACAAATCTGTGAGGTTAAGTTGACCAAGTGACGCCCCCCCGCCCGACAGCACAAGCCATCAGATCAGGTTTTTCCTTTAATTTGCACATTAGAGTTTGAGTAGATGTCACCTTGCTTGCATATCTGCCACCACCGTAAAATCCTGTGTTGTTGACGGGAAAAAGAGAAGGTGGTCTAATTAAAAAGCCGTCTGTCGTCATGTATGTGTTTGGTGGGTCAGCCCTTGCTGTCTGTCCTCTCTGATGCACCTCAACACTTTATTTCTGGCTCTCGTATTAACATAGAAATGAGATTCATGCTCAAGTCCCTTTATGGTGATTACATTTTACCCCTGTTCTTTTTTCCCCCCCACCTCAAATTGCATCTACAGTAAGTATGTTGTTCCTGTTCTTTTTATTTGTTTATTTATTTATTTTTTAAAATGGCAGTGCTGCCATCTCATCCATTTCCAAGTGCTTTATAAAGGCTGTCCCTTTTGTCTGATCCCTGGGCTCTCAAATTGTCCCCTGGCCTCCTCTCTATCCATTCTGTCCTCTTCAGCTCACGTGCGACCCTCTTCTCCATCTCTAGTTATTTGAGCTAACAGAGTGAATAATTTTCCTGGAGTCTCAGCCATTTACGCTCAGCTCCCGGATCTTTTCAGTGCAGATATACAAATGAAGGTTTACTTGTTTATTCATTAAAATGAATTTAATTAACAAGTATGCTTTAAATTTAGGGTTCCAGACCTTTAGGTTTGTAGTTTCCTTCACTGTGGTTGATTCTCACAGAGCAGTTTCTTGGCACAAATAAACCTGTCAGAGGTCTCAGTAAGACCTCTGACGGCTGTAAATAATATTACCCAATAAGCAGACTCAAAGATACACTGACACAGGTCTGTGCATGACGGTCTAATGTTGGAAGAGAGAACTTTCTTTTTCCTTTTTTCTTGTTTTTGGTTTGTGTTCCTATTACTGGCACTTGATTCAAACTGTAATTGCCTGTTTAACTTGGCTGTCATTTTTCAATTTCATCCGTTTCACCTGATCATTGAACCGACTGTCAACTTCCCATCCCCTGCCATTTCCTTCAGTCTATTTGTCTCGGGCAAACCTTGGTTCTAAGTCAGCTGAATAACATTAAAAAAATGTTTTACATTGCTTTCATTTTGTAGATGTTTCTGCAACGATGTGCTCGACTTTTATCCCTATAACAGCCTGAAAGAAAGTCAAGCCGAAATACTGATGCTGGCAGAAATGTCTCAAAGTTCAGACACATTAAAAAGCGCTTGATGCCAACCTGGTTCATCCACATCAGTGGAGCCAGCATAGTCATCATCTTCCTCCTCCTTCTCTGGCGTCTTTTTGGCCGTGACTTGTTTCTCCTTCTTCTGCGGCGTCTGCAAAGCAGCAGGGAGCTTTAAACCTGACATTCGATTATATTTATAGGCTCACTTAAAAAAAACAAATTTACCTTTGTGTTCATTTCCTCTTCGCTCTCGTCGTCCACTTCCATTTCACTCTCTGAGCTCGATTCGGGTCCATCCATCAGAAACCTACAGAAAAAACAAAACAGTGTCAGGATGATTAAAGACCAAAGAGTGAAGTACCTTTCCTCAACATATCTTGTTCCCAATCAGCTCTACTTGTGCAATGACTCAAACGGCAACAATCCCTTGTCAGATGAGGGGGAGAAAAAAAACTAAATTTCAACAAGATGGTAATATCTTTTAGCTGACAGATCAACGACCTAATGTTTAAAACACAGACTGTGTATTACATACTTTGAAGTTTGCATAGTGGGAGAAATCTAGTTTTCTGCAGGACGAGGGACAGAAATACAAAAACTTCTGTCCCCAAAAAACAAACAATACATTTTCCTGGGGGGTTGGCTGGTCTTTTTTTTTTCTCACCAATTACTCTCAGTCACAAGTGGATCATCTGAAGCACTCAGTGAAAACAACTTCAGTTTTCAATGAGAATTAAGGCAACCTATGTCACAAAGATAAGAGCGGGCAAAGTCATAAATCACAGAAACTACTCATTTGTTCTTTAAAATCCATTCCTGCTTTATTTGTTTTTCATTTAGTAAAACAATACAATAGTATAGTTTTTAACAATTACAGCTGTTACATTTCTAAACTCTTTTAATCAGTATTAAAAAGGTTTAGTGTAATATGATCTAATTATGCAACAGAAGAGTTGAAACTGGGAAGAAAAGCTCTTTTAGTTTTGTTCTGACCTGCTATATTACTCTACAATATGGACTGTGGAGAAATGTACTATCAAAAAATGCACTTATCATTGTGGAGCAATGAGGGAAAAGGGTTTAAATTAAATAGGGATCAATGGAGCCCTATCCCCAGCGGTCTGATGACTCCAGATTTGTCCTTTTTCGGAGTGATGGGGGGCATCAGGGTGAGGAGAGAGGTGGATGAAGTGCTGCACCCGTCATTTCTGATGCCTGCTGCACATGCCTGCAGGAGCAGTGTTATGATCTTTGGATGGTCAGGATCGGTTCAGCAAGATGTGCTAAAGTAGCTGACTAACTGACTATACTGAATGATCAGGTTTTTCCATCAATTGATTTTATTTCTCCCCTTGAGGCATGGGTATATTCCAAGATAAAAATGTCGGGATTCAATGGGCTTAGACTGTGAAAGAGCGATTCAGGACCCATGAGACGTAATTTTCACACACTGACTGACCACCACTGCATCCAGAGCTCAACCCCACTGAGACTGTTTGGGATGTGCTAGAAAGAATTTAAGCAGCGGTCCAACTCAGCATCAATATGAGATCTTTTATGAAATATTAATGCAAGTTTGGATGAAAATAAATACTGAGAGCTGATCAAAGTGATGCCACAACATGTGCGCAATTATTTTGACCTTTGCTTTGGCTGGGCAGTGTATGATGATTAGTCTAGATCAGTGTTTCCCAACCTTTTGGAGCCACGGCACGTATTTCACATTAGAGAAATTGTCTCACTTGCAGCATGATTATGTAATTTCTTCTTCGTCTTCTTCTGTTTTACTGGCAGTGGGCAACCCATTTAATTGGAGCAAGAAGTTGCACTGTCCTCTGGTGGAAGAGAATGTAATTGTTCTGCCCGTTACTCAAGCAGGTCGCTTAAAGTGCTAATCAGGTGGAACCAGATAATCTGTCACTGCACACCAACAGTGACGGGAAACACTGGTCTACATGTAAGCATATGTTGTTGCAGCGCAATAAAAAGAAATCTACATAAACATCAGCTGTGCAAGCAATAGTTTGCTCTAAAAATTAAAGAACCACGGGAACGGATCAGTGATGAAGTCCACCTTTTTTAAACTTACATGTAATTAAATATGTGGTTTCCTGTACTTTTCATACCTACAAAGAGCAAACGGAGGATTACAGGAGTCGCACCACTCTCTGCTCTTCCATCTGTGCCACATCTACTGTAGCACCAGGCGGACGACACTGCCAACTACAAGGTGAATAAGTCTTCTCACTGAAACTCCAACCTTTCAACTCTGTGGTCAACCGGACCAAACACAAAGATGCAATCATGATTTTCTCCATCTTGTTGTGAATGTTATTGTGATGCGAAATGTCATTTCTATTGGCAGGGCAAAAGCTACCAAGAAAAATCCCCTCTTGGGCAGATACCAAGTACTGCCATAGCTATAATACTGCTAAAATTACTCCCAGTCAGACTCTTAAGAACAGTTGGATTAGTCTAAATTCAAATTTCTGTTTAACAGACTGATAAAACGAACATCTCGGGACATTTCCAAAAATTACTTCATTGTTAAAATGTTTTCTGAAAACTTTAAGAGATTGTACAGAGAATAAATAAGCTAAATGGTCCAATAAACTCCACCAAGAACACCTGTGTGTAGTGATAATGCTACTGAATGTGACATGTAGAAAAACAAGCAAGTAATGAGTAGAAAACCAGTCTTGTAGCTCTTGCACACACACACACACACACACACACACACACACACACACACACACGCACACACGTATAAATAGGAAGCGTCCAGTGATAACGTTTTATTTCTGCCCACCTTTTCTACATTTTCCCTCAAGCCATATAAATTCAGATGGACTTTATTAGCTTGGAAATGTGAAGTGCAGAGAGTTGAAATGCCACAGTTATGGTGTAATCGTTTCCACACATACCACAGGGAGTTTTACTGACATATGTTTACTCGTGTTATAAAACTCAGTGTCCAGAAAATTGGATAAAGAAAAAGGACAACGTGGGCAAAAGAAACAACTGAAAAACGGCTTCTTAAGATAGCGAGAGTTGTTAAGCAGCTCGATCTGCTCAGTAATGAAAAGCTGATACGTAACTTTACGTAACACGAAAAATGCAGAAATAAATGTAAAAGAATAAACATTTTTATATTACTAACAAACATTCAATGATTTTTATGGAACACTTATTTTTAAAAGAAAGAATATGTAGCTCAAGGTTTTTTTTTTAAAAATGAATTTATTTTTTAACCGTCCAACAAAGTACGTAAAATTCCCTCAACTATTAAAGCCATGCATAGCAAAAACATCAACTTTGATATATCACCTTGCAGTCGGGGTTTCGAAAAGCAGCGTCAAAGAATTAAGCATTCATCGCTCACAGTTTTAAAAATAACAGACATACTTTCTTTGCCATTGCTTTTAGCCCGACATTAGACTCTGTCAATATCAGCATCTTTCAATGAGGTTGTGTTATCAAACCTTTAAAGTCACAATGAATGAGGCAGAAATGCTGTTGATTTTTTTTTTTAATCTTAAAGCTTCTCGTCTGCGAGTCCTTAAATTTCTACATTTTTTTTTAAATTTTGTAAATATTTTATTTTTGTTTGTTAATGGAGAAAAGTTTTTTTGATACGAAGAATATTTTTGTTAAACTAATTTTTAATAAATAAATGACCTCACTTGATGCACTTTAACGCTTTTTGCAAAACACCACGGTGCAGTGAAGTGTTTGAAAGAGCTTTGCGTTTTAAATTAATTAAAATGCAATTCTGTTGCTGTGCTGGCAGCAATATAGCAGTATTCTCCAGGTCCTCCTTCAGACGTTGCTGAAAAGCACTGATTAATTGAGAAATATATTTACTCACTGAGTTCTTTTTTGATTGGATGCTATGGATCTAAATATGCACCTTCTCCTCTCCTCCTGCGCCTGGATTCTCACTGATTGGATAATGAATGTGCAGAAAGCATTTCTTGGGTGCTTAGCTGATGTCACAGGCTCATTAACACATACATGACATGATCCGCATGCATGTCAGGAAACGGTGAAGGTGAGCATTCGCCTTCAGACGCTCGGTGTTTGCGTGCACATTGGGAGCAACAGTTTGAGTGCGAGTGTGCGTATTTGTTTGGGTACTTGTCATCATCAAAGTAAGTGGTCCCTTTAATTACCCATAGCAGATGCAGCTTTTAAATAAAAGATACATCAAAGCCGCACACTCCACAGGCTGCACAATAGCGGAGCTGGGCAGGGGAATGGATTATTCTGACAACGGGAGAGGGGGAAGCAGACTGGGGGCGAGAGATCTTCTCTACTATCACAAATTGATACAGAAAGGGGAGCGTTAGGGCGAATGACGACACAGGCTGCAGTCAACTTTTCATTTGAATTTACTTTTTGAGAATCGTTAAATAAAGATCGGATTTTTCCACGTTGTGCCCTTCAGCAGGATTTTATTTTAAAAAGCTTTCCTCAATCTCTCACATTCTTCGCGTCTACATATGCAGACTGTAGCTGTCTAGAGAAATCTCATCACACTGCAACTCTGGCCACTTTCATTTACAGCTTTGAAGTTCGACATGAAAAATATCAGATTTCAGCGCACCTGTTTTATCTACGAGGTATGCCCTGCCGCATCGCCGCAACGATCTCTGAGAACTGACAGTCACACCTACCGATAGTCACGCCTAATTATAAGCAAAGGAGGGCTCATTAATTACATCTGAGACATTCCTGGGATGCAGACAGAGCCGAAATGTGACGCTTCTTTTCCATTATGGAGTCATTTCATTACATCGTTACTTATATATTGTTATAACATAAATGTAATTATGAAAACTCTCACGGTGTTACAAACGAGGTTTGATGCAAACATAATAAGGTCATTAGTGAGGTGACATTTTCAGTTTTAATGATGAAAACGTTAAACGAGGAGCTCACTGTGTAAATGTGCACTGGCATTCGTGCACAGTGTAAAAACAGGCAATGAATGTGAATCTTTGATTTAGAGTATCTGCAAGGTTTGAATGATTAGGAGGTGCTGACGACTATCATCAATCACCATGCAGATCCACAATTATTCAAGTACAAGATACGTTTTTAAATCATTGATTGATGCTGCCTGGGACAGAACCCTGAACACCCTTCACTTGATGTCATTACTTACCAAAGTAATGACATCAAGGATGTTGCATCTGGATGTTGCAGCAGCAGTCATCTAGTCCTGATTTTGTGGAACAAAAAATCAGCCAAAGAAAAAGTACTATCAAATGATGACTTTTCTAAAAAGCCTCCGGTCAACTAAACATGAAATTTAACTTTGACTACATCGAACAGTAGCGAACCACATCACATCTTATTTTATCTTCAGCCATGCAATCCTTCCTGTTTGTGATGTTATTTTCTGAAAAAGTCTGGACAGCTCAGAGAAAATTATTTCGAATACGACATGCTTCACAATTATTGGATTTTCTTAGTTTTTATTATCATGTAAGTAGTTAGCTGAAAACGCGGGTAACCAAGCAGGCTGCTTAAAGCACATTGGTGAATGTTAACACAGCAGGCAGCGGTAGGTGAAACCCTCGTAAAGCCTGATGCAGAAGCAGACAGCATATGAGGAAATAATCTGAGAAGTCTTCAACAGTTTGTTTCGTCCCCACTGCTTGTTATTTGGTGGTGAGTCTCATATTGTGTACGAGGAGTTAGACACAGATAAACGTAGGCCATTAAGAGTAGTCATCTGTCTTTGTCAACCATAAAGTGTGTAGATAAACTCAGGCTGCAGTAAAGCGGCTACAGAAAGGGAAGGGGGTCGGAAGTGTCTCTCTTACTATAACTGTACTGCCACTGGGTTGTTTAGGATATTATCACATGTCTGATATTGATGCGATATCTGGCACTGTGCACCCTAGACAAGTCCCAAGTCTGCTGCAGAGCAAACACACAGAAAACTTCACTCTCACATTCACACATCTGGCCAGTTTGGAACTGCCATTAAACCTAACATGCATGTCTTTGGCCTGAGAAAGGAAGCCAGAGCACCCGAACAGAACATGCAAACGCTGCACACCGAACCCCAAATCCTAATCCTTAGACAGCCGGTGGATTCAAACCCAGTACCTTCTTTTTACAATATCAACTCTCGCGGCCCGGTACCGGTCCTTGGCCTGGGGGTTGGGGACCATTGCTATAGGGTATGAGTAATAGGTGTTTTTACATATATTCTGTCTTCTTGACTACATTCAAGATAAGACCCTTTAAAAAGGCAGAACAGTTCAGTAAATTCACACAAAAAAAGCAGCAATGGAGTACAATATTTAATATTGGGCTCTCAGAAACCACTAGCCCCACCTGCCCATTGTTTTTAGTATAGTAACATTATTACTATACAACACAGGGATGAAGCTGATTCATTAGCAAGATGTACACAAAACTACTTACAAATAACAGTGATTAAAATTAGTACAGCTTATAGAATACCAGGTTTCATATACTCACATATGCCTGAGCTTAATGAACCTTGCATGGCTCGACTTCGAACCAGAGGCAATCACTGCCAACAAAACAAGTATGAAAGGACTCCTTATATTATAGGGCCCAGCTACATAAAGTAAATTGCAGTCCTATCCCAATTAATTTGGGCCATCCACTGCCTGAGATGAGCATCCAGCTCTACATTATTCAGCACACACAGATTTGTGTGGAGCGATGACAGAAGGATCTTGATGCTGCTAAAGTTTCCCCTATAATGAGCCCTATAATTAGATAGCTGCTGGAGTTGGGTGGGTTGAATTTGTGATCACAGCAGGGATCATCTGCTCAAGGTTATAATGTTCTCTGCAGCAAGCGGCAACCACTGCTGTGAGGGGTGTATGTTGCGATGATTTAATCAATGAGAGTGTTTTGCATAGACCGTGTGATGTAGAGATGCCGACGTGGCCTTAATCAGATGCGGATTCAAATGTTGGACACATGTTCCAGGTTATAACCCGGCTGTCACTGAGTGGAAGTGCCCTTTTAAAGTTCCTGTAGTCAAGCTTGAGCCACTGTCTGTTATTAAAGTAAAATCATTTCTTCTGCATTTCCCACTCACCTTTTGTAGGAGATTTTCTGCTTCCTCTTGTGGCAATCCAGCACCCAATCCTTGCGTACGATGATTCCACCCGCTGATTTCACCTGGCTGTACTTGGGGGTGTTAGCGAAGGCACAGCTGCAGATTAATGGGCCGAAAGAGATGCACGGACACACAGAGACACGTATGGTTACATCAGTAAAGAGACGCTAACAAGGGCAGGCTGCTCTGACAGCAGAGATCAAGATGCAATCAAACTGAATTACTGCGAGTGCTGACAGGACTTTTACACAAAACTCTGATCTTTTTCAAAGATGATAATCGAAATCACACACACACACAAAAACCCATCTGAAACAATTACAACACAGATCTCTTGCAAGGCACGTTTGAAATTTTGTTGAAAGATAACGTGATCTCGTTATTTACCGTGATTATTTTCAGAGATCATTATGATATTTCAGTTTGAACGTCTCACACAACATTCAATTTTAAAACTATTTATAAAAAGCATAGCTTGAAAACGTTTTCCTTCTGCTTATCTCCCTTCATTTTTATCATGTGCCAACTTTCTGCAGTTTCACCACATATTGATCTTTTGCCTTATCTGCAGCTCTTTTGCATTTGCTCATTTATCTCCGCGCATTCTCTTGGTGAATCTTATATATGCGAGCTGTCCTTGACACCAAAGGACGGCAGTAAACAATGTCCTTAACAGCTTGAGCTGATGTGGTAAAATAAAAGCCATATTTTAGTAGAACTGATGTTGTGTTGGTGGTGTCAACTAAACCCAACAACACTGTAAATAAAGTGACATTATATTTTTGCACGAGGTTATGAAAAAACACCCCAAATGTCCTTCGGAACAGTAGGTACTATAAATTTTTACTGTTCTAAAATCGTAAAAAATAGCAGAGAAAACTGATATAACTTTAATGTCTGTCCATAAAGCATAAGACTAGAGGATAGAGCCTGCAGCTGTTAGCCCACCACAAAGACAGAAATGCCAATAAGTAATTCAGAAGTTTGGATAAGCAGGTTTTGTTAACCTTGAACAGTACCAGACTCCCCGTTTCCCACTTTTTGCTAATACACTAACCACCCGCAGGCTTTAGCTCCCAATTCACTGAGCAGACACGGACAATGGAATAAATCTTTTCATCTAAAGTCAGTAGTATTAAATTCAGGGATGAATTAAAGTTATGAATGCTAGATTATGCCAATTCATTCCTTTCAGCAACTTACATAAGATGTGTGGCGTCAGGCGTCCAATCGGGTCGATACTTGGCTCCCATTTCCAGCGCTTTTTCCCTCAGCTCCCCTCGGAAGGGGTTCTGAAATCCACTGAGGACAAACACCACCCCCTCCATGAGCCGGGTGAATGGGACCTGCTGCTCTTTCTGGGATTTGGCCTTCTGTTTAGTTTTAGGCTCAGGTTTAGACTCACTCTCCCTCTTCCTGTCAGCAGCCTTCTGAACTGGTGATGCTGTAGAGATTATTAGAAAACTCAAGGAAAGTTCTCCACATGAATAAATAATGCAAAGATTCCGAGACTGTGTTACCTTTGGCCGTGCTTGGGCTGGGTGTACTGACTGAACTCGGCTTGTGTTTGGGGGTTGCGGCTTTACCCTCAGGTGAACCAGATGGACTTTTTTTCTTCGAGGGAGGAGGGCCGGGAGCAGATTGTCGCTCTTTGCTGAATTCAAATTTCCTTTTTGCTGGTGGCTAGAGGTGAAAATTCAGAGTTGAAATTGCTATTTCATGCCTGAAGTCCGCTAACACCTGGTACCAGTTTATATTATTACTGTAGTCTATAGATAAAATCAATGAAGTCATGGGGAAAGCAAAAGAATTATCAAAGGATCTGTGGGAGAACATAGTGGAACTTTATATATAAAGGAATAGAGAATCAGCACTGTTCAAATTCTATTTAAGAAGTGGAAAATGAGGGATTATGTTGAAACCAAGCCACGTTTAGAAGACCATCAAAATAAAATTAAAAAAAATAAATACAAAAAAAAAAAAATCAGCCACAACTGCACAGAAAATTTTTTGGGATACAAACAAATGGGTAAAAAAAAAAAAAAAGGGCAACATGGTCAAATCACCAGAAGAACAACATTGCTGTACCCATGTCACAAAGCAGATGCTTACATTGTGCCTAACAGTAGAGACAGAAACTTTGGTTTCTGAACTGAAGGAAGAGTTGTAGACATCAGCCCAGAAGCTGTGCATAGGACGCACTTGGACATTCCAGCTTGACAATGAAATCAAAACAAAACAGAAAAATGATCCAAAGAAACAATCATAAATTTTGCCAGGATTTGTAAACTTACGTGCACAACTGTATCTAACTGGGGTAGCTTTCAGCTGGCTTTACTATGCACAGGCATGTATTTGTGCAGCTCATCGCAGCAGGTGGCTTTTATTCAATTTTCCTTTCAAAAGCCAAAGTGACATGCGGCTGTCACTTCCACGTGTCTGAGCCCCTCCTACTTTCTTTCTCAAGGTGTCCTCAAGCAAAATAACAATGGTGCATTTTCATGTGTGCCATGTACACATGGAAAAAAAATACACAATGTATTTTAGGCTTTCTTGAAGGTGAAGGTAAAAAGTATAAAAAAAATTACAAGTATCAAATTTATTTCACAACAGTTTCCTATTTTTCAACCATATAGTTTTGTCATGATAATAAACCAGGGAGCACACGTGTATTTCTCTTTCAGTCAAGCTACCTTAGCCTAATGTTACTCCAGTTTAAATACGTGCATTTACAAAAAAGTTCATATCAATGCCCACTATGAGGTAAAGTCAGTTTCAAGTATTCTGCCATTGTTGCTATTGACACCCCACAGGCTGTTCAGAGTTTGAAATTGAAGTTTTTTTAAGGCTCCCTGAAAGTTTAAAATACTGATGTGCTGGTACTGGCTCATTACCTTCTAATATTTAATGTTAAGGGGAAAGAAAGAAGAAAGTCTTTGTTTTGGGGTCTCGGCCTTACACTGAAACATGTGCATATTCAGACCCTTTAATTGTGATTCTGGGAACTTAATCACTTCTGTCACCAGCTGCTTCTCGCACACTAAACAACAAGGGAATTACATCACACACAGGTTCTTAAAGGGGAATGGCTGTGCCGGTAACAAGAGGTACCCTCCATCTCAGATTTAAATTTCCTTATCAATGAACCATGAGGACTGTGCATGTGGGAAAATAACTCAATGAAACCAGGATCTTCAACCGATGCAGTTCTGTGAAAAGAGGTGCTCAGTAACAATGATTCCAACCTTGACCTATTTTTACTTCAGTTATTAGATCAAAAGCTTTGATGGAAGTGAAACTCTTAAGATTAAGAAGCTGCCACAGGCAGCATTAACCTGGTATGTTTTTCATTCTCATCGCAGCTCTCAAAGAAAAACTGTGTGAGCATGGGGACAACATGTAAACCCCATGCAGTGACCTTTCTGGGTTTGAAACCAGAACCCTCTTACTGTAAGGCAACAGTGCTAACCACTGAGCCACCATGCTACAGTATCACATGATACCACAGATCCCAAACTAAAACAAACTATCCACTTTCATGTGGTCTAAATATAGAGAAAATCCTCCTGCCCATTAAGTGGAGGGCGGGGGTGTTTACTACCTGTGGTGAGGCAGAGGTGGAAGACGAGGCCTGGCCTGATGAGTGGGAGCTGCCGCTCGCTTGCAGAGCAGCAGCAGCGTAGCTTATCTTCTCACTCTGAGGAGACGCTACAGAGAGAGAGGTGCAGAGAGCAGGTTAAGAAAGAAAGCAGCCTGATCATAAAGAATGTCTTTGAAATCACTTCTTTTAAAACTAATTAGTGCTCTGTTGAGTTTTTATTATTTAACAAAATTACAATTTTATTATTACAGTGAACATAAAGAATTTAACTGGCCTCCAGCAGAAGGTAGACTCAAATAATTGGATTTACCTTTGAGTGAAGTGCTCGACTTTGTTGCGTTCTCCCGACTGAAGAAGAGACTGCCAGGTTGAAGGCTGGGCCCGGATGCAGGAGACTCATCCTTCACCCTGAACTGTCCCAGTTTTGTCAGTTTCTGACAGGACAGAAGAAGGAAGACTTCAGAGGCAATAAGGAAGATAGAGAGATGGAAGTGCATTTCCCCTAATACAGCAAAAAGGCTGTAACATGACAAATGAGTCCATGAGTAAGAAAGTAGATTAATATCCAGGAAGTGCTAAAACAAACGCGTCAGGCGTTTGTGCTGAATTCCCACTACAGCATAAACGAAAGTAAAAAAACATAAATCAAGTAAAAATTCCTGTTCAAGTAAAAGAGTACCTCAGCAAGCACATTTTGAATTTTACTATAACAAAGTTGCACAGATTATTAACTTGGAGTGTGATTGAAAACATTTAAAAGATGTTTTAAATCACTGAAAAGACAGAATTGGCGAATGAACCTCAACACTTCAACAGTTGTCACCATTCGTCATCATCAGTTGCTAAAAGAAAAACAGATGTGATGAGAAGGGCAGCGTGTCACAGTGGCGTTTCATACCACAGCTACATTTTGAAATATAGTATGACCAGACTAACATTTTAGTTAATATGATCCAAAAACGAGTCAGCGAGCCCATACACTTGGAAAGTGTGAGGTTGAGACAGAGAAAGCTGTTATTGTAGCCGTCTGTAGGCCTGGAAAAATTCCATTTTAAGGCACGTCAGAATTTTTTCCAATCCAAAAACTGCGTTCATATTTTTTACTTTCTATTAGTGTAATAGAATATTAGGCTTTGTAAAGGCTAAAGTACAGTAGCTTGTCTGTGCATTGATGACCCCATCACGTCTTATCCTTCCTTGAACGACTTTTGATAGATACTGACCCCTGCAGAGTGGGAACACCCCAGAGGAGATGCAGGTTTGGAGATGTACCATCACGATCTGGACTATGTCAAACATTTTGCTTGCCCATTTTTCCTCCTTCTAACACATCAACTTTGAGGGTTAAATGTTCACTTGCTCCCTAATACATCCCACCCACTAACAGTTGCCATGATGAAGAGATAATCGGTCTTATTCACGTCACCTATCAGAGGGCATACTGTTTTTCCTGATTGGTGTGCATGGTCTCAGTGGAGTACTTACTGGGGAGGAAGTTGGAGGAGGATCGTCTTTGTCAGGTGGCGAATGAAACTTAACAAAGGCAAGCCCATATGCAATATTCTATAAAGAGCAAAGACAGATTCACATTATATTTCCATCAAAGAGACACAATTCAAACTCCATTACAACTTCAAACGGTGCCTCAACAACAGGATACCTGAGACAAAGGATCTGGAAAGATCATCTCAGCGCTTATATTTCATTGCATAATAAAAAGTTACCGTAACTGGAAAACCACGCTACACTGCAATTATGTTGCTTTCATTTGACACTATAGAACAGGTCCTGTTGCACTGCTGTATTCAGACACTGTCATCATTCCATAAACGGCTTCAGTCTTAATAATAGACATATTTGCTAATTACAAAGGGCTTGTCACTTTACACATCAAACACTCTTAGACACTTACCTTGCTGTATGGCTGGCTACACACAATTTTCACTCTGTCCCACTTCTCCTGAGCTGTGCTCTTTTGCAGCTGGTTGGGCCCAAAGAAACGCACACGGTTCATGTTGGTGCCACTGCGGCTCTCCGTGGGCGACATGAAGGAAGACATAACCAGGAGAACCTAAAAGAGTGAGATTAAAATCAGACTGGATAAAATGAAGTCATTACAGCATTCAGGAAGTGCGATTATTATTATTTGTAAGAATACCTCATAGTCTTGATCTCTGACAGCTGAAGAATTCCCCACCAACACCTCAATGAAAGCTGAACCTTCATTTCCAATATCAATGCTGTGCACCTGCTCTTCCTTTTCAAACTGAGGGAGAAAAGTAAAAGTTGCATGGTAATACTTCCCAAGGAAGCACAGGATACACTTCCAAAAGAGATTCTTAATCTCAAGAGCTGCGGTTAAATAAAGCTTGAAAAAAAAAAACTATTCTAAGGCCGAAAGTAAAGCAAGAGAAGAATCAACACACTATTAATTAATCGAATTATTCTAAAACCACGTGGTGCTGCATTCAGCCGTCTGATCTCTGCACAATAAAGACAAATTCAGCTTTTTCTAGATAAATGCAAATATCACCAAATTTGTCTGTATGGTAAGAAAGACATGATTAATAACAAATGAAATGTTAAAAGTACCTGGATGTATCAGTATACAATTTTATTTGGTGATGTACCAGATAAACACATTATTTAGAGCAACTCAAAGCATAACTTTAAATATATTTGATCATCATTATCTAATAACAGTAGCAATAACTTTATTTAATAGCACCTTTCAAAACAAAATTACAGACTGCTTCAATTCAGTTTGATTTATACAGCACAAAATCACAACAACAGTCACCTCAAGGTGTTTTATATTGTAAGGTAGATCCTTCAATAATACATACAAAGAGAAACCCAACAATCATATGACCCCCTATGAGCAAGCGCTTTAGTGACAGTGGGAAGGAAAAACTCCCTTTTAACAGGAAGAAACCTCCAGCAGCCATCTGCCGCCCCTCACAGGGCAAGATTGGAAAAAAGCTAATATAAATGATTACTTGGAGAAAGTGATTAGTTCTCAGTCGTGATTGTGAGTCGTGATTGTGAGATTGGCAGCAGAGACAGCGGATCTCAGGTTATGACCAGGGACGGTAACACAACGTCTGAAATTCACTTTATAATTATAATTTGCGTGTAAACTTCTTCTAGTGTAAAAAAAGCAAATACAAAAAGTTTGTTTGAATTCAATAGATTGTATGATTCTCCCAAAGTTACATGTGTGTAATTTGGTGTTTATGTAATATATGTAAGTATCTGCCATCTAACTAATCTAATCAACAACACCTCACATGTTATTGAATTAGTTTGGTGTCACTTGAACACACAAAAACAACAACAAAACAAACAAACCTGGAGAATGACTGATATCTGCTTCTCCCCGGGTCTGGCTGCTTTCCACTTTCTGTACGTGTCAGAGCTCAGGAGGTTGTCTGCCCTGTGCGTCTGTTTTTGTAACACAACACATGTGAGTATGAAGCAGCCTCACAGCTCAGCTTTCTTCATACAAATCTCACAAAAGCAATACATCATGTTGCACTTACAGAGTCCTCGGTGCTGCACGACACGACGTGCTTGAGTTTGATTTCTGGCATTTCGTTGTTGTTACTGATGATCGTCAGGCTAAAAGCTGATCGATTCACTGATCAGTCACATAAACCAAACGGGCGCGTGCCTCCCCACGAAGCGATCGCAAACGGCTAACAAGTCATATGACACATCCAGTTTCTCTCCACTGGAAGTGATTTAATCCTGAAAGTTTAATTTCTTATTGGTCAGATAAACCGATGACTAACATGTTAGCATGCTAACAAACAATAGGCAACTCTCACTAATGATTTTGGTGACTTTAGCACACCTAAAGGGCTGTTCCGCGTAATCTGTTCACAGCGTTATAGGCATGGCATATATCCGTTACTCTGCTGTTACAGAAAATTCATACCACAGATTTTGATTATGAGTTAAATGTGCGTGAAGGTGCACACATTTTCCCACCAAAAGCCTGTAAACGCCAGGATATGACGTACCTTCCGACTAACGACTTTTCTATCCAATCAGAGCTTTATTTTCTTCTTCTATGATTGAATTGTTGTGTCACTGAGGTTTATATTGCCACCAGTCGGTCACCATGTGAAGAGGCATTCAAAGAGAGCACTTATTCTTGAAATCTTTTCCGATCCTGCGCAGTTTGTCTCTTTTGTGACAAAACATACACTTTTAAACGTCGTGAGCAGACACTTTAAGATCTCAGAGCAGGGAGAATGTACATTAGCCTTTCAGCTGTCAGTGTTCGATAACACCATATCTGCAAAATTATGCATTACACCAGCAACAAAAAGAGCCCAAAAATAGGTTGTGTTTTTAAATTGAGAGTACATCATAAATCAAACTGGAGATCAGCAATGTACACATAATTACAGAAGTATAAAATTAGATAAGAAAGCTCTAGAAGATATAATATAGGAAACATTTGTACAGACCAGTGTAAATAAAAGTGCACTGATTCAGTATGCATACAAAAAAAGTGAAGTAAAAAAAAGTTCATAGGAAGGATTCTCTGCATTATTCTTTTTTGTTGTTTACTGTTGAACTCCGTGTGTGTGTGTGTGTGTGTGTGTGTGTGTGTGTGTGTACTCAAGCTGATGAAGCTGATGAACACTAAGGGAAATTAGTTAAACAATAGCCATAAAGAAGTCATTAAAGTTCCAACACAAGAAAAACTTCCAGGTATGCTTAACACAACCGAGTCACTGCTGATGTAATGAATGTTATAAATTTCAGTTTAGAAACTAGAAGAAAGATAGACCAACCACAGATCAGAGTGCAATGTTATCAAATGCAAATGACATATATACAAGTATTGATTTACAATGTATGCAATATCCTGAGAACAGTATTAATCCAATGTACAATGTAACTGTAATTTAGCTTTGTGATCAGAGAATTTCCAGGTAGATGCCCGTCTCTGCATCTTCCACAGCTGTACCCTGCACCTCTCTTACGCCTCTGACTTCCTGACCAGCTTCTTGGTTAATTCTTCCACCTGGTCCAGGTCTTCGTCTCTCCCCACCTCTCCTGCCCATTGGACGGATCTAAAAAAAAAGGGAGAGCAGCTGTTTGCACTGGAATAAGTGATTTGCTATTTCCTCTGGAAAAACTGTGCACTGAAAGATCAAGGTTATCAAATACCTGCTTAGTGCGGACAAAAAGAGGCGTGCAGTTCTGGTACACAAGCTGGTAGCTGCCATTGGTGTAAACATGAGTCACTTCTGTGCAGTTTATATATAGAGGCATCCTGTCCTGATAAATTTCCAATCCTCCAGGATACATGGTGGGATGTCTTCTTAGAATGTGCCTGAGAGAAGCAGAACAGGTATTTGATAGACTTGATAATTAGGCGTGACACAATCCAAGCAAACTTTTAACAGGAAATGTTTCTGTACATACTTTCTAGCTCTCTTTTTGCAGCAGTAGACAAGAAGGGCCAGGAGGAATATGACCAGGACAGCAGTGACAGCAGGTAAAACCAACCACAGGAAAAATGCTATCTCTGTATGTGGACCACAAGAGCAGCAGTGGATCAGCATATAGTGTCCCATCACTGGATTATATCAACTTCAAACTTCAGTGCAAACAAGAAAAATCAGATTTTTCAATCATAGCTCAAGAAAATTATTTGGTTTTCTTTGCAGCTTCTTTTCTTCTACTTGTGTTTTTAAGCTGCAGGCATGCTGCACAGAAGTTTCAACACAAGCAAGACATCAGAGTGAATAAACAAGAGGCAGGGCTGTTGTCTTTCTTAGTATGGAAAAACAGTGCTTTGAACACACCTTCTTCTCCCTGCAGCAAGACCAGCGAGTCGTTTCCCAGAGCGTTGAAAGCAAAGCAAATCACCATCTGAGGTTTTTCCATTTGCCCTCTCAGAATAGCCGTTAGCACAGTGGGCTCTGATGTTACAGACACGTTGTAATCTTGAGGTGGAACAGACCCATTAACGCTCCAGGTGATTGCAGGTTTAGGGTTGGAGTCGACCGAACACTGGCACACCACCTCTGATTCCTCTACAGTACAGGTAGAGGAGAGCTGGATGATGGCCGGCTTATCTGGAAGAGATAATACTGTCATTAGGTTCTCAATAATATTTATGAGGATATATCTACACAAAACACAGGATCTAAGGATTAAAAGGCAATTTTATAATTTTTTGAATGGGTTGGATGAGAAATTTGCAGAAAATGAGTTGCCTTCTAGCCTACTTGGCGTATGTAAAAACAACAGTTCATTCACTATTTATTGGCTGTGATTAGTGTCTTTACAGGCCTTGCAGACTGTTTGGTCAGTGAAATCAAATAGATGCATGCAGAAGCTCCACATTTAACTCTGTGTAAGACAAACTCATTGGGATTTAATTGTCCTGCTTATCACCCAGTACACATAACAATGTACTGGGTGATAAACAGGTTTTTTGCCCTTTATTTTCAAATCCATCCTGGTTAATGTATAATCACCTGTTTTTTGTTTCTCTCAATGGCTGCTCTGCAGTTTGCTCTATCTTCACACAACAAAAGCTTATTGTCTTTCCCTTAATTTTTGTGTTTCTGTCATGGACCAACCTACTTACATGACTGAAACTTAACAATTGCTTTTTCTCCTGGGAGAGTTCAAAGTTCAGATTTCAGTTTTTACTTGTCAGTTGGATTTGAATTATGCACCTGTAGTTGTTTTATTTTCCTTTTATTATCCCCCTCATCTGTTTTTATCAAGCTCTACTTGTTGAACCTTGTTAATTTGATGCCAAATAAATGCCTGGTTAAATCAAATCCTATGGTTTGGTTAGTTGGGTGCAACCTAACAACACGTATATATGGGATGCAGAGAAGACCAAGAAGCGGTAGAATTACATTGTATATTAAGAGTTGTGGGTCGCGATTCTCCTCGGCCAATCAGGTTCTGAGCTACGCACCGGACCCTCATATCTCGTGTCACGTTGTACAGCCGGACTGTGTGCGTTCGCTGGTTGAGGTGCACAGTGCGGCCATGTTGACTATAGGACCAGTGGTACTCTGTTGCTGGAGGGTCAGCTTTACATGAGCACATGAGCAGTGCATTGCCCCCCTCCTTCACTGCCAGGGTCTGGACTTGAATCTTCACATCTTTTGGAGGAACTAAGAGCATTAAAAGGGAAAAAGAAAGGTTTTAGCTTACTGAGCCAGGAACACAAATACACGTGTCAAATTTATACTTACACGTCACATGTAGGTCCTTCAAAGTGGATAGTGTTTTAGGGCCTGGGAAGATGACCTGACACCTGAGCTTGGGCTTCACCTGGTGTGTTACAGTAAAGGTCAAAGAGGCCAGTAAAATTTTCCTGTGGGGATCTGGGTAGAGTGTCTGTACTTCCCCAGGTTCAGTTATATTCTTCTGGGCTCCTCGCTCCCACCTCCACTGCAGATCAGGCAGTCTGGAGGGGCAGTGGTAGTTGACAGAGCAGTTCAGGGTGACCAGTTGTCCTTCTGTGGCTGACATGATGCCGCTGATGACAGGAGCTTCAGGGGTGTCTGCCAAGAAGGAAAATCTCCATCATTATGATTTTAACACTTTAGTGTATTAAAAACATAAAAATCATACAAGCAAAAAGACGAATTCTCTTACAACAACCATTAGTGCTAGAACTACTGAACAAGTCTACTCATATGTGATAGAAACAAAACTGTTTAATGAATAATCCCATATTTCTTCTTTTGTGTTTTTCCTGTAGTTGATATTGATTCACCCCCAAACAGCTAGTCGGGCTTCTTCCTGTTAAACCAGAGTTTTTCCTTCCCAGTCTCATGAAGTTCTTGCTAAGATGGCGCTGTGTGATTGTTAGGGTCTTTTACCTAAAATATAAAGTGTGTTGAGTGACTATAGTTGTGAATTGGCGCTCTATAAAGAAAATGTGAATTTTTATTTATAAATGTAAAGATAAAAAGAAATGCTTAATGCTCTTCCTGTACATTTATTTTAGATTTAAGAAAATATGTTTTCACGGGAAACATTTTAAAGTTTATTTAATAGTTAATCTGCTTAAGACACATATGCACTTCATGCAGCTTTTTTTTTTAAATATAACTTTCAATGCGGGGGATTCTCTATTGTCTCATTGTACTAATAATTCTTCTATGTAATATTTATCATGTGAAAAAAATCAAAGTGTTTTAAAAAGTAGAAAAGAGGACATGCATTGTTTTCCTCACTCACAAATACGGTCCAGATTGAAGCTCCTTGGCTTCCCCCAGAGTGAGTCGCCCACTGTCTTCAGAGAAATTTCAAACACCTGGGGGTCATCCTCCCTGATCCTTTCGATTTTCACTGAGCAGTCACCATCTGCGATTTCGCCAAAGAGGGATGCTCTGCCTTGGAAATCCCTGCTCACTTGGCCTTTGTCCTGGCTGTTAAAAGCGGTGCTCTGAAGAGGAAAAAAAGGGCCACCACCTCTGAACCTTAGCCGCACATCTACCCACTGCTTCCTCCCTCTAATAGGATGAGGGGCTGGAGGCGTAAAGGAGCAGGGAATAACCACACAGGTGCCCACCAGAGCCTGGACACGGTCAGGGACTGAGGGTACAGGAGAGACAGCCTGCACCCCCCTCCACAATGTTGCTGTTGTACAGAAAGCACAGAAAATCATTTATCCAGCATTATTCGACAGTAGATTGAACTTTACATAATTGAGACACAGCAGTGATATTTCACAGTTTTATTATGACAACTAAAAAGCATAAGAGAATGTCTCAAGGACACGGCTGATTAAAATATTTCATATATTTAAAAAAGAAGCTGTAAAAGCTGTAACAGCATTGATTTCTTGAGACTGTATAGAAAGGTCATCGTAAAAACTAAACTTTATATGACAAGAGGTTTGTGCTATCTGGAAATCTTACAAATACCACACTGTTTTGCAACAGTTGTATATTTAGAAAGAGGAAGAGAGCAGCTGGAGTTTTAACTCTGTTAATAGTTAAATCTACTATTCAGACTGCAAAACATGTCTATGTTCTTGTAATGAAAAACATTTGTTTTAAGTTATAAAAATGTAGAGCATTTTATTACAAAATTACAATCTGATTTGTTAGTATTTAATTTTCATCAGCACAAAATATTTTGCAGAAAACATTCAAAAGACAAAAACAGTACTTAAAATAAACCTCTTATATTGATAATTTAGGAGAAGCCAGTGGAGCACAGGGATTCATTAAATTACACCACATGGCAAACGTCCTCCAAATGCAGCCAAAAAGCAACTATGTTAATTTTTTGGAATTTCTTTTTTTTTTTTCAAGAAAGTTTAAAGTATATTTAAAATGATCAATAATTTGTTTAATTACTTACCAAAAATCAGAGGACACACAAGGAAGACGATGTCTGCCTGCATGTCTGCAGCCCTGCTCTGATGGCTCAGACAGGGAAGGATGAACAAAGGCGCAAAGAGGGGGAAGCTTGATTGTTTCATTATGCAACTGGTACTATGACTTCCTGTGATGCCCCCCTCAAACGTCCATTATCAAATGACTGTTTATTATATTTGTTTATTTTACCTCCACTTATCTTTGTCGCTCATAGTGTAATTATAAAACAAATAAATCATAGGGTTATAACTTTAGAATATATATAGCTTATAAATGATCCAAAAATCATTAAAGTGCTGAAGTCCTTTTTGCAAAGGAAAGAAAGACCTCAGCAAGCAGCTATGAGACAGCACATGACAGTGAGTGAGTCACTCTCATGCTGTTGCCCAGTTCCTCAAAGGGACTAGCAACTCAAATCTGATACATTTCTCATTCCCTGTGTACGGACCAGCCAAACCACAATAGTGAAAAAAAAAAGAGTGTGGAAAAAAAGAGGGGTTTGAATATTAACTTTTTAGTGACATATTTGCTATGCTGTTGACAGCAAATGTCTGCATGTGTGTAAGTAGGTCATCACGGATGAAGGGGGAAAGTGTAATATTGAAACTTTATGAAGTTGAAGCATTTAAATAAGAATTGTCTGTGAAGGTTCTCAGTCATCCAGGTCATCATAGTCTAAGGAACTTGGAAAGAAAAGCGTCTTAAAGAAGTCCAGACGCTTTTCTTTCCAAGCTCCTTAGATTAAATAAGAATTGTTTTCTCTATTATCGTACATTGAGACATATTTCGTAAACTGAATTTGGCATAAATAATTTTAGGGCACTTAGTCTTTATTTAACACCTTTTAAAATGATCTGACTAAATATATTAATATGAGTAATTTCATTTCCATGCAGTGTGTAGTGACAGAGCAGATATTCAACACAGACTACATGTGGAACAACTTTTATAACTTATTTTAAATTTGTTTCCATTTTGTTGCAGTTATTGTCATTATCACCTTGAGATAAATTTTTCTTCAGGCTCAAACAAAACCAAGTAATCAGAGTCAGGTACAAAGGCTTTAACTGCTTGAACTCTGGACCCTTTCAAAGCTTGTTTGAATTGCTGCTTGCACCTCCCTGCTCCTTAAAACAGATTGCAAACTGCCTTCGTGCCAAAACTCAAGACTGCAATGGCAACACCAGATGTGGATTAAAACCACAGCTTAATGTAAAGATACTACAGTGCACGGATAAGGTATGTGTTGAGAATGGTACCGTTTGTACAGAAATCCTTATTGTTGTTCATGTGCATAAATGCAGTTTGGTATATGTGTGAGAACTGAAACATCAAAGTTTGGGTCTTCTCTTATATTACTGAATGCAGTAACAATTCATTTAAAGCTTTGATTATTTTTTTGCTTTGGGGGTCAGCACTATTGTAAGAAGTTATGAGCTCAGCTCAGCAGCTGCTCCGTTCTCAGAGAGACTTATTGCTGAAGTGGACATGTGACCATCCAGCGCCCTTGCTGCGTTGGCTCCGTGATGCCGAGGTGCTTTCGTCTGCCTGCTACCTGTCTTTGCTGGAGAGGTCGCCTTCCAATGCTGTGGCAAAGGCACTGGAGACAGTGTGTGCCACAGAGGAGAGCAGCCAAAAGTTCCTGCAGGTGTTAAGGGAAGTGCAGGATTACTACTGCAGAGACCTGCAGGTCTGGGTCGAGAGACACTGCAGGAACGATGCAGTCACTAAATCAGCACCTACATCTGTGAAAGTTGAAGGTGAGGCTGCTTTAATGTGCTGATTTTTACATAAACAGGTGTAACTGAAGTTAATCTTCTTTGCAACCTTGAGCTGATTGTGAGGGGCTGTTAATAGAAGACAACTTTTACAACCTATTGAGGAAAGACATGAAAGAAGATTAGATGCAGGGTACAATCAGCTTTGATGCCTCGCCAGGATTTTTTTTTTTTTTTTTTTTTTTACTTTGGTGAGAGTTTTAAGAGATAATGGACATTGAGCTCAACTATCATAAGTTAAAATGTGTCAGTGATTTGGATATTTGGATCAGGTATTCATAGTTCCCTGATGATGAGACTCAGGGATATGAAAATGCTCAGTCAGCAGAGTCACCTGTGAATCTGACATTTTAAACAAATGCATATAAAATAACTATAAATTATTCTATGATTTCAACAGACAAGAAGTCCAAAAACCCCATTGCTAAACTGTTTAAAGCAAAGAGCAAAGGATTCACCCTCACCACTGACGTTAATGGTATGAATTCATTGTTTCATCAAAAAAAATGTTTACATATGAATTATATAGTAGTGTACGTTATTTCTGGTATGTTTTCTTTATAGAGATAAGCAATAAATGTTGTCCTGTTTTTTTTAATTTATAATTCCTGGTTTCATTTTTTGCTGTATATGGAATATGTGTATGAATTTGAATGTATGCCTTGATTTACCGTTATACTGTAAAAAAGGGTTATTCTGAACTGTTAATCACACAAACTTCTCTACTTGAGTCTATAAAAAAATGTATATAGAGCTGGAAATGGACATAATCAGTCAATTTAAAATGTAAACTGACATTAGGCAAATGCAATTTTTCGTGATTTGATTCCTGTGCTTGCAATCAAGTAAGGAGATCTGACTTTCATATTGCAGCTAAGGAAGAGCCAAAATCTTGCAGAAGTCTAAAGTTGGCCAGCAGCCGAGGTAGGATGAAAACAGGTCAACTGAATTCAAGAAGCCACAATCTTTATCTTATAAAACACTGCAGAATAATGTAATTTAGTTTTTTAAAAATATCTTTATCTTCTATTCCAGTTTCAATTTCTGCCCATAAAACAACCTTACTGAAACGCACAGAGCAGTTAAAATGTTACTCAGAGGGAAACAGGGAGGCTTCAAACTCAGCTTCTCACATCGAGATCCGCTACACTGACCTTTTCGTGACAGAAGACAATGACTTAGTTGACAGTAGCCAACATGAGTACTTTGCCTTGGCGGGCAGACGTGCTCGCATCTATGTCCACCAGGCCTGCCAGCGTATCCGGCCCGGTCATCTTTTGAGCCCCCAAGAAGCATTGGGACGAGCCCCTAAAAGGGTGAAAGTGAAGGGTATTGCAGGTATAGGAAAGAGTGTGGCAGTACAGAGATTGGTCTACGAGTGGGCAATTGGGAAGAACATGCGTGAATTCACCTGCATTTTTGACCTACGCTTCAGAGAGCTCAATCTAGTTGATAAACCACTGAGTTTACTGGAGCTTCTTGAACAACGGTTCCGATACCTAAAGGAGGCTCTACCTGACCTGCTCACCACACCAAGATCATTGCTTTTCATCTTAGATGGTTTAGATGAGTTTAAATCCCCTCTGGACTGGAACAGACCAGACAAAAACATTGATGTAAAATCAAACGTTCTGGTGTCAGAGCTGATGGTGGCTTTGATAAAAGGAAGCCTTCTTCCAGAAGCATCAGTCATAATTACAACAAGGCCATCTACAGAAGCTCCCAAGCATTTCTTCCAGAGATGTTGTGTGGTGCTGGGCTTTGAGGAGGACCAGGTGAAGGAGTACACCACCAAGTTTTACAAAGACAGTGAAGTTGCTCAAAAGGTGTATGATTACATTGTGAACAATGACAACCTATTTGTGCTTTCCTTCATCCCTCTTTATTGCTACATCATCTGTACCGCTATGGCTGAGTTCTTCTCTTCACAGCCTAACAATGCAGGTGAATCGAAGTCTCTGGAGTTAAGCCCACCCAGAACAGTCAGCGAGGTTTATTTCTGCTATTTGTTTACAGCAGTCAAACACCATGGACTAAAAGGGAGGACAGAGAGAAGCACACCTAGATCAGAGGTTCTTAGCCTAGCTAAACAACAACTGATGAAACTGGGGAAACTGGCTTATGAAAACCTTCTACAGAAGAAGATATTGTTTGATAAAGCAGATTTGGAGAACTACGGTGTCACACCTGCTGATGTTCAGAGCACCTTTCTCTGTCATATCCTCCAGCCTATTAAAGAGGAGACAGTGGAGATGTTTTCTTTCTTCCACCTTACTGTTCAAGAACATCTAGCTGCCTTGTACTGCGCAATCAACCTCTCCAGCCAGGACGACATAATACAAGCTCTTGACTTTTGGTGCTTCGGGGTACGTCCATCGTCCTCTACTGCTGCACCCCTTCAAAATTTACACCTTAGCGTGGATAAGCTCGAAAGTCTCCAAATGTTCACACGTTTCTTCATGGGAATGCTGCGAGCACGGTTGTCAGGTCATTTAGAAGGTCTTGTGCATTCTCCCATCGAGCAAGAGGACAGCATCCCCAACAGGCTCGGTTTGTGGTTCCGAGATCAGTTCAAAACCAGGGAGCTGGAAAACCAGGTAGCCCTAAATCTTCTCCACTGTCTGATGGAGTTCCACATGAAGGAAACCACTAGCTTTGCAGCACCAGAGATCACAAAACTCAACCTGTTTAAAATGAAGCTCAGTGTTGTGGACTGTGCAGCGATACACTACGTGCTGCAGTTTTCCCCACACAAGCTGCAAGAGCTCAACTTGGGCTACTCTAACATCGGAAACCGAGGACTCAACAGACTGAGACCAATTCTACATCGATGTGAATCTCTCTAGTGAGTAGCTCATTTTATATTCACTTAAAAATATATATTGCAGTTAAAATAAAATAAAAATAAGTTGGGGTTTGAGCTTTCCAGCTGTTTGATGCCATTCTGTGGGGAGCTTGCATATTCCCCCCGTGTCTGCATGCTTCTCTCTATGTGTGTTAGCTCTGTGATGGATGTGAACCCTGCCTTCTGTTTAATGCATGCTGGGATGGACCCAAACCCCCTTACATGTAAGATGGCCAAAAACAATGTTAACCAAAAGTTTCTTTCTTTCAGTTTGAGATACAACTGCCTGGATAAGCAAGCAGCTATTTTAGAATCTGCTATTCTGAAATCAAATGAGTGCCAAGTGAAGAAGCTCTTGTAAGTCATTTAAAATATTCAACACTCAGGTGAAAATTATTTTTTAGAACCTACAGTGTGTGACTGACTTAAATGTTATGTTTTAGCCATTTACATGGAAAGTAGTCCAAAAACATATTTATCATAGAAATATTGCATAGCTGCATTGTGAAATGCAGGATGACTGGACTCAAATTCAGACTGGACAGTAAGTTAACAAAAAACAAGCCCTAATTAGAGGTGATAATATCCTAAACACAAACCTTACAGAAAAGAAGAGCGCTGGAGAAAAAACTGTGACCGCACCATGAACTATCAACACAGTATGATGCGAAGGAAAACATGGGCATGGTTGGACACAGAAACAGGAGGGAAACTAAACATAGCTGAACATCACTGAGATAAACACAAGAGAGAGAATCTAATGAAGTAAAACAGGATTTTAAAAAAGACTCAAAACTCTGGAAGGTATACGAATAAAACCAAAAACAAATCAGGAACTAAAACTTAGCTAGAAATAAATTAAAAACTAGGAACAATAATTAAACCCATCCATCCAGCTAATAAAGACTACTAAATAAAGATGCACAGACAAGAGACATATAAAGGGATATTGGAGGAGGCTTGGGAAATAAATCAAAATACAAAGAATCTGACACAAATAAACTCCAGAGACTTACCGAAATTAGATTTGAAAAGTGGAAAAAACTAAAGGCCAAGCATCCAAAACACTAAAGGTGTAACTCAAAGGCATAACTCAGGGGCCAAGACAAACTAATTAAAGATTAGCTTTATTTCTCAAACTCTTTTGCACATACACCCTACATATACATAAAATTGTAATGCAATTTAATATATTTAGTTATAGTGTGATTAATCAATTAATGTGTCCTGAACTCAGAAAACTAGCAGAGAATTAATGGAAGCAAGCAACCAATTAAAACTTTGCTTAAGCTGATGCTTTCCAATTATAGGATAGTGACACTTCTGGTGAGTAGTGTGAGATTTGTAGAAATTCTGTTTCTGATTGCCACAAAAAATGCTTTTCCCCATGACCCCTTGACATTTTTTGATATAAGCAGCACACACAGAATATGTTTCCTGCTTCTGTGTACAGTATGTGCGGCAACAACCTGGGTCCTGAGGGGGGTTTGGAGCTGTGGAATGCTTTGGAGAACAACAACACTGTGGAGGAACTTTATCTGGACATCACCGGCATCACAGAGAGAGGAACAGAAAACATCGTCAACTGTCTCAGCAAAAACACTTCTCTGAAGACACTGACGTAAGATTAAAAAATAAATCTGCATGTGTCCAATGCACTCCATGTTATACCACTGCCATCTTTAATCTGGGTTCCTTTTTTTTAAATGTTAGATAATAGCTGAGGGTTGTAAAAAGGCATGTCCAAAAATCTGTTAACCAGTGATTTCTTCATTGTACAGCATTGTTGGAAATGACATTGGAGCAACTGGGAGGAGAAGACTGAAGGAACTGGAGAAACGTCGGCCGGAACTCAGGATCATTGCAAACTTTGTGGATGACCTTGGGTTACTTCAGGCATACCTGGATTGGGTGGAGGAGATCCGGACTGACAGAGACCAGATGGACTCCGTCAAGAATGCGGATGCCCTGCAGTCAGTGCTGAGGGGGCTCCAGGTGGCAGGGACAATGGAAAAGGGGGCGAATGCAGAGAAAGCCAAAGAGCTTCAGACAAAGATTGAGGAGCTACTGAACTATTCTACAGAAGTGATTAGAGGAAAATGATCACACAGAAATGAACCATCTCAACCATTAAATCTTACGGAAAGGAGCCATTAACATGAGTAGTTCCACTTTTACTTGCAACCGCTTGCGAGAAACCCAATACAAAATCATACATCGCCTTTATATAGCTCCTAATGTCTTGCATAAGATTGCACCTCATATTTCCCATTTTTGTAGTAAATGTCAAAAAGAAGCTGGCACTTTTTTTCATTACTTTTGGGAATGTAAATTAATCAAAAGATTTTGGAGCTTCATATCTCAAGAACTAAGTAATATTTTTAACAATCTGATTCAAAGGGACCCCGGGTATTTTCTTCTTGGCCTATCCTCAAAAGAAGTAACATTGAATCACTTGCAGCGCAAATTATGTGACAAACTATTGCTGGTAGCTAGGAAATGTATTCTCATTAATTGGGTTAAGGATGAACCTCCCTCTGTGACGTTGTGGTACAGAGAATTATTTAAAGTTATTCCTCACGAAAGAACTGCCGCTATTTTAGGAGGAAATGAGGGTCTCTTTCTCAATGTTTGGTCCCCTTTGCTTTCTTATTTACCAAATGATTTGTCCCAACTGTTGAGGGGGGGTGGTTGCGATTAAGATGTTCTCAGTTAAATAGGAAGTAAGTGTAAAGGACAATTCATTCTTGGAGTTTATCTTTTTCTCTTTCTATATCTGTGGGTAATTGAGTGAAAATATGTTTTGTGTGTGTGTGTGTGTGTGTGTGTGTGTGTGTGTGTGTGTGTGTGTGTGTGTGTGTGTGTGTGTGTGTGTGTGTGTGTGTGTGGATGTGTTGGTGTTTTTTTTTCTTTTTCTTTCTTTTCTGTGAAAAAAAAGAAAGAAAAAGAAATAAACACGTAAAAAAAAAAAAAAAAATCTTACGGTCTGACTTCAAGTTGTGAAAGTAGATCCTAAAAACCCAGACAGGTGTATTAATAACTTAAAACCACCTGTAATACTGCTCTATCATCTGGAGAATTAACAATTTCAACCTGATAACATGCTTTAGATGTTTAAATTGTCATTGAACCTGAGAGAATTTTTAATAGATTAGTATGTTCTTTGTGATGAAACTTTTATGACTGACAACACTGTACCTGCACATTTTTTGAATGGTCAATTGGACTCTAAATACAACTAATACTATTATTAGTTAATATTACAAGATTCACATAATTACAATGATTTTTAAGTGTTTTTAAGTGTCAGTGTGATAATTTAGAAGTCGGTTCTTTTCCAAACTCAGTTGGAATTAATAAATCAACACGCTGCCCTCTAGTGTCCACATGTTTCACACCAAAGAGAGAAGAAATTCTTCAACATCACAGAAACTCTGAGCTGAAAGTAAAATTCAGCTCGAATGACAAATTTATTTAATGTTTCTGTAAATCTTTTTTTTTTTTACGTATTAAAGAAAAATAAATTGTATTCATTTAAAAAAAATAACAAGAGAATGGAAAGAAAGCAGAATGCACAAGAAAATGTTTCTATTATTGTTTACAAGGTAGGCCATCCATTCACTTTCTTTGTTGTTAAAATACAAATAAAAAACGTATTTTTCAAATATGTCTGTGAAGGTTCTCAGTCATCCAGGTCATCGTAGTCAAAGGAGCTTGCAAAGAAAAGCGTCTGGACTTCTTTAAGTTGCTTGAAGACGTTTCACCTCTCATCCGAGAAGCTTCTTCAGTTCTAAGGTCAAATGGTGGAGAGTCCCAGATATAAACCTAGTGGGAGTGACCCCCCACAGAGGGACAAAAGGACCCCCTGATGATCCTCTAATCGCCTGAGCCAAGGTGGGAAACTGGGCGTGGGTCCCAATCAGCCAGAGTTTCGGGTGTGTTCATTGTGAAACCTGGCCCCACCTTATCATGCGAATTCCTGAGGTCAGATGGCCCAGGATGTGAGTGGACGTTAAGGCGTCTGGGAAGGGATCTCAAAACTGGATTATAGATGGCAGAGAGTTGGTGTCGTAAACCCCCAGGTTTCACAATGAACACACCCGAAACTCTGGCTGATTGGGACCCACGCCCAGTTTCCCACCTTGGCTCAGGCGATTAGAGGATCATCAGGGGGTCCTTTTGTCCCTCTGTGGGGGGTCACTCCCACTAGGTTTATATCTGGGACTCTCCACCATTTGACCTTAGAACTGAAGAAGCTTCTCGGATGAGAGGTGAAACGTCTTCAAGCAACTTAAAGAAGTCCAGACGCTTTTCTTTGCAAGCTCCTTTGACTATTTTTCAAATAAAACTTCCAGTTTTTCCATAATTTGTTGTCAAAGACATATTTTTTTATTTATGTCTCTACACCACGACAGTGGAATCAGTATGCATTTTCTGAGTCTCATGAATAAAGCGCTCTGTTGGTTGTTGACATTGACAGCAGTGGATCTGAAAGGCAGAAAGCAGAACTACAATGACATTTAAAGAAAAGACACCAGGGACCGAAAAAATCTGACTATTCATGTCAACACACAATATTCTTATTAGCTAATTGTCATAACAGTCAAAGTTAATTCAGCAATGAATTTTAATCGTGACTAGTTTTTAGCTTATATATATGGAAGTCATAATCATATCCATGACACTGCTGAACAATTAGAAGTCTCCAGCTCAGAGCTAGCATATGAACACACTACCACCTAGTGTTAGGATAAGGGGTTGTTTGTTGTTTCCAGTTCTTAGTTTCTAGTTTCTGAGTTTTCTATTTAGTTTGTGTTTCTAAGTATACAGCAATAAAGCTTCCTCTTTTCATTCATCCTGTCCTTTATTTGGGTCCTCATCCTGCCTGCCACACAGCTACACTTGACATAGTAGTAACATGCACCAAATAATGACAAGATAAGATATGATAAGATAAGATAAGGCTTTATTGATCCCACAGTGCGGAAATTTGTGCGTTATCTCAGCTCAGGTACAGATAGCAGAAGAAAAAAAAATACAAAAATACAAATAAAATACAAACAAATACAAAATAAGTAATAATACACTATATACAATGGTAGCATACACAGTATGTGATTATGGATAGAGGGTTGTGGAAATATGCAAGACATAAATTGAACTATTTTACCACTACTATTACTATGTAAGTAATAGATATTCCTAGGTATCTATAAGTATAGACATGTACATGATGTATTTTATTTGACTTTTTGTTACGGAGTGAGAAACCTTCTGTTTAGTGTAATGCAGAGGAACATTATAGCTACTGTTGACATAGCAAACGCAGAAAGTTTTGGACAGAGAAGGGTTTGATTGTCATGGTTTGGTGCTGATTTGGGGTTCTTCTGTAGCCTTTTATTTATTAATTTTTTTTGCCCTATCTATGGCCGTTGCTCTGGACTCTGCCTATTGGTGTAGCTTCACGCTTTGCATTTGTCACACTTCCCTTCTATCTGATAAGTAGTAACTGGGTTTTCAAGGACCAGCTTGAGCCACCGCTCTCTGCCACATTCCTTGAGAAGAAAACTGTGGAAACTTGCGTGTAATACATACCTGCCTGTCCACCTTCCACCGCCTTGAGGAACTCTTGTCAGTCTAATCCTACATTGTTGCTTTTCTCTGGAAAGTATCAAATAACTACTAAAAAAGATTAAGTTATTTAAACTAACCTCTGCTCCAGCTTACCACTTTCACCTCTTCAGACAGAACAACCACTTGAACTGAATCTTGTAAACCCCAGTGTTTCCTTGGGCTCAAGTCTTTGCTGCTTTGATTTTTTTTATTTTTTTTTATTTAAAAAAAACCCAAACTTTTTAATAAAACTTGTTGAGTAGCACTCTGTTGGTTGCTGGGCTGTGCATTTTGAGTCCAAAAGTTGATTACCAGTAATAACTTTGACAGTAGTGTGTCTGAAAGACAGAAAGCAGAACTGCAATGACATTGAAAGAAACAGCAACAGGGAAACGTAATCTGATACTGTGGTTTTGTTTGGAAAAACTCTGACTATTCGTAACAATACAGACTGTGGTTTCAAACAAAACCACAGTATCAGATTACGTTTCCCTGCTGCTATTTCTTTCAATGTCATTGCAGTTCTGCTTTCTTTCTTTCATAATTGTCATCAAAAGTTAACTATAATTATGACTTTGGATTTTAGTTGTGGCTGACTATATTTGTATTTCAGTGAACATTGACTATATAATAACTATATGGAAGCTGGAAAAAAATCCACAAATATGGCCATTGTCATGGTCCCTGTGCCTCACCAGCTGATTCTGTATTAGGCAACATGTTTTCTCTCTCTCTCTCTCTCTCCTGCCGGGGCGATGCTCATTATGGGCTCCCGCCCCTGGCCCACGCACCTGCTGCCGATCGGGATAATCACAAGGCCGATTTAAGACAGCAGCACTGTGTCACTCGTCGCTGGATCGTTGAGTTATCAGCGTCAGTCGCTCAGTAGATTGTAAATAAGGATCTGTGAGTTCGTTCTGTCTGTTCGCCTCTAACTATAATCTCTGTGTACAGATCTATCCCGGACCTTTCCCTGCCTGCCTGTCATCCCGTGGACGAGTGAGTGGATGGTGTTTCCCCAGTGTGGGGAGTGAAGAGAGAGAGCCTTTGGAGGACGTCAGATTCCCGTCTTTTCCCTCACATACCCCGGAACCCTGGACCCCCCTCCCCTCCCTCCAGCACTTTGTAAATAGCATCACCTGGTGTCGTTGTGTAAATAAAATCTGTAAATCCTGTAAGGAGTCCCGGTCTGCGCCTGAGTCCGTTAACTGAAACCTGACAGCCATGACATTGTAGAACAATGAAAACGATCCTGCTCAGAGACAGGACAAACTAACCCCCGAAAACACTCCCACCTAGTGTCAACTTGTGTAACTGCCAAAGATGAAAAACATTAAATTCAATTTCTGTAGGCTTTGATAGAAATTTTAATTTATCTGTGCACGTGACAGGTGAACACACCTTTATTCATTAATAAGTAATATTGTACATATTATTTATTAATGAAATTTACACAACATCGGTCTTACTGTTACTGTTTTTAACTTTCAATTTCTTGTTTAGAAAATAGAAACATTAATCTACTTTATTCCTTCAGCCAATTAACACAAAGCCAAATAATGAACATTATTACTAAGTGAATAGAAATGTTTACAGCACATTCAGTGGTGCAAGACGTGTTGTGGAGATCATGGTCAGAAAAGAAGGTGTTACTGTTAACAGCCACTTCTTGTAAAAGCATCTATCTAATATTGACACTCATACTTTTGTGTTATTTCCTCTTTTTACATCGCTTCCTGAACAGTTCTTAAAAAACCTCACATATGTGGAAATGACTTCTCTATGAAGCTCGTAAGAATGTACGTTTTTATATCTTAAATATGGAAGAAATATCAAGGTTTTATGCAAAGCTAACATTTCTATCATTCTTTGATTCACTGCGATTTAGATTAAACATCATATTTGTCGAGGAAAAAGTTCCACAGGAAAAAGGTGAAGGATTTTCTTTTTCTCTCGTCTATCATGTTTATGAACATAACTTTTTGAAAAAACAGCTGTATGCTGGTATCTTAGCAGATTTTTTGAAGCAGAATAATTATCCTCGTAGTGACAGTAGTTACATGGGAACGCTGGGCTTTGCACAATTACCATTACTGTCATTGTCACATATTTTAAAGGCGATAATGAGCCCTATTACTGAGTGAAAAATATGTGCTGTATCACACTGTTATCTTGCGCTAACGCACTTAAAAATATTCTCAAACATCATTTGAGAGTTTTAACAGAATAGATAAAAAAAATAATTTACTTCACTTTTCACCATAACAGCTTGTCACTGGTAATGTTTAACAAATAATCATGTAAATTGTTTCCTGTGCAAACTTCAGACTCCTTTAAACTTCACTTTTTTGTAACAAGATGGCTGGAACTCTGACTTTTCTTCTCAGAGGGGCCGATGGCGCGATATGGCAGCCTCGCTTCTGTCAGTCTGCCCCAGGGCAGCTGTGACTACAACCGTAGCTTGCCTCCACCAGTGTGTGAATGTGAGAGTGAATGAATAGTGGCATTGTAAAGCGCTTTGGGTGCCTTGAAAAGCGCTATATAAATCCAATCCATTATTATTATCATTATTATCATTATTATTATTAGTTCTCTGCTGCAGGGTGAGTGAAAGAAAATCAGCATCATGTAAAGATTATTATTTAACATGAAACCAGGCAGGGATGCCCACTCTCCCCTTCACTGTTTGCAATTTTTATTGAACCACTAGCAGCAGCAATTAGACAGAATTCAGTAATTAAGGGCATAAAATGCAAGAACGTGGAACATAAAATCAGCCTTTATGCGGATGATGTGTTACTCTTTCTCCAAAATTCACAAACCAATATCTCTGGGGTGATTGAATTGATAAACTCTTTTGCAAGAATATCAGATTACTCAATTAACTGGTCAAAATCTACAATCCTACCGATTAATTGCTCCCTCCATAATTCCTCTTCTACACCACTGCAATCGGGAAATATAAAATATTTAGGTATTAATGTTTCTCCCAAGCTTGCAGATCTAACTAAATTAAACCATATCCCACTTTTAAAGAAGGTAGAAGATGATCTGGCTAGATGGAAATGTCTACCCATATCACTCATGGGAAGGGTTGCCGCTATAAAAATGATGGTCTTACCAAAAATAAATTATTTATTCTCAATGATCCCAACTAAACCGCCACAAGATTGGTTCAGATCTCTAGATTCATGTATGTCCAAATTCCTTTGGAAAAATAAACCCCCACGTATAAGCTTAAAAACACTACAAAAGACCAAGGATAAAGGAGGACTAGAACTGCCTAACTTTCAGCACTACTTCTTAGCCAACAGGCTTCAGTTTATCTCAGGATGGCTAAAGCATACCCTCTTAGATGAACCTTGGCTAGATGTAGAACAAGCACTTTGCAATAATCTAGAGAGCTCAGACCTACCATTTATCAGCTCAAACATCCAACAACATGAATGCTTTAAAAGCATCAACATCAGCTCTTCTCTGACAGCATGGTGGGAGTTTCTAAAATTGACGGCGTCTTCAGTAATCCCATGCAAACGTACACCTATCTGGAACAACCCTGACATATTACAAAACAATAATATGATAAACTTTTCAGATTGGAGTGGTAAAGGAATCAAATACTTAGAACATATACTAGAAGGAACAGAATTTATTTCATTTGACGGACTAGTTACACAATATGGGATCAACAAGAAAAGATTTTTAGAATATCAACAAATTAAATCCATAGTAAAAAAGAAATTTAAACCAGGTCAAGTTGAACTACAAACACCACTAAGTGTGGTTCAATTTCTTACTCTTAAAACCCCCAAATTACTATCCAAAATATACAGAATGCTTTCTAAAACAGATGAATCAATATCACTTCCTATTGCAAAATGGGAAGCGGATTTATCAGTTAACTTAGACCTAAACTTCTGGTCTCAGATTTGCTTAAAAACCTTTCATCTAATTAGAAATCCCAGTCTTCAATTAATTCAATACAAAATATTACATAGAGTGCACTATACAGGTCATCGGATGTTCAAGATGGGCTTTACGTCTACCAACAACTGCTCACACTGCCAAACCAATTCACCGGACAATTATATCCACGCTCTTTGGTTCTGTCCACCAGTTCAGAAGTTTTGGCGCGAGATATGTGAAGACTTATCGAAGTGTCTGAAATGTAACATTCCAACTTCCCCCTTAGTGTGTTTGTTGGGCAGCTTAGATAATGTCACTTCAGAAAAGAATATCGCCCATATGGTTTTCACTGCCCTATGCATAGCCAAGAAAACAGTCCTCATGAACTGGAAAAATAAAAATAATCTTAATTCTAACCAATATAGAAATTATCTATTAGATTACATTAGTCTTGATACAGCCTCTGCCACCACATCAGATCAATTGCTCTGGGCTCCTATGATCAGCTCCATCACCTAGTGGGGGTGGGGGGTCATAGTTTGGTCCCGCCTTCACTGTTGTGATTGGTGTGGGGGTAGGGACAGGCTTAGGGCGTCGGGGGGTTCCCCGGAGGCATCTTCCTTGGGTGGCTCAACCCGGGGTAGCGGTCATGTCCGGTTAGGGGCTCTGTTGGCTCTCAGGTGACTGTTTCGTCGCGGCTGCGTACAGCGGGGCTAGGGGAGGGTCTGCGCTGACGGACGTGGGTTACTGACCTGGTAGCCTGGCTGCCCCTGGGTGGGTCCGGGATGGGCGTGAGGTTCTGGGGGTGCTCCGTCTCTGGGCTGGGGCCTGGGCCGGGCCTCGGGGGCTTGGGTCCTGGTTGGTGTGTTGCCGGGGTTGTGGGCGGGTGGGTGCATGGGGGCCCAGCCCTGGAACAGGGTGCCGCCGGTGCATCGAGCCACCTGGGGGGCTCTTCAACTGGTGGGGGAGATTGTCACACCTTGCAGGAGCTTTCCTCTCCTCAGGAGCTCTTTCTGCAGGAGGGGGAGATACAGGAGAGGTGGAGGAAGATCTCAGCCTGGGTGTTTATTGTCTTATGTAGTCTGGAAGATGAGTGGATGGTGGGGTGGGTGCAGTTTTCTCTGTGGTGGGGTTGGGTGGACTGTCCCGGGCTCTGTGGGGCCGGGAGGCGCTGCTGCACTGGGCCCCGGTCTGGATGGGCCTGGGCCCCCTTTCCCTGGCGGGTCGCGGAGTATGGGGGTGCCTACTGGGGTCAGCGGGGGAGCTGGCCCCATGGAGGGGTCACTTTCCCCTCCCTTCCTTCCCTCCCCATCTCCAGCTGCCTCCCTCTTCCTGCTCCATCACAACCACCCACACATGCAGGGCCTCGGAGTAGGGGTATGTCACCAGGGTGCAGAGGAGGCTACCCCCCCCCCCCCCCCCCCCCCCCCCCGTCCCCTTCTGGCTGCCTCTGCCTCAATTTTATCCCACAACTTAGACATTCACATTACTCACACTCTCATTACACATACATATAGGATCTTGGGGGTGGGCACGATACACGGAATCCAAAGTACCATCAGGGTAGTGGCGGACTCCCTCAGACATCGGTGCGTTGGTGGTTCTTTGTGTCCGGGGATGGGCGTCCAGGTACACACCGGCTCACTCCTTGGCGGCCGCTTATCGGGGCCTGGAGCCTGGGGCTCGCTCTGGCCACTTCGGAGGTGGGGTGCCCCCGGCCTCTCGGCCTGGGGCTCGGTCACTCAGGCACGGCTGGCTGCCGGCGGAGCTCACGGGCGTATCACTGCAACTCCCCCTGGCTTCTGCTCCGCGGCTACTGAGTGAGCCCTCATCTGGGACTCTCCTCAGCTCTTTCTGGGACAGTGGCGCGGCTGCCCCTCTGTTGGTCTTCCTTGGTCTCTTGTGTTCTGGGGGCCTCTGGATGTCTGGAGTTTTGATCTCCTCCATACCTGCTTCATGCCCTGGAGGACGGGGCTGTGGCCCCCCCCACACCCTCTAGCACAGGGGTGCTCAATCCCAGTCCTCGAGAGCTACTGTCCTGCAGCTTTTAGATGCATCCCTACTCCAACACAGCTGAATCAAATGAATGGCTTGTTATCAGGCCTTTGCCAAACACGATAGCATGCTGAAGAGGTAATCAAACTATTTGATTCAGCTGTGTTGGAGTAGGGATGCATCTAAAAGCTGCAGGACGGTAGCTCTCGAGGACCGGGATTGGGTACCCCTGCTCTAGCAGATCATTACATGAAGGAACCTTTAAAAAGAAAAAAACAAGCGCGTCCATGCTCACAGGTGTACACACGGGTGATCACACCCACAAACTACACCCTTTTTGGCTCCTACCTCAAAGCACACGGTGTTCTGTTGATCTTATGTGCTGCACAATAATGTTTAATATTTAGTATTTACTGTCATATTCCCATATATCATTGTGATGTTGTTTATTCTATTACTCTTGTTCTCTTCTGCTTGTTTTCTTTTTTCTTTCTCAGCAGGTGATCCAGGTGATTGATATATGCATTTTTTTTCTCTGCCCATTCTGTTGGTTTTTGTCTTTTGCCCTTCTCCCCCGTCCCTCTTCTCAGCTGTTTCTCTTTCCCTCTTTCTTTCTCCCCTTCTTTCCCCCAGTCAAGTCTGTCCCGTATTCAGTAAGTGAAAATAAAATAAACAATAAAAGGTGAATCAAATGGACCATTACGGCAAGGCTGGGATGGTCAATTTGGTAAAGTAAATCCGTTGGGCATCTTTCTTTGCCTTTAGACAACAATTCTGATGGCAAAAGAGCCAAACGGGACAGGCAAAAAAAAAAAAAAAACAGTGTGCAAATCTGATCGGGTGTGAAGTTGGTCCTGTCCTCCAAGGAGCTGTCTTCTTTTAGTCGTTTTCTGACAGTCTCCACGGCCTCCGTCGTGGGTATGCAAGTGAAGAGAGACACTACATCAAAGGACACCATAGTTTCATCTGGATCCAGGGTAAGTTTCTGGATCTTGTCGGTGAAGTCGGTGGAGTTCTTGATGTGGTGTGGGGTGTTCCCCACAAGAGGAGCAAGGATGGTAGCAAGGTGTTTAGCAATGTTATAAGTGGCTGAGTTTATGCTACTGACTATGGGTCTGAGTGGGACAGCTTCCTTGTGGATTTTAGGAAGTGGGGTTACTCCCACTAGGTTTATATCTGGGACTCTCCACCATTTGACCTTAGAACTGAAGAAGCTTCTCAGATGAGAGGTGAAATGTCTTCAAGCAACTTAAAGAAGTCCAGACGCTTTTCTTTGCAAGCTCCTTTGACTATCCTTCCATTTTCTTCTGCTTATCAAATTCTGCAGTCTGTCACTGGGCAAACACAGAGAGAAAAATTGATTCACACTCACATCTATGGTCAGTAATGAATCAACAGTTAACCTCACAAATTAAAGAAAAAGGAATCAAGACGGGCTTACCACTCTACAATTTGTAGAGTATTAAATCTCTTAAATCAGCCAGACTATACTGTTTAAGACTTTGTTTAAGACACTAGAATATGCTGTTCATTTGGTCCAGTACCAACAAACACCAATGTGACTCTGACATGCTGTAGTACTAACACATATAACAGATATACTTTATAAATGAAAGCATTAAAGTTGATGCTACCAGTGTGCAAGATTCTGTCAAGGGCTATGATAGTCAACAGGGTCTCAAGTGTACCCATCAATACTATTAATTATGGTAAAAACAAACAAGCAAACAAGTTGTCAATGATCAGATTTGTTCTGTTGGAGCTGATCCATGTCATGATGCCAGAATAATTACTTGTAACTTAAGTATTAGTTGATTAGGAATATAATGTCCATGGCTTTATTTCTCATGGCAGGGTCTGAAATGCACTGTGGACTTTACAGTGGAGTTGTTCCTTGGGTCCTCGCTGGCGTGTTTTTCAGTGTCAGTGTCATCTGTTCGGCATGCCTTTGGTAAGTTAGTATGTTCACAATGGAAAGCCTACTGATGTTTTTATAGCATGCTTTCAAATAATTTATTTGTTTCTTTTTTTGCAGCAAAGTACGAAAGAATGTGAAGCCAAAAGAAGAGGACAGAACTTATATGTCACTGAGCGGTAGAACCGTCAGCTCTTCAGAGTATGATGTCATTAACACAGCTCCAAAGAGTCAGTGATGCTGACCTTGAAAATGATCCAATAGATAAGATTTTTTTCTTAAGATTGTAAGATTTTGCTGTATTTTTTGTTTGGCAGTTAAATGATACTAATGTGAAAAAAAAAATCAGTTATCTGTTATACTAGTCTTTATTGAAATGCATTGAATAACCACTGTGTAGCTAAGCAAACTAGCCTAATAGCATGCTTTGCGTGATGGAATCACTTTAAAGGGGTGTGGTGAAAGCTGAGGGTGAATGAGCATTCAAGGAGTTGATAGTGGAGAGATGCCAAGCACTCTTACTTCACAGTTCTATTATAGCTTTTACGCTCTGACAACTTTTGGCTGATTTAAACAACTCAGTAGTCGACTACTATATACTGGGACAAAATAGCCTCCAGCCATCTGCTCAGTACAGTCTACTGAACAAAAGGGAGGGCAAATTTAGGAGTGTGGAGCAGAGGTTCTGCACAGAGAGCCTTTTTCACTCAATTAAATGCCACCTAGCACTGCTCTGTCCACTGCACCACATCTGATGCAACTTCTCAGGTGAGGTTGGTCAGGGAGCTGGTCAGAAGTAAGAGTTCAGGAAACAGAGATACCACTGATCAACAAATCTGCGCTTTTTCTCTTTTTAAGAGGGAGATCTTGCATAGCTATGATGCATTGTTCCATTGGCAGATGGATGTGCAACCTTTGTAATCTCATGTACTATATGAGAGTGCCCTGTAAATTTACAGTTATCAAATGTAATTGTTTCTATCTATTCTCCACAGCCAAGAAAATGTAATGCATTTTTGGAATAAACTATCTAATCGTCTGAAGGCCTTGTAGTGACAGATGAGCACAACAAATGATTTGAACTGCTCAATAGTTTGTGTTTTATTGTTGTATTTCTTATTTCACAACATGTTAAATGTTTTCCATGGGTGCCAGGTCTGAGTTTCAGTTTCAATATTCAATATTATTTGTCAGTATTATTTGTATTAGTGTGTTTGTGTCAGGTCTGAACTGCAGGCAGCAATAATAAAGGCAGAATGTAATAAAAATGTATATATCATTCAACAAGTTACTCATCCTAATAATGCAACCCCATAGTGTGAGTTTTCATATGAACTACATCATAACATGCATGTTAAACAAAGTCCATGATTACTCAGAACACAGGATAGTTGTACACACACCTGAGTCTGCCTTAAAGAAGCTCAGGCAGCAGCAAAATACCAACATTTCCAATACAGTTTACTTTTCGTACATCAGAGTTTCTTGCTCTAATTTTTGTTTGTCTTAAATTCATTTTAGTGCGTAAGGTTTCCATCCTTACTGTCATGGTCCTGAGTCTGGTGATTCAGTGTTTATGTTTTTGATTATTAATATTCTTTATTTCAGTTAGTTTCTGGTTATACTTTAATGATTTTTAGATCTTATGTTTTGCACCGTGCCTCCTGAGTGTTACATGTGAATTTACAGCCTCTGGTGTGTGACTGTGGGTGGTGATTTAGAAAGACATTTTTTAGTATGCATACTAAATCATTTGTTTTCTGAGCATAGATTACTCATTCTATACTAATCTATTCAGAAAGTCACAGGATCAAGACCAGCACGGTGAAAGATTGGAAGCCAAAGCTTAACACAGGTAGTACACCGCACATACAACATGAAATGAATGAAGAAGGGCTATTGTATGGGGTCACAATGATGCCAGATTAGAATCAATGTTAATATTTTCAGTTTCAATATTAATTGTCAGTGTCATTTTAAGCTGGCATCGTTTTAACACCATAAAAGGGATGTAAAAAAGACCTCCTAATTATTAAGAATAATTTTTGTCTGCATTATTCTGCAGATTCTTTTTTCTCCTCGGTGCTCATGTAAAAGAACTGAAATGTGTGTTCAGTGTAAAGTCTCTATGTGACACTGAGTTTTATGAAAGAACTCCAAGTCACCAATCATGGATGATCTGATATCCTCGTGTTGGTGTTGTTCTCAGACCATCATGAAAATGTTGTTCCAGGTTCAACATTGCAAGTGACCAATCACATTGTTGTGACGTTATTCTTTTGCGCGCCAAGCCATTCGTGCATTTATGAAATTCCAATGTTGCAAGGACAATATCAATTCTGGTTACTGTTTATTAAAGGGTTACGGTTAGGGTCAGGGTCCATTGATCGGCGGACAGAGGCGGTTTCACGCAGCTTTAGTACAGTTTTTTGTTTTACGCCGGTTTTTCCCGAAGTCGCAAAAGTATGACGTCACAACATTCTGATTGGTCACTTGCAATGTTGATCCTGGAACAACATTTAGTATGATGATCTGGGAACAACACCAACACGAGGATATCAGATCAACCACCAATGATCACTGTATTACTGTGAATATCTTTAACCCTCTAAAGCACAGCCCTGCCCCAGGGCAGCAACAAGTGTTTTTTTAAAGCCTAATGCCCAGTACATGTGAAATTATTCCAACCAATCAGAGTGTTAGGAAAAGTATCAAATTTCAGTCCAGTAAGAGGTTTGAGTCAAGCATCAATCGAGATGTTAAGGCTGGGCATCCTTTTCTGACACATGGTCATATGACCGCATGGTGTGAGAAGAAGTTAAGAATGGTTGTCCTAATAATCAAATAGTACATGGACTGGTTCTTATATAGCGCTTTCCTACTCTTCTGAGCGCTTTACACAACTTGTGCATTCACACCAGCACATTTTCTTAGTGCTTTCTACTAACATTCACACTCCAATGGATGTATCTTGTCAAAGGACATTTAGCATGCAGACTAGGGGAAGCCAGGAATTGAACCACTAACCTTCTACTCAGTTAATGACCTGCTCTACCTCCTGAGCTACAGCCACCATTGTCATCATAATCATTATTTAGAATGACATAAACTGCAAATCAAAAAATATATGTGAGTGTAAGAATATGTATAGAGGGTTTTTGTCAGGTTTTATGAAGGTTTTTTTTATTTTACGTCATCAGAAATCCAGTTTTTCCTTTGGTCACTTTTGAGGGAGATTTTGATAACAATGTGTATGTAATTATTTGTTCATGTATTTCTACAAAAAAAATTATACACATTTCACATGCTGCTGCTGTGATGCCTCTTGTACAGCGGGAAGCCATCAAAACCTTTCTCCATTTCACGACGACAGCTGCTGGCCACAAAGGACAGGATGAAGTGGAACAGCTTCCTATCGAAGAAACATTGTACGGATGAGCAAATGGTGCCATTTAGGGGCAAGAGGAAATTCAAGCAGTACCGACCCAGTAAATCAAGAAAACGCAGTTTCAAAATATTATTCCTTGAAATAACACTGCGATTTGTACAAGCAGCTTTCCTTCTTGGAGGCTCTGGGGGGTCCTTGGAGGCCCCAGTGTCAGAGCGCTAAATTCGCTGCTCGCATAAAGGAGAAATCAACAATATTCTACATTTGGACACCACGGCGCCAGCTGCCCAAGGCTGGAGCCCACCAAAACAACTCCCTGATAACGACTGTGTGATGACTATTCTTCCCATCCCATGACCTTCCAAACGCCTTCGATGCTTGTTCCTGCGGGGGAAGGCAGCGGGTCTGCGTGCCGCGCTGAAATGGTAGCATGGTGCAGGACAACTGCTGTGTTCCTTCGAATCACCCCCCACCCCCCTATCCATCCCCTGTGGCTTGTCATGTGCTCTGATGTTGTGATGTGGACATTAATGTGCTCTCAGTGCAGAGGAGTTTTTTTTTTTTGTTTCCTGTTCTCATGCTGTCCTCCCATAGGTTGCCCAGCGTGTGAAGAGGTCTCTTTTTTTTCCTCTTGTACTTTTCCCAATGTTGTGTAATTTTTTCAGTGTTATTCTCCCAACGCTGCCGATCTCCGACTGTATTCCCTTGTGTTGTCTTGTTGTTGTGTGTGTAAGTCGGGGGGGGGGGGGGGGGGGGTCCTATTCCTCTGTGGGGCAACCTGCATATGGCCAAGAAAGCATTCATTCATTCATATGTCAATATGTTTCAAAAATGTTTTCAATTCTTCACATTTTGGGAAGATTTCCAGATGTTTTTATTGCTTTCTAATAGTTGTGTAATGGTGTCTGAGTTAATAATTTTCTTTGTCGTTTTATACTATTGTTGCACAACAAATATCTTGGATTATATCTGAAATATATATATTTTAGGCAATAAAATGGCCCAAAATGAGTTATAATATGATGTTGAGTAATTTTCAACATGTACCATCAAAATGTGCGCAGTAGGGTATTAAATCATTTTACAAAAGTGCTTTGTTAAGACAGTTAACACAGTACATAATTTTACATATTGTTTGACTATTTGACACTGAGATCAAATATGTTGTGTAGTTCACACTGTTACTGTTTTTAACTTTCAATTTCTTGTTTAGAAAATAGAAACATTAATCTACTTTATTCCTTCAGCCAATTAATACAATAAGCCAAATAGTGAACATTATTACTAAGTGAATAGAAATGTTTACAGCACATTCAGTGGTGCAAGACGTGTTGTGGAGATCGTGGTCAAAAAAGAAGGTGGTACTGTTAACAGCCACTTCTTGTAAAAGCATCTATCTAATATTGACACTCATACTTTTGTGTTATTTCCTCTTTTTACATCGCTTCCTGAACAGTTCTTAAAAAACCTCACATATGTGGAAATGACTTCTCTATGAAGCTCGTAAGAATGTAAGTTTTTATATCTTAAATATGGAAGAAATATCAAAGTTTTATGCAAAGCTAACATTTCTATCATTCTTTGATTCACTGCGATTTAGATTAAACATCATATTTGTCGAGGAAAAAGTTCCACAGGAAAAAGGTGAAGGATTTTCTTTTTCTCTCGTCTATCATGTTTATGAACATAACTTTTTGAAATAAGAGCTCTACGCTGGTATCTTAGCAGATTTTTTGAGGCTGAATAATTATCCTCGTAGTGACAGTAGTTACATGCGAGCGCTGGGCTTTGCAAAATTACCATTACTGTCATAGTCACATATTTTAAAGATAATAATGAGCCCTGTTACTGAGTGATAAAATGTGCTGTATCACGCTGTTATCTTGAGCTAACGCACAAAAAATATTCTCAAACATCATTTGAGAGTTTTAACAGAATACATAAAAAAAATAATTTACTTCACTTTTCACCATAACAGCTTGTCACTGGTAATGTTTAACAAATAATCATGTAAATTGTTTCATGTGCAAACTTCAGACTCCTTTAAACTTCACTTTTTTGTAACAAGATGGCTGGAACTCTGACTTTACTTCTCATTAGTTCTCTGCTGCAGGGTGAGTGAAAGAAAATCAGCATCATGTAAAGATTATTATTTAACATGAAACATCTACTAAACTACAAAGGGTGTCCATTTATTAGATATTTAACAGTAAAATATTTAGCATTTGTACCTGAATTAAACACTGAAGTCCTAGCAGCAGTGATAACTCTGGATAAAGGCTGCAATAATTAAAACTGTACTGTTGCTGTAAATTACTGTTAGCATTTCTTTTTTACAATTCATTGTGTTGTGTTTCAGGTGCACTGTGTGAAACGTTCAACATCAATATGCCACAGAATATAAAGGTTTTGAGAGGCTCCTGTGTGACCATCCCCTGCTCCTTTGATGTTGAGAGGAACCATAAAAATAACTTAGATGATACATGTGAAGCATATTGGAGTGATTCAACTTCATTTAACAGTAAAAATGCAAAACTAAAGCCAACTAAAGAAATGACAGGAGACTTAACAAAGAAAGACTGCACCACAACTTTCAATAATGCAAGTCTTCTTCAAAGTACTAAATATTACTTCACACTGGATTGTAATAATTCACTGAAATACATTTTTACACAAGCTGGTGTAGATATTTCATTCATAGGTAAGTTTTTATATCCATATAAAGACAATTCATATGAATAAATGACACGAGTCAAGCTGCTTTGACTTCATTGTGAATTCACTGGATTTTACACAGCATATAAAACCCCTGAAATTAATTACTGCTCATTTCTTTATTGACTGATCTTTTTGCCAGATGCTCCTCCCTCACCGACTCTGACTCCATCCACACTGGAGGTGGAGGAGGGAGCCTCAGTGAGTCTGACGTGCTCTGCTCCAGCTCCATGTTGGTCTCATCCTCCAGCTCTGACATGGAGCCCTAACCTGGGTCAGAGTCAGGAGACACTGCAGGAGAATCAGGACAAAACTAAAGTCAGGACCTCTGTTATGAGTTTCACTGCTTCTCACCTCCATCATGGAAATAAAATCTCCTGCACTGCTGTCTACAAGAAACAAGATGGTAGCCCTGATGTCACTGCTGAAGCAAGTTTAACTCCTGATATTTCATGTAAGTTTATTTGTCCTCTACTGTAAATAATGTCACTGCTATTGACTTACTTTTCTTGGCTTTGTTCAAATTAGACATAAAACAGCTAGTAACGTAATGATTTTAGTTATTCTGCAATCATGACTTCTCTGGGATTTGCAAAACATAATGGAAGACTTAAGCTCCTAAATGTTGATAAATATACAAACTTTTCCTTTTAAATTAAATTGATTTCCTTGATGTATGATTGTCTTAATGATTAAAGTGAACTGCAGGTCTTCCTTTCTGAGAATATATGACCTAAAATATCCAGTAAAACATACAATTTCCAAGCAATATTGTTTACTTCTGTAGGAACTCTCTAATACTGGCTTAGAATAAAACAATTCTACATGTAATGAGTCACATTTGAGAATTTTTTTAAGTTTTAACTACAATTTTTATTTTTTGTCATATTAACATGTTAAAAAAAATTAGTTATTTCACTTTACGCATGTGTTTGTATACGTTTTTAATTTCACTCTGGTGCTCAAACCGGAAAGTAGAATTTCAGAGCAGTTTTACTTTTGTCACTTGGCTTTATGGTCTGTAGTGGCATGTTCCATTAACAATTCAGTCAGAGTGCAAAAGAAGCTGTGATGTCTGTCTTTCATAATATTAAAGTGAACAAATTACCTTTCAATTTCATTAATATTCCTACTTTATTGATTACATGCCCTGACTATTATCCAAATAGAATTCTACTCGTATGATTGAATGGGGACACTGTGTACTGTGTGGAGTTTGCATATTCTTCCTGTCTGATTGGGTTCTGTCAGGGCACTCTGGCTTCCTCCCACAGTTCAGAGATGTGCACAGGGTTTGGTTAACTAGTGATTGTTAGCTGCCCGGACTTGAGTATATGAGTGTCTCTATATGTTAGTTCAGTAACAGATTAGCAACTGGTCCAGGGTGTATCCTGCCTCCTGCCACATGCCAACTGGGACATGCTCCAGATCCCTAGCGACCTTCAACTGGAGAAGCAGAAAAAATGGAATCGACTGTAGTACAATATACCAATTATTGTAACGAAATTAAAAGCATTATCTTTTTCAGGTGGAACGTGGGGGATCACAATGCCACAGAATATAAATGTCGTGAGTGGAACCTGTGTGATCATCCCCTGCTTCTTTGACGTAGAGAAGAGCTATAAAAACATGTTAGATCATACATGTAGAGCATATTGGATCAATGAAGCTGCAAAACTGCTTGCAACTAAAGACATGACAGGAGACTTAACAAAGAAAGACTGCACCACAACTTTCAATAATGCAAGTCTTCTTCAAAGAAGTAAATACCTCTTCAGACTGGAGTGTAATAATGCACTGATATACACTTTTAAACAAGCTGGTGTAGATATTTCATTCATAGGTAAGTTTTTATATCCATATAAAGACAATTCATGTGAATAAATGACACGAGTCAAGCTGCTTTGACTTTGACATTGTGAATTTACTGGATTTTACACAGCAAAAAAAAAAAAACAACCTTAAATTAATTACTGCTCATTTCTTTATTGACTGATGAAAATATGTCTTCCCACCACAAGATCCTCCTTCACCGACTCTGACTCCATCCACACTGGAGGTGGAGGAGGGAGCCTCAGTGAGTCTGACGTGCTCTGCTCCAGCTCCAGCTCCATGTTGGTCTCATCCTCCAGCTCTGACATGGAGCCCTAACCTGGGTCAGAGTCAGGAGACACTGCAGGAGAATCAGGACAAAACTAAAGTCAGGACCTCTGTTATGAATTTCACTGCTTCTCACCTCCATCATGGAAATAAAATCTCCTGCACTGCTGTCTACCAGAAACAAGATGGTAGCCCTGATGTCACTGCTGAAACAAGTTTAACTCCTGATATTTCATGTGAGTTTATTTTTCTCTTCTCAAATGAAATAAATAGTAATAACGTTTAAATAGTAGTAGTAATGTATTTAGTAATAAATACAGTTATCTAGATCTGTTATTTATTCTCTCTAAGACTAAAACTACATTTAGTCAGTCACATTTGACAGTTGCTTTTCACTTTACATTTTTCAATTTCAGAGTTTCACTTACTATATATAGTATCATGTATTTTCCCCAAGTTATGATATTTGTTTTGTGACTACACAACCAGTAAAACAGAATTATTAAAAAAAAAACAAAATTCAGATAACTGTTATGTGATGTGAGAATGAGGCCCCAGTTCCAGACTCAGGCCACAGATAGTAAATAAAAAATCAACCTTTGTTCAGGTGTAGCAAAAAAATCCAGATGGTAGCCAATAATGTCTTTGAATGCAAACCAGGACAAATGTGAGTGAGAAAATGAATATTCAACAGTTCAATGCAACAAAGAAATGTGGGTAGATAGAGGCAATACATACACACTCATTAAATATGGATGATGAACACAACTGGGTAAAGTGGGACTGTAGCTCAGGGGAGGTGAGGTTGGTTGGTTTTAGCTCAGGAGGGGTGGCTGGGGTGGGTGTAGCTCAGGGCTGTGCAGAGATGTTTAAAGGGGCGGTGCTCAAAGTTAAAAAGGGGCACATAGAACCAGGCTGAAGCCACACCCACCAACCATCAGGAATCTAATATGGAACATCATCATACTATATCACTGTCATCAGGTGGGGACAGTGCGAAGCAAACTTATCCCATGTTTTACCTGATGGGTACAATGTTGTTGTTGAGGGGTTGCTGCTGATAGTGCTGGAGGGCAGGGCTGTGCTGATCTGAAACTGTAAAAAGTCCATATGAGAAATGGTTGCTGATTAAACAAGTGTCATGAAATAATAATAAAATGCAAAGATTGGTGACAGCGCTTGGAACCACAAGGCAATAAAACTGTGAGAAATAAACTAGTCTCTGCCTGTGAATCACTCTTTGCCTCTCTTCTATCTCCTCATCTCATCTATCACTCTCCACTTGCTGTCCATCTGACAACAAGGCACACTTTGCTATTGCACTAATCTATTATTTAATTATCCAAACTTAACAACTCTTGTACCTAATCTATAATAAAGTAATGATAGAAAATGTTATAGAACCAAAACATTGTGTTTATTATTATTTTTATACTTGAATACTTTTGCAGTGGAACAGCTGGTAGATGTGTTATTGATACCTGTGCTCTTTTTAATGTAGCTGGTGAGAGATCCACTGCCTCACACAACTCCTTTCAACACTGTTTCCTCCTCATGTCCTTACAGGGCATGTCTGGACAATATCACATCATGAGTTATAATTTAAAAAATCTATACTCATAAAAAACCTTCTCCAGAATACTGTATATACTATGGCCACAAGTTTGTATCATGGTGCTGATCCAGAATAATTCCTTCATTATTTATTCCTAGTGCTATAATAATAAAGTGATGGATATAAACAAATTAAGTAATAAAAATGAATTTATGAGGATTCAATTTGTTTGACTGTACACTCTGTGCAGGCAGAAAGCTTATTAAATGTTTAAACTGTAAAGATACAATAATTTTGTAAAATCAGCATTTTGTCATATTTGAAATATAAATCTAATATATTTTGTTTCTTAATGTATTTTCTTTAATAACATAGGGTGTGTTTTTTAAAAATCATAATTATAATAATCCATAATTATTTGGATATGTGTGTTAGATTCTGTTCAGTGAAATATAAGCCCTCCAGGAAGGCAGGAAAAGCCCTGTAACTTACTTTAAAACTAAATATGTTCCCTGAAACGGTGGGCAGAGCTACAGACCCTTACCCAGTTAGCTGGCAGCTAATGACCAGCACTACTTGTGCAGTTAATAAAAGGACAGGTAATGTTTGTCGCGCTGTTGCACACACAGCACGCTCATCTGTTTCAATTTGTCAGTTGTCACAAGACAACTTACCAACATGTAATAATAAGGTTCATCTCTGTGCTATAGACTATGTGTATGCTGTGAACGCATACTAAGTGTACGATGTACACCTACTAACTGGTTTTTGTTGCATCAGTCTGCGTCTCCCATTTAATTTGCTTCTTCTACAGCTCTCCATATGGTAAGCCATTTCTGCCAAATATTGCGAGTTTTCTAACACATCTGGTTAAGAAATGGCGTAAGAAATGCAGTTTAACGCCATGGGGAAGGCCCTGCATAGTTTCAAGAAAACAGCGTTTTAAACGCCTTCACAGCTGACACTGAACGCCGGAAAAAACAGTTTTTAATCTGTCTTTGAATGCCATTTTTTGCTGAGTGGTGTTCAAAGACAGGTAAAAGTGTGTTTTTTTCTGCCGTTCAGAAAGGGCGTTTAAGACGCCACTTCCTGGTGTAAAATACGGTATTCTGTCAGGTCAACGCAATTAAACAGTGTTTTTTACGGCATTTCTTAATCAGACGTGTTAGAAAACTCGCGTAGAAAACTCGTGGCTGAAATGGCTTGTCATATGGGCACCGCTCAAACAGCAAAAAATGTGCGTCCTGCCTCAAAACACATCCTACCCAATGTTTCTGCGCAGACACGCCGCATGCATAAAACACACATAAAACAATTGCCTCAAGAAAAGGGCATTTGGGACACCCATCAGGAAAGGGGCAGGTGCTCAAGCCGCCCCTCGAGCGTGCCTGGTGTAGCTCAGAAGGTAGAGCAGGTTATCTACTATTTGGAAGGTTGGCATGCAGACTGGAGCCAATTTGCACACCAAATATCCTCGGGTAACGATATTTAGATAAGCTGTTATCTCAAATTCAAATTTTATTTGTCACGTACACAGTCATACACAGTACGATATGTAGTGAAATGCTTGGACAACTGCTCGTGACCTAAAGAAAACAAAAAAGGAAAAGGCTATGAATAAGATAGGAAATAAATATGAAAAATTAAAAAGGGTAAATTTAACTAAGAAGGAATAAAATATAAATTATGGTTAAAAATGAAATAACTGTACAACACAAATTAGAATGAAGGGTAAATTTAACTGGGAAGGAATAAGATAAAATATATAAATTAAAGTTGAAAATAAAATAACTGTACAACAAAATACACAATACACAATATAGAACTATATAAGAATGTATGAAGAAATCTAAATATAAATAAATATATACACAATAACAGCAGCTGTACAAGTATTAACTGGAAATGAAGAATATAGTGACCAGTGTTGTGCAAAAAAACAATGTGTGCAAAAACAATGTCCAGAAAGTCCAGTGTGTGTGTAAGAACCATATGTGTGGGTCAGTACTGTGTGGTGGTGTGATTGAGAGACCGTATCGCCTGCGGGAAGAAGCTCCTCCTCAGTCTCTCTGTGTTGGTCTTCAGGGAGCGGAATCGCTTTCCTGACCTCAGCAGAGAGAACAGTCTGTTGTTGGGATGGCTGAGGTCCTTCACGATCTTCCTGGCCTTGGTCCGGCACCGCCTGCTGTAGATTGAGTGCAGGTCAGGGAGCTCGGAGCGGATGGTGCGCTCAGCTGACCGCACAGTCCTCTGTAGAGCTTGTCTGTCCTGCATGGTGCTGTTCCCGAACCAGGTTAAGATGTTTCCCGCCAGGATGCTCTCTATGGTGCACGAGTAAAAGTTCCTGAGCACCTTGGAGGGCAGTTGGAAGTCTCTCAAGCGTCTGAGGTGGTAGAGACGCTGACGGGCCTTTTTCACCATGGTGTTGATGTGACAGGACCATGACAGGTCCTGCGTGATGTGAACTCCGAGGTATTTGAAGCTGTCCACTCTCTCCACTGGGCACTCGTTGATGACGGGGGTCTGGTAGTTCCTCTCCTGCTTAGTGCTGAAGTCCACTATCAGCTCCTTTGTCTTACTGACGTTTAGAAGGAGGTTGTTCCTCTGGCACCAGTTCTCCAGATTCCTAATCTCCTTCAGGTAGGCCGTCTCGTTGTTATCAGAGATCAGGCCCACCACGACGGTGTCGTCAGCAAACTTGATGATGGTGGTGGAGCTGGTAGTGGCCACACAGTCATATGTGTACAAAGAGTACAGCAGGGGGCTCAGAACACACCCCTGGGGGGCTCCAGTGCTGAGAGTGGTGGAGGCTGAGACATGTCCGCCCATCCTTACTGCCTGTGGTCTGCCAGTTAGGAAGTTGGAGATCCACTGACACATAGATGAGCTGAGTCCCAGATGCTCCAGCTTGGTGGTGAGTGTGGAGGGAATTATGGTGTTAAATGCAGAGCTGTAGTCTATGAAGAGCATTTTAACATAATTCCCCCTTCTAGTGTCCAAGTGAGTGAGTGATGTGTGGAGGAGATGAGAGATGGCATCGTCTGTGGAACGATTTGGACGGTAAGCGAACTGTAGTGGGTCCAGTGTGTCTGGTAGTGAAGAAATGATGAAGTCTCTGACCAGGCGTTCAAAGCACTTCATCACTACTGAGGTGAGGGCTACAGGGCGATAGTCATTGAGAGAAGCAGGGTGGGGTTTCTTCGGGACAGGAACAATGATAGACTCTTTGAAGCATGTGGGGATCACCGACTGAGATAAAGAGATGTTGAATATCTCAGTGAACACAGAAGCTAGCTGGTATGCGCAGTCTCTTAGGATACGACCTGGGATGCCGTCTGGTCCTGCTGCTTTCCTGGTGTTCACTCTCTTGAAGGCTCTCCTTACTTCATGCTCGGAGATGACGAGCACGTTTCCGGTGCTGGCAGTATCTTCCTGTCTGCAGCCGTTAGCGCCGCCAACACTAGCATTGTTGGAGACCTTAGCTGCAGCCTCGAAGCGAGTATAGAAAGTGTTCAGCTCGTCTGCCAGAGTCACGGCCGCGTTCGTCATACCGGTTGTTGGTGCTTTATAGTCCGTTATTGTCCTTAGTCCCCGCCACAGGCTCCTAGAGTCACTCTGTTGGAGTTGTGACTCTAGTTTCCTCCCGTAGCGCTGCTTCGCCTCTTTCACCGCCCTCCGCACGTTATATGATGCGGCTTTGTACGGGTCCATGTCTGATGAACAAAACACTTTCTCTGTTATTTTAATCAGAAAACACTTAAACATAAATTAGGTGAAGGATGAGGCATGTTGTATGAAGCGGTTTAAGTTGAGTACAATAGCGGTATGTAAGAACCAGGGCATTTATCATTTCCATGGGGACCAAACTCAAAATAAGACACAGAGAAAAAGAAGTATCAAAAAAGTCCACCATCTGGCTGGAGCCTTTCTGTGTGGTGTTTCTCTTCCCACCCACAGAAGGAGGGGTGGGTTTACTGGAGATTCTAAAATTGCCCACAGGACAGAATCACTGTCTGTGTCAGTGTACACTGCCTCTCACCCAGTGGCATTTGGACTAGGCTCCAACCCCCCTGGAAGATGATGAATGGGTAGTTTTTGACACTCAGTAAAAAGAAGTATAAAGTTGGTGAAGTGACTGTAAGTTGCATTGTTCAGTCAGTCAATAAAAAGACAAAGAAAAATAATTTTTATTGGATACATCAGTATTTAGAAAGAAAGGGCCAAAGCAACTTCTTACTATCACTCTACAAATTTTCTTGATTAAAGAAAAAATCAGTAAATTGGTGCGGTTTGCTCCCTTCTCTCCTGTTTGGTGTTAGATGTGTATGAGTTATTAATTTAATGGGAAAAAATATATACTGAAGGCATTGTACCCAATTTATAAACACTACTTCTGCAAAGAAAACTGTCTTAACATTTTAGTTTGTATGTTTTATTCCTTAATTTTCAGATTCACCTAAAAACATTACAGTTTCAGTCAGTCCTTCTGGTCCAGTACCAGAGAACAGCAATGTGAGTCTGACCTGCAGCACTAATGCCAACCCAGCAGTGAGGAACTACACCTGGTACAGAGCTGATGGAGACCAGGAGACGTTTATTGGTACAGGAACCAGTTTAAACATTCAAGTCTCCAGAGACAGACGGTCATTTTTCTGCAAGGCTGAAAATGAGATTGGAGTTGGACGTTCCAGCAGCATTCAAATAGATGTTCAGTGTAAATATCACATTTCACATCTGCTTTACATATCTTTACATATCTGCTTTACATATCATGACATGCTTTACATGTCATGATGCCAGAATAATTACTTGTAACTTAAGTATTAGTTGATTAGGAATATAATGTCCATGGCTTTATTTCTCATGGCAGGGTCTGAAATGCACTGTGGACTTTACAGTGGAGTTGTTCCTTGGGTCCTCGCTGGCGTGTTTTTCAGTGTCAGTGTCATCTGTTCGGCATGCCTTTGGTAAGTTAGTATGTTCACAATGGAAAGCCTACTGATGTTTTTTATAGCATGTTTTCAAATAATTCATTTGTTTCTTTTTTTGCAGCAAAGTACGAAAGAATGTGAAGCCAAAAGAAGAGGACAGAACTTATATGTCACTCAGCGGTAGAACCGTCAGCTCTTCAGAGTATGATGTCATTAACACAGCTCCAAAGAGTCAGTGATGCTGACCTTGAAAATGACCCAATAGATAAGATTTTTTTCTTAAGATTGTAAGATTTGTTTGTATTTTTTGTTTGGCAGTTAAATGATACTAATGTGAAAAAAAAGTCATTTATCTGTTATACTAGTCTTTATTGAAATGCATTGAATAACCACTGTGTAGCTAACCAACCTAGCCTAATAGCATGCTTTGCGTGATGGAATCACTTTAAAGGGGTGTGGTGAAAGCTGAGGGTGAATGAGCATTCAAGGAGTTGATAGTGGAGAGATGCCAAGCACTCTTACTTCACAGTTCTATTATAGCTTTTACGCTCTGACAACTTTTGGCTGATTTAAACAACTCAGTAGTCGACTACTATGTACTGGGACAAAATAGCCTCCAGCCATCTGCTCAGTACAGTCTACTGAACAAAAGGGAGGGCAAATTTAGGAGTGTGTAGCAGAGGTTCTGCACAGAGAGCCTTTTTCACTCAATTAAATGCCACCTAGCACTGCTCTGTCCACTGCACCACATCTGATGCAACTTCTCAGGTGAGGTTGGTCAGGGAGCTGGTCAGAAGTAAGAGTTCAGGAAACAGAGATACCACTGATCAACAAATCTGCGCTTTTTCTGTTTTTAAGAGGGAGATCTTGCATAGCTATGATGCATTGTTCCATTGGCAGACGTGCAACCTTTGTAATCTCATGTACTATATGAGAGTGTCCTGTAAATTTTCTAGTTATCAAATGTAATTGTTTCTATCTATTCTCCACAGCCAAGAAGATGTAATGCATTTTTGGAATAAACTATCTAATCGTCTGAAGGCCTTGTAGTGACAGATGAGCACAACAAATGATTTGAACTGCTCAATAGTTTGTGTTTTATTGTTGTATTTCTTATTTCATTACATGTTAAATGTTTTCCATGGGTGCCAGGTCTGAGTTTCAGTTTCAATATTCAATATTATTTGTATTATTGTGTTTGTGTCAGGTCTGAACTGCAGGCAGCAATAATAAAGGCAGAATGTAATAAAAATGTATATATCATTCAACAAGTTACTATATTTAATAATGCAGCCCCATAGTGTGAGTTTTCATATGAACTACATCATAACATGCATGTTAAACAAAGTCCATGATTACTCAGAACACAGGATAGTTGTACACACACCTGAGTCTGCCTTAAAGAAGCTCAGGCAGCAGCAAAATACCAACATTTCCAATACAGTTTAATTTTAGTACATCAGAGTTTCTTGCTCTAATTTTTGTTTGTTTTAAATTCATTTTAGTGCGTAAGGTTTCCATCCTTACTGTCATGGTCCTGAGTCTGGTGATTCAGTGTTTATGTTTTTGATTATTAATATTCTTTATTTCAGTTAGTTTCTGGTTATACTTTAATGATTTTTAGATCTTATGTTTTGCACCGTGCCTCTTGAGTGTTACATGTGAATTTACAGCCTCTGGTGTGTGACTGTGGGTGGTGATTTAGAAAGACATTTTTTAGTATGCATACTAAATCATTTGTTTTCTGAGCATAGATTACTCATTCTATACTAATCTATTCAGAAAGTCACAGGATCAAGACCAGCACGGTGAAAGATTGGAAGCCAAAGCTTAACACAGGTAGTACACCGCACATACAACATGAAATGAAAACGCTACTGCTCAGAGACAGGACAAACTAACCCCCGAAAACACTCCCACCTAGTGTCAACTTGTGTAACTGCCAAAGATGAAAAACATTAAATTCAATTTCTGTAGGCTTTGATAGAAATTTTAATTTATCTGTGCACGTGACAGGTGAACACACCTATATTCATTAATAAGTAATATTGTACATATTATTTATTAATGAAATTTACACAACATCAGTCTTACTGTTACTGTTTTTAACTTTCAGTTTCTTGTTTAGAAAATAGAAACATTAATCTACTTTATTCCTTCAGCCAAATAATGAACATTATTACTAAGTGAATAGAAATGTTTACAGCACATTCAGTGGTGCAAGACGTGTTGTGGAGATCGTGGTCAGAAAAGAAGGTGGTACTGTTAACAGCCACTTCTTGTAAAAGCATCTATCTAATATTGACACTCATACTTTTGTGTTATTTCCTCTTTTTACATCGCTTCCTGAACAGTTCTTAAAAAACCTCACATATGTGGAAATGACTTCTCTATGAAGCTCGTAAGAATGTAAGTTTTTATATCTTAAATATGGAAGAAATATCAAGGTTTTATGCAAAGCTAACATTTCTATCATTCTTTGATTCACTGCGATTTAGATTAAACATCATATTTGTCGAGGAAAAAGTTCCACAGGGAAAAGGTGAAGGATTTTCTTTTTCTCTCGTCTATCATGTTTATGAACATAACTTTTTGAAATAAGAGCTCTACGCTGGTATCTTAGCAGATTTTTTGAGGATGAATAATTATCCTCGTAGTGACAGTAGTTACATGCGAGCGCTGGGCTTTGCAAAATTACCATTACTGTCATTGTCACATATTTTAAAGATAATAATGAGCCCTGTTACTGAGTGAAAAAATGTGCTGTATCACGCTGTTATCTTGAGCTAACGCACTAAAAATATTCTCAAACATCATTTGAGAGTTTTAACAGAATACATAAAAAAATAATTTACTTCACTTTTCACCATAACAGCTTGTCACTGGTAATGTTTAACAAATAATCATATAAATTGTTTCCTGTGCAAACTTCAGACTCCTTTAAACTTCACTTTTTTGTAACAAGATGGCTGGAACTCTGACTTTTCTTCTCATTAGTTCTCTGCTGCAGGGTGAGTGAAAGAAAATCAGCATCATGTAAAGATTATTATTTAACATGAAACATCTACTAAACTACAAAGGGTGTCCATTTATTAGATATTTAACAGTAAAAATATTTAGCATTTGTACCTGAATTAAACACTGAAGTCCTAGCAGCAGTGATAACTCTGGATAAAGGCTGCAATAATTAAAACTGTACTGTTGCTGTAAATTACTGTTTGCATTTATTTTTTACAATTCATTGTGTTGTGTTTCAGGTGCACTGTGTAGAATATGGGAGGTCAATATGCCACAGAATATAAATGTTTTGAGAGGCTCCTGTGTGACCATCCCCTGCTCCTTTGATGTTGAGAGGAACCATAAAAATAACTTAGATGATTCATGTGAAGCATATTGGAGTAATTCAACTTCATTTAACAGTAAAAATGCAAAACTAAAGCCAACTAAAGAAATGACAGGAGACTTAAAAAAGAAAGACTGCACCACAACTTTCAATAATGCAAGTCTTCTTCAAAGTACTAAATATTACTTCAGACTGGATTGTAATAATACACTGATATACACTTTTACACAAGCTGGTGTAGACATTTCATTCATAGGTAAGTTTTTATATCCATATAAAGACAATTCATATGAATAAATGACACGAGTCAAGCTGCTTTGACTTCATTGTGAATTCACTGGATTTTACACAGAATATAAAAACCTGAAATTAATTACTGCTCATTTCTTTATTGACTGATCTTTTTGCCAGATGATCCTCCCTCACCGACTCTGACTCCATCCACAGTGGAGGTGGAGGAGGGAGCCTCTGTGAGTCTGACGTGCTCTGCTCCAGCTCCATGTTGGTCTCATCCTCCAGCTCTGACATGGAGCCCTAACCTGGGTCAGAGTCAGGAGACACTGCAGGAGAATCAGGACAAAACTAAAGTCAGGACCTCTGTTATGAATTTCACTGCTTCTCACCTCCATCATGGAAATAAAATCTCCTGCACTGCTGTCTACCAGAAACAAGATGGTAGCCCTGATGTCACTGCTGAAGCAAGTTTAACTCCTGATATTTCATGTGAGTTTATTTTTCTCTTCTCAAATGAAATAAATAGTAATAACGTTTAAATAGTAGTAGTAATGTATTTAGTAATAAATACAGTTATCTAGATCTGTTATTTATTCTCTCTAAGAGTAAAACTACATTTAGTCAGTCACATTTGACAGTTGCTTTTCACTTTACAGTTTTCAGTTTCAGAGTTTCACTTACTATATATAGTATCATGTATTTTCCCCAAGTTATGATATTTGTTTTGTGACTACACAACCAGTAAAACAGAATTATTAAAAAAACAAAATTCAGATAACTGTTATGTGATGTGAGAATGAGGCCCCAGTTCCAGACTCAGGCCACAGATAGTAAATAAAAAATCAACCTTTGTTCAGGTGTAGCAAAAAAATCCAGATGGTAGCCAATAATGTCTTTGAATGCAAACCAGGACAAATGTGAGTGAGAAAATGAATATTCAACAGTTCAATGCAACAAAGAAATGTGGGTAGATAGAGGCAATAAATACACACTCATTAAATATGGATGATGAACACAACTGGGTAAAGTGGGACTGTAGCTCAGGGGAGGTGAGGTTGGTTGGCTTTAGCTCAGGAGGGGTGGCTGGGGTGGGTGTAGCTCAGGGCTGTGCAGAGATGTTTAAAGGGGCGGTGCTCAAAGTTAAAAAGGGGCACATAGAACCAGGCTGAAGCCACACCCACCAACCATCAGGAATCTAATATGGAACATCATCATACTATATCACTGTCATCAGGTGGGGACAGTGCGAAGCAAACTTAGCCCATGTTTTACCTGATGGGTACAATGTTGTTGTTGAGGGGTTGCTGCTGCTCCTGATAGTACTGGAGGGCAGGGCTGTGTTGATCTGAGACTGTAAAAAGTCCATATGAGAAATGGTTGCTGATTAAACAAGTGTCATGAAATAATAATAAAATGCAAAGATTGGTGACAGCGCTTGGAACCATAAGGCAATAAAACTGTGAGAAATAAACTAGGCTCTGCCTGTGAATCACTCTTTGCCTCTCTTCCATCTCCTCATCTCATCTATCACTCTCCAGTTGCTGTCCATCTGACAACATGGCACACTTTGCTATTGCACTAATCTTTTATTTAATTATCCACACTTAACAACTCTTGTACCTCTATAATAAAGTAATAATAGAAAATGTTATAGAACCAAAACATTGTGCTTATTATTATTTTTATATTTGAATACCTTTGCAGTGGAACAGCTGGTACATGTGTTATTGATACCTGTGCTCTTTTTAATAACTGGTGAGAGATCCACTGCCTCACACAACTCCTTTTAACACTGTTTCCTCCTCATGTCCTTACAGGGCATGTCTGGACAATATCACATCATGAGTTATAATTTAAAAAATCTATACTCATAAAAAACCTTCTCCAGAATACTGTATATACTATGGCCACAAGTTTGTATCATGGTGCTGATCCAGAATAATTCCCTCATTATTTATTCCTAGTGCTATAATAATAAAGTGATGGATATAAACAAATTAAGTAATAAACATGAAATAATGTATTTATGAGGATTCAATTTGTTTGACTGTACACTCTAATAAGCTTTCTGCCTGCACAAATGTTTAAACTGTAAAGATACAATAATTTTGTAAAATCAGCATTTTGTCATATTTGAAATATAAATCTAATATATTTTGTTTCTTAATGTATTTTCTTTAATAACATAGGGTGTGTTTTTTAAAAATCATAATTATAATAATCCATAATTATTTGGATATGTGTGTTAGATTCTGTTCAGTGAAATATAAGCCCTCCAGGAAGGCAGGAAAAGCCCTGTAACTTACTTTAAAACTAAATATGTTCCCTGAAACGGTGGGCAGAGCTACAGACCCTTACCCAGTTAGCTGGCAGCTAATGACCAGCACTACTTGTGCAGTTAATAAAAGGACAGGTAATGTTTGTTGCGCTGTTTCACACACAGCACGCTCATCTGTTTCAATTTGTCAGTTGTCACAAGACAACTTACCAACATGTAATAATAAGGTTCATCTGTGTGCTATAGACTATGTGTATGCTGTGAACGCATACTAAGTGTACGATGTACACCTAACTGGTTTTTGTTGCATCAGTCTGCGTCTCCCATTTAATTTGCTTCTTCTACAGCTCTCCATATGGTAAGCCATTTCTGCCAAATATTGCGAGTTTTCTAACACGTCTGGTTAAGAAATGGCGTAAGAAATACAGTTTAACGCCATGGGGAAGGCCCTGCATAGTTTCAAGTAAACAGCGTTTTAAACGCCTTCACAGCTGACACTGAACGCCGAAAAAAACAGTTTTTAATCTGTCTTTGAATGCCATTTTTTGCTGAGTGGCGTTCAAAGACAGGTAAAAGTGTGTTTTTTTTCTCCCGTTCAGAAACGGCGTTTAAGACGCCACTTCCTGGTGTAAAATACGGTATTCTGTCAGGTCAACGCCATTAAACAGTGTTTTTTACGGCATTTCTTAATCAGACGTGTTAGAAAACTCGCGTAGAAAACTCGTGGCTGAAATGGCTTGTCATATGGGCACCGCTCAAACAGCAAAAAATGTGCGTCCTGCCTCAAAACACATCCTACCCAATGTTTCTGTGCAGACGCGCCGCATGCATAAAACACACATAAAACAATTGCCTCAAGAAAAGGGCATTTGGGACACCCATCAGGAAAGGGGCAGGTGCTCAAGCCGCCCCTCGCACGTGCCTGGTGTAGCTCAGAAGGTAGAGCAGGTTATCTACTATTTGGAAGGTTGGCATGCAGAGTGGAGCCAATTTGCACACCAAATATCCTCGGGTAACGATATTTAGATAAGCTGTTATCCGATGAACAAAACACTTTCGATATTATTTTAATTAGAAAACACTTAAACATAAATTAGGTGAATGGATGAGGCATGTTGTATGAAGCGGTTTAAGTTGAGTAGAATAGCGGTATGTAAGAACCAGGGCATTTATCATTGCCATGGCGACCAAACTCTAAATAAGACACAGAGAAAAAGAAGTATCAAAAAAGTCCACCATCTGGCTGGAGCCTTTCTATGTGGTGTTTCTCTTCCCACCCACAGAAGGAGGGGTGGGTTTACTGGAGATTCTAAAATTGCCCACAGGACAGAATCACTGTCTGTGTCAGTGTACACTGCCTCTCACCCAGTGGCATTTGGGCTAGGCTCCAACCCCCCTGGAAGATGATGAATGGGTAGTTTTTGACACTCAGTAAAAAGAAGTATAAAGTTGGTGAAGTGACTGTAAGTTGCATTGTTCAGTCAGTCAATATAAAGACAAAGAAAAATCATTTTTATTGGATCGACAGACGGATTGGGGCTGCAGCTGCAGTAATGCGGACGCTGCACCGGTCCGTCGTGGTGAAGAGGGAGCTGAGTGTAAAAGCGAAGCTCTCAATTTACCGGTCGATCTACGTCCCTACCCTCACCTATGGCCATGAGCTGTGGGTAGTGACCGAAAGAACGAGATCGCGGATACAAGCGGCGGAAATGAGCTTCCTCCGAAGGGTGGCTGGCCTCTCCCTTAGAGATAGGGTGAGAAGTTGGGCCATCCGGGAGGGGCTCAGAGTAGAGCAGCTGCTGCTCCACATCGAAAGGAGTCAGCTGAGGTGGTTCGGGCATCTGACAAGGATGCCCCCTGGACGCCTCCTGGGTGAGGTGTTCCAGGCATGTCCCACTGGGAGGAGGCCCCGGGGCAGACCCAGGACACGCTGGAGAGATTATATCTCTCGGCTGGCCTGGGAACGCCTTGGTATTCCCCCGGATAAGCTGGAGGAGGTGGCTGGGGAGAGGGAGGTCTGGGCCTCTTTGCTTAGGCTGCTGCCCCCGCGACCCGGCCCCGGATAAAGCGGATGAAGATGGATGGATGGATGGATTTTTATTGGATACATCAGTATTTAGAAAGAAAGGGCCAAAGCAACTTCTTACTATCACTCTACAAATTTTCTTGATAAAAGAAAAAATGAGTAAATTGGTGCGGTTTGCTCCCTTCTCTCCTGTTTGGTGTTAGATGTGTATGAGTTATTAATTTAATGGGAAAAAATAGATACTGAAGGCATTGTACCCAATTTATAAACACTACTTCTGCAAAGAAAACTGTCTTAACATTTTAGTTTGTATGTTGTATTCCTTAACTTTCAGATTCACCTAAAAACATCACAGTTTCAGTCAGTCCTTCTGGTCCAGTACCAGAGAACAGCAATGTGAGTCTGACCTGCAGCACTAATGCCAACCCAGCAGTGTGGAACTACACCTGGTACAGAGCTGATGGAGACCAGGAGACATTTATCGGAACAGGAACCAGTTTAAACATTAAAGTCTTCAGAGACAGACGGTCATTTTTCTGCAAGGCTGAAAATAAGATTGGAGTTGGACGTTCCAGCAGCATTCAAATAGATGTTCAGTGTAAATATCATATTTCACATCTGCTTTACATAGATAGATAGATTAGATAGAACTTTATTAATCCCTCGGGTGGGTTCCTCTGGGAAATTCGATTTCCAAAAAAGTACAGCACCGACAGAAGTTACAGAGTTGCAGAATATTATATACATATATATATATATATATAACACCCAGCACGCCCCTGCGGGCGGTTTATCCTTCAAGCTCGGGTCCTCTACCAGAGGCCTGGGAGCTTGAGGGTCCTGCGCAGTATCTTAGCTGTTCCCAGGACTGCACTCTTCTGGACAGAGATCTCCGATGTTTTTCCCGGGATCTGCTGGAGCCACTCGCCTAGCTTGGGAGTCACCGCACCTAGTGCTCCGATTACCACGGGGACCACCGTTACCTTCACCCTCCACATCCTCTCGAGCTCTTCTCTGAGCCCTTGGTATTTCTCCAGCTTCTCGTGTTCCTTCTTCCTGATATTGCTGTCATTCGGAACCGCTACATCGATCACTACGGCCGTCTTCTTCTGTTTGTCTACCACCACTATGTCCGGTTGGTTAGCCACCACCATTTTGTCCGTCTGTATCTGGAAGTCCCACAGGATCTTAGCTCGGTCATTCTCCACCACCCTTGGGGGCATCTCCCATTTTGACCTCGGGACTTCTAGGTTATACTCGGCACAGATGTTCCTGTACACTATGCCGGCCACTTGGTTATGGCGTTCCATGTATGCCTTGCCTGCTAGCATCTTGCACCCTGCTGTTATGTGCTGGATTGTCTCTGGGGCATCTTTACACAGCCTGCACCTGGGGTCTTGCCTGGTGTGATAGACCCCAGCCTCTATGGATCTTGTACTCAGAGCTTGTTCTTGTGCTGCCATGATTAGTGCCTCTGTGCTGTCTTTCAGTCCAGCTTTGTCCAGCCACTGGTAGGATTTCTGGATATCAGCCACCTCCTCTATCTGCCGGTGGTACATACCGTGCAGGGGCCTGTCCTTCCATGATGGTTCCTCGTCTCCCTCCTCTTTCTTGGGTTTCTGCTGCCTGAGGTATTCACTGAGCACTCGGTCAGTTGGGGCCATCTTCCCAATGTATTCTTGGATGTTCGTTGTCTCATCCTGGACTGTGGTGCTGACACTCACCAGTCCCCGGCCCCCTTCCTTCCGCTTAGCGTACAGCCTCAGGGTGCTGGACTTGGGGTGAAACCCTCCATGCATGGTCAGGAGCTTTCTTGTCTTTATGTCAGTGGCTTCTATCTCCTCCTTTGGCCAGCCTATTACCCCAGCAGGGTACCTGATCACGGGCAGGGCGTATGTGTTGATGGCCCGGATCTTGTTCTTACCATTCAGCTGACTCCTCAGGACTTGCCTGACCCTCTGCAGGTACTTGGTGGTTGCAGCCTTTCTAGCGGCCTCTTCATGGTTCCCATTTGCCTGCGGGATCCCCAGGTACTTGTAACTGTCCTCTATGTCTGCAATGTTGCCTTCTGGTAGTTCAATCCCCTCAGTTCTGACTACCTTCCCTCTCTTTGTTACCATCCGACTACACTTCTCCAGTCCGAACGACATTCCAATGTCATTGCTGTATAGCCTGGTAGTGTGGATCAGTGAATCGATGTCTCGTTCACTCTTGGCATACAGCTTGATGTCATCCATGTACAGGAGGTGGCTGACAACTGCTCCATTCCGTAGTCGGTATCCGTAGCCAGTCTTGTTAATGATCTCACTGAGGGGGTTCAGGCCTATGCAGAACAGCAGTGGGGACAGAGCATCTCCTTGGTAGATCCCGCACTTGATGGTAACTTGTGCTATGGGCTTGGAGTTGGCCTCTAGTGTTGTACGCCACATCCCCATTGAGTTCCTGATGAAGGCTCTTAGGGTCCCATTGATCTTGTACAATTCTAGGCATTCCAGTATCCAGCTGTGGGGCATTGAGTCATAGGCCTTCTTGTAATCAATCCAGGCAGTGCACAGGTTGGTCAGTCTGGTCTTGCAGTCTCGGCTGATTGTTCTGTCTACCAGTAGCTGGTGTTTTGCACCTCTGGTATTCTTGCCAATTCCTTTCTGTGTCCCGCTCATGTATTGACCCATGTGCCTGTTCATCTTAGCCGATATGATGCCTGACAGGAGCTTCCATGTAGTACTGAGGCAGGTTATTGGTCGGTAGTTGGAGGGGACCGGTCCCTTCTTGGGGTCCTTGGGGATCAGGACCGTCCGGCCTTCAGTTAGCCATTCCGGGTGTCTCTCGTTAACTAGCAGCTGGTTCATTTGTGCTGCCAGACGCTCGTGGAGTGCAGTCAGCTTCTTCAGCCAGTAGGCGTGAACCATGTCGGGCCCTGGTGCTGTCCAACTCTTCATACTGGAGACCCTTTCTTGGATATCTGCCACTGTGATGGTTACTGGACCCTGTTCAGGGAGGTCGCTGTGGTCTGCCCTCAGATCCACTAGCCACTGAGCATTGCCGTTATGGGTTGCATCCTTCTCCCATATGCTCTTCCAGTATTGCTCCGTCTCCAGCCTTGGTGGTGCTGTTCTCTTATTGTTCCCTTGCCACTGAGAGTACACCTTTGCTGGTTCTGTGGAGAACAGCTGGTTTATTCTCCTGCCTTCTATCTCTCTGGTGTACCTCCTCAAGCGGCTGGCCAAGGCTGTGAGTCTTTGCTTGGCAGTTTCCAAGGCCTCAGGTATGGACAGCTTGCTGTATTTCTTAGGCACCTTATTTGTCGCACCTTTCTGCAACTCTGTTAGTTGGCTAACCTCCCTCCGTGCTACTTTGATCTTGCCCTCTAGCCTCCTTCTCCATGGAGGGTACTGCCCCTTGTGGCTGTTCAACTTGTAGCCAAGCATCTCACTGATCACTGCTGCCGTATTGTAGATCAGCTTGTTAGTGTCGGTAATCGTGGTTGTAGGTATTGCCCGTAGTGCTGCATTAACATCATCTAGCAGACCTTCTGAGGGTACTTCACGTAATCTTGGTAACCGGCTACGGGGGATCCAGGTTTCAAGCTTTTCAGGTCAGTTCCTCTCGCACTCAACGATCCTTCTCCTATCGCACTTGGGGCTATGTACCCAATCTCGGGTGGGGGTGATGATATCTCCCCCCTGACCTGGCGTCCTGACTCCTCCTTGCCGTAGCATTTGTGTTGTACCTCGTCAATCTCTAGCTGTGAGAGCAGTCCCTTCTTTCGAATGTTTGAACACTGAGCTACTAGTTGTTTCGCCGTCATTGTGGATGTTGGGTATCGAAGAATCCATAGGTCCCTCATCCTATTCATGTAGCCCCTTCCGCCGGGGTTACTTGCGTAGTAGCATTCCAACAACGCCCTGTTTTCGTCCCTTGCCCACCGATGCCTTCTTGTTCCAGTAGCCCACTTTTCGTCAGGGTGCCCTGGTTCCTCAACACCTGACGCGGACCTTGTTGATCCGGGCGACGTCCGAGCCGGCATGCCTTCATATTTATCTGTCTCGCTCATGTCTGCGGTAGGCTTGCTTAGCATAGGGGGTCTAGCCTTAGGACCCTTACTGGATACAGACGCCCCAGGCAGGAATCGAACTTGCGATCCTCTGTTCCAAAGGCGTGTAGTTTAACCACTACGCTATCCAGCTGCATATATATATATATATATATACACACACACACACACATATATATAAATACAGAGACAATATAAATAAAATATACGAAGGGGATAAATAGAATAAATAGGAATAAAAAATAAAAATACAAGTGAATTGCACATTTCAAGTATAATATCATCAGTATAACCCAGCATCAAGGATTCAGACCATTAGAACTGGAATTTACACACTGAGCTTTTTGAATAGTCATCAAATAAAAAAACCAATGCATTTTTGCACAAAAAAGTATCAGCATTCCTAAACTGTTTCAATACACAAAAGTCTTTGCTTGTCTGGTCACACACATATAACTAAAAGTGACATCTGATATGATGTCAGCCAGCTCTTTGTAGCTATAATAGTTTCAACTCTTCTGGGAAGACTTTCTACCAGGTTTAGAAGAAGTGTTTATGACCATGCCAGCTGTCACAGGGCAAGAGGCGGGGCACACGCTGGACAGATCACCAGTCTGTCGCAGTGCCAACACAGAAAGACAGACAACCATGCAGACTAACATTCACACCTATGAGCAATTTGGAATGGCCAATCAATCAAACTCCTCTAACTGTATGTCTTTGGACTGTGAGAGGAAGCCAGAGTACACAGAGAGAACCAACACAGACACAGGGAGAACTTGCAAAGTCACTGTTAAAATACAAATAAACGACTTAATGATAGGTAGTGTAATACCCAACATACAGTGCAGTACACCACTAATCTGTATGTTTTATTCCTTAATTTTCAGATTCACCTAAAAACATTACAGTTTCAGTCAGTCCTTCTGGTCCAGTACCAGAGAACAGCAATGTGAGTCTGACCTGCAGCAGTAATGCCAACCCAGCAGTGAGGAACTACACCTGGTACAGAGCTGATGGAGACCAGGAGACATTTATCGGAACAGGAACCAGTTTAAACATTAAAGTCTCCAGAGACAGACGGTCATTTTTCTGCAAGGCTGAAAATGAGATTGGAGTTGGACGTTCCAGCAGCATTCAAATAGATGTTCAGTGTAAATATCACATTTCACATCTGCTTTACATATCATCAGTATAACCCAGCATCAAGGATTCAGACCATTAGAACTGAAATTTACATGCTGAGCTTTTGGAATAGTCTAGAAATAAAAAACCAATGCATTTTTACAGAAAAAAGTAAAAGCATACACACAGCATTTCCAAAAGTCTTTGCCCCTCTGCCCACCCACTTATAACTAGAATGACATTTGATTCTCAATTTTAAAAAGGTTACCGTAGTTTTTTGGACTATAAGATGCACCGGTATATACGGTGCACTGTCGACGAACGTGTCTGTTTTCATGAATAAGGCACACTGAATTATAAGGCGCATTAAGCAAAACAACACGGTCAGATAAGTCAAACTTTACTCAACTCATTCTTCCTGCTTCCTCCACTTCTGTACCATTGATTCATTAATGTTGAATTCTCTTGCAGCTGCTCTATTCCCATGTTGTTGCAGTATATTAATGAGTAACCTCGTATTGTGGATGGATTATCTCAGTTGTTCTCCTGACTAAAGTTTGGTCTGTTTACAGTATCCTGTCATGCGATTGCATTTCTCCCTAACCTTTGGGAACCCTCACATTAACTTTTATCGAGTGGAACAAAGTTAGCATTCATCCCCCAGCTTCACTGCATTTATGTTATGCTAACATAGCTGTGTTGCTAGCAATCACATAGCACATCATTATATAGTCCAACTTCAGTAACACTACAAAAGTCACTGCGGTTGAGTGTTCTGTCTTCATTTATGTTGGAAGTGATGGCAGAGCTGTACATTTTAATTTTTTCAGAAATCTTTCAGTCAGAACATGGTAATATCATCTTTAGGTGGAAACTAGCAAGCTAACTTCTTGCTAACTTCTAACTGCATTAAATGTAATAAATTCTGTTTTCATGGATGGCTGGATGTTAAACTTAATTGTTACACCTGGTAAAACAGAAACACTGATAATTTTATTAAAGACAAAAGAATTTAGACCGTTTATAACTCTCAATGATGTTGCAGTGTTCTTCAACTTTGGGATCTGAAGCAGACGGAGTTCTGGACCCAGATTACTCCGCTAGGCTCCTAACTACAGTAGCTGTGATGCTCTAACAGTCCATCAAGCGGTGCAGCTTCGTAGCTTAGCAAAGTCATACAAAAACTTTTTTGACAGATTTTTGAGCGCCGTGTACCACATAAAATCTGTTCGAGGTCAGTAAGCACAACCAGAATTCATACATAAGGCGCATTGTCAATTTCTGAGAAAAATAAAGGATTTTAAGTGCGCCTTATATGCGGAAAATATGGAGTATGATATAGGGTTGCCAACCCCCTGAAAAATAAATAAGGGACACCTCGTGGCCAGGGCCGGGCAACCCAGTTCACCCTTCCCAGTGTGGTGAATTTTGTAGCTCTTTTTTTTGTGTGTGAAATTATTTTTTAACCATTTGAGTTGAATTTGATTTAAGCAGATGCATATTCTTTGTTCAAAATGACAACATTAACACAGTAAAACAGGTCTCTTTCTTAAACAGAAGCCTGTCATGCTTAACTTTTGAGAATATAAGTAAATCTTTCTTTAAAAGAACTCTGTCCTGCTTAACTTAAAATTATATAAATTAATAGAAAACAATAGAACGAAAAATATTCTTGTAACAGTGCACATATAGTGCATTTAGTACAATCGGCTTCAGTTGAGGTATTATTTCAGCTTTTCTAATGCTAATCAGCTGCTCCTGTTTGTAAACCCACTTGTTCCCATGATTACGCATCATAACTCATCATCATTATTCATCTATGTATTACTTTTATGTATTAGTGATCTATTTGTTGTAATCATCTATCCTTGCAGTTGTTTATTACACAAAATAAATTATATTATCTTCTGGCCACATAGCGCTGATATTCACTGCACATGCCCATATTAACCTTAACCAGAGGGTTTAAAAAAAAACACAAACCAGTGTTTACATACCATATCTGCTTCTGCCGTGGCCTGGTGGACAAGAAATTGGTTAAGGGTTCCCCGAGCTTTCACGCCCCTCATGTTCTTCATGTGCCCACCATTAGAAGCATGCCTATGGAAAAAGTGCGCCGGCACACAGTGCAGTGCGCTTTAAAGGTGTTATCGTGCACTTTTCCAGCCAGGTGTTTTCCTTTCCCATTCCTCCCTGTACTTTTGCAGCCTTTTCCCCCCCTCTTTCTCTGAGGGGAACAAACATTGCTGCTCTAATGCTGGGCTTATGCTGGGCTCACACTGTGCGATTTTTGGCCCATTTTGAGCCGATTTTTGAGTGATCGGCCCGATTTTGGCCTTCATCGTGCATCGTGTAGTATACGTGGGGTAACCAGAAGCGATTAACACCTAACGACCAGCTCCCGATCATCAATCGCTGGTGAGGGTGTCAACACAGCCGCTCACGCGCAAACACGTAAACGTCGGTGAAAAAGATGGAGCAGCACGGCTGTGCAGCCTGTGATCTGGACACAAGCGATGGAGGCACAACTTGTAGAACTTTGGAAAGCTCATCCGAGCTTTTTCGATGTGGCATCACAAAATTATCACGACCACAACAACCGTGAAAATAGTCGGATTTACATTGCTGCTCAATCACAGCTGCCTGATCAATGTTTTTCATTAGCAATTTAGCAAAGTTGATGGTGGTGGTGTGTCTGTGTGAGTGAAAGACAGAGAGGGGGAGCGACAGATTTTCTGTTATAACCTTAATTTTATGGAGGCACAGTGTGAGCACTCAGGTCGCATCAGAGCATCGGGCGGTATAGTGTGAGACCCTGCATCGTGACCTACCAACTTCTAACCCCTGTGAGTCAATCGTGCAGTTTGAGCAGGAGCTGAATAACGTGACTGAAAAAAATCGCACAGTGTCTGCCCAGCTTTAGATGTACTGTCGTCCGAGACTTGCACCACAGTGTCGACGTTTGTTTCCCTGTTGGCCATTGTCACTACCCGATCCGTACCGGAAACCCGATCGGTACCCCGCATGCGCGAAAGGTGTCTACTTCCAGTCGAAGCATTTTACGATAGTTACAGGTCAGAGTATCTGTTAAGATGTTAAGAATAACAAGTATCTCTTAACATGTTTCCGATAATGAAACATTTAATATAATGTAGACAAAAATAAAAAAATTAAAAGATAGTGACAGATCGGGACTCCCGATCCGTACCGCGCATGTGCAGGGGTTTTCTTCTTCTTCTGTTCGTTTAATGGCAGTGTACTCCCCAGTGTACGAGGATACCGCCACCTGCTGACTGAGCGAATGAACCCTATTGTAAACTGAATTAGCGTCATTACAAACGTGTGTTAAATTTGAGTTAGTGATAATCGAGTGTGTTTATGCTTGTCTGTGTGGAGAGGATTGTTGGAAAAGTGATGATAATGTCCGCTATCACTGTCAATTGCCAGTAAACACTTCATCTGGCTGCTGAATCTTCACGTGACATATTATAAAGTCTGTATTATTAACTCTGTCATTAGGCACCATTCTTCTTATTTTACGGCGCTGTTGTTCAATCGGGGAACGCTTTCTGTTGAGGAGAAAAGCAAAAATTTGTTGCGGATACGGATTATTCATTGTTTAAATGTCCTGGTAGTCGAAAAGGAGGCAGAGCTGCTGAGAAATGCTAGGAGCTAACTGGGCGCTAACCGTATCTTTTTTTTTTTTTTTTCAAAATATTAAACTTTATTAAGAAACAGTATACAGAACATGTATACAATCAGAACAAAATTAACATATGCCAGGGGGTGTAATACAAAGAATTACAAACATTCAAATAATTTGTAATTACTACAAATAGTAATAGTTTTCATAGCCTTTTTGTTAAGTGATCCACTAATCAATTTTATGTAACATAAAACATCATTATAGTAATGTTTAAAATCAGGTTTTTTGTTACTGTATTTGCATTTGTGAAAATAAAATTTAGCTAAGATGACTAATAAGTTTATTATAAAGTAAACATCTTCTTTTTTTTGCCTTCGAAAGAAGCAAAATACAACATTTTCCCATTTCACAGTAAAGTCATTATAGAGATGTCCAGCAATGAATCTACTGAAGTCTTTCCAAAATGTTCTAGCGAATGAACAGATCCAGAAGAGGTGTTGCACAGTCTCAGGATGGCTTCCACAAAATCCACAGTTCACATTTATGTCCCTTTTGAACTTCGTCATGTAATGATTAGCAGGATAAAATTTATGCAATATTTTAAATGAGACTTCCTTCACTTTATTCGTTACCAGATACTTGTTAGGAATTGTCCATACTCTTTTCCAGTTAATGTCACTGACAAAGGAATTCCAATAAGAGACCACATGTGGGATAGTTAGAGATTCTGTCTGGAACAAAGCACGAATATTCTTATTACTTTTACTGTGGTTTGTTAGACAGATTCTTCCTATGTGTGAATCTAAAGGGTTGGGGAGAGAAACAGATGATATGCAAGGTTGAATACCTTTAAAAAGCATTATAATACCCGTAGGTATTGCATCAAATAATATGGCATATTCTTTGGGTGTGGCTGGAAATTTATAGGTGTTTAAAAATTCTGAGTAGGACATGAGCTGCCCATTAGGATTAAACAGCTGATTCACTAAAACAATCCGTTTCTCAACCCACCTAGAAAAAAATAATGATTTATTTTTATACACTATGTTCCTATTATTCCAAATTGAATACGTATGGGGTGTAAAGTTGTGTTTATATATAAGGGACCAAGCTAATAGAACTTGTTTGTGAAACATCGAGAGCTTTTCTGGAAGCTTATCTATATTATAATCACAACCTAAGATAAAACTTAGACCACCAAACTTAGAGAAAATGTAGTGAGGAATAAAATTCCAAATGGATACCGGATTTTTAAGAAAATGTTTAGCCCAATTAATCTTAAATGTATTGTTTAGAGTAGTAAAATCCAAAACATTGAGACCACCGTGTTCATAGTCATTCATCAATACACTTTTTCTGATGTAATGTGTCCGGTTTTTCCAAAGGAAGTTGAAGAGCATTCGATCAATATCCTTACAAGTTTTGCCGTCCACATGCAGAGAAATTGCTGCATAAGTCAGTCGAGACAGACCTTCTGCTTTTGAGAGCAATACCCTTCCTCTTATACTTAAATCTCTCTGCAACCATTGATTTAATTTGGTTTGAGATTTTTTTAATAATTGGGGGGAAATTTAGTAAAATTCTGTCTTTTGGATCTTTGCAGATAATCAGACCTAAATATGTTGCTTCATTTTTAACTGTTATATTACAAATACTCTGAACATTACACTCTTTGACAGGTAATAACTGACATTTATTTAAGTTTAGGACCAATCCAGACCCTTTTGAGAAATCCTCTATTACACGTAAAGCAATTGGCACTTGGCTAGCATTTTTAAGAAAAATTGTGGTATCATCTGCCAATTGACTGATGACAATCTCTCTGTCTGCTATGTTTATACCCTTCACAGGGCTATTCGAAATATGAGAGGCAAGAATTTGGGTGCAAAGTAAAAAAAGATAAGGGCTAATCGGGCAACCTTGGCGTACACCTCGATTAAGACTAAAACGAGAAGTGGTGCCATTTTTCATTCTAATAGAACTATTAGCATTGGAATACAGAGTTTTGATAGCTCTGCAGAAGATATCACCAAAACCAAATTTCTGAAGTGTAAGAAATATAAATTCATGCTCAATTGAGTCAAAGGCTTTATAGAAGTCCAGGAGAAGGATAAATGAGTCATCAGATATTAATGCTGAGTAGTCCAGAATATCCAAGACGAGTCTAATATTATTGGAGATGTGTCTGTTTGTCATAAAACCAGACTGTGTCTCGTCTACAATATCGTCCAAAATATATTTAATTCTTCTAGCTAGCAATAGAGCTAATATTTTATAATCATTATTTAGGAGGCTTATTGGTCTCCAGTTGTCTACAAAAAGTAGGTCCTTCTTAGGTTTGGGAATTAAAGTAATAAGTCCCTGAGTAAGGCTGGGAGGAAGAGTGCCCCTTTCAATACTTATAAACCTGCAACAAAAAGGGTGCAAGCTGACAAGAAAATGATTTATAGAATTCAGCCACCAGCCCATCTGTGCCCGGAGATTTGTTGTTTTTAAGAAATTCAATAGATGTCAATATCTCTTTTTCAGTAATTGGACTGTCACAAAAAAGCCTATCAGCACTTTTAATCATTTTAACATTGTTTACAGAGTCAATAAATTGGGTAGCGACCTTTGCGTTATAATTGGATTCATACAACTTTGAGTAGAAATTACAACAAAATTGAGAGATAATTTTTGCATCATCACTGACCGTACCATTTATATTCAATTTATGAATAGTATTGGTTTTAGATCTATGTTTTTCTAAGCGGAAAAAATAAGCAGAATTCTGCTCTCCCTCCTCTATCCACCTTTTTCTTGAACGAACGAAAGCTCCTTCAGCTTTCTGGCGGTAAATCTCATCCAGTTTAGATTGAAAGGACCTAAGATGTAATCTATCCTCTTCCGAGACCTCGTCTGGTGGGAGTTGATATATTGCGGAAATTTGAACAATTAGATTTTCTTCTTCTGCTGCCCTTGACTTAGCTATTTTTGCCCCATACTGTCTCAACATTTTACTTGTCTCAAATTTAAAAATTTCCCAGTTTGTGCTATAGGAATTCTCAATATTAGCCTTGTGTATAAAGTGTTTTAACAGTCGTGTAATTTCAGAAGCGAGCTATTTAATTTCCAATAGGAGGATCTATTAATTGCAATAGTAGGAAAGAGTTGCAGATTAATATATATTGCTCTATGATCCGTAAGTGGAGTTGTAAGGATATTGACCGTAACACTGTCCTTTGATAGACTACTTGATATTAACCAGAAATCAATATGTGATTTCCTTGAACCAGAACGGTTACTCCAGGTAAAAGATATATCATCAGGAAATTTGTCTCTCCAAATATCAGTTACATTAAATTTATCCATAAATGTTTCCAATCTCAAATTATTCCTAAAATGTTGTGCTGGTGGCCATCTGTCTATAGTGTCATTTAGTGAAACATTAAAATCTCCTCCAATTATTAAGTTTGAACTGGGATATTTAGAGAGCCAAAAACTAATCCTTGTATCTAAAGAGTCAATTAAATTATCATTTTCAGGTTTGGTATTATAGCCATATAAATTGACAATTATGAAAATGGAGTGATTGTACTCTACTATCAGACAAATATAATGACCCAAAGAGTCACAATCTGAATGTAGAACAATACCTTCGAAGCTACCTTTGAGAGTCGTGACCCCAGCTGACCTCTCTGTGCCATGCGAATACCAAACATCGTTACCCCACTGAGACTTCCAGAAGTTCACATCAGCAGATACAGAATGGCTTTCTTGGAAAAAACAAAAATGACTTTTATATTTCTTAGCAAACAAAAATAAGGCTTTACGTTTACAGATCTGTCTCAACCCCCTGGCATTTAGGGAAACAATAGAAAATGACAATTAAGAAAACAAAAAATAAATAGCTAGAAATTTAAAGAACCAATATTGTGTGCTTAACAAAAAATAAACCTCACTAAGGGACCGAGCATTGCAAGGATGAAAATAACTCGGCAGAAATACACGAAATATTTTTTAGGATACAACTCTGGTGCTGAAACTTAAAGTGTCCTCACACTATAAATGAGGCATAGACTTAATGATCCAAAACGCCAGAAGGATCAATGAAAAACAGCCAACCAAGTCCAAGCAACTGTGCAACATTGTAGGGTCTTTTCCATTCCTTAGCTTCCCCCATATTCACCTCTCATTCTGAAGACGGGAAAACTTCTGTCCCATTAACAAAACCCCGGCATCCGACGTAATAGGCCTTTTTATTTTCTCTGCGAGCCTTCTCGATAATGGGCCACAACTTGCTCCGGCGCTCCCTCTCTTCTCTGGAAAGGTCCTCAGCAAACTTCAAGTCCCGGTTTTCCTTTAAGAATGGAGATGTCTTAGCTGCTTTCCACAGGCTATCTCTGGTTCTGCGGGAGATGAACTGGATGATAATAGGTCTGGGACTGGTGTTGTTTGGGCGTTTGGAGCCGACCCGATGTACGGTGTCAATGGTGTCATAAAGTTGGTTTTTACATTCAGGCAATGTAGCCTGACAAATCTCAACAGCAACCTTCCATGTATCCTCCTGTTGTTCTTCTTTGACACCAAACAGCCTGAGGTTCCACCGTCTGGAATATCGCTCGAGATCTGTGATTCTTTGCTGGTTTTTATCCATACGCTCTTCCTCTTTGGAGATTTTCTGCTCCAATGTGCCCACTCTGCATTTGACATCTTTTATCTCTTCGCATGCAAAATCCACAGTTTTTCTGATCCCGTCAATCTGTAGTGCAAGGTTATCCATTCTTTCGTTTATTAGTTTTGATAGAGTTTCAACAATATCCACGCTATCTCCCTTTGAGTGCATCGCTTTCTTTGGCGCCGGAGACTGGCTGGGTGAGACGGGTAGAGGTGGAAACTCATCCATTACGTCCTCAGTTATTGGGAGAGGTAGTGAAAGAGCCGTATAGTCATGGCAGTTGTCAAGCAGTGGGTTCACCGACCCGGTTGTTTGGCTAGCATTAGCCTTTAGCAGTAGCTTCGTCTTGGAGCTAGACGAGGGTCTTTTATTGTCACGCTGTGACATTTTATCTCTTAATTGATCAAAATCAGTCCTTTTCTGGCTTAAATACCGTAAAAGCTTCTAAGGTCTGAGTTGACACAGTGTTGCTACCGTATTATAAGGTTACATTTGCTAAGCTCGGCAGTAAGCGTGTACTTACTCAGCCATCTTGGAACGCCCTCGGGCGCTAACCGTATCATTCAAATGTATTGAATGTCGCAATGTTGGCAAAGAGAGGAAGTGACGTAAGATTTGCGCATGCGGGGTACCGATCGGGTTTCCGGTACAGATCGGGTAGTGACAGCCATGCTTGTTGTTGTGGTCATCTGTTGTCTTCCGGTATTTTCTCCGCAAGCGACCTTTCCTCGACCAATGAGATGAGCGGTAATCTGAATTGTCATACTCGAATTGTCATAAGTGTGCTGTCAGCTCATTGGTCACAAAGCAGGAGAGGGGCCGAGAATTATGTTTTCAAACAAAGCGTTAATTCCATAAACATTTATAGACTACTTTTAATTCTCACTGTATTACGGGACAAAGTGCGTCCCTTATTAGCTCAATACGGGACGTGTACTTTTGTTTCGAAATGCGGGACGATTCCGTTTTTTAAGGGACGGTTGGCAACCCTAAACTGCGTTAAATTTAATAAATTCTGTTTTCATGGATGGCTGGATGTTAAACTTAATTGTTACACCTGGTAAAACAGAAACACTGATAATTTTATTAAAGACAAAAGAATTTAGACCGTTTATAACTCTCAATGATGTTGCAGTGTTCTTCAACTTAGGGACCTGAAGCAGACGGAGTTCTGGACCCAGATTACTCCGCTAGGCTCCTAACTACAGTAGCTGTGATGCTCTAACAGTCCATCAAGCGGTGCAGCTTCGTAGCTTAGCAAAGTCGTACAAAAACATTTTTGACAGATTTTTTCAGCGCCGTGTACCACATAAAATCTGTTCGAGGTCAGTAAGCACAACCAGAATTCATACATAAGGCGCATTGTCAATTTCTGAGAAAAATAAAGGATTTTAAGTGCGCCTTATATGCGGAAAATATGGTGTATGATATGATGTAGGCCGACTATTTGTAGCTATAATAATTTCAACTCTTCTGAGAAGACTTTCCACCAGGTTTAGAAGTGTGTTTATAACTATCACAGCCGTAACAGGGCATGAGCAGCACACCCTGGACAGATTGCCCATCTGTCACAGCGCCACACAGAGAAACAGACAACCATTCAGACTAACATTCACACCTATGAGCAATTTGGAATGGCCAATCAATCTAACCCCTCTAAATGTATGTCTTTGGACTGTGAGAGGAAGCCAGAGTACACAGGGAAAACATGCAAAGTCACTGTTAAAATACACACATACGACTTAATGATAGGTAGTGTAATACCCAACATACATTGCATCACTAATTTTCATGTTTCAATACTTAATTTTCAGATTCACCTAAAAACATTACAGTTTCAGTCAGTCCTTCTGGTCCAGTACCAGAGAACAGCAATGTGAGTCTGACCTGCAGCACTAATGCCAACCCAGCAGTGAGGAACTACACCTGGTACAGAGTTGATGGAGACCAGGAGACGTTTATTGGAACAGGAACCAGTTTAAACATTAAAGTCTCCAGAGACAGACGGTCATTTTTCTGCAAGGCTGAAAATGAGATTGGAGTTGGACGTTCCAGCAGCATTCAAATAGATGTTCAGTGTAAATATCACATTTCACATCTGCTTTACATATCATCAGTATAACCCAGCATCAAAGAGTCAGATCATTAGAACAGAGTTTTATATACCATGTTTTTCCAATACTCAACAAATAGAAACAGTGTATTTTTTTAAATTAAAAAGTACAGCATTCTTAAACTGTTGTTTTAGTACATAAATCAGACTTCGTGAAATACACGTTAATATCCATCCACAAGTGATTGTGTTATTGCTTTTTTTTGGATTCAACTAAAATACCACAGTTTTTGTCTGATCAAAATTATCTTAAATAGTTCTTTAGTGTATGCGCAACACTAAACTAACACTTTATCTTCAGAAGACTTAGGCAGTGGGCTAAAATAAGGTGCAAGCATTCTTAAGATGTCATCTTTTTAAATAAATTTATAAGGCTTTATGACAGGTAGTGTAATACCCAATGTACAATACACAACTAATTTTCATTTTTTAATACTCGTTCTTTAGATTCACCTGAAAACATCACAGTTTCAGTCAGTCCTTCTGGTCCAGTACCAGACAACAGCAATGTGAGTCTAATATGCAGCACTAATGCCAACCCAGCAGTGAGGAACTACACCTGGTACAGAGCTGATGGAGACCAGGAGACTTTAATTGGAACAGGAACTAGTTTAAACATTCAAGTCTTCAGAAACAGACGGACATTTTTCTGCAAGGCTGAAAATAAGCTCGGAGTTGAACGTTCTAATGTGACTCAGCTTGAGATTCATTGTATGTATCTCAAAATTTAATTATACTATTTTTGTTAGAAATTGTAACAACACATGAGTGTTTTCCATTTTTCTGACATTTTTGGTTATCTCCAGATCAGTTTGAGACATGACCATCTTTACACACAGCATTTTACCGGTCACTTTGTCAGTTCATTTTTTTTAGTAATTTTTGCAAATATTTTTCAATCATCAAGGTTGTTTTTTACTGACTCCTCTCACTTTCTTTCAATGACAGTTCTTCCACAGATCCTGTTTTCATCAGATTGTGTTAAAACTGCAAGTCAAGTTAACTGTTCCTGTGACACTGAGGGAAACCCTTCCCCTGCTGTACAGTGGTATTTGAATGGAGAACCTGTCAATCAGTCTGGTGGATTTGAAATATTCAGTGAGACTCTAAACATCACAGGTCACAGGAGCTCCTTCATTCTGAGTCAACCACATGTGAAGCATTTTTCCACCCTGCTCTGCCGTAGCTTCAACTCTCTGGGATCTGCCAGTCAACAATTTTGTATGAGCAAGTTTAAAAGCTCTGCAGAACCTCAAGGTTTGTATTTGGTGCAACTGTAAATACTCTTGTTTAACCCACATACATGATGCAGTGGAGATCAAGGAGATTTGATACCTTAGTCACTGATATCCTGTGCTCTACAAAGCCAGTTAAGAGATATTATCAAGATTTTACCCTAAATGTTAGTATTCATTTACAATAAATTTACTGTCAATAACTTTAGGAATTCCACTAATCCACACAAGCAGTTAGGGATGGGTTAATCCAGCTACAGTCGACTCACTACCAGTTTCATAAAATATGTAATGTTTTGCAGTACATTTATATCATTGGTATTGTGCTAACACACTCCTGAATGTTCAGGACCAGCAAACTGCCACAAAGATCTGCTTTTATAAACATGTTCACGCTTGCTGATGGTCATTAAATGAAGTTTAATAATCCAGTGCTTGATTATCAGCATCTGGCTGCTACCTATTCTTGTGATTCCTATGGAAGCAGTAACACACCGCTTCTGAAATTTGGATTAGTCTTTGTTCAGTAATGACACAGTATACCATGTTATGTTTTGTAGTTCAGCTGAGGCTGTATATATGTAATTTTAAGACCTGGTAAAGAGCAGGTGATTTTCAAAAACAAAGTCCAATATTTAAAACCTTGGAATTTGAAATAAGTTTGTTTTACCACATAATTTTTGAGTAATATGGCTAATTAACCATCTGGGCTCTATGGTGGCCAGTTTTGGCCACGAACAAGCTGAAAGGGTAGTAATCTTGAACAAACCCAGGGGGTTTAAAAAACAAAACACATTATGTATGTCATGCATACAATTAAAAATTAAGTAGGGTGATTTTTTATGTATTTATTAATTTTTTTACATGGTATATTTTTATATTTATTTTTGTTTTGTTTTTTTAGGTTCAGTTCTGTATCCAGTGATCGTCTCCACTCTTGTAGTGTTACTATTAGTACTAATGTGTGTTCTGCTGTTTGTTATCAGGTATGGACACAATTTGGTACTTAAAATTGTTCAAACTACCCACAGCATTTACTATTTACTAAGTTGTATTTGGCCTGATTTTCTGTGATCTTTAACTGAATACTGATACTGTGCAACTACTGTGTATATTTGGGCTTGATCCATCAGAAAACATACTCAACATTGGTAACAACACTGACTAACTTTAACATCAGTCTGAGCTGTTTATTGGACAGTTCATGTCTAAAAACACTGACATTATATGTTTTCATTTTCAAGACCTCTGTATGTTAACATTCAGATTAGTTTTCACATAGCAAGCTGTAATACACCACTATATATCATCATGAGTTTATCCTGTGAACTAAAAAGTGAGCAGTGAAAAACTGCAGTGTATGATTTGTAAAAATATATATTTGATATTTTACTTTATTTTTCAGGACTCAGACGAATCACTGTAAGCCGAAAGTTGGGTTAATAGATGAAAACAACACAGTTGCGATGATTCAGCCTCCGACTGAAGAAGGAAATGAGGTACTTTAACTTTATTTTTAAGGTTTTTTTAAAGGTGTGATACTTTTACATTTACACAAGAATGAATAGATGATCTTCACCGGAATGTTCACTGAAATTTACTATGCAATTTTAGGCACCAAACACAACAGAAGAGAGCATTTATGCAAATGTTGAAAGGTTGAGAGAGGCAGGCGTTGTTGACCCTAAAGTAGTTGCTGAGCCAAGTAGCACCAACTTGCCAAGCGCTGAGCCAGTGGGTGCAAGAGGAAGCAAAAACTCTGAGAACAAAGGCGACAAGTGTGAAGCAATTTACTCTAGTGTGAACTGGAAGACCAAGAGCAAGAAAAAGAAGGAAGAAACCTCTGTGGACTTGAATTCACCTGGTAGCTATTATCTGGAGGAGGAGAAGTGCATTGTGGAGGGAATTAACAGAAATTTTGTGAGCAATGCACTAGAGATGGGAGGCCTGTATGATGAAGTGGGGGGTAAGAATGTGAAAAAGGAAGTGGACTGTGAATATGCCCAGGTAAAATTTAAAGACAAGACTAAAAAGAAAAAGAAGTAAACTTCTGTTTTGTTGAGCTTACTGCTAAAAACATAGCTGTCCAGCATTATCCTATCTTAAATAACATTTAAGATAGGATTAGAAATACAATTACATAACCTTTAATGATTAGCCTTTGAATAGTTACCAAGAAATATTTTTTGTTGTGTAAATATACCATTGCTTAACTGGCTCTCATATGTACCAGTGCACAGCCATCTTCTTTTGTGTGCGTTTATTATTGAATCTGGCACAATATCTCTGTTTGAAGACACTGCTTCAAACAGTAAAATATTAGGTTAAAGCTCAGGAGCCAACTTATAACTCCTTAGTGACTATGCCTGTCACTGCAAATTTCAGACCTTTGTTTAGGAACCTGTGCTAGACCCACTGATTTGTAGTTCCACTGAATATCATTTGTTGGTAAAAGAGCAAAAAGACCAGACTTTTTGTTAATAAGGTGTTTTTTTAATTAAAAATTTTGTATGTCATGCGATGACATTGTGTCATCATTCTGTCTCAAAATAAAAAGTCTGAGACATAATAAACAAAATTATATATCATAAACCATGAGGAGAAGTGCGAGGATCAGCAGACACTTTGACATGAAACTGTAGGAAAGACAGAATTGTCACTCACAGTAGCTGTGGTATTGTGTACAGAAGTAAAAATTGTTTGTATATTTACAAAATATTAGTGCATTTACAGTGTTTTGATGTTATAAGACAGCCAGAAATATAAATATATTATGAGCGATAATTAAACACAACATAATCACAATTGCTTTTATTTTGGCAAACATTTTTAAAAATGAAGTACAGCTGCGAGATTTCTCTTTTATGAATATGTAGTTTCATTTTCTTTTATGGGTAGCTATTCATTTACATACAAAGTAGCTATTGGGTGACCCACTGGTAGCATATGCATAAAAGTGTATCTATCTAGTTGGTTTTGTTCTTTTTGTATGCTCCATATTAAAATCCTTTTGGCAAGCTTAACATAATTCCGCTGGCTAGCTGCATATTATATTGTATTATTGATTTAGGGTTTTGTTTATTGCAATATATATGAAGCTCAATACACATGGATGGCATTATTTTTAAAAGCACTTCAATGATTATTTAGGGCCTAAATCCTTAACATAGTACAGCATGTTAGATGCATCTAACCTTTGAGGCCATGCTTTAAAATTGAATGTACAACAAATATTAAAGAACTTTCATCTTCCTTCCAGGTCCTGTCTTTCTTATATCTTCTTTCAGATAGTGTTGCATATTGACATTAAATACAGCAGCTGTAGCAAATTTGACAAATTGTGCCGACACAATTTGCATGTATACTGAATTTTCAGGTGCTTGAAAAGTTGCATTTGGAATTACCCAACTCGTTAACTTATTAAAGAAAAAGACTGAAACAGACAAATTAAATGATGAATGTTTGTCATGAGTGAAAGGAAAAACAAAAAGGTTCCCATCATGTTTAATACCATAAACAGCACGTTCAGACACAAGATATACTGCAGAGATGAGAGTGAGAAAATTAGGTGGTACTGTTTATGGCCCCTTCTGGTAATGTTTCTTAACATTCACACTTTTTGTGCGAGTTCCTCCTATCACTTTTTTAAACACCTTTTTAAAAATGTAACCTCATTTTTCCCATGCACTCATCGTCGGAATGAACATTATGGTAATTCTGGGCATTTTAATGATTTCTGTGAACTGTTCTTTTTCCAGGGTGGAACAATTGTACAGCATACATATTTAATAACTTTTAAAGAACAAAAATGGGTGCCCAAGATGAAATATATTTTGGATCTTCTGAAATCCACACATGGTCCAAAGCATAGTATACTTTGGACCATGTATACTATACTTTGGACCACTGTGTTAATACTTACACAGTAAGTATTTAGAAAAAAAGTGGGTTTTATTTACACACAAAATGAAAAAAATATACAAAATGAACTAACAATACAGGTCCCTTAAAAAAGGTCAAATAAATATAACTAAACTTAAGCCAAAAACAGCAACTCGCAAACAAAACTAACCTAACCCACAAGAAACAAAGGGGACCTAAATCTTGGCTGATCAGACCAAGTTGACACATAGGATGTATTAACACCAAACAAACCAATGCTTAGTTTTATAATCACTTTAATTAAATGCCCAAAAGAATACTAAGCGAACAGACAATTCATAAATCAAAGAGAAAGCACAGCATTAAAAATTATTTATTTATTGAAACCCATGAAAGAGCTGCACATGGTATGGCCCAATAAACTCTTCCCATACATAACACAGCTGCATCTTTTGCCCAACTTCAGAGTTGTGATGCTGCAGGTGTGGCCATCACACATACATAGAGACTAGAAACATATGTGCTTGCTCACTTAAATATTTTAACAAGTGGTGTTGAAGGCCTATTATCTTCTCGTTAATGATCATGATTGACTAGAACTGGTAGTTTCTCTTTACCGGCATAAAATGATTTATTGGACTGGTTAATAGTCAGAACAATTGGAAAGTCCAATTGAGAAACTCACTGACAATTCAAGAAGAAGAACGGTAGAGTTGCACATGTTGGGAGGGTATCTTGGAGCCATTTTTTAAACAACTGTAGATTCCAAGATCATTGGTTCAAAGAATTGTACATATGGATGTTACTTGGATGTGGCATGACTTTGCCATAGTCTGGTAGAAGACTTAAACCCTCTAATGATAGGAAACTGATTAGGATGTTCAAACCTGCTATGAACTGGAAACAGCATCACTGTCCACAGTAATCTGAACTGTACATCATCATGGATTCAGACGGTGCCAACCAAGAAAGAACCCCCACTCCAAACACCTTCAACTAAAGCTCAACTTAAATTTGCAGCAGGTCGCATGGGCAAGCCAAATACCTTCTGGAAAAATTTTAATGGTCAGAGGAGACAAAGATTCAGCTATTTGGCCACAATGACAAGAGGTATGTTTGGAGGGAAGACATGAGGCTTTCAAACCTAACAATACTGTACCGTCCTGTAATATGAATACACTCTAATATCAGTTTGTCAATGTCCATAACATCCATTAGTGTGAAAGATGCAGCAAAATACTGTGGCTTACAGTGCCAAATATTTTGTTACATTGTCTTGAACTGATTGAGCCTCTGCGAGACAAGTCCTGACAGAACACCGTTGGACACTAAACGGGCTCTCTTCCCGAGTTTCATCTTTAATTACAAAACTCACTAGTAACTCATTAGTTGGAGTAGCGAAACCTTTAACAAACTGAGAAACTAAATATTTAGCATTTAGTTGCACTGAAATGACTGTTGGGCTTAACAGTGGATTCAGGGATGCACCCCTTTAAAAAGGGTCTGATTTTAAGGTGATGGAAAAAATGTGACTTGATTTGAAGCTGAGAAAAGGAACCAAAGCAGTCACTGATAAAACAGTTGGGATAATGGGATGCAATTCCCTCTTTGTCCAGTCTAGAAAAATTCAGTGCTGGCGAAAAAAGATTGTTGTTTGTTAATGTGGAGTGAACAGAAACATTTGTGTTTTGATTTGATTTAGAATTTTCAGAGATTTTCAGAAAATTCATTTGTCACAGAGATGTAGAGGAATAAAGTTACAGAAAACAAACAAAGCCGGGAGAGAAGAGTTTGAGACTAGTGTAGATTCAATGTTTAACTAGAGTGCTGCTCACCAGACATCATCAGGCGAGATTGTGAGAAATAAAGTGAGAGGTGTTGTATTAGAGGTGTTGTATTAGCAGCTAAATAAAAGATTTTTGGGGTTTTTTTTTAGTTTTTTTTTTTTTTTTTCTTCAGTGACACTGGTAGTTCAGGTCAGCTCAGAAAGAGTTACAAGAATAGCAGCAACACCATCATTGTTATAGGATTGATATGGCTAGTTATAGAGAAAATAACTTCCAGATATCTGTTTTTAACTTGTTTAGTTTCAGAAAGTCTGAAATTCCAAGGAATTTAAAAAACTGAACTGGTAGCAAGTTACTTGAATTGTGAAAATGTCTATAAATGCATGAAGCAGCCTGTGTGGAGTGGCTGTTGCAGGTCATTTACCAATTGAAAGGTTTGTAGTTCAATCCCTGGCTGCTGTAGTCTGCATGTCTAAGCACCATGAGCCAAGAATCCAGATTTGCTTTCAAATACATTCATTGCTGTGTGGGACAGGAACCAGATCTAAAAACATGTAAATGTGACAAAAATTAATGAAGGGGGAAAATATTTTTTAGCAGCATTTTGAATGTTTTCAAGTTGTATCAGGTCACTGTACTTTTAGGAGTGTGAGAGAAAGATAGAAAATACTTTGGGAGTTGAGGTCCTGTGGAATGTAGAAAACTGTCACAGCTGCGCTGGGAGAAGGGCCCAAATGCAGGACCCTTCAATGTAAGCAGTGCGTTTATGTACAGTAACGTAAATAATACACAACAATAAATCCCTGTGCCGTGTCTTCCTCCCAGTGTCTGTGCCCTGTGTCCTCGCTTCCAAGTTTCCATGCACCCCGTGCTTGCTGCACTCTCATTTCCAGGCTCTTCCTGGGAAATAACAGAGGCGGACGTTAGACACTTTCCAACTGCAGCAAGCTTACGCTTACTGATATGTTGAAAACACTGACGGGTAGTCACATAATGATCAAGCGTCGAAGAGAGCTCCACCACACTCCTAAGTAGCTCCTCTGGCGAGGCTTGATCAGCTGCAGGTGTGTGATGATCTTCAGGAGGAGGAAAATTATGGAGAGATCTACACTTTTAAGAAAAGTAACAAGGAATGTGTAATAGGTTACTTTCTTTGAGTAACAACCCCAACACTTTATCCAGTCCTGTGCTACATATTCAAAAATTATCTGACTGCAGTAAAATGGACTCTCATATGCTTTAAATTGTTTTCATTGTATGTTTTGTTTCAGTTACCATGTCATTAAGTTCTATTCATGCACTTCTATTTGTAGAATAACCCACCCTAACCCCATCTTTTTGTTACACCATGACTAGGATGTTCTCTAAGTGAACATTATGTCATCTAAAACTGGTTCTTCTGAAACTAAAGATCATTGTTATTGTGTCCCTCATCGTCAGACTTCCTGGAAACTTCTGATGTCATTCAATGCGTTTAAAAAGTGACACAGCAAAGATAACCATGTGAAACTCTCTAGCCGTGCCCCTTCTGCAATTTGAGTAAGTGCTAGACAAATATGAGATACCTTTACCTCAGTCAGAGAAAAACCTACTTGATACACTTGTTGCTCAGGGATTTTTTTTTTTTTTAAATTTGGCTTCAACAGTCTCGTGGTCCGGAGGAAGAGCTGGCTTGACTTTGGAATGTAATGATCATTATCATGATCTCAGATCTGTGTGTGAATTTTCATTTTCAAAAAAGGAGATACACTCAGCAACTCCCCAAAACACAATAATACCCCGATTTATCAGAGTCACAACTCCTTTACAGTCAAATAGCTGCTGTCATATCTTACTTAAGTCAATGAAAGGTTTGAACGTCATGTTCAGGTGAGAAGTATTTTATGTCATGTGGACTTAAGTGTAGTGTTTCGTCAACACTAAAGATTTTCCGGTTTTTCAAGGGAAACTCCCCACACAACAAAGGCAGCAGAAAACACGCTGGTCAGGGGTCAAATATATTATCTATTAACTCAAGGATCTGTCTGCAAACATACACGGGGGGAAATTTCCTACACTTAATAGTTCATCTAGTGGACCAACACTGCAGGAAAGAATCTCATAACTATTTTGATTATGGCTACTGTGTGTTTGTTTTATTATCTGAACAAATCATTGAGTTCCTTTAATTGTCATGTCACTGTTTGTTAATCAGTTACTTTATTGTAGAAGAAAATGAATGGGGGGAAATGAAAACTAAATATGAAAGAATTCCATGTGAATGCAAAAAAGAATCCCACCACTTAAAAAGGCATTAATCCCTATACATTTTAAGCTTTAATGTATCTTGTTTGAAGTACGAAATTTAAGCAAAGAAAATTTAACCCATGAACTGATGTTCATGATGTCCAGTTAGTTTGGACGGTTATTGCCCATCCAAACATTTGCCATACCTCCTGCACAGATGAGGTATGGCAAATGGTATGAATACAAAAAACAAAACAAAAAAACCCACCAAAAAAAACCAAAAAAAAAAAAACACGTGGACACTGCTAACATAATGGACAGGTTTTTGACGGGGCTCCCACATAAACTCAAAGCAGAAGATAAAGCATCGACGAATATGTTTCCAAACCAGCTTCCTTCCAAGCCAAATACTAGAAATAGGATGAAGCATATCTTTCTATTGGCTTCGCCTGCACAAGTGCAAAGGTAGGTCTCCCCGGCAGAATTAGTTTCCCCTGCATCGGGAGCACACACTGGGCTGTCCAAATCCTGACAAACAGTATCCCACATTCTGGATTTTTAGTTCACAAACACTTCTTACTTCTTGACTAACTTAGGCTGACCAGCCATCCTCTTTTCCCCGGACATGTCCTCTTTTCACATTCTGTCCGGGGCGTCTGGGGGGATTTTCGAGATTGATAAAAATGTCTGGGTTTTCCTATAGGCCTACAGAGGACCCATGTGTTTGACGTCATCCCCGAGCTGCTGCTTTGTTGCTTGTTCTGCACTCACAGATGGGACAGACAGCGTGCAGCAATACGCCTAATGATGTTTAAAAGATCCCAAAGCGCAACTGCATCTTTTCAGATGAACTGCAAAATAAATTTCTCTCGTGCTGACACAGTGCTGGTAATTTTTCTTATGCAGATGAGGCATTATTTCTGTACTATTATTAATTCCAGAGGCTTTTATGTTATTTTTTTTTTGCACTTGTTGACTTGTAAAAGCCTATATGACACTTTTTATTTCACAATTCATTAACTTAAACCAAAAGCTTAAATAAATTTTACATGACTGTGTGGTACAATATTTGGCTGTATTCCCAGTATATATACTGTACAACTGCTGACCAACTAATTAACTTTCAACTTTCTCTTACGCTTTGCTCAGGTGGCCTCAGTAATTCACATGATGTCTTAATGAGGTTTCCCACATTGGCCCCCGTAAAGATGTTAAATGGACTAGTTCCTTTATAATGCTTTGTAACTCTGCCTAAGCGCTCAAATCTATGTCCACTTTTTTCTATGTTCATTCATTATCTTGCCCAAGGATACTTGGGCAAGATAATGAATGGTGGTCCCTGGTTGCAGACTACAGCAACCAGGGACCACCAACTTTTCAATTAATAGATGATACTAGTAGACACTTGAACTTGGAAAGTAGACACTCTACCTCTAACCAATGTGCAATCACACTGTAATCTTAGATAAAATGCATTGAAATTTAATTCTGGGGGAAGCTCCATAACATATACATATACTTTTCTGTTTTCCCTTGAAGATGACAGATTAAAAACAATCCCTTCCTGGACATTTAAAAAGCACATTTACAACTTCAGCTGACCTCGATAGTTCAGATGATGGTGCGGTGGGGCAATGTCTACATGAGGCTTTTCTGCCTTGCTTGAGCAAGTCCATTCACACATTTATACAGTGCAGTTGTAGGTTTTTTAAGCACAATCATTGTATCCCGATGCCTTGTAGAGTTTGACCTGACTGCATCATTAAAAGCTCACATGGGCCTATGCCCTGCACTGTTTTCTGGTGTTTATTTTTGTTCATAAGCATATTGACTTGAGCTTGATTGAGAGTAAGATAGGGATTTTTTTTTTAGTTATAAACTAGTTACATTTACTTATGCACTGCTTAAAATGACATAAAAAGTAATAATGAAGTTTTTACTTTTAGTTTTCATATATGAGGCACATGGTTTTGCTTCTGAATCCAGCGTTTGGGTCCTCTTCTCCTACACCGTGACACATACAACCCAGCAATCTTGGAACGACACCACCACATGTAGGACACTTACAATATTTATATTTAAAAATGTATATTTCCTGACCCGTAGTGAAGTGTCAGGTGTGAATGAAGCGACTTTCAGAGATGACTCTTTGAAGTGAATAACGAGAATCAGTTCCTGCCTGGGAGCCTGAGACACTTTTCTTTTTTTTTCTTCCTCTCTCTCTTTTTTTTCCTATTCAGGTCATACATGATTGGTCAACTGCATGATGTGTGATGACGTCTGAGTGTTCGCACCAAACAGTCATTGGCCTGTACTGAGCAGAAGGGAAGGAGGGGAGGTTACAGACACACCACACGCTCATTTCCCTCCCTTGTGCTTCTTTGTACGTGTAAATGAGAGAGAGTGAGAACATCTGATACAAAGAAAACATTCTGGAAACTTGAGAAGATGACTGACGACAGTAAAATTTCAACCCCCTGAGAGAGAATCCTCTCCAAAACAGGGCAGTCAAAGACAGAGAGAATAAACGGGATCAACCGCTTAAAGCTGAGGGACTTGGCTTTTCTTATGTTAGATTTTATTTTGTGATAAGCTGTCCTGTTTCACTCTAGTAAAACAGTTAAAGGTTAATAAATATTAAGTATACATGGATCTTTTTGTCAAATTCAGATGTGTGCTTGTTTTTGTACTTCAAAATTTATTTTTTATGATCATATAAATAGTAAACATCTGATATAATGTCTGTTTTGTATACTATTCACTCATTTTACACATAGTTTTACTTTTAAGTTTTAATTTAATTTTTGGTAATGAATTAATTTAAGAAACAAAAAATCTGAAGAGCCACCTGGGAGCCAAAAGAGCTGAGCTATTAGAAGAAGCTGGTAAGTCACTAGTGAAACCCGTCACAAAAAGGTATAGAGTGCTGCCTTGCAATTTTGTTGGTTGCTACCAGATTCCTGCAGTCATGTGATAGTTTGATTTTATCATGAAGCTGATCATCAAGAGCAGAATAGGTATTAAAAAAGCCCTTTTGAAAGTTTTGATTTAAATAGCTTAATGATGGGGACATTTTAGACTAGAGCTTGTTTTTTGGATCTATGCCACACAAAGTTCGATGGCAAAGGGAAAGTGGACCTTATCAGCTGGAGCATTTCAGCCACCATAGTGCCAGAGGTGTCATACAGATTATAGTTTGTATTTTCTAGTTTTTACTTTTGTTTTTATTTAGTAAGTTTCAGAAAAAAAAATACAGAAACTAATAATCGTATCTGTTTACCACTTTTACAAAATCGTTTCAGTTAGTTTACATATTTTAAAGTCTATTTTGATTTTTTAATTTCAATCAACTAAAATGTAATTTCACTTATTTGCATTTAGTTTGAGTTATTAATTTAGTAAACTATACCATTATATATAGCGTTATAGTTTACTATAACTCTGGACAGCATTGATTTGAAGTTTAAAGACATTTCACAACATCAACTGTTAAAGTCCACGATAGCATATGACCTTAAGGACATTTCATGTAAGATTTAAACTTCCAGTTTATCAAATATCAATTTGCCAAGCACAAGCAGATGGATGTTTGTGTACTTTTTGACATTATTTAGCTGTTTGAAACTTGCATTTACAATTAGCAGCCCCTTCATAAAAAGTACATATGTTTGTCCTTGCTTCTCTTCAGTAGCTCTAGCTAACTGAGCATGTTTTACTGTTTTTTGGTCTCACTGCTTTAAAAGTACAAATTACTCTCTATATCCTTGTTCCAAGAATTTTGAATTTATTTGACTGCAGTAAAATAAAGTCTTATGTGCTATAAATTATTTTCACTGTATTTGGATTTTATATTAGCATTATTTTTGTTGTTGTTGTTGTTTTTTACAGTCCATGCACTCCTGTTTGTAGATGATCTCACTGTAAGACTATATAAATAATTTTACATTTTGTGCGGAGTGTAGGTAAGTTAGCCCCTCTTGTCGTCACACAATGACTAGGCTATTCTTTAAGTGAACACTGAGTAATTTAAACTGGTTCTTCTGAAACTAAAGACCATTGTTATCATCTGCCTTGTGTTCCAGGCTACCTGGAAACATGTAATTTACGAGCCCAAGAATTTCATTACAGGTAAATGTGGCTACACTGTTTATCTGTACATGACAACAAAGCTTGAAACTTGATACTTCAATACACATAACTTTCTCTAATGAAACAGGCAGATCGTGAGGAGTGCCTCAGACTCAAGTCGCCGCAGGAATGGAACTAAACGGCTGAGAGATCAGTCACAAGATCACAACAATTTTTTCATTAAGTCCATCTCCGCTGAACTGTAATCTAAGAACCACACAGTCCATTACCTGCTAAACATCATGAAAAAAAAAAACGTTTTCTATATTTGAGTGGCATGCCGAAACTCAATCTAACTATTACTTCTTTGTTCAAAAACATCACATGAGAAGAGCACCAGTATGGGTATTTTTTTGGCTTTGAGTAATCAGAGTCACTCAAATCTGTTCCACTCTTATGAATATTTCAAGAAGAAGATACATTCTGCAATTCTCAAATACTCAAATACAATGACATTAATCAGGTTAACATCTCATTTATAGTTAAATACTGTAAGCCTATATAAATAATAAAATAACTTTACATTTTGTGTGGAGTGCAGGTAAGTCAGCGAGTAAACATTTTTAAAGACATTTAAGCCCCTCTTGTCATGATACAGTGACTAGGCTATTCTTTAAGTGGACATTGAGTAATTTAAACTGGTTCTTCTGAAACTAAAGATCATTGTTTTGTCTACCTTGTGTTCCAGGGTATCTGGAAATGTGTAATGCCATTCAATGTGCTTAAACAGTGACACAGCAAAAATAATCATGACAAACTATTGAGTTTTACCCTTCTGCCAACTGAGTCAGTGCTGGACAAATATGAGCAAACTTTGCCCCAGACACAGAATAAAATAACTCACATATTTGCTCCTCTCCATATCCATCAGCTGTGATTGGAAATTTCTTGCAACATGTCATTTATAGTTACTGATTGGATTTATTTGATTTTTTTTTTTTTTGCCTGTCCCGTTTGGCTCTTTTGCCATCAGAATTATTGTCTAAAGGCAAAGAAAGATGCCCAACGGATTTACTTTACCAAATTGACCATCCCAGCCTTGCCGTAATGGTCCATTTGATTCACCTTTTATTATTTATTTTATTTTCACTTACTGAATACGGGACAGACTTGACTGGGGGAAAGAAGGGGAGAAAGAAAGAGGGAAAGAGAAACAGCTGAGAAGAGGGACGGGGGAGAAGGGCAAAAGACAAAAACCAACAGAATGAGCAGGGAAAAAAAAGGAAAAAAAATGCATATATCAATCACCTGGATCACCTGCTGATTTATTTGATTTTTGTGTGCCAGTGTCATTGTGACATCACATTCGTTCCAAGGAAGGTACACATAAGTGCTGGCACTGAATCCAATACAATGGATTTAGTATAACAGGAACTAAAATAGTGAAATATAACTTTCTCTAATCAAACAGGCAGATTGTGCGGTACCTCAGAGTCAGGTTGCCACAAGAATGCAACTAAATGACTGCAAGATCAGTTTCTACTTGCAAGATCACAATAATTTCCTCATTTAGTCCATCTCTGCTACACTGTGATCAAAGAACCACAGGGTCCATTACCTGCTAAACATCATGAAACAGTGTTTTCTATATTTAAGTGGCATGCTTGCATATGTTTTCATTGCCATGCCAAAACTCAATTTATCTATTACTTATTTGTTCAAAAGACCACACGAGACGAGAGTGCCAGTATGAGAAGCAGAACCTACAAAGCATTACTCAGAAAAGGAGAGTAATAAAATCTTTTATTGGCTATTCAAACCATTAAAATGATTCTCATATGAAATAAAAATTTGAATAATGTGAGCTGATCGTTTTAGCTTAACTTCTTACCAAATGCTAAGACTTACCCTTACACGACAGCTGTGACTGAAGTCAAATTTCAAACTTCAAATTTGGCTGCAACAGTCACGCAGACAGAGAGATGAATTGGTTTGACTTTGGTGTCCAGTGATCACGATCACTGTGACCTCAGACCTCTTCCACTCTTGTGAATATTCAGCATTTAGAGAAGTCTATTCCTAGTATGGTTACTCCTCGTAGATGCAGTCACATGTTGTTAAAGCCAATGAAAGATCTGAATGTCATGTTCAGGTGATAAGTATTTAATGTCATGAGGGCTTTTGTGTATTGTTTGGACAGCGTTAAAAATTTTCCTTTCCCAAGCGAAACTCCCCAAACAACAAACGCAGCAGTAAAACAGGCTGGCCCACTGGTCCTAGCATCATATATAAACCCACAGGCTCTGTCTGTAAACATACACAGGTGGGGGAAAATTCTCGCAGTGAAAAGGCAAACTGGTCAACCAAAGTGGTAAGTAAATTTTTATTTAATTTTAAAACGTTTTTTAGTCATTATAATTTGTTTTCGTATTATGTAAAAAAAACAAACAAACTTCAGTTTGTTCCCTCACTTGCTATAGTGTTGTTATTTTTTTAACCATTTTTTGTTGTTGTAGACCTACAAATACAAAGCGGAGGTAATTTTCACTTTTTTCCCTCAGAAACTGCTGACATGAAACTCGAGTTGCTTGTTGTGGTGGCTGTGGCAGTTCTGCTGCCCAGTTTTTCTGAGAGCCGGATCGTTTCCAAATGCGAGCTCAGAGAAAAGCTCGGTGAAATGCTTGATCTGCCCAGGAGACTGAAGGAAAGAACGTTGGCAACAGGTGAGCTCAAATGTGCTTTGGGTACTTAGCAAAGAATCTTCATAACCTTCAGAGTCAAAGTACAAATCACTTTGGTGCTCATGAAAATCAGGATCAAAGCTGTACCTTAGCGGTACAAAATTATTTAAGTTGACTGCTGCTTGATTCTTCTTCTATATTTGAGGAAAACATTAATTGCATTTGATATATCTGATGACATTACTTACTGTTTACTTTAAACATGCAAATACAGAATCAGTAATAAAGCTTTATCTTAGCTGCAAATACTTTGTGAAGTAATATTAGCAACATGCAATTTTTCTATTTAAATGTCTTTATCAACTGCATCAATAATGTAATTGTAAAGTGAAATTTTTCTACAACACAGAGGATAATAACTGAAAAAGTAGCCACCAAAGTAAAACTTTCTTGTCCTTGTTTGTGGACATGAATGGTTTGTTGCAGTTATCTGTGAAGTACAAAGGAGGTCTGATCTGAACACCAAGTTAGTCAAGTCATTTGGCAAGTGCATCCCTACCGCACCAAACCCAGCGGTGGTCACAACCCCCTCCACAAGCGGAGGCAACAATACGATCACTGGAGCAGCCACAGTGACAAACACCAATTCAACAACCATAGACCTGACCAGCACCACTACTGCTACTACTAACACTATAACTACTGTCAACTCCACCATCAGCTCAGGGAACACAACCTTTGTGTCAAACAGCACAAGTGGCGTGAAAAGACGAAGGCGTGATGCTGATTCACACAGTGAGAAGGGGAAAAAGTTTAGTGAAGAGGAGCACAAGGATGACAGTGAAATGGAAGACGAGGATGAAACGAGCAGTGAGGACGATGACGAATCCAAAAACCTTTACGGGCTCTTTCAGCTGTCTGACAGAGAGTTCTGTGATTCGGGATTATGTCCATCCAAAAGTATGTGCCATGCCTCCTGCACAGGTGAGTCCTTGCAAACAAGCAAACACAGATTTACTGTTTAAATGTTGCTTTTTTATTGTGTATATTAAAAATGGTTTCTTTTTTCCTTGCAGCTTTTACTGATGATGACATAACTGATGATATTGCTTGTGTTGTCAAGACTGGTTACTGGAAGTAAGTTTCTGGAAAGCACAACACAAATAGGTCAGATAAATAACCAAAGCTTTGAAAAAATGTCATATTATTGTGTGATACATTAATTTGCTGATTTATTCATAATATCCATATACTGAAAAACAGCTAAAAAATTCAGTAAGGTGTTGGGCCATAATCACGTCTCCAAAGCATTTAGTCTTTGACACTGCTGCAAGGATTGAACACCATTATTGTGTTGCCTAATAACTGCCTTTTGTTTTAATCAAACAGGGAGATCATGAAAAGTGCCTCGAAGTCATGTCGTCGCACCAGGGATTTCTTTGAGGAATGTGACTAAATGGCTGTGAGATCTTGGTTGCTACAATTTCCTAATGAGATCCACCTTCCGTGAGCTGTGATTGAGGAACCGCATGCTCCATTACCAACCAAACAGCATTTTTTGTTTGTTTGTTTGTTTGGTTGGTGGATCATTCAGTAACCGTTGCTTTGTACCTGTATGTTTTAATAGTAATGCCAATAGACCTAATCAGCCCTCAAATTCCTACAAAGTAATGATTACTTTTTCAAAAGTCTAAAACTCAACGCTTTACATCTATTTCTTTTCTTTCAATAAATATTGACTTGCAGCATCTTTGTGTTTGTGTTATTATATATTTATAGTACTTTTAATAGTAATGACAAAACTGCTTCAATCTCATGAAGACTACCTGTTGCTTCACGTTTATTTAACACCACGACATGTGCACCACCATACGAAAAATAACCCTGAAAGCATGAGAGATAAAATTTTGCTCCAACCAGGAGACTTAAAGGTATTTCATTAATCAGAAATAAACCAAGCAATTGGCTACTGTGCAAACCATTAAAATTATTCTCATATGAAATAAAAATGGATTAAACTGAGATATTTATACAGTAAAACCTCAGGACCAAATGTTAAGACTTACTGTTAACACATATATTCCTTTTTTCCTGTTTGTCCTTGAAGTTGGCAGATTATAAAGGACCTCTTTCCATGTGTTTCAGCTCCTATTTACACTTTGCCTCAGGTGACCTTTCTGAATGAGATATTCCACTTTGGACCTTATAGTAGTAATTATAATAGTCTAGTTCTTTTAAAATCCTTTTCTACTTTGACTGAGCACTCAAGTATAATTCACTCATTCCCACACACTGTCATATAGTGACTTTTTCCCTAAGTACTTTCTATCTGGCATTCACGTACTTATCAGCATTCAATATAGGGCTTTGGAGCGTGATGTCACGGGAGGTGGGCCACGCCCCCTTCCGCCATGACAGTAGGCCAGACACAGGATACAGCTTCAGCTATGGTTCGTACGTGTTGTGTTGTCAGTTGCAACGTTAGATCACACGATCGTGAAGGCAAGAAGCTGGATAATGGGCTCTCTTTTCATCGTTTTCCATCCTGGAGGCAACGTAAGGGATCCCATGTATCCGATATTACTAAACAAAGACGTCAGGCTTGCATTGCAGCAGTGAGACGAGCGGATATCGAGTTCTGTGCAATCCCCAGCTTTTTGTTGGTTTGAGCTCTAAAAACATACTAAATTGCTATCACTGTACACTAATCCGCACATAACTTCCAGATGAATCACACACCTGTCATTGGAATATTGGTGTACATTTACCTTATGTGTATGCACTAATTTTATCTTACAGGCTTTTGTTATGCAGCTGCAGAGTCTGAAGGTGTGCCCTGTGCAGAAGTGATTGATGAAGATCTGACAGAAGTGGGGAGCGGACAGACAGCATCACGGAAGCTAAAGGGCAGACGAAGTATTGTGTGTGCAATGAACAGGGCAGAGCAGAAATAAACACAACACTGCTCGATAAGATTGTTAAGGTTTGCTGTGTTTTGGTGAATATGTGCCCCAGTGTGGTTGTCAAACCAGGGCCAAATGAAACTTGCTCTTGTTGACTATTCATAAAGCTGTTGTGTTGCATGTGTAGTTCATTGTAAATAATTGTACTTTGTGTGAAGTAGTTTCAATAAAACAGAAAAGAATAGTATATTTGTTTGTTTGTTTTTTATTCTTGATCTGTTCACATGTACTTAGCAAGTACATAAAAATGAAATGCAAACTATTTACATGGCAACACACAGCTGGCATCAATCTTGAACCACAAAATGAAACATTACAGGCTATTTAGAGCAGCACGTTGCACGTGCAAATCAAAAACTGTAACAAGGAAGTTGTTTAGAAAGTTATCAAGTTCAAACCGACTTACCTATGTCTTAACGACAACGTACTCACAGCGTGGAGGCTTAAAGATGGACAAATCTTGCACCCAGCCATTTGTGAATTGGATGTGGGCCTCCAGGGATGTATAATTCTTAAACTGGTTTGCTGTGTATGCGCTGACTCCACAGACAAGGTATGCAAAGATATCGGGATAGGACAAAGGCGGTAGGTCATCTGGGTTTCCACTCCACTTCCTTATTTCATACGGGTCCACATTACCGATGCATGCAATTTTTTCAAAGTACCGTCTCTTGGCGTCTGGGCGCAATCGGTCGCGATACAGCCCTTTGTCTTTTGCGCTGATTTTGAGCATGGTTCTGGCAGTCCCGATTCCAACACTCTAACACTGTGTGCTTGTTTTGCTTTCTGGCCTACTGGCATGGCGCCGCGATCCCACAATGCACTGCGGCGTGACGTCAACTCCAAAGCCCTATCTTGCTTAAGGATACCTTGGCATGAACACTTCAGCAACCAGGGATTGAACAACAAACCTTTCAGGTGTTTCTTCCTCATAATTTTGGGGAATTAAATCATCAGCATCTTTGTTTAAGTTTTAAAATGTTCACTTTCTTTTAGTGCATTCTTACTTTACTTTCCCTTTGTGTTCTTCTTTTTTTGTGATAATAATGAAAAAGAGAAGGAAGAGTCTCTGTTCCTTCATGATTCCTCTGCATATAAATAATAATAATAATAATGTTGTAATTGAAGATCATTTTCCAGTTAAAATTAGTGAACCATTTAAAACATTGGGGGGGGGTATATAATTTCTGACAAGCTGGCAAAACTCATCATAAAGAGGAAAATAGTGTATACAGTGCAGCAACAACCGCCCGTGCAATTCTTTTGGTCATTAGATGTTATCATTAAGCTGATCATCAAGAGCTGAAGATATTTGATTTTTCTCATGTCTAGGAAAAGTAAAATAGTCCTTATCATTTATCTATGCGTTGTCTTCCACTTACCAGGGTCGTGGGTGGAGTGAAGCCTATCCCAGCTACCTTAGAACGCCATTATATGAAAACGCCAAAAGCGTCCCCCGATGTCACGGTACTGGGTCCTGTGACCCAGTGTTTTAGTATTACTGTATTTTTTTTGTAATTCGTGTTCTGGTTTGAGTTTTGTTTATCTTATTAAGTGTTCCGATGCCTGGAGTGCTGTGTTAGTCCTTTGTTTTGCAGATCCTTTTGTGTCTTCTCCTCTGTTCTAAGTCTCCCAGCTTCATGTCTACCTGTCATGTTTTATGTCTCTGTGGTACTTGTTAAATTTATGTCATGTCTGTGTCTCTTACTGTTTCCTGTTTATTTTGGAAGTCTTGTTTCCATGTACTTAGTTTTCACTTCCACTATGGCGTCGTTATTTTCATTCCAGTCAGCTGTTTCCTCATGTGTCTCCACTTCCCCTGATCACCTCATATGTGGGTGTATTTAAGCCCTCCGTCTTCCTGTGTTCAGTGTGGTGTCATCTGTGTTCCCCTCCCCATGTCTAGTTTTAGACTTCATAGTGTCCCTTCACATTTTAAAGTATTTTCAGCATGCATAGCTTTCACAGTCTCTCTAGTCTTGTCATAGTTTATTCCAAGTTTTCTTAGCTTGGTCTCAGCCTGTTTGCTTAATTTTTGTATGCTCTCTTATCAGCTCCAAATAAAGGCTAGTTTTTCGTTAAAGTTAATTCCGTCTCCTTGTCAGTGTCCGCACTTGAGTCCTCCACTCATTCTCCATTCGGTCTGCCTCCCGCAGACCGTGACACCTACTTTATAAAAAGTAGCTATGTTTATCCTCACTCACTTTTAGTAGTTCTACTATAGTTAACTAAGACAATGCAATGCTGTTATTCTTGGTCTCACTGTTTCTCTTCTGTCTTGAGTTTTCTCTATCAATCTTTCACGGGAGATATGATTCAGGCAGCTCCTCTACACATATGCCTCACTCCCACTAGAACCTAGTCACTCTAGTCGCCCCTGTTCAGTCATTTGTCATTATGACCGAGTACCAACTCAGTGTCCTTGGGGTCACTATAGCAATGTGGCCTAAAGTCCCATGATGTCATTTGTATGCAACACAAGCACAACACAACAATGGAGGATGTTCAGGCGATAGTATATCTGCTGCTTAGTCTATAGCTTTTTGTCAGACTGTGGTATAGAATCTTTTGATGTCAAATTTTTGGTCTGACTCGGCTCATTTGGAATCCTGGCCAAGCAGGTACTAAAAACATACTTGCTACCAAGTACTACCACCTAATGGAAAACCCCCAAATCAAGTTGAACCTAGTAACTAGTGGGAAAAAGGTAATAGTGGTAGTGAACCAGATGAAGTTAAGGTCTGACTAACAGATGTTTCTCCTAATGTGAAGATAATTACAGCCAGACATTTCGGAAGCACAAGTCCTAATGGGGAATGTTTGCACTTTGTGAGAAATTTGTGAGAAGATTTAACAGATATCATCTTATATGCTTAGACTGTTTAGAAACAGTAGGGAGGGGATGGGGGGTGCAAATAAAAGTCATCTTAGTAAAAGGTGTGATCACACCTTTCATCATTGTGACTTCAGATCTGTTCCACTCTGTTCCGAGAAACATTTTGCACCTCCTAAATACATCAAACACAAAAGTTTCAGTGAAGTCTACTCCCTCATCTGTGCCTGTATAATCCTTTTGGGTGCGTTGACTTGACCCATATGGAAAAGAAATATTAATAACTTATATGATTTACTCATTACTTTCATATATTGTTTTAGTAAGTGTCCAAAACATACAACTTTCATTTATATAATTTTTTCAAGGGATCTTATGTCTGTATTCACTCTTGTATGCTTTTCATACAAGTTTCACACAAGACAGATACAAACTTTATAAGATTTATATATATCTTTTCCATATGGGGATGTTCAAGTCAATGAAAGCAGTGAAAGTCAGGTGTTGGATGATTTAATGCTAAATGGGCCAGGTAAAATAATGTAATCCATAAGCAATTGCATAACAATAATCAAAACCACATTTGTGTGTTCTTTCATCATCATTAAAAGATTTCCTGTGTATTAAGGGAAACTCCCCATACAACAAAGGCAGCAGTGAAACAGGCTTGTCCACTGCTAAAAGCCATCACATATAAATGCACCGGCTCTATCTGCAAACATACAGAGACAGCAATTTCTTTCAGTTAGCAGTCGATCAAGTGGCCCAACGTGGTAAGTATTTGCTACATTTATAATCGCAATGTTTTCATCATATTATGTAAAAAAACATTTGTTTCCGTACTTTTTCTGTCAATATTGTTTTTTAACCAGTGATTTCACTTTAGACTATAATCAAATGAATGGGTTCTGCATATAAAGAAAGGGCAACCATTTTTCAGCTCCTCTCTTACAAAAATAGACCTTAGAACAAAGTCTTGCAAAATTCTTTTACTTAATGAAAATGTATTTTATTTAAAAAGACATCACAACAATCGTTTCATTTTCACCTTTTCCGACAGAAAGTACTGATATGAAGCTCACGTTGCTTGTCCGGGAGACAGGGGGAAAGAGGCAACAGGTGAGCTTAAATATGGTGCATGCATAGCAGCATGTAATGTGGAAAACAAAAATGAACACAAAAATGCAAGATTAACACAAAATGAAAGTGTGCTTTTAAGAAATAACTACAAAGAGCTTCATATAAAAGAGAGCAGTCTCTCTCAGGCTCCTTCAGTGTTCATTTCGCTCTTGTGAAGGGATGCTGGAGAACCTAGACCAGTTTGTCTGTTCACTTGTCTGTTCATCTGGCATTCAATGAGATAAAGATTTATGGTCCCAGTGACTGAAAAACAATAGTCCCTAAAGTAAAACCAAAGGCACATTTTGAAGGTAGCTCATTTGTCTCTGTCACTGTTGTCTTTTTATGTATTTTGGAGGTTGATGGAAGACGACTCTTATCACCTTTTTAATCTTTTCTTTCTTCCTTGTTTGCTGCAGTTATCTGTGAAGTGGACAAGATGTCTCATCTGAACACAGACTTGGTCAAGTCGTTTGGCAACTGCATCCCTGCAACACCAAAGCCAACAGTCCCCGCCGCAACAGGAGCCAACAAAATGACCAATGGAGCAGTCACACCACCAAACACCAATTCAACATCCACTGACCTGACCAATACCACTGCTACTGACCCTATTAACTCAACTATCATCGCAATGAACTCCACCTTTGGGTCAAACAGCACAGGTGGTGTAAAAAGACAAAGGCGGCCGCTCACTCAGGTAGACATGAGAAGAACAAGTTTAGTGGGGAGGAGCGTGATGACAGCGAAATGGAAGACGAGGATGAAACAAACAGTGAGGAGGAGGATGAATCCAAAGGCCTTTACGGACTCTTCCAGCTGTCTGACAGGAAGTTCTGTGATTCGGGATTATGCCCATCCAAAAATATGTGCCATGCCTCCTGTAAAGGTGAGTCATTGTTGCAGAAGGAAATTGACATTACTTATTTAAGTGTTGCTTTTAAAAATGATTGCATATTAAAAATTGATTATTTTTTTACTTGCAGCCTTCACTGACGATGACATAACTGATGATATTGCTTGTGTTATCCAGACTGGTTACTGGAGGTAAGTTTCTGGAAAGCACAACACACACAGGTCAGATAAATAACTGAAACTTATATGTGGTGCATTCATTGTAAATGTACTGTAAAACAGTACCATCATTAGTCACCAGCACAGCTTCAGTGCTCTGTTTCATTCCATCCTTAACTTTGCTGTACAGACTGAACACCATTGTTCCCACAATATTCCTTGATTTGATCCTTTGATGATGGAAGTAGAGAATTCTCTGTGAGATGCTGGTTAGGCTTTATAAAAGGAATCAGGATCCATTTCTGTGTATGAAATTAATCACACTGAAAACTCATGTGTGCAGATTTAGCTCACTGTTTAGAGCATGTAATTCATGTGCAATATGGCCAGTGCAGAGGCCTGGGTTTGAATCTGTCCCAGGATCAATTATTGCATGTCTTTTTCCCAGCTTCATGTCTTTTGTCCATAAAGTGTATTTAAAACAAACAACTTAATTTAAAGAGACTAAAATAGAGAAATACAACAAAATTGTGTTGTCTAATTACTTCCTTTTGTTCTAATCAAACAGGGACATCATGGACAGAGCCTCAGAGTCATGTCGTCACACAGGGAATTTCTTCAAAGGATGTGACTAAACGGCTGTGAGATCACGGTTTCTACTTACAGGATCACGTCAGTTTCTTCACCAGATCCATCTCCACTGAGCTGTGATTGAGGAACTGCATGCTCCATTTTCTACAGTGCAGCAGTGTTTTGTTTGTTTGGTGCACTGATCTTTCAATAACAGCTTGTATCTGCATGTTTTAATGGTAATGTCAAGTGATGTAATCAGCCCTCAGAATCCTATGAAAAAAATGTTTGTTCTTTCAAAAGCGTAAAACTCAGCACTTTACATCTGGTATTTGTCTTTCAATAAATATTGCTTTGCATCATCTCTATGTGAGTGTGTGCTTAAATCCAAAACGCAACAGCTTCAATCTTATAAAGCTTGCCTATTACTCCCTATTTATTCAAAAGCATCACATGACAAACCATGCTTCGTAAAACGTTGTTACAACCAAATGACTAAAAAAAAAAATCTTTTAACAAATGAACCAAGCAATCACTGACTACAAAAACCATTAAAATGATTCTCATATGAAATAAAACTGGAATAATGTGAGGTGAGGTATTTAGAAAGAAAAGCTCTTTGTGAGTATTTTGGACCAAATGGTAAAAATCACATTTAACACATTCTGTTGACGTTGGCAGATTAAAAACCATCCCTTCCCACCTAACCTACATGTACACCTAACCTCAGGTGACCTCAATGGTAAAATGGTAAATGGCCTGTATTTATATAGCGCTTTACTAGTCCCTAAGGACCCCAAATCACTTTACATATCCAGTCATCCACCCATTCACACACTGGTGATGGCAAGCTACATTGTAGCCACAGCCACCCTGGGGCGCACTGACAGAGGCAAGGCTGCCGGACACTGGCGCCACCGGGCCCTCTGACCACCACCAGTAGGCAACGGGTGAAGTGTCTTGCCCAAGGACACAATGACCAAGACTGTCCAAGCCGGGGCTCGAACCGGCAACCTTCCGATTACAAGGCGAACGCCCAACTCTTGAGCCACGATCGCCCGATTATGGTGGTGTTAGTCTAAATAAGGTTTAATTTGATGATGATGATGATGATGATGATCGAATTTCCCAGAGGAACCCACCCGAGGGATTAATAAAGTTCTATCTTATCTTATCTTATCTCTTATGTGTCTGGAAAACTACTTTTCAAATTATTTGCCACTCTATAAAAAGTAGCTACATTTATCTTTGTTTTCACTCGGTAGCTCTAGCTAAGCGAGGCAAGTTTTCCTGGTACTTTTGGTCTCTCTTTCTGTTCTGTCTTGAGTTGCATGTATCAGTCTCTCACTGCTGATGTGACTGTGAATGCAAGAAGATAATTCTTTTTCAGAAATGTTGGAAGCATAAGCACAAATGGAGAATATTTCAGAAATGCACCTCACAGTTTCTGAGAAGACTGAGCAGATATCAGCTTGTATGCTGACATGGTTTCGAAACAGTGGGGGTGGGAGTGGCACTAAAACTAATATTAACAAAACAGGCTGCTTTAAGGCATGACTCGCCTTTTATAACCTTGTGCCAAATATTTACATTTGATTTGATTGCAATACAATTGACTCCCAGGTGCAGCATAGTGTTGCAGAGGTAAATAGTTGAGTAAACATTTTTAAAAACACTTAAGACCCCGATTTCGTCACACCGTAACAAGGCTATTGTTTAGGTGGAGTGATTGGAGCTGGTTCGTCTGAAACTAAATATCATTGTTATTGTGTCCCTTGTGTTTCAGACTTCCTGGAAGCTTATGCTGTCATTCAGTGTGTTTAGGTAGTGACACAGCAAAAATAACCACGGCAAACTACTTAGACCAACCCCTTCTGCAATCTGTGTTAGACTGGAAAACCTTGGGAAAACTTTGCCCCAGAAAGAGAATAATATACCTGATATGTTTGTTCCTCTGCATAGACAGCAGCTGTAACTGGGAATTTCCCTAAATTCTGAATTAATAGGAGATTCAAGGAGATGTCTCTACAGCTTTCTAATAGACAAATATACTAAAGTGTATCAGGGTTATGTTTCCTGATCTGCCCGTGAATAATCCCTCTGGGTTATGTTATTTGATATTCAAGTCAAGGAAAGGTTTAAACGTCATGCTCCGTCATCATGAGTATTTTGGCATGTGGGCTTTTGTGTATGAAATAAATGCTGATCGGCGTTTCTGCCGCAAGTCCCGTCTCTCTTGCTTATTTATCTCCCACTTTGCGCCAGAAAGAGGAAACTAGCGGAGGTCGCGTTAAACAACAGAAGCACCTTTAAACTTGATCAGCTGTTGTTAGAATGTATTTAATATTAATTTCTAGTGTCAGCTGATGTTTGCTGGAACCACAGCCGTAAAAGCTGCTGGTCATGATATTGGTTTCGATATGTGGTGAGAGGGAAACATGAAGATGAAACCAGGAGATGTCCTTACTGAATCATCAGAGCTGAACAGCTGATGGAGAAACAGGTTTACCTTTTAGGCGACATGAATGAGTTGAAGGGGAGTTATGAACTGTTTCTGAGAGACAAATACAGTGGGGCAAAAAGTATTTAGTCAGCCACCGATTGTGCAAGTTCCCCCACCTAAAATGATGACAGAGGTCAGTAATTTGCACCACAGGTACACTTCAACTGTGAGAGACAGAATGTGAAAGAAAAATCCATGAATCCACATGGTAGGATTTGTAAAGAATTTATTCGTAAATCAGGGTGGAAAATAAGTATTTGGTCAATAACAAAAATACAACTCAATACTTTGTAACATAACCTTTGTTGGCAATAACAGAGGTCAAACGTTTACTATAGGTCTTTACCAGGTTTGCACACACAGTAGCTGGTATTTTGGCCCATTCCTCCATGCAGATCTTCTCAAGAGCAGTGATGTTTTTGGGCTGTCGCCGAGCAACACGGACTTTCAACTCCCGCCACAGATTTTCTATGGGGTTGAGGTCTGGAGACTGTATCGTGCACAGATACACTATTTCATTAATAACATATAAAATGAATCTGCAACATTTATTCCTCTAAATAGACAACATCTATGGCAGTCACTTTGACCCAGTGATGAACTGTATTGATTTTGATGTCCAGTCACCAGTGTCATAGCTGAGGCAGATCACAGATAACTCTTATGAATATTTCAAGAATGAGATATATGCTGCACCTCATAAATACACAAATATACTGACATTAATCAGGGTCACATCTTCTTTACACTCAAACTGCAAAATTCAGAGAAGTGTAGTTGCTGGTCTGCCCCTGAATAGTCCTCCTGGGTGCTGTCATTTGATGCTAAAGTCAAGGAAAACTTTGAATGTCATGTTCTGGTGATGCGTATTTGATGTCAACTGAGGTTTTGTGTATTGTTTCGTCAACATTAAAATGTTTCCTGCGTTACATGGGAAGCTATTCAAACAACAAAGACACCAGTAAAACACGGTGGCCCAGCAGCCAAAGGCATCCTGTATAAACTGACTGGCTCAGTCTGCAAACATACTCAGATAACAATCAGTCAGGTGAACCAGTGTGGCAAGGAACATTCTCTTCTGACGCCATGTAATCAGACTCAGCGCATCCCTGTAGTTACAAGGCATTTCTTTTCTTTTTTTTGTTATAAAGAAGTGCCAAATCACTGTAATGTAAAAAAAGGACTAATACAGCTCCTATCTTATTTATTTATTTGCTCCTAAGAAGGAGGTGCAGATCCCATAAAATGATAAAACTAACAGAAAAAGACTCAGAAGAGCTCCATGTAAAACAACTCACACTGGCGATCACCTTTTTAGATCTTTTTTTAAAAAAAAATTCTGTTCTTGTTAGCTCTTTGTGTGCATAACATGTTTCCTATAGTTTTCTGTGAAATGGACTGGATGTCTCATCTGAACACCACCTAAGTCAAGTTTCATCCTTACCACACCCAAGCCAACAGTAATCCCAGCCCCCTCCACAACAGTACAATGTCCTCTGAAGCAGACAAACCAATAAACACCAATTTAACAACCATCCACTGACCTGAATAATACTACGACTATTGACTTTACTACTACTTCTTCTACTAATAATTCTAGCATCATCCACTGAGCACAAGTCTTTTGTCAAACAGCTCAAGTGGTGTTAAAAAAACAAACAAAAACAAAACAAAACACTAAGATAGGAGGCTGATCCAAGCACTCAAGAAGAGAAGTTTAATGAGGAGGAAATGAATCAAGATCACATCTGTTAGAAAGGAGGGAGCTTAACTCTAGACATGACAGTGAATGAAGAAAGTAAAATAATGCTATAACATAAATGAGGACGCAAGACGCAGTAAGGGGGAAACTACAGTGGCCCCAAGAGGCCAAACGGACTGCAACTTAAGAAAACACCAGCAATAAGAAAAATGCTGCAAAAGCACACATAATACAACGGAAATAGGAAAAACGAAAACAGAAATAGGAAAAAGCCTTTTACTTTACCGTAACCCTTTGATGATGGAGTTAGGCTTCAGGATCCTGTGTATGAAATTAAATCACGCTGAAGCCTCCACCTTAGATATAAGTACCAGTTTAGCTCACTGGTTAAAGCAGGTGATCCATATGACATAAGGTTAATGTAGAGGCCTGGATTTGAATTGCTGCAATGCATGACTTTCTCTCAGCTTGTCCTTACCTCCTGTCATCTAAAGCTGTGTGTCTGGTAGAAATTAGGAACTAAATGGAAAAAATGGAAGATAGAAACAAAATTTAAAATCTCACAGTAAAACATGAACAGGGCAGGTGCAAAACTGGAAACATGAAAAAGAAAACAGCAGAGCATGCAGCTATGAGGGAGGCTGTGACAAAGGAAGACTTCAAAAATAGGTGTGTTCCAATAGTCCATTTTGCTTGGAAGCCATAATAAGAGCTGTTCCAAATCTCTAAATTCATTAAGAAATGTTCGTCGTTGCTTGGAAAGATTGCTTCCTTTAACATATACACTTTACCATCCTTTTGAAAAGACAATAGAAAATGCTGTCCCATAACTCACCGCGACAGAACATACCATTCATGAAAACAATCAACATAATAAACAAAGTGTCACAGATCATGTAAATGTAAATATCAATAAACTGTCTTTTCCATGTCATAACCTGCTGATATATTTTGACTTTTTAAACAAACTGTTAAACGCACCTCTGAACTCTAAATGCCACATTGATGGAATAAAAACTACTTCTTGTTAAGTTGTTGCTGCATGAAGAACATAGATTTATTCAAATTTTATTTGTCACATACACAATCATACATAGTACGACATGCAGTGAAGTGCTTGTTGCTGTGCAATGCCCGACCATAAAAAACTAAACATAGACATAAAAGTAAATATAAACCTAAACTAGCAAGAATTACTGTTTGCGCACTGCTGTGAAAAATTAGTTTAGTTCTGTTAATTTCTGCTGTTTTTCAAGAAAATCTGATTGTTATTAAATAATACATTGGGAACGCCTCTAAATACTCAGTGTGAGGACTCAAACTTTATAAAACAAAATAAGTTATCTATTACTTTTTTATCATAAAACATCACAAGATTAGCGCCAGTATAGGAAACAAGCCACAAACATGGCTCAGAAATTGTTGTTACAACCAGTGTGTCACGGTATATTTAAGTCCTCTGTCTTCCTTTGTTCATTGTCAGGTCATCTGTTTATCCCACATCATAGTTCCTCAACTCTCTGTGAATGGTACTCATAGTCATTCGAGAATCTGTGTCTTTGATTAGCAGTCGTTGATCAATGGTCATAAGAATTTGCATACTAACAATCATGGAACTAACCCCCCAGCCCATTGTTCATTCAGTGGTGCTAGTTTCCTTTACTGTGCAAATGTACTGTTTACAAGATTGGGGAAACCTGCAGTCAGCTGAGACTGAAGAAGTCAGGTCGATGAGTGACGAAATGTTTCTCCCACTGAAAACACTACGTCTAGATGTAGGTAAGATGTATGAATAATTAAATTCAAATTCAAATTTTATTTGTCACACACACACAACCATACACAGTATGACATGGGGGTGAAATGCTTGTAGCTGTACAATGCCCGACCATTAAATGACAGAAAAAAAAGTTTTACAGTATTTACAATTTACAGGTTACTACAAAATTTACAAATGAACTTAAGAATTTACAGTAAAAAATGTGCAAATAGCAGAAAGAGATTATAAAGATTATAAATTATAGGAATTATAGGATTATAGGAAATGTGTGGTGGTTAGTCTGGTGATGTGATGTGTGTGAGAGTCCAGTCCTACACTTGGTTCAGGCCCCGAATAGCCTGGGGGAAGAAGCTCCTCCTCATTCTCTCTGTTTTGGCCTTAAGGGAGCGGAAGCGCTTCCCAGACCTCAACAGTGAGAAGAGTCCATTGTTGGGATGGGAGAGGTCCATCATAATCTTCCTAGCTTTGGACTTGCACTGCTTGGTGTAGATGGACAGTAGGTCAGGGAGCGCTGATTGAATGATGCGCACCACTCTTTGCAGATCTCGTCTGTCCTGCTTGGTGCTGTTCCCAAACCAGGTGCAAATGTTTGCTGTCAGGACGCTCTCGATGGTGCAGGAGTAGAAGTTCTTGAGCACCTTCAGTGGCACGCATCAAGACATTATTTTATTAATATTTTTTAAATGATAGCATCTGTTTATAAGATCGGGGAAACCTGCAGTCAGCTGGTTGACGTCTGATGACCTCTAGAAATTTTCTTGAATATCTTTAAAATGATAGCAGCACAAATGAAATTTATTGCAGCACAAACCAGCACAAACGTAGCACAAACATTTTATGCCACTTTTGTTGGATTTAAAGAAGGTGGGGGGTGGCAACTTTACTCACATCTTATATTGGGAGTAATGGACAATCTGGTTATCAAAGGCAAATACAAGAGACTGTTCCAGCTGTTATCTTTTGCGGCCAGGAAGAATATCCTGCTCCTCTGGGGCAGGCCAGCAATCCCAACTAAGAAATCCTGGCATAACATTGTTATGGACTGTATTCCCAATGAATATACAACTTGTATGCTCAACTCCACTTTGGACTCTTTCCACAGAACCTGGGACCCACATCTGAAATACGCTGGACCTGTACTGTCATCCTCGTTGTTGCGGGGCTTTCCCAAAATGAATTAATTTGTATTAATAACAGACAAGTAAAGGCTCTGAGTCCCATGGTAGTCAGGGGAGCAGGTGGAACAGACAGAAGGGAAGCTGAAAAAAAGTGAAGTGTACAAGGGGATGAGTATGTATGGAGAAGATCAGATAAATATGGAGGAGCGAGATTATGAAGCGCTTTGAAAGTAGGAAGCAGGATCTTGAAATTGACACTGAGGTTTAATGGAAGCCAATGGAGCTGTTTAAGAACAGGTGTTATATGTTCATTAGTAATTCTCATTCATTTTATACACCTATATTGTTTTTACACATACGTCACTACTAAAGATATTTTCCTGTCGTGTTGATGGACTTTTGACTTGAATCTGACTACTCATCAAAACAGTTTGGACTTCTGTCAGTCACAACTTTAGATCGCTCACTTTCCTGACTACTGTTGATTACTGTTTTCAAGTTTTGTTCAAATATGTATACAATAGCAGATCAACCAACACACTGTCTAACAAAAATACATAACTGATGATCCCTAGATGATTTCTGATTTAAGACAACTCTTTGCACAGTAATACCTAGCACAATAGTACAAGGAAATTGGAAAACCATTCTCCGTAACCCCTGGTGATCGTTGTATGGGAAAATCCCAGTAAATCAACAGTCTCTGAAATCAACCCTCCTGAGATCAACAACCACGCCAAATTTAATAATCTTTTTTTCAGGTTCTCAGGTACATGTATAAATTCTCTGAGTTGCTGCTGATGAGAAAGACTGATTAGGTATTTAGATTACTGTGATAAGCAGTGGAACAGGCATACTTAATAAAATAGCTGTTGAATGTATGTATTGTGACTTCCCACTGGATGTCAGCTGGACATGCAGATCATGTATATATTGGGTATAGCAGTCCATGACCAGTTCTGGACATCTAATTAATGTCCAAACTAGGTCCACAATTTGGGCGTCCAACTATGACCCAACTTGGACATCAATATGGCGTTCACAGTTTGAACTTTGGTCTGGGTAATTTTTTAGACGTCTATGACATGTGCAGGAAATGTACAGATTAATAAGATATTATTCACAAATATCAACATGATGAAATGACTGACTGACTAATAATGTTTTGACAAATGTGAAGAAGACTTTGATTATTGTGTCTTTTGTTTTCAAAAACGCTCCGATTTTTTTGAGAACTCCATTAAAAGTGGTGAGAATGACCTTTCTGCTGTGACATTTCCACCAGGTCAGTTGAGAAAAACTGAAATTACATGTTATTACACTATCTGTATTTAGACAAATTAACGATATTTATATTTGATGAATCCAAAAGTAGATTTTAGTATCCTGAACAAAACATTTTGGATGTTGGCAAAAAAGTTTCAAACTATGGGCATGGCTGTGCAGTAAGCTGCAGTACCAGCAGAGGGAGAGATTTTATTTCAATCAATATTATATTTCAAGTCAAGCAGCCTTCCTTTTTTAAGTTTTATCATTATGTTGGTACAACAGCTGTTGCTGGGAATTTCTTCAAATTTGGCTTTAACGGTCAATTTGATGTCCAGTGGGCAGTGTTACTGTGATCTGTTCCATTCTTTCTCAAGAAAGAATTACAGTCTACTTGAAGCAAATGCACAAATATATTGACATTCAGCAACCACAAAATTCAGAGAAGCCTGCTCGCTGGCATGCCCCTGAATGATCCTCTTGGGTGCTGTCATTTGATAGTCAGGTAAATGAAAGCTTTGAATGTCATGTTCTGGTACTGGGTATTTAGTGTCATTTGTGCATTTATGTATTGTTCATCAACATTAAAAATTTTCCTTTCTCAAGCGAAACTTCCCAGACAACAAAGACAGCAGTAAAACAGGCTGGCCCAATGGTAAAAGGCATCATATATAAACTCACAGGTTCTGTCTGCAAACATACACAGGGGGACATTTCTCTCAGTCAACAGTCAATCAGGTTGATCAACGTGGTAAGGAAGAATTCTCTTCATTATTTTAATTGTTATCACTTTGTTTTGTTGTATTATGTAAAAAGGATCAATTTTATTTACTGACAACTGGTTTTCTTTTTTTCTTAAATTGGCATCTTCATTGTAGGGTTGTTGAAAATTATTTGGGCAAAAAGCATAATTGAAAATGAGAAGTTTTTAATGAATTTCAAAAGTTCTGCAGTTCATCTGGGGAATTTTAGCATTAATTATTAGCGATGTTGACTCTTGGTAGTGGAGAGTTTTGAAGAACATATGATAATTAAAACAAACAATGATTCCTCCACAGAAAGTGCTGACATGAAGCTTGGGTTGCTTGTCGTGGTGGCTGTGGCAGTTGTGCTGCCCAGCTTTTCTGAGAGCAGGATTGTCTCCAAATGTGAGCTCAAAGACAAGCTCGGGAAAATGATCAATCTGCCCAGAAACTCAAAGGAAAAAATCTTGGCAATAGGTGAGCTTAAATGCATTTGTTGTGTTCAACTTTTATGACCTCCAAACGCACATCCCTTGGGCACTGATTAAAATCAGTGGTAAAGCTGAAATGTCCAAAAGTATAATTCTGATGTATTGAAGTTCACTGCTATTTTATGATTCTTCTCTACCAGAGGAAAATACTAACCCCCTTTTAGATATCTTTAGATAAAATAAAAATAGATAGACTATGTCAAAGAATGTCTACTTTAAAGAATTGTCTAAAAAACTCCCCCAAAAAACTCAACTTAGGGGTATTTTTTTGTCTCCTTTAGTTTACACTTGGCTTCTGTGAAGTAGCACTGCAACACCTGGACTAATTTCTCTATTCATTTGCTGATAAAACTGATGTACAATGTGCTATTTTTGATTGTATTACAGTAGCCACTAAAATAAAACTAAAAGCACACATATTATGGAAGGTAAAAGAAAACAGCAACAACAACTCTTACTGTGTATCATATTTTGTTCTTTTTTTGTCCTTCTTCCCTGTTTGGTCTCTTTGTGTACATGACTGATTTGCTGCAGTTATCTGTGACGTGAAACGGAGGTCTGATCTGAACACCGCTTTGGTCACATCATTTGGAGAGTGCACTAACACTACTAACTCCACCATCAGCTCAGTGAACACAACCCTTGAGTCAAACAGCACATGTAGCAGTGAGGAAGACAGCAGTGAGGAGGAAAATTTGACCCTCAGCCTTTACGGGCTCTTCCAGCTGTCTGACAGGAAGTTCTGTGATTCAGGGTATTGCCCATCTGAAAATTTGTGTAATACCTCCTGCACAGGTGAGGTCCTACACCAAAAGCAAACACAGATTTATTAGGTAAGTTTTTATTTTTATTTTGCGTATTAAAAATAGTTTCTTTTTTCTTGCAGCCTTTAACGACGAGGACATAACTGATGATATTGCTTGTGTTATCCAGACTGGATACTGGAAGTAAGTTTCTGGAGAGCAAAACAGACATAGGTCAGATAAATAATCAAACCTTTGAATAAATATGAGATGACTGAGCGATACATCAGCTAACTGATCAATTTAGATATGCGAAACAACAGTTGACAAATGACAGGAAAATCTTATCGACCTTTTGCATCACAGCTTCAGTGCTCAGTGGCCTTCTGTCTTTAGCTTTACTCTGATGTTTGAACATCATTGTTTCAAAATATTTGATCTAATTTGGTGCTTTCATGATGGTGGTGGAGACCACTGTTTGACATTCTGGTTAGGATTTCTGAGGGGGATCAGGATACTTTCTGTGTATGAAGGTACATCAAAGTGAAGATTCCTTCTCATATTTAAGTGTTACATTCAAAAGCTACACATGTGTGCCAGTTTAGCTCCCTGCGTAGAACAGGTGATCATTATGTCATAAGGTTCATGCAGTGGCCTGGGTTTAAATCTGCCACAAGGTCAATTATGGCATGTCTCCTAGCTATCCCTTCTTCTTATCAATGTTCAGAAAGTGTACTTAAAAAGAAATATACATATAAATGGGTGTATGGAATAAAACACTAAGTTAATCCAAAGAAAACTACAACAGAGAAATACAAAAAAATTTGTGTTGCCTAATAACTGCCTTTTGCTCTAATCAAACAGGGAGATTGAGATGACAGCCTCAGAGTCATGTCGTCGCAACTGGAATTGCTTCAAATATTGTAAATGAATGGCTGCGAGATCACAGTTTATACGTGCAGGATCACAACTATTTATTCTTCAGAACCATCTCCTGTTAGCTGTGATCAAGAAACTGCATGCTCGATTACCTACTATATGTTACGAAGCACTATTTTCTTTCTTTGGTGGGGGAATCTTTCAATAAATATTACTTTGCAGCATGAATGTATATACCCATAGTAAAACCAAAGCTCACACTCTGCTGCTCTTCTTATCACATAACATGAAGAGCTGTGTGGGAAACAGAACCCACCATAAATGATTCCCATATGAAATAAAAAAAAAAACAGAATAATCTAAGATATTTAAAAACCTACTTGTGAGCCTTATTTTTGATCAAATTGTAATACTTGCCCTCAACACAAAAATTAAGGGCTAGGTAGGTTATGATAGCTATTTTCCTTTAATAAATTAAATTTACATTTAAAATCTGTATGTTGTATTTAATTTGGTTGTTTTTATTTAGTTAGTTTTTCAATATGTAGTGTGACAAATATGCAAAAGGGGAAAAAAGAGAAATCAGCTACTGGAGAACAGTTAACGGGGAAATTTGGATACATAAATAGATTATTTGTAACAAAAACACTTAACTGTAAATGCACTTGAACAGGGGGCAAACAATGTTTTTACAGGGAAGAGGAAATATTTGTACTGTAAACAATTCAGTCATGTGTAACAACATCTATTTAACAGGAAAGAAATATTTATGCTGGAAACAACTGTTTTAAAATCTAAGAGACCATTACATCAATGCTCGATCCCCCCCTTCCAGCAGATCCAAGTACTTGCATAAGGAAATTATGATGTAATTACTGATGCAAATTGAGCCCAGTGTCACAACCATAAACTGGATCAGATTAAAACATACCATTTGTACTGCCTGTCTTGACTCTACATGGACATCTTCAACTTTCTGCACATCTTTCTTGCTAAAGAATTGTATATTTTTATTTTAATAGTAAAATAAATCTGTACTATATTACCAAACAAAATTTACTATTAGCTGAAAATGACAAGTGGTGGAGGAAATTTTAAACCTTTCTAAGAGAGATAAGATAAACCTTTATTAGTCCCACACTAATAAAAAACATTTTTGGTCATGGCAGAAAGTACAAGTTTAAGAGCAGTAAAAGTTGAGAAAAACACAATGGAATAGGATAAGATAAAATAGAATAACATACTGTATAACATAAAAGACATTGAAAATAGCTCAGTATAGACAAAACTGTATTACTGGATAACTGTGCCTAAAATATTAAATATAAAAATAATAATTCTCCATAAAAATGTTCCCCATCTGCAGTAGATGGATTACTTACTGAATGTGGCCAAACTTGAGCTTGTTTTATATAGTTTATATTCTATTTTATGTCCAGCATTATAATTTATAAATCATATGTTTGTGGCTGTCCTGTAAGTACAACATAAGAATGAAAAAAGGCCCTGGGCTAGACCCAGGACTCTCTGGAGCAATTATATCTCTCAGCTGGACTGGGAACGCCATGTGTTCCTCTGGATAAGCTGGAGGAGCTTCACCTCTTTTTAAAAAAAAAACATTGAAAGGAACATTCTCTGGCCTGTCTCTCTGATGACGTACATTTTTTGTAGATAATTTTCAAATTAAGAATAGTGAAGCATTTAAAATTTACAATACAAAATTTTTAGAATGACACCATCACATGAACTTACAGTGCATCGGAAAAGTACTTACATCATTTGATTTGTTCCGCATTTTGTCATGTTACAGCCTTATTCCAAAATGCACTGAATGAATTTTTCACCATTTTATTATTCTACACAGAATCCCTTTTTTGAAAATTCTGACTTAAAGTAACTTAATGTTGTTGTGTTTGTCAGATTGGCTTACATTGATGGTATTTTTTTTTATAGAGAAGCTATAGAATAAAAAGACAATTGAGAATAGTATGATATCCATGACACACACCAATATAATGATGGGTGCAGCATACTTGAAGCCTATCCAAGCTGTCCTGAATACAAGTGGTGTGGTACACAAAGGGCAGTACCAGTCTTGTTTAAAAGACATTTCACAATGCACAATAACTTGAGCAATAGATCATGAATAGATCCACTATTTCACTGACTTTCACTTTCTGGAAATATTAAACAGATTAAAATGAAAAAGTAGTTCCTGAGTCACTCTGTGTGGGATGAAATCATATAAAAATTCATTCCTGGAGCAAACAGACCCATTTGTATTTTTGTACTTTTTACTGAAAGCATATTGATTTCCTCTCCTGATATTTAGACTGTAGTATTGATATTTTAACTTTTGCCTATTTTACTTTTACTGAATCAGTACTGAGTCCTTATTGGGGTCTGACAAATGCACATCAGTCAGGATTAAATACCAGCACATGGTTCTAATCAATCAACACCTGTACCAAAATATTGTAACCCCTAGCGTGTGTTAAAAATCAGCCCATACATATCAAAATAGCTGACCCCAATATCTATAAAATTATAAAAGGAAATACAAAACTATCTGGGAAAAAAGACTAAAGCTTTTCTGAGAGCCGGATCGTCTACAAATGCGAGCTCCAAGACAAGCTTGGGAAAGTGATACGTCTGCCCAGGACACTCTTGGCTATAAGTAAGTCCAATGACTTAAATCCATGACAAAAGTCTGTACCTTAGCTGTAGACTAGAATACCACTGGGGTATTTAAGCCTAATGCTGTTTTTTGATTCTTCTGTATTAGAAGAAAATATTAACTTTTATAAATCTGATAGCTTCAGTTATCAGTTCAAAGGCAGCAGTAAGAGCACAGAGAGAGAGAGAGAGCCTAGACCAGTTTGTCTATTCATTTATAAATAAATCTGACATCCAATGAAATATATTTCATGTGGCCCCCATGACTGAAAAAAGTAACCACTAAAGTAAAACTAAAAGCACATACATTTGAAAGAAAACAGAAAGAAAATAGCAACTCTTACTGGCTATCACCTTTATAATTGCATTTTTTTTCTCCTTTGTTTGCTTTTACTTCTTTGCATGTGTGACTTGTTTGCCACAGTTGTCTGTGAAGTGGACAGGATCTCTCATCTGAACACCAGCTTGGTCAATGTGCTTGGCAAGCGCACAACTACCACACTAAAGCCAACAACCCCCTCCACAACAGCAGTCACCTTAACGACCACTGGAGCGACGACACTGACAAGCACCAACTCAGCAACCACTGACCTGACTGCTACTACTACTACTACTTCTACTGCTATTACTACTACTACTACTGTCATGACTACTAGCCCTGCGATTACTAACTCCACCATCAGCTCAGTGAACACAACCCTTGTGTCAAACAGCACAAGTGGCATGAAAAGAAGAAAGCGACATGCTCACTCGAGCAGTGAGGAGGAGATCGGGCAAATTGGCGGAGGAGTGGAAGACAGCAGTGAGGAGGAAAACTTGAAGCCTTCGTCCCTCGGCCTTTACGGGCTCTTCCAGCTGCCTGACAACATTTTCTGTAATTCGGGGCTTCGTCCATCCAGAAATGTTTGCCGCACCTCCTGCAACTGTGAGTTCTTGCACCCACAGCGGGTTAATTTATTATGTTTTGTTTTTTTGTTTTTTTTATTTTGCATATTAAAAATTGTTTCTTTTTTCCTCGCAGCCTTCACTGACAATAACATAACTGACGATATTGCTTGTTTCATCAACACTGGTTACTGGAGGTAAGTTTCTGGACAGCATAATACATATAGGTCAAATAAATAATCAAACCTTTGAATAAATATCACATGCCTGTGATGAATTATTTGACTAATTTATTTGCAGTATATATACTGTACAACAATTGACAAATTAAAAAAAATCCGATATAAACTGATTTAGCAAGCTGTGACATTAATACAGCTTCAGCACTCCCTTGCATGTCTCTGGAACTTTAATGTAAGGACTGAACACCATTGTTAAGAAATCACTGTCTGAGATGCTGGTTAGGATTTCTGAAGGGGATCCACCTCATATATAGATGCAATAATCAAACATTACAAATGTGTACAGCTTAGCTCACTCAGTAAAGCATGTGATCAATATGCCATAAGGTTAATGCTGAGGCCTGGGTTTGAATCTGTCCCCAAAATCAGTCATTGCATATCTTCCAACAACTGTCAAAAAAGTGCATTCTTTATATTAAAAAGAAGCAGATACACAAAAAGCTTAAGTGAAGACACTGAATATAACACAAATATGTTAATGTAAAGAGAAATACAACATATGGTGTTGCCTAATAATTACCTTTTGTTTTAATCCAACAGGAACATTGTGAGGAGAGCCTCTCACTCATGTCGTCACAACATGAATTTCTTAAGAGAATGTAAATAAGTGGATGTGGAATCACAGTTTTTCCCTGCAGAATCACAAAAAATTCTTCACAGTTTCCATCTCCAGTGATCTGTGATTAAGGAACCGCATGCTCCATTATCTACTTTACCTTATGAAGCACTATTTTCTTTCTTTGGTGGAGGAATCTTTCAATAAACATTACTTTGCAGCATATATACAGTGGTGTGAAACGTGTTTGCTTCCTTCCTATTTTCTGTTTTTTGTATGTTTGTCACACTTAAATGTTTCAGATCATCAAACAAATTTTACTATTAGACAAACTAAACACAAAATTAATGTTTTTTAATGAAGATGTTTATTATTAAGGGAAAAAAATCCAAACCTAAATGGCCTTCTGTGAAAAAGTGATTGCCCCCTAAACCTAATAATTGGTTGGGCCACCCTTAGGAGCAACAATTACAATCAACTAATCAAGCTTAAGAGGTTAATATTGTTTTTCTGAAGTCACGCAGAGGTGGAGTTGCTGGTGTGTTTTGGATCATCGTAGTGCTACAGAACCCAAATGTGCTTCAGCTTGAAGTCACACTGCAAAAACTCAAAATCTTACCAAGTATATTTGTCTTATTTCTAGTCAAAATTATCTCATTACACTTAATACAAGATATTTTAGCTTAAAATAAGTGAAAAAATCTGCCAGTGGAACAAGTGAAAAATCTCTAGTTTTTCTCTAGTTTCAAGATTCACTGTCTTGAAACAAGTTCCTTTAGCTTACTGAAATGTTGCCCTGTAGCTGATTGTGTCTTATTTTAAGTGTAATGAGATAATTTTGACTAGAAATAAGACAAATATACTTGGTAAGATTTTGAGTTAAACAGATAGTCAGACATTCTCCATCAGATTTTTTTTTGGCAGACAGCAGAATTCATGGTTCCATTTGCTACAGCAAGTATTCTAGGTCTCTGACATAGAGGCCAGGGAAGCAGAAGAACATCATATCAAAAAGTGCTAATCCCTGCTGGACATTTTTCAAAGCTGGGAGGGTGCTTATAGAATGCTACAGGTGATCCAGGAAAGAAGGACAACCAATAAGACTGAATAAGCAAAAACTCTGGTGATTCTTTATGTGTCAAGATTATTGGAGCAGCTGAGCTGTGTTACTTTCACTACCTAATATCTATGGGGCTTTGAAACCCCAAAACACATTACTCTAAAAATTGGTCCAACTAAGAATCTGGTCCCTTGGCACAAGCAGAGCAATACAGAGTAAACTGCTTCAAATATTGTGGGGGAAACAAAGAAATGTCACTGTATACAGTCAGTTCTAGTGACAAGTATATCTAATGTTGACACTCACAGCAGGTTTTGTGTTATTTTCTCATTTTGCATCAGTTTTTAGCCTCACATCTGACTGACTTCTCTTTTTTTGGAACTCAGCAACATTTTTCCACATTTAGCTCAAAACCTTACAAAAACATGTTTTTTTAGTCATTTTTCACAACATTTACTAAAATATTTATAACTTTTTATGTTTAAAACACAACTGCTAACATAGCTGTGTTGCTAGGGATCACGTAGCATTATATACCATCTAGTCCAACTTCAGTAACCCTACAAAAGTCACTGCTGTCTAGTTTTCTGTTTTCAGAAATGTTACAGGCATAGCCCTTTAATGGTGAAGCCCTATGGGGAAAGTATTACAGGGTGTGGAAGGATGTGGGGGATGGTCCCTGGGTGTGTGAGTAGGGAAGAGAGGAAAGACAGGGGATCACGAGCAGCTACGGTAGAAACGAAAAGAGAAAAGCATTAAAAGTGTACATAATAACTCCGTGTACCACATAAAATCCGTTCAAAGTCAGTAAGTACAACCAGAATTCATACATAAGGTGCACTGTCAATTTTTGAAAAAATAAAAGGATTTTAAATGTGCCTTATAGTCTGAAAAATACAGTAATCTGCACATTTCAACTTTTTTCTCAAACCAGACTTATGACTTTTTTCTCAAAGTAATTACAACTTTAATTTCAAATTTCAAAGTGATCAACATTTTTTTAATTTGGCTCGAATACTCCTTCATATACAACACATTCAGTGAAACAGGGTGTCAGAAAAAAGGCAGTGATTAATACAGTCACTGCTGGCAACACAGATATCTAAGTTTCACACTCAAAGGAACTTTTCTGTTAGTTCCATTTTTGAAATCATTTTAAAGCACTTTTTAGAAAACCTCACATCTGGGAAATCGACTGCTCATTAGACATAATGAGAATGTAAGCTATCATAGAAACTTTAGAAAAAGTCAAAAAGATTGACTGAAAAAAGGTAAGCAATTCATTTTTGTTTTTAATTTTAAGACTTTCATGATAGTCAGTAGGTCATTAATTCTCTGTCTACAGAAGACTTTTGCTCTGAGTATTTCAGAAACATGAATTATGTTGGTTTCAGAAAGAATGCTTTAATCCGGAAACTTCCTCTTTTTTTCCTCTTGCATCATTTAATGTTTTAGACTTTCTGAAATGAAAGATGTATGTTTTTATATTATTTGCTTTTTTACAAAACTAAAAACATATGGGTCATTTATTTTAAAGATCATAATGAACTAGCCCTGATGTCACTGCTGAAACAAGTTTAATTTCTGTTATCTTATGTGAGTTTATTTGTTTATTTTGTTCTAAAATTAAATGTTACTGCTAATGGCTTACTTGCCTGACATGTATACAGTGGATGTTTTATATATTTGAACTAAATGACACATATACATTTTTATTTTTTAAACTAATGCTGATTGTCCGATTTTTGTTAAAGTATATGATCTAAAATGTTTAATAATTCATATAATTATCAGTGTTGGGAACTTTTAAAATGTATTCCACTACAGATTACAGAATGCATGGACCAAAATGTAGTGTGTAACTTATTCTGTTAAGTTACGCAATGTGAGTAACATATTCTAAATGCTTTGGATTACTTGATATATTGTCATGCTTTTTGCAACTACATGAATGTACTATTGCTGTGTGATTTATTGTTATTAGTGAAGGCTACTCTCCACCGAGTTGACATTGTTAGCTGGCATTTGCTGGGGTTAGTTCAGTCTGTTAGACTTGATTGATAGCATTAACAACCTGCTAACTCCAAATGATCATGTGCAGTTCTGAAAGCAATACCAACTAGATTTTTAAATTTTAATATAAAATGAGTAAGAGTAGGGTGGACATTAAGTAAGGCTGCACTTTTAGCAGTGATCTCATTTGGAACCTATTTCTGTATCAGTAATAGGTTTTCTTTCTGTCTGCTTTTAGAACTGCAGATGATTATTTGCAGCTAGCAGGTTGAAATGCAGCTTTCAGTAATTGTAATAAATCACACAGCAATAGTACATAGAAGATATTGAAGTGGCACATAACCCAGGTAGCTGCCACAACTAAAACAAGGTAGTTATAGTAGGCTAACGTTAGTTTTTTAAAAAGAACTTACTTCCAGATGTTCCTTGAGGTTGGAGGTGGAGTCTTTTGATGCTGAGAGCAGCCCGGTTGCTGGCAAACAGAGCCTGCATTGCATGGTCAGATTTCGCCCACCCCTTTCTTCTTTAAATGTGAAGTGGTGTTGGAATTTCAAAGTAAGAAATGCATTCCTGTATGTGCACTGCCGGCTCTATTGTGCTGGCTCCAGTCCATTAGTGATGTGCGAGTCATGAACGAATCATTCAGTACTCAAGAACCACTTAACTGACTTGTGAATCATAATTCACAATCCAAACTGACTCCTTCACTGACTCATCCCTGTTACTGTTAGCAAACTAATTTCATTAGTTGCATATGTGTAATTTCATATGTGCTTGCGCTACATATGACTTACTCCCCCCTCCCTCCTGGTTCTCAGCTGCTGAAACTCAGAGCATGTTACTGTGGAAGAGTCGCTCCTTCACCTGAGATGAAGTCTGATAGTCTGACTGACGCAATATAACATTCAGTCTACAATTTGTTTGTTTTGCAAAGATAATAAGCAGACTAAAGGAAAAAATATATGAACTCAGTTCCACCACTATAAAAAAAAAATATACAGTGTCTGACTCACATTCTGCTGCTGCAATTATGTAAGTAAAATCAGAATTTCACTAAATTATTTAGATGAGAAAATATATATTTGACATATTTGAGGAAAATAATAATAAAATAAAATACATAAAATAAGTGTTCCCTTTAGAAATCTTTTTTTCTCTTTTTTTGCTCTATAAAATAGGTGTTTTCTTTTTCAATCACTCATCTTAGCAGTAGGATTTACATGAAAAGAGAAACAAATTAAGTGTGAGTGAAAATGTACATTTTTTTCACTCTCTGGACTCAAATGACTCAAAAAAACATAAATTTTGGTGAGTGTCTCATTCAAACTCGAATCAGTAAAAAGAATCAAATTTACCATCACTAGAGTCTATTGTGTAACTGATGCCACCAACATTAATAAGGACTTGTACATTAGAGCCTCTTATTGCGTGTTTTGTTTGGGTTTCCGGCAATGTGTGGAATTACCAAAATTAGAGAGGGGATAGCCTAACATATGAAACATCAAAAGACCACAATCCATTTATTTCAACAAAGTAACTATTCTAATTATTACCTATCGAAGTAGTAACTATATCGGAATGCAATCACTCATATTTTGTATTTTAAATACATAACACAGGTACGTGTATTCCATTATTCCCCAACACTGATAATTATTTAGCCATATTATTTACTTTCCCAGAAACCCTCCAATACTGACTTGAAAAAAAAAAAATAAATTTACTGAGTCACATCTGACGACTGCTTTCAGTTTAAACTGCAGATTTCATGTACGTCATATTTTCATGTTTTTCAGTCGACACATGAGTTTGTGTACTGTGGGCTTTTAGATTCACTCTAATGCTCAAACAAGAAATTAGAATTATAGAAAATGTTTGCTATTGTCACTTGGCTTTGTGGTTTGCAGTGGGGGGTGTGCCATTAACAGTTCAAACCAAAAACAACAAAAAAAATAGCTGTGATGTATCTCTTATATTATATTACATTTAACAAATTCTCTTTCAAGTTTTCAGTTTTTTGTGAAGATGTGACAAACAAAAGATTTTTGCACTTACGAATACTACAAAAACAATTTTTGTCTATTTTTTCCCAGATTCACCCAAAGATGGCAGCAGTTCCATCAGTCCTTCTGGTCCAATAGTAGAACACCAAACAGTGACTCTGACATGCAGCAGTAATGCCCGCCCAGCAGTAGAAAACTACGCCTGTTACAGAGCTGATGGAGACCAGGAGGCTCTCACTGCGACTGGACACACTTTAAATATTACAGTTTCAACAATCGACACTAATTTCTTCTGCAATGCTACAAATACAGTTGGATTTAAAGCATCCATCAACCTCCAAATAGACGTGCGGTGTATATATTAATTTTACAAAATTACCACTTATGTACCCTGACTAGTACCCACCTAGAAATCCATTAATCGAGTTGCATGGTAGAAAAATATATGTATTTTTGTCTTCAGAATATTAGAGGCCAAGAAAAACACCTTGTCATTTTACTTCTCATTTTCTATTTAAAATAAAACTACATTTGTTTTTTTTTCTACCGAACAAGCTTAGAAATAGGATTTTATGTTATTTGTCCCCGACCAAGTAATTACACGTAATGAATTAAATAATAATAATCATAATTTTCATGTGTAAGATGTCCAAATCATTCTATCGCAGGTATTCACACTTTTTCAGTGAGGGAGGAGCAGCTGGTGGGAAGACATATTCTGATGAGCAGTTCCTTTCAGGTCTCTAATGCTTTGTAAAATCGAGTGAAGTCACAATGAAGCTAAAGCAGTTCCACAAGTGTAATTTGTTCATGAATTGTCAGTAAATGGATGAAAAAAAAAATCTTACCTATGAGTGAAATATCTACACCAGCTTGGGTAAAACTGTATTTCAGTGCATTATTACACCACAGTTTGAAATAGTATTTAGCACTTTGAAGGAGACTTGCATTATTGAAAGTTGTGGTGCAGTCTCTCTTTGTTAAGTCTCCTGTCATTTCTTTAGTTGGCTTTAGTTTTGCATTTTCACTGATAAATGAAGATGAATCACTCCAATATGCTTTACATGAATCATCTAAGTTAGTTTCAAATCTCGTCTCTACATCGAAGGAGCAGGGGATGGTCACACAGGATCCTCTCAAAACATTTATATTCTCTGGCATATTGACGTTGAACATTCCACACAGTGCACCTGAAACACAACACAAACTCCATCCACACTGGAGGTGGAGGAGGGAGCCTCAGTGAGTCTGACGTGCTCTGCTCCAGCTCCAGCTCCATGTTGGTCTCATCCTCCAGCTCTGACATGGAGCCCTAACCTGGGTCAGAGTCAGGAGACACTGCAGGAGAATCAGGACAAAACTAAAGTCAGGACCTCTGTTATGAGTTTCACTGCTTCTCACCTCCATCATGGAAATAAAATCTCCTGCACTGCTGTCTACCAGAAACAAGATGGTAGCCCTGATGTCACTGCTGAAACAAGTTTAACTCCTGATATTTCATGTGAGTTTATTTTTTCTCTTCTAAACTGAAATCGTAATGATTTACTTTTCTTGACTTGGATTAAATTACACAAAATGATTAGTCAGTTACAGTTATTTTATCAGTATGCCATAACAATGTCTGAGTTTTATAAAATATAATGAAAGCTTTTAAAGTTTGAATTTAATGATTATTTAATGATTTATGTCTTTTTTGTTAGCTCTGCTTTTTAGCTTTAGGATGTCTTCAAAACTGACAATAAAACAAAACTACATTTAGTGAGTCATGTTGGACAGTTGTTTTTATTTTAAACAGCAGTTTTTCATTTACATCCTATGATAACATTTTCTCACATTATCATATTTCTAAATTAACTCACGAGCTTGTCAGAGCTTTCAGATTCACTCTAAAGGTCGAACAAGAAAGTAGAATTGCAGAAACGTTTTACTTTTGACATTTGGCTTTCTGGTCTGTAATAGGATGATCTATTAATAGTTCCGTTAAAATGCAAAAGGAGCTGTGATGTGTGATTTACATAAAACCTACATATTACATTTAACAAATTATCATTGTACTGATTTTTAGATTCACCCAAAGATGTACAAATTTCAGTCAGTCCCTCTTGTCCAGTACCAGAGAACAGCAATATGACTCTGACCTGCAGCAGTAATGCCAACCCAGCAGTAGAAAACTACACCTGGTACAGAGCTGATGGAGACCAGGAGACTTTTATTAGGACAGGAATCAGCTTAAATATTAAAGTGTCCAGAGACAAAAGAAGATTTTTCTGCAAAGCTGAAAATGAGATCGGGGTTGGACGTTCTAACCTGACTCACCTTGATGTTCTGTGTATGTATCACACAATTAAAATATTTTAAGGTTTAAGCATAACTTGAGCAGCTATAATATATGCATGGTATCATTATTCATTGCAGATTGTGAAACACAGTGTGGATTTTACAGTGGAGTCCTTCCTTGGGTCCTTGCTGGTGTGTTTTTCAGTGTCACCGTGATCTGTGCAGCTTTCCTTTGGTATGTTTTAAAACTGGTTGTTGATTAAAACTAAAAGTCCTGCAGATGTTTCCATAAAATATTTTTCAATAATTGTTTTGTATTCTTCTAGCAAAGTACAAAAGAATGTGAAGCCACAAGAAGAGGACAGAACTTACATGTCACTGAATCGTAGAAATGTCGGCTCTTCAGAGTATGATGTCATTAACACAACTCCAAAGTGACCTTCACTGATCCTTCAGAATATATCTAATTTTGTTTTATTTTGTGTTTCCAGAGAAATAATTCTCAGTCACACTTCTCTTTATTAAATGCATTTAATAGCCACTGAGCGCTTATTCATCAGTTTTTTAAAGGGTGCTGGATAATATGTTCATTTTGCTTTCGATGTGAAAAAGCTGGGGCAGGGACATGATTATCAGTAGGTCACATAAGCTTTTAACAGCACTGTTTAGAAAATAGAGACATTAGTGATCTACACGGCTGCTCTTTTCTACGTTTAAGAGAAAGACCTTGAATAGTTAGGATGCCTTGTCAGACCAGCCACATATTAGTTTCCTGTAAATTTGCCCTGTTATCAGTATTTATGTTTCTCACACATGATTGTTTGATTATTTCCTCCTCAACCAAGTTTATTGCACTAAACCCATATGGAAAAGAAATAGTAAAAACATATATGTGATTGCTCATGAAAGTGGCCACTTTCCCATTACTTTCATATATTGTTTTAGTAAGTATCCAAAACATACAAGTTTCATTATATAATTTTTCAAGGGATCTTATATCTGTTTTCACTTTTATATGCTTTTCATACAAGTTTCACACAAGACAGATACAAACTTTATAAAATTTATATATATCTTTTCCATATGGGAATGTTTAGAGTAAGATGTCCTGTCACCCGAATGCCATTCATGCACAACTGAACCTTGTACCACCAATATTACCAAAACAAATGAATAAATTGAACTACTCAACAGTTTTTATTTTATACCATGTTAAATGTTTTCCATGGGTAACCATGCATAGTAGTATGTTTAGTAGATGTATTATTAATTATATATATCGACAGAATAAAAGAGGAAATAAAACTTTTAGCTGGTGTGTGTTTGTGTGTGAATTCTACTGAAAAAGTTCTTATTTCCCCTTCTAGATATTGTAATGCCTGAAATCGTCAGAGTGCATTAAACAGTTCTTAATATGGACACTAGTTGCTGTCACACTGTCTCTTTTGCAACTAAGGTTTCAACTTCCTGCTCTGATATCGGCCCCTCCTCCACCTCCTCCCCTGACAGCTGTAAGACTGACTCTCCTTCCACAGTGTGGAGTAAAATCCTTTCTGCCAAAACCTACCCTCTGCTTCCTGAAGTACGGACACTGGTTGAAAATATGAGGTCTCATATTTTCAAATATGAAGTCTCAACAGAGTGAGCAACAGAGTGATAATATCTGAAAAAAAAGATCAGTTACGTCTCGTGGCCATAAAATGTTGAAGCCTCAATTTCATAATTTTTAAAGAAAGTCCACATCCTCTGTTAGCCCAGCCCCTGCAAATGTAGTCTCAGCAGAAAGCCCATGATGTCTCTTTGACAGTACAGCAGCAGTCACATAGACTGCATAAACGGTGCTCAGCGTGGAGGCCTCAGGCTCATGTCCCGACAGAGAACAAAAATTAATTGCTGGATCTTACAGATTGAATCTCCACTATGAGACTACATCCACAGATAAAGACAAAACCTTGACTGATGAAGCGTAGCGAGGGAAATATGTACCTAACCAAAGTCTACTTGCACATGAATTGACAACCTGATGAATACTTTCATGAGAAAGTTGCAGTTTCGTTCAGCTTCATCCTTATTCAGATGCTAAAAGCGAAGATCTTGGTTAGGAGGATCAATCTTCATTTGTAAATAAACGTTCTCAGTGTTGATACAGATACAGATCCTCCCTCGGTGACGATCACCTGTCCATCACCCTTTTCATTTCCACCTCAGATACTGAACTTGACTTTAAAGCACTTGTTAAAGCCCAAAAAAGATGACACAAGAAAACAGAGCTGAAAAACTGAAGATGAAGTAATCAATATACAAGCAAACTACTAGGCTGCAAGCATTAAAAGAAAATGGATGAAGAAGTGCTATTGCAGCTGTTTCAGACTGAAACAGTCCTGCCGTGGTCATCCTGCATCACAGCATCATTCTGTAGTTATCACTGCAGGTGATGATCTCCAGAGTGAATCAAAAGTTGTAACTTCTCCATCTGTGGCTGTAGTTCAGGAGGTAGCATAGGTCGTCTAGTAATCGGAAGTTTGTGGTTGCAGACTGGCTGCTCCAGGCTGCATGTAGACTTGGGCAAGATACTAACCCTGAGGTGCTCTCCGATACATTCATCAGGATGTGAATATAAGATAGAAAGCACTTGTGCAAAAAAAGTATATAAAAATCTCTTTGTATGAATGGGTGAATGAGGCCACCTGTATAAAGCTCTTGGAGTGCTCAGAGTGCAAAAGTGCCGGATAAAAATCAGTCATTTTACCATCTTCTTTGTCTAATCCTCTTGAGTAATGTGGTCTGTGTGTGGATCCTTTTGGAGCAGCCACAGTTGCTGCAGGTGTCCTGAATTGATTGGTGGGTTTTCTCTTCTGCTGAGAGCCTTCTGCTGATAACATGTGAGAGAAGAGCAGGTGTGAGAAAACAGAATCCATAAATCATGACAATAGTTTGATTTTTGCTGTGATAATGACATTTAGATGATTACATTGTCTGTCATTAAAATTGGGTGTAGCAGGAAGCCTGGATGTCAGATGTCCTGATGGAGACAGACTGTCAGACCCGACTGGGTCACTGAAAGCTGTAATGCTCAGAGAGTGATCTGCTCAGCTCTTTCATCCATTTATTAATATAATCACTGATGTTGTATTTCATAGACACAAACTCAACAGAAGCAGCTCAGCCTGTCTCAGGCAGTGTTGAAGTTCACCTTTATCACCTTTATCACAGACACAGCATCATCTCCATCATCACCATACAGATGATGTAATGACCTCTTAGCAGCTTAGTGCATGTTATTTGATTCACATTAATAGAGAGGAATAAACGCTTTTATGAGTTGTATCATCCTCTCATCATCTCATACATCGTTTCAATCATTTTCAGGCTCTAAACATATAAACTAACAGTGGGAGAAGTCACCAGAGTCGTTTACACAAATAAAACAGCTGTAAACAGCATTAATGCTACCCGGTTAACACAGCACACTGACCAACATTGTACATGATGAGTTACAAGCAGTAAAGTGAATAACTCAGACGAGAGTTACTCACTTTACTAACCCAAATACAAGTTATTAATGTGGAGTGATTGCAAATGTTTACAGCAGTTTCTATGTTGCAGAGATCGTGGAAAGAAAAAAGGTGACAGTCACTTCTGGTCATGTTCACACTCACTGTGTCTTTTGTGTTAGTTCCTCATTTTACATCTTTTTTGAACACTTCCTTAAAAACCTCACATCCAAAGAACTGACTGCTCGACAAACATCATGAAATATTGTAAGCTATCACATTTTCACTATGATACGAATATCAAGGTTTTAGGAAAATATGACGTGATTTTCTGTAGTTCTTTGATTCACAGATATTTAGATGAATTGTCATATTTTTGACGTTTGTAGAAAAATGAATCCAAAGAAAATTAAAAACTTTATGAGACTATTAAGACATGAATTCACGGTCTTTAGTAGAATTTTTCAGAAATCAGAAACATAAATTATGTTTAATTGTTGAAGAATATTTTTAATAAATTGTATAACTGCTTTAGACTTACACCTTCCTCTTTCTTCTCTTTCATCATTTAATGTTTAAATTTTGTGAAATCAACACTGTATGTATATACTCTAATCTTTGTAAGGCTGAACATTTATGTATCTATATTTTTCAAAGTGACAATAACTAGCAGTAGTAATTTGGACCTTACATGACATCTTAACAGCTTTTCCTTGGTTAACAAATAATCATGTAAACTGTTTCCTGTGTAAACTTCAGATTCCCTTAAACTTCACTCTCTTGCAACAAAGATGGCTGGAACTCTGACTTTTCTTCTCGTTAGTTCTCTGCTGCAGGGTGAGTGAAAGAAACTCAAAATCTTCTTTGCTGAAAACATGATTAAAGTTGATAATAATAATACACTATTGTTAATTTAAATCATTTACTTAAATTATCTGACATCAGTATTCAAGATGAATGTGCAGTAAAGTACCAAGGCTTTTTATTGATGAGATATTTAAAAGTAAAAGTGTTTTGTATTAGCATCTGAATTTAATACTGAGTCGCTGTAACATGATAAATATGAAGGAAGAGATGAAACTGTTTGGGTTTTTGTTGTTATTGTTGTTGTTTTTTATCGTGTTGTGTTTCAGGTGCGCTGTGCGGAACGTTCAACGTCAATATACCACAGAAGATAAATGTTTTGAGAGGATCCTGTGTGACCATCCCCTGCTCCTTCGATGTAGCGACGAGATTTGAAACTAACTTAGATGATTCATGTAAAGCATATTGGAGTGATTCAACTTTATTTGACAGTGAAAATGCAAAACTAAAGCCAACTAAAGAAATGACAGGAGACTTAACAAAGAAAGACTGCACCACAACTTTCAATAATACACGTCTCCTTCAAAGTGCTAAATACTATTTCAGACTGGAGTGTGATAATCCACTGAGATTCACTTTTACCCAAGCTGGTGTAGATATTTCACTCATAGGTAAGATTTATTTTTTTTCATCCATTTACTGACAATTCATGAACAAATTACACTTGTGGAACTGCTTTGAGCTTGCTCTGAATTCACTGGATTTTACTCAGCATATAAAAACTGAAACTGCTGCTCATTGACTGACCAGAATGTCTTCCCAACAGATGATCCTCCCTCACCGACTCTGACTCCATCCACACTGGAGGTGGAGGAGGGAGCCTCAGTGAGTCTGACGTGCTCTGCTCCAGCTCCATGTTGGTCTCATCCTCCAGCTCTGACATGGAGCCCTAACCTGGGTCAGAGTCAGGAGACACTGCAGGAGAATCAGGACAAAACTAAAGTCAAGACCTCTGTTATGAATTGCACTGCTTCTCACCTCCATCATGGAAATAAAATCTCCTGCACTGCTGTCTACCAGAAACAAGATGGTATCCCTGATGTCACTGCTGAAACAAGTTTAACTCCTGATATTTCATGTGAGTTTATTTTTTCTCTTCTAAACTGAAATTACAATAATATACTTTCTTGACTTGGTTTAAATTAGACATAAAATGGTCAGTCAATTACAGTGATGTTATGAGTATGCCATAACAACGTCTTTGGGTTTTATAAAATATAATGAAGACTTTAAAAGTTTGAATTTAATTTCATACTTTAATTTCATACATGCAGACTTTACACTGATGTGTGATCGTCTTAACGATGTACGTTTTTCTTTTGTTAGCTTTGTATTTTACTTTAGGATGTCTTCAAAACTAACAACACAAAACCACATTTAGTGAGTCATGTTCCACAGTGGTTTTTTATTTAAACAGCAGCTTTTCATTTACATCGTATTTTAACGTTTTCTTACATTATCATGTTTCTAATTTAACTCACGAGCTTGTCGGAACTTTCAGATTCACTCTGAAGCTCGAACAAGAAAGTAGTATTGCAGTTTTATTTTAGACATTTGGCTTTGTGGTCTGTAATAAGTTCTATTAATAGTTCAGCTAAAGTGCAAAATGACCTTTGATGTTTGATTTACGTAATATTACATTTAACACATTATCATAATACTCATTTTTAGATTCACCCAAAGATGTACAAATTTCCATCAGTCCTTCTGCTCCAATATTAGAAAACCAAAAAGTGACTCTGACGTGCAGCAGTAATGCCAACCCAGCAGTAGAAAACTACACCTGGTACAGAGCTGATGGAGACCTGGAGACTTTTATTGGGACTGGAAGCTCTTTTAATGTTACCGTTTCAAAAGTCAAAAGTACATTTTTCTGCAAGGCTACAAATGAACTTGGATTTAAACGATCAAGCAACCTACAAATAAATGTTCAATGTATGTATTAATTAAATTAATTTTCCATATTTACTCTTTACATATCACAACTAGAATTCTATTAATAGGATTGAAGGATGTGCAATACATGAATTGTTGTAATGAAACTAAAGCATTAACTGATCTTTGGGGTGGAGTTAAATAATGAGACTGACAATAATCACATTACAAGTATTTAATTTAATTTAAGTATTGGTTATTAAAATTAGGAATTCCTGACAGCCACATTGTTAGGCACATAGTAAGAAGAACTAAAAAAAATTCAAACTTTCTTCAAATAGCTCTAAATCTTTCATCAGTAAATCAGTTAAAGTTAAAGACAGAAGAAAAGGTGATTTCATTTGACATGAACAGAGTCTTCAGAAAGAAAAGCCAAGAAAAACAGCTTGTCATTTTTACTCTTCAGTTTCTGCTTAAGATGAAACCTTTATATTGGTGTGGTTTGCTCTCTGCTTTTAGAGGTACAATATTGTGTTTTGCACTCAAGAGTATTTAATATTATTTTAAAAAATATCTTTTGGGGTGCTAATGTATTACATATATTCACACTTACTCTGTAAATAAAACTGTCCTAACATTTCAGTCTGCATGTTTCTGTGCTCATTTTTTCAGATTCACCTAAAAACGTCACAGTTTCAGTCAGTCCTTCTGGTCCAGTACCAGAGAACAGCAACGTGACTCTAACCTGCAGCAGTAATGCCAACCCAGCAGTAGAAAAATACATGTGGTACAGAGCTGATAGAGACCAGGAAAATTATATTGGGACAGGAACTAGTTTAAGTACTAAAGTGTCCAGAGACAGACGAAGATTTTTCTGCAAAGCTGAAAATGAGATCGGGGTTGGACGTTCTAACCTGACTCACCTTGATGTTCTGTGTATGTATCACACAATTAAAATATTTTAAGGTTTAAGCATAACTTGAGCAGCTATAATATATGCATGGTATCATTATTCATTTCAGATTGTGAAACACAGTGTGGATTTTACAGTGGAGTCCTTCCTTGGGTCCTTGCTGGTGTGTTTTTCAGTGTCAGCGTGATCTGTGCAGCTTTCCTTTGGTATGTTTTAAAACTGGTTGTTGATTAAAACTAAAAGTCCTGCAGATGTTTCCATAAAATATTTTTCAATAATTGTTTTGTATTCTTCTAGCAAAGTACAAAAGAATGTGAAGCCACAAGAAGAGGACAGAACTTACATGTCACTGAATCGTAGAAATGTCGGCTCTTCAGAGTATGATGTCATTAACACAACTCCAAAGTGACCTTCACTGATCCTTCAGAATATATCTAATTTTGTTTTATTTTGTGTTTCCAGAGAAATAATTCTCAGTCACACTTCTCTTTATTAAATGCATTTAATAGCCACTGAGCGCTTATTCATCAGTTTTTTAAAGGGTGCTGGATAATATGTTCATTTTGCTTTCGATGTGAAAAAGCTGGGGCAGGGACATGATTATCAGTAGGTCACATAAGCTTTTAACAGCACTGTTTAGAAAATAGAGACATTAGTGATCTACACGGCTGCTCTTTTCTACGTTTAAGAGAAAGATCTTGAATAGTTAAGATGCCTTGTCAGACCAGCCACATATTAGTTTCCTGTAAATTTGCCCTGTTATCAGTATTTATGTTTCTCACACATGAATGTTTGATTAGTTCCTCCTCAACCAAGTTTATTGCACTAAATGTTTAGAGTAAGATGTCCTGTCACCCGAATGCCATTCATGCACAACTGAACCTTGTATCACCAATATTACCACAGCAAATGAATAAATTGAACAGCTCAACAGTTTTTATTTTATACCATGTTAAATGTTTTCCATGGGTAACCATGCATAGTAGTATGTTTAGTAGATGTATTATTAATTATATATATCGACAGAATAAAAGAGGAAATACAACTTTTAGCTGGTGTGTGTTTGTGTGTGAATTCTACTGAAAAAGTTCTTATTTCCCCTTCTAGATATTGTAATGCCTGAAATCGTCAGAGTGCATTAAACAGTTCTTAATATGGACACTAGTTGCTGTCACACTGTCTCTTTTGCAACTAAGGTTTCAACTTCCTGCTCTGATATCGGCCCCTCCTCCACCTCCTCCCCTGACAGCTGTAAGACTGACTCTCCTTCCACAGTGTGGAGTAAAATCCTTTCTGCCAAAACCTACCCTCTGCTTCCTGAAGTACGGACACTGGTTGAAAATATGAGGTCTCATATTTTCAAATATGAAGTTTCAACAGAGTGAGCAACAGAGTGATAATATCTGAAAAAAAAGATCAGTTACGTCTTGTGGCCATAAAATGTTGAAGCTGCAATTTCATAATTTTTAAAGAAAGTCCACATCCTCTGTTAGCCCAGCCCCTGCAAATGTAGTCTCAGCAGAAAGCCCATGATGTCCCTTTGACAGTACAGCAGCAGTCACATAGACTGCATAAACGGTGCTCAGCGTGGAGGCCTCAGGCTCATGTCCCGACAGAGAACAAAAATTTATTGCTGGATCTTACAGATTGAATCTCCACTATGAGACTACATCCACAGATAAACACAAAACCTTGACTGATGAAGCGTAGCGAGGGAAATATGTACCTAACCAAAGTCTACTTGCACATGAATTGACAACCTGATGAATACTTTCATGAGAAAGTTGCAGTTTTGTTCAGCTTCATCCATATTCAGATGCTAAAAGTGAAGATCTTGGTTAGGATCAATCTTCATTTGTAAATAAACGTTCTCAGTGTTGATACAGATACAGATCCTCCCTCGGTGACAATCACCTGTCCATCACCCTTTTCATTTCCACCTCAGATACTGAACTTGACTTTAAAGCACTTGTTAAAGCCCCAAAACGATGACACAAGAAAACAGAGCTGAAAAACTGAAGATGAAGTAATCAATATACAAGCAAACTACTAGGCTGCAAGCATTAAAAGAAAATGGATGAAGAAGTGCTATTGCAGCTGTTTCGGACTGAAACAGTCCTGCCGTGGTCATCCTGCATCACAGCATCATTCTGTAGTTATCACTGCAGGTGATGATCTCCAGAGTGAATCAAAAGTTGTAACTTCTCCATCTGTGGCTGTAGTTCAGGAGGTAGCATAGGTCGTCTATTAATCGGAAGTTTGTGGTTGCAGACTGGCTGCTCCAGGCTGCATGTAGACTTGGGCAAGATACTAACCCTGAGGTGCTCTCCGATACATTCATCAGGATGTGAATATAAGATAGAAAGCACTTGTGCAAAAAAAGTATATAAAAATCTCTTTGTATGAATGGGTGAATGAGGCCAGCTGTATAAAGCTCTTGGAGTGCTCAGAGTGCAAAAGTGCCGGATAAAAATCAGTCATTTTACCATCTTCTTTGTCTAATCCTCTTGAGTAATGTGGTCTGTGTGTGGATCCTTTTGGAGCAGCCACAGTTGCTACAGGTGTCCTGAATTGATTGGTGGGTTTTCTCTTCTGCTGAGAGCCTTCTGCTGATAACATGTGAGAGAAGAGCAGGGCCCTGTTTCAGGAAGCCGGTTTAGAAAACTCAGAGTGAAAAACGATACGCAGGGTTGAGTAACCCCGAACTGTCCAACTCGGAATATTCGGTTTCAGAAAGGCTGATAACAAGTAGTTCAGTCAACGCGGAGTTGCTTTAACCCCAAGTGAAGCGCGCGGACGAGGATACATAAAGCCCTGATCAGTGGAGCACAGATTAAGCGAGTCACCATGGAGACGGAGGGAAAGAAGGCGCGGTCAATGTATTTCACAGCGCTTGAGGCCGAAATTCTGATGGCAGCATATGCCGATAACATGCAAATTCCGCGGAAAAAAGTAACACAGCGACAGCTGCAAAAGAAAGTGAGCATGCATGGCAAAACATAGCCGACAGAGTCAATGCGTGAGTGTTAATTTAAACATTGATCGAGGGATTTCCACCCATTTAACACGTTATTTTATCATATGTTATTTTATTTGTTATTTTATACATTTTATTTTGTGACGTGATGTGAGCGCAGGTGCAACCCAACAGGCCCCAAACGTTCCTGGCAGCAAGTAAAAATGAAATAGAAAAATATAGTCCAAACAGGTAAGGTGTAATCGTATCATGAGCCATAGTGCTTGGTCTGTTTGTCCGATGTAAATCAATTGCAGTTAGAGGCTACATTAATTTTCTGTCTGTAAGCACTTATTGAAATTATCTGAGCACATTACAAGTACATATTTGCTTACTCTGTATGCTCAAATGTGACCCGTTATAGCCAACAGAAAAAAAGCGGAGGCCCGAAAAACAGGTGGGGGTCCTCCACCACCACCACCACTCACAGAGGCTGAGCAGTTGGCCCTCAGCCAAAACAGTGGGCGCCCTGTGGCCGAAGGCATCTCTGCGGGGACATCCTCTGAGTCAATAACCCCGCAAGACACAAGTGCCTACATAAGGGGTAAATTCAAAATAATACATGATGTGCATACATCCTTTCTTCACAGTCACCTTTGCAGTGCTACTCATTCATTTGATAAACTCTTTACCATAATGGATTATTTTGTAGTGAAGTTATTTTCCTACTGATTTTGCCTTCCCTCAGTCTTGGTTGTCTTTGAGAGCATAATGACAATGAAGTGTAAGCTGAGTGCTATATGTTTGTTAATTGCCATTTGGTCCCTTGTAAGTTATAAGTGACCTGTATAAACCTCATATTCTATCAGTTGATGGTGGTGGTGTACTGCATCTGGTGCAGCCTCCTGTTGAGCCAGACCAACATGCAGTTGTGAGTAATACTCCACAGATTATATGAGGTTACAGTAGAACAGCAATGTTGTTTATTTCTTTACTACAGGAAAATAATGAAGAAACATTGACAGCTGTTACAGAGGAGGAAGCAACAGAGACACTTTATGAGGTTTACATCTTTTAATACTTTGTGTACAGGAAATACAGGCGACCAATAAAGCCAGTTGAACAAAAAATCTGTTTATTCTTCTTTCAACATGTTGAGGTGATGGGTCAAAAGAAATGATTGTGACATATGGTGTCTCTGACTGCTCTTCCATCTTGTATGTCCGTGGGAGGGTCAGGATGTTCATGGTTTGGATCACTGCTGATGTCTGGTTCAGAAGGACAGTGTTCTCCTCTAATTGTGGCAATGTTGTGAAGAATCACACATGCCACAATAATGTCACATGCCCTTTCTGGGGTGACCCTGAGTCTTTGCAGGCACTGGAACCGGGCCTTAAGCATTCCGATAGTCATTTCAACTCTGGCTCTTGTCCTGCAATTAGCCAGATTATATCGCTGCTGTGGGCCCGGTTCAGGGTCAGAGTAAGGGGTAAGCAAATAGGGTAAACATGGATACCCCCTATCACCAAGCAAGTAGCCAGTGTCTCCTAAGACAGAAGGATACACTTCAGTTCAAATGTCCCTGAAGCAATTGGTCTTTATATATTTTAAAGTATTTTCAACTCACCATGTCCAAATTTTGTGCTCAGTGTACATTCACGGAATATTTGTGAGTCATGAACAGAGCCTGGCCACTTGGCTTCCACATTTGTGATAATGTTGGCAGCATCACATATGATCTTCACAGTGCAGAGAACACAAATTAGCATCCATTACTATGATGAAATAATTTGTTAGTTTGAAATGCTACAGGGAACTATGTACCTGTACATTAATGCTGTGGAAAGACTTCCTGTTCACATAGTCTCCTTCATTTACTGAAGGAGCAATGATTGGAATGTGAGTACCATCTATACAGCCAATCACGCCTGGGAACCCTGAAAATAAATGTAAAATTTAAGTAGTAGTTCAAGTATCACCACATCATAAATTAAGTTTTGGTCATCCTGATACCTGCAATTTTGTGGCATCCCTCTTTGATGAATCTTGTGGGTCTATGACCGGGGAACACCACAAACGTGTACAGGAGACGTTTCAGTGCAACTGTAACATTCCTGACTGCCCGACAGACGGTAGCCTTGGAAACGTGCTCAGCGTCACCAATATTATACAGAAAGCTCCCGTTTGCAAAAAACCGAAGTGCAATACAAATAATATGTACAGAACTGAGAGCATGTCCGCGATGTGTCACATGCGTAATATATGGCCTGAGGATGTTATCCAAATAAATTATAGATTGTGCTGAGAAACGGTAACGTTCACACAGGAAATCATCAGGAAATGATAAAATGTCCAAACGCGCTCTGATCACTCTCTCCCGGCGGAGAGCTCTGCGGAGAATTTGGGCTTCACGATCTACTGGCTCTTCAAGGAAGGGACACGCCATGTCTGACACTTCCTACTGTCAGGTTTCCGACAAAGGGGCGGAGACAGTCAGGGTTAGTTGTAGTAAACCTGCTAGGGGGCAGGTTAGCTTCACGGCGTGTGTCGTCATAGTGACTCACTCAGGCTTCAGCTGAACTCGCTTTGTGAAACCGAAAACCCAGAGTTTTCGTTAACTCAGGGTATACTTACTCAGTTTTTCCACTAAACCGGCTTCCTGAAACAGGGCCCAGGTGTGAGAAAACAGAATCCATAAATCATGACAATAGTTTGATTTTTGCTGTGATAATGACATTTAGATGATTACATTGTCTGTCATTAAAATTGGGTGTAGCAGGAAGCCTGGATGTCAGATGTCCTGATGGAGACAGACTGTCACACCCGACTGGGTCACTGAAAGCTGTAATGCTCAGAGAGTGATCTGCTCAGCTCTTTCATCCATTTATTAATATAATCACTGATGTTGTATTTCATAGACACAAACTCAACAGAAGCAGCTCAGCCTGTCTCAGGCAGTGTTGAAGTTCACCTTTATCACCTTTATCACAGACACAGCATCATCTCCATCATCACCATACAGATGATGTAATGACCTCTTAGCAGCTTAGTGCATGTTATTTGATTCACATTAATAGAGAGGAATAAACGCTTTTATGAGTTGTATCATCCTCTCATCATCTCATACATCGTTTCAATCATTTTCAGGCTCTAAACATATAAACTAACAGTGGGAGAAGTCACCAGAGTCGTTTACACAAATAAAACAGCTGTAAACAGCATTAATGCTACCCGGTTAACACAGCACACTGACCAACATTGTACATGATGAGTTACAAGCAGTAAAGTGAATAACTCAGACGAGAGTTACTCACTTTACTAACCCAAATACAAGTTATTAATGTGGAGTGATTGCAAATGTTTACAGCAGTTTCTATGTTGCAGAGATCGTGGAAAGAAAAAAGGTGACAGTCACTTCTGGTCATGTTCACACTCACTGTGTCTTTTGTGTTAGTTCCTCATTTTACATCTTTTTTGAACACTTCTTTAAAAACCTCACATCCAAAGAGCTGACTGCTCGACAAACATCATAAAATTGTCATGATTTGCTGTGTGGCAGGCAGGATGAGGACCCAATCGCAAAACTCACACACACGGGGATGAACTCAAAAAACACAGCTTTATTGCTGGCCACGAGAAACAATACAAAACTAAACTGGGAAAAACTAACATAAAGCTCACCAAGGAACACAGGGGAATCACACACAGCATGAGGGAGAACGCGACGCCGAACAGAGGGAGACTCAGACAGAAATACACAGAGGGTAAACGAGGAAAGTGGGCACACACGGGGAACACAGGTGACACTGATAATCATAACGAGACAGGGCGGGGTGAACTGAACATGACATGTACAGGCACAGAGGTTCAGACAGGAGGAGAGAGAGCACGGGGAAACACAGACATAACGGGCTGGGGAAACATGAAACAACCACAAAGGGAGACGAGGGCTCATAAATACATAGAGGGCACACAGGGGGGAGAGAGAGCACGGGGAGAACTTAGACATAATGGGCAGGGGAAACATGGAATAAAACATAAGGAGAGACGAGGGCTCACAGATACACAGAGGGGCACACAGGGGGTAAAAGCCATGAAGGGAAAACACTTAGGGAACAACACAACAGGGCAACTCAGAAAACATGGCCTAAATAAGGAACAAAATACAAAAATACAAGGAACTAAGAATACTGGGCCCACATGGCCCAGGACCATGACAAAAATAATGTAAGTTATCACATTTTCACTATGATACGAATATCAAGGTTTTAGGAAAATATGATGTGATTTTCTGTAGTTCTTTGATTCACAGATATTTAGGTGAATTGTCATATTTTTGACGTTTGTAGAAATATGAATCCAAAGAAAATTAAAAACTTTATGAGACTATTAAGACATGAATTCACTGTCTTTAGTAGAATTTTTCAGAAATCAGAAACATAAATTATGTTTAATTGTTGAAGAATATTTTTAATAAATTGTATAACTGCTTTAGACTTACACCTTCCTCTTTCTTCTCTTTCATCATTTAATGTTTAAACTTTGTGAAATCAACACTGTATGTATATACTCTAATCTTTGTAAGGCTGAACATTTATGTATCTATATTTTTCAAAGTGACAATAACTACCAGTAGTAATTTGGACCTTACATGACATCTTAACAGCTTTTCCTTGGTTAACAAATAATCATGTAAACTGTTTCCTGTGTAAACTTCAGACTCCCTTAAACTTCACTCTCTTGCAACAAAGATGGCTGGAACTCTGACTTTTCTTCTCGTTTGTTCTCTGCTGCAGGGTGAGTGAAAGAAACTTGACATGTGCATTACATAAAGATGATTAAAGTTGATAATAATACAGTTTTTCTCGATTGCTAAAACACATTTCTTGAAACTACGCCTCATATCCTCACAACTGTAAACACAAATCCATAACATCTCACTCAATTTCCCAAACATCCTATTTCCAGGTCAAAATGAAGCTCTACACCCAAAACTATTCACTCCTGCTGAAAAACCAAACTTTGCCCTCAGACATCAAACACAAGCCCTCAAAAACACACACACTACAACAGAGTTTTGCACACTGGTACAATTAATTCAAAACAATAGTTCCAAAACAAATAGGTTGCTTATGGTTCTCCCCTTCAAAACCCTTGTCACATGATAAACACAAAAGACGCAACCAATGTATGTACAGTGGCACATTGTCATTCATGTACTATACAGTACAACACACACCAGAAACATTATCCCACCTCAGCATCTTGTCTTTGGTCTGGGTCAGGCCAGAGAATCTCATCCACATCACAGGCTATATTGGCCCCAGCCAGGCAGCGGGGGTAAAATCCTCTTGCATGCCTGATCCACCCCTGTCATGCATCTACTGATATGTCTAGGCAGGCCTCTTCCATGGCCTGAAGGAGGTGAACACGGACATAAGGTTCTCGGTCATACACTTTCCACCGCCATGCCGAAAATAACTCCTCTATCGGGTTTAGAAAGGGAGAGTATGCAGGCAGAAAGATATTAGAAAACCTTGGGTTATTGGTAAACCAGTCACGAACCAGAGCAGCGCGATGGAAGCTGACGTTGTCCCACACAACAACGTAGTGAGGCTGCTCTGGCTGTGCTGGTTCCCTGTAGTCCAGCTGGAACATATGTTGTCTTAAACCATCAAGAAAAGCAAGGAGAAGCATAGTGTTATAGGGTCCTAGTACGGCATGGCGGTGGAGTACCCCTCGTTGGCTGATGGCTGCGCAGATAGTGACATTCCCTCCACGCTGACCAGGGACATTTACAATAGCCCGATGGCCAATTATGTTCCTCCCCCTTTTCCTTCTTTTGGTCAGGTTAAAACCTGCCTCATCCACAAAGATTATTTCATGGGGAACAGGCCGTCCTTCAATCTCAAAGATTCTCTGCAAAACACATAACACAGTAGAGTCAATCGGTACCCTGAACCACAGTTCAAGAGTGCTGAAATGGCAGCATAAACTGCCATGCTGTGATGGTACACAATACTTTATACAGTATCAAAACTCATACCTGAACATATTTCACACGTTGGTTTTTCACTCTGTCAGAGTTTCGTTCGAAAGGGACTCGGTATGCCTGTTTCATCCGGAATTGATTCTTTCGGAGGATGCGGTCAATTGTGGAGAGGCTGATGGCATTTATGCCTCGAAAAAGATGATCATCCTCAATCACTCTCCTTTGAATCTCTTGCAGGCGGATTACATTATTTGCAATTACCATGTTTACAAGTTCCCTCTCTTGCTCCTCCAACAAAAGCCTTAACCTGCCTCCACCAGGTGGTCGTCTCTGTGTCCTACAAAAATAGAAGCACTCATTACTGTAACTGTCACACATTCATTTTACAGGCAAATAATGGAAACATACTGAAACTCAAGACACATAAGTTCAGTAACTTAAACGTTACTGTACAAAGCAGTCTTACTGCAAGTACACCTACCTGTTTTCCTCCCTGAAGGTTCTGATGATGGAGGCAACAGTGAAGCGACTCAAATTTGGTTGTACTCGTTGCCCAGCCTCCCTCATAGTCATCCCATGGACAAGGACATGGTCAACTAAAGTGGCTCGAATTTCATCCGAGACTGACTGTCTTCTTGCCCTTGCTCTTCCCCTTCCTTGTCGCCGTCGTTCTCCACCTCCACCTCCTTCACCACGTCCTCCTCCTCCTCCACCTCTCCCTCCTCCTCCACCACCTTCCTGTTGTCCTAGACCACCTCCTCCTCCTCTTCCACCACGTCCTCCTCTTTCACCACACCCTCCTCTTTCACCATGTCCTCTTCCTCCACCACGTCCTCCTCCTTCACCACGTCCTCCTCCTTCACCACGTCCTCTTTCTCCACCACGTCCTCTTCCTTTGCATCTCTTTGGATCCATTGTTTCAAACCTGAATGAGCTGACTTTGGCCCTTTTATCTATCCATCGTAGGTTCTGATTGGTGTGTGCTAAATTTTGACTCCTAGTGTTTCCACCTGGTTAATTGTGTGCTAATTGAGCTCAAGCTATGCTGACTTAAGTTAACATTATTGCATGCTAGTGCTTTCTAAATGACTACATGGTGTAAGCACTGTAAAATGTAGGGATTTGTGTGTAGAGTTTTGCAGTAACAGTTCACCAAATTTGAGTCATGTGTCAAAGCAGGGAATAGTGTTTATAGTTCAGGGAAATGGGTGAGCTTTTTGAACAATAGCGTTACGGTTTTGAAATTTTAGTTTAGAGGCCTGGTTATAGTGTTTAAGCAATCGAGAAAAACTGTAATAATACACTGTTGTTAATTTAAATCATTTACTTAAATTATCTGACATCACTATTCAAGATGAATGTGCAGTAAAGTACCAAGGCTTTTTATTGATGAGATATTTAACAGTAAAAGTGTTTTGTATTAGTATCTGAATTTAATACTGAGTCGTTGTAACATGATAAATATGAAGGAAGAGATGAAACTGTTTGGGTTTTTGTTGTTATTGTTGTTGTTTTTTATCGTGTTGTGTTTCAGGTGCGCTGTGCGGAACGTTCAACGTCAATATACCACAGAAGATAAATGTTTTGAGAGGATCCTGTGTGAACATCCCCTGCTCCTTCGATGTAGACAACACGCATGATAAGAACTTAGATAATTCATGTAAAGCATATTGGAGTGATTCATCTTCATTTTCCACTGAAAATGCAAAACTAAAGCCAACTAAAGAAATGACAGGAGACTTAACAAAGAAAGACTGCACCACAACTTTCAATAATGCAAGTCTCCTTCAAAGTGCTAAATACTATTTCAGACTGGAGTGTAATAATCCACTGAAATTCACTTTTACCCAAGCTGGTGTAGATATTTCACTCATAGGTAAGATTTTTTTTTTCATCCATTTACTGACAATTCATGAACAAATTACACTTGTGGAACTGCTTTGAGCTTGCTCTGAATTCACTGGATTTTACTCAGCATATAAAAACTGAAACTGCTGCTCATTGACTGACCAGAATGTCTTCCCAACAGATGATCCTCCCTCACCGACTCTGACTCCATCCACACTGGAGGTGGAGGAGGGAGCCTCAGTGAGTCTGACGTGCTCTGCTCCAGCTCCATGTTGGTCTCATCCTCCAGCTCTGACATGGAGCCCTAAACTGGGTCAGAGTCAGGAGACACTGCAGGAGAATCAGGACAAAACTAAAGTCAGGACCTCTGTTATGAATTTCAATGCTTCTCACCTCCATCATGGAAATAAAATCTCCTGCACTGCTGTCTACCAGAAACAAGATGGTATCCCTGATGTCACTGCTGAAACAAGTTTAACTCCTGATATTTCATGTGAGTTTATTTTTTCTCTTCTAAACTGAAATTACAATAATATACTTTCTTGACTTGGTTTAAATTAGACATAAAATGGTCAGTCAATTACAGTGATGTTATGAGTATGCCATAACAACGTCTTTGGGTTTTATAAAATATAATGAAGACTTTAAAAGTTTGAATTTAATTTCATACTTTAATTTCATACATGCAGACTTTACACTGATGTGTGATCGTCTGGAACTCTGACTTTTCTTCTTGTTTGTTCTCTGCTGCAGGGTGAGTGAAAGAAACTTGACATGTGCATTACATAAAGATGATTTAAGTTGATGATAATAATAATACACTGTTGTTAATTTGAATTATTTCCATATCAAATTATCTGACATCACTATTCAAGATGAATGTGCAGTAAAGTACCAAGGCTTTTTATTGATGAGATATTTAACAGTAAAAGTGTTTTGTATTAGCATCTGAATTTAATACTGAGTCGCTGTAACATGATAAATATGAAGGAAGAGATAAAACTGTTTGGGTTTTTGTTGTTATTGTTGTTTTTTTATTATTGTGTTGTGTTTCAGGTGCACTGTGTGGAATGTTCAACGTCAATATGCCAGAGAATATAAATGTTTTGAGAGGATCCTGTGTGACCATCCCCTGCTCCTTCGATGTAGAGAGATTTGAAACTAACTTAGATGATTCACGTAAAGCATATTGGAGTGATTCATCTTCATTTATCAGTGAAAATGCAAAACTAAAGCCAACTAAAGAAATGGCAGGAGACTTAACAAAGAAAGACTGCACCACAACTTTCAATAATGCAAGTCTTCTTCAAAGTGCTAAATACTATTTCAGACTGGAGTGTGATAATCCAATGAAATTCACTTTTACCCAAGCTGGTGTAGATATTTCACTCATAGGTAAGATATTTTTTTTATCCATTTACTGACAATTCATGAACAAATTACACTTGTGGAACTGCTTTGAGCTTGCTCTGAATTCACTGGATTTTACTCAGCATATAAAAACTGAAACTGCTGCTCATTGACTGACCAGAATGTCTTCCCACCAGCTGCTCCTCCCTCACCGACTCTGACTCCATCCACACTGGAGGTGGAGGAGGGGGCCTCAGTGAGTCTGACGTGCTCTGCTCCAGCTCCATGTTGGTCTCATCCTCCAGCTCTGACATGGAGCCCTAATCTGGGCCAGAGTCAGGAGACACTGCAGGAGAATCAGGACAAAACTAAAGTCAAGACCTCTGTTATGAGTTTCAATGCTTCTCACCTCCATCATGGAAATAAAATCTCCTGCACTGCTGTCTACCAGAAACAAGATGGTAGCCCTGATGTCACTGCTGAAACAAGTTTAACTCCTGATATTTCATGTGAGTTTATTTTTTCTCTTCTAAACTGAAATCGTAATGATTTACTTTTCTTGACTTGGATTAAATTACACAAAATGATTAGTCAGTTACAGTTATTTTATCAGTATGCCATAACAATGTCTGAGTTTTATAAAATATAATCAAAGCTTTTAAAGTTTGAATTTAATGATTATTTAATGATTTATGTATTTTTTTGTTAGCTCTGCTTTTTAGCTTTAGGATGTCTTCAAAACTGACAGTAAAACAAAACTACATTTAGTGAGTCATGTTGGACAGTTGTTTTTATTTTAAACAGCAGCTTTTCATTTACATCCTATGATAACATTTTCTCACATTATCATATTTCTAAATTAACTCACGAGCTTGTCAGAGCTTTCAGATTCACTCTAAAGGTCGAACAAGAAAGTAGAATTGCAGAAACGTTTTACTTTTGACATTTGGCTTTCTGGTCTGTAATAGGATGATCTATTAATAGTGCCGTTAAAATGCAAAAGGAGCTGTGATGTGTGATTTACATAAAACCTACATATTACATTTAACAAATTATCATTGTACTGATTTTTAGATTCACCCAAAGATGTACAAATTTCAGTCAGTCCCTCTTGTCCAGAACAGCAATATGACTCTGACCTGCAGCAGTAATGCCAACCCAGCAGTAGAAAACTACACCTGGTACAGAGCTGATGGAGACCAGGAGACTTTTATTAGGACAGGAATCAGCTTAAATATTAAAGTGTCCAGAGACAAAAGAAGATTTTTCTGCAAAGCTGAAAATGAGATCGGGGTTGGACGTTCTAACCTGACTCACCTTGATGTTCTGTGTATGTATCACACAATTAAAATATTTTAAGGTTTAAGCATAACTTGAGCAGCTATAATATATGCATGGTATCATTATTTATTGCAGATTGTGAAACACAGTGTGGATTTTACAGTGGAGTCCTTCCTTGGGTCCTTGCTGGTGTGTTTTTCAGTGTCACCGTGATCTGTGCAGCTTTCCTTTGGTATGTTTTAAAACTGGTTGTTGATTAAAACTAAAAGTCCCGCGGATGTTTCCATAAAATATTTTTCAATAAATGTTTTGTATTCTTCTAGCAAAGTACAAAAGAATGTGAAGCCACAAGAAGAGGACAGAACTTACATGTCACTGAATCGTAGAAATGTCGGCTCTTCAGAGTATGATGCCATTAACACAAATCCAAAGTGACCTTCACTGATCCTTCAGAATATATCTAATTTTGTTTTATTTTGTGTTTCCAGAGAAATAATTCTCAGTCACACTTCTCTTTATTAAATGCATTTAATAGCCACTGAGCGCTTATTCATCAGTTTTTTAAAGGGTGCTGGAGTTGCTCAGTTTAGTGGGATTGAGCAAATCCAGCAGAAAATGCTTCCTAAAGCTTTGATACTGACTATAATCCTGTTTGTTGATAATGTAAATTTATATTAAACTTAACAGGTTATAGTGTTTTTCTTTGGGGGTTTTTTTTATTTTTTTTATATATGTTCATTTTGCATTCGATGTGAAAAAGCTGGGGCAGGGACATGATTATCAGTAGGTCACATAAGCTTTTAACAGCACTGTTTAGAAAATAGAGACATTAGTGATCTACACGGCTGCTCTTTTCTACGTTTACGAGAAAGATCTTGAATAGTTAGGATGCCTTGTCAGACCAGCCACATATTAGTTTCCTGTAAATTTGCCCTGTTATCAGTATTTATGTTTCTCACACATGAATGTTTGATTAGTTCCTCCTCAACCAAGTTTATTGCACTAAATGTTTAGAGTAAGATGTCCTGTCACCCGAATGCCATTCATGCACAACTGAACCTTGTACCACCAATATTACCACAGCAAATGAATAAATTGAACAGCTCAACAGTTTTTATTTTATACCATGTTAAATGTTTTCCATGGGTAACCATGCATAGTAGTATGTTTAGTAGATGTATTATTAATTATATATATCGACAGAATAAAAGAGGAAATACAACTTTTAGCTGGTGTGTGTTTGTGTGTGAATTCTACTGAAAAAGTTCTTATTTCCCCTTCTAGATATTGTAATGCCTGAAATCGTCAGAATGCATTAAACAGTTTTTAATATGGACACTAGTTGCTGTCACACTGTCTCTTTTGCAACTAAGGTTTCAACTTCCTGCTCTGATATCGGCCCCTCCTCCACCTCCTCCCCTGACAGCTGTAAGACTGACTCTCCTTCCACAGTGTGGAGTAAAATCCTTTCTGCCAAAACCTACCCTCTGCTTCCTGAAGTACGGACACTGGTTGAAAATATGAGGTCTCATATTTTCAAATATGAAGTTTCAACAGAGTGAGCAACAGAGTGATAATATCTGAAAAAAAAGATCAGTTACGTCTTGTGGCCATAAAATGTGGAAGCTGCAATTTCATAATTTTTAAAGAAAGTCCACATCCTCTGTTAGCCCCTGCAAATGTAGCCTTAGAAGAAATCCCATGATGTCTCTTTGACAGTACAGCAGCAGTCACATAGATTGCATAAACGGTGCTCGGCGTGGAGGCCTCAGGCTCATGTCCCGACAGAGAACAAAAATTAATTGCTGGATCTTACAGATTGAATCTCCACTATGAGACTACATCCACAGATAAAGACAAAACCTTGACTGATGAAGCGTAGCGAGGGAAATATGTACCTAACCAAAGTCTACTTGCACATGAATTGACAACCTGATGAATACTTTCATGAGAAAGTTGCAGTTTTGTTCAGCTTCATCCTTATTCAGATGCTAAAAGTGAAGATCTTGGTTAGGATCAATCTTCATTTGTAAATAAACGTTCTCAGTGTTGATACAGATACAGATCCTCCCTCGGTGACGATCACCTGTCCATCGCCCTTTTCATTTCCACCTCAGATACTGAACTTGACTTTAAAGCACTTGTTAAAGCCCAAAAAAGATGACACAGGAAAACAGAGCTGAATAACTGAAGATGAAGTAATCAAAATACAAGCAAACTACTAGGCTGCAAGCATAAAAAGAAAATAGATGAAGAAGTGCTATTGCAGCTGTTTCAGACTGAAACAGTCCTGCCATGGTCATCCTGCATCACAGCATCAGTCTGTAGTTATCACTGCAGGTGATGATCTCCAGAGTGAATCAAAAGTTGTAATTTCTCCATCTGTGGCTATAGTTCAGGAGGTAGCATAGGTCGTCTATTAATCGGAAGTTTGTGGTTGCAGACTGGCTGCTCCAGGCTGCATGTAGACTTGGGCAAGATCCTAACCCTGAGGAGCTCTCCGATACATTCATCAGGATGTGAATATAAGATAGAAAGCACTTGTGCAAAAAAAGTATATAAAAATCTCTTTGTATGAATGGGTGAATGAGGCCACCTGTATAAAGCTCTTGGAGTGCTCAGAGTGCAAAAGTGCCGGATAAAAATCAGTCATTTTACCATCTTCTTTGTCTAATCCTCTTGAGTAATGTGGTCTGTGTGTGAATCCTTTTGGAGCAGCCACAGTTGCTGCAGGTGTCCTGAATTGATTGGTGGGTTTTCTCTTCTGCTGAGAGCCTTCTGCTGATAACATGTGAGAGAAGAGCAGGTGTGAGAAAACAGAATCCATAAATCATGACAATAGTTTGATTTTTGCTGTGATAATGACATTTAGATGATTACATTGTCTGTCATTAAAATTGGGTGTAGCAGGAAGCCTGGATGTCAGATGTCCTGATGGAGACAGACTGTCAGACCCGACTGGGTCACTGAAAGCTGTAATGCTCAGAGAGTGATCTGCTCAGCTCTTTCATCCATTTATTAATATAATCACTGATGTTGTATTTCATAGACACAAACTCAACAGAAGCAGCTCAGCCTGTCTCAGGCAGTGTTGAAGTTCACCTTTATCACCTTTATCACAGACACAGCATCATCTCCATCATCACCATACAGATGATGTAATGACCTCTTAGCAGCTTAGTGCATGTTATTTGATTCACATTAATAGAGAGGAATAAACGCTTTTATGAGTTGTATCATCCTCTCATCATCTCATACATCGTTTCAATCATTTTCAGGCTCTAAACATATAAACTAACAGTGGGAGAAGTCACCAGAGTCGTTTACACAAATAAAACAGCTGTAAACAGCATTAATGCTACCCGGTTAACACAGCACACTGACCAACATTGTACATGATGAGTTACAAGCAGTAAAGTGAATAACTCAGACGAGAGTTACTCACTTTACTAACCCAAATACAAGTTATTAATGTGGAGTGATTGCAAATGTTTACAGCAGTTTCTATGTTGCAGAGATCGTGGAAAGAAAAAAGGTGACAGTCACTTCTGGTCATGTTCACACTCACTGTGTCTTTTGTGTTAGTTCCTCATTTTACATCTTTTTTGAACACTTCCTTAAAAACCTCACATCCAAAGAACTGACTGCTCGACAAACATCATGAAATATTGTAAGCTATCACATTTTCACTATGATACGAATATCAAGGTTTTATGAAAATATGATGTGATTTTCTGTAGTTCTTTGATTCACAGATATTTAGATGAATTGTCATATTTTTGACGTTTGTAGAAAAATGAATCCAAAGAAAATTCAAAACTTTATGAGACTATTAAGACATGAATTCACGGTCTTTAGTAGAATTTTTCAGAAATCAGAAACATAAATTGTGTTTAATTGTTGAAGAATATTTTTAATAAATTGTATAACTGCTTTAGACTTACACCTTCCTCTTTCTTCTCTTTCATCATTTAATGTTTAAATTTTGTGAAATCAACACTGTATGTATATACTCTAATCTTTGTAAGGCTGAACATTTATGTATCTATATTTTTCAAAGTGACAATAACTAGCAGTAGTAATTTGGACCTTACATGACATCTTAACAGCTTTTCCTTGGTTAACAAATAATCATGTAAACTGTTTCCTGTGTAAACTTCAGATTCCCTTAAACTTCACTCTCTTGCAACAAAGATGGCTGGAACTCTGACTTTTCTTCTCGTTAGTTCTCTGCTGCAGGGTGAGTGAAAGAAACTCAAAATCTTCTTTGCTGAAAACATGATTAAAGTTGATAATAATAATACACTATTGTTAATTTAAATCATTTACTTAAATTATCTGACATCAGTATTCAAGATGAATGTGCAGTAAAGTACCAAGGCTTTTTATTGATGAGATATTTAACAGTAAAAGTGTTTTGTATTAGCATCTGAATTTAATACTGAGTCGCTGTAACATGATAAATATGAAGGAAGAGATAAAACTGTTTGGGTTTTTGTTGTTATTGTTGTTTTTTATTATTGTGTTGTGTTTCAGGTGCACTGTGTGGAATGTTCAACATTAAAATGCCACAGAATTTAAATGTTTTGAGGGGATCCTGTGTGACCATCCCCTGCTCCTTCGATGTAGCGACGAGATTTGAAACTAACTTAGATGATTCATGTAAAGCATATTGGAGTGATTCATCTTCATTTATCAGTGAAAATGCAAAACTAAAGCCAACTAAAGAAATGACAGGAGACTTAACAAAGAAAGACTGCACCACAACTTTCAATAATACACGTCTCCTTCAAAGTGCTAAATACTATTTCAGACTGGAGTGTGATAATCCACTGAAATACAGTTTTACCCAAGCTGGTGTAGATATTTCACTCATAGGTAAGATTTATTTTTTTTCATCCATTTACTGACAATTCATGAACAAATTACACTTGTGGAACTGCTTTGAGCTTGCTCTGAATTCACTGGATTTTACTCAGCATATAAAAACTGAAACTGCTGCTCATTGACTGACCAGAATGTCTTCCCACCAGCTGCTCCTCCCTCACCGACTCTGACTCCATCCACACTGGAGGTGGAGGAGGGAGCCTCAGTGAGTCTGACATGCTCTTCTCCAGCTCCATGTTGGTCTCATCCTCCAGCTCTGACATGGAGCCCTAACCTGGGCCAGAGTCAGGAGACACTGCAGGAGAATCAGGACAAAACTAAAGTCAAGACCTCTGTTATGAATTTCAATGCTTCTCACCTCCATCATGGAAATAAAATCTCCTGCACTGCTGTCTACCAGAAACAAGATGGTATCCCTGATGTCACTGCTGAAACAAGTTTAACTCCTGATATTTCATGTGAGTTTATTTTTTCTCTTCTAAACTGAAATTACAATAATATACTTTCTTGACTTGGTTTAAATTAGACATAAAATGGTCAGTCAATTACAGTGATGTTATGAGTATGCCATAACAACGTCTTTGGGTTTTATAAAATATAATGAAGACTTTAAAAGTTTGAATTTAATTTCATACTTTAATTTCATACATGCAGACTTTACACTGATGTGTGATCGTCTTAACGATGTACGTTTTTCTTTTGTTAGCTTTGTATTTTACTTTAGGATGTCTTCAAAACTAACAACACAAAACCACATTTAGTGAGTCATGTTCCACAGTGGTTTTTTATTTAAACAGCAGCTTTTCATTTACATCCTATTATAACATTATAGTGTTTCTAATTTAACACATGAGCTTGTCGGAACTTTCAGATTCAATCTAAAGCTCGAACAAGAAAGTAGAATTGCAGTTTTATTTTAGACATTTGGCTTTGTGGTCTGTAATAAGTTCTATTAATAGTTCAGCTAAAGTGCAAAATGACCTTTGATGTTTGATTTACGTAATATTACATTTAACACATTATCATAATACTCATTTTTAGATTCACCCAAAGATGTACAAATTTCCATCAGTCCTTCTGCTCCAATATTAGAAAACCAAAAAGTGACTCTGACGTGCAGCAGTAATGCCAACCCAGCAGTAGAAAACTACACCTGGTACAGACCTGATGGAGACCAGGAGACTTTTATTGGGACTGGAAGCTCTTTTAATGTTACCGTTTCAAAAGTCAAAAGTACATTTTTCTGCAAGGCTACAAATGAACTTGGATTTAAACGATCAAGCAACCTACAAATAAATGTTCAATGTATGTATTAATTTAATTAATTTTCCATATTTACTCTTTACATATCCCAACTAGAATTCTATTAATGGGATTGAAGGATGTACAATACATGAATTATTGTAATGAAACTAAAGCATTAACTGATCTTTGGGGTGGAGTTAAATAATGAGACTGACAATAATCACATTACAAGTAGTTAATTTAATTTAAGTATTGGTTATTAAAATTAGGGATTTCTGACAGCCACATTATTAGGCACATAGTAAGAAGAACTAAAAAAAATTCAAACTTTCTTCAGATAGCTCTAAATCTTTCATCAATAAATCAGTTAAAGTTAAAGACAGAAGAAAAGGTGATTTCATTTGACATGAACAGAGTCTTCAGAAAGAAAAGCCAAGAAAAACAACTTGTCATTTTTACTCTTCAGTTTCTGCTTAAGATGAAACCTTTATATTGGTGTGGTTTGCTCTCTGCTAATATTTAAAGATACAATTTTGTGTTATGCATTCAAGAGTATTTAATATTATTTAAAAAAAACATTTGAAGCACTACTGTATTACAAATATTTACACTTATTCTGTAAATAAAACTGTCCTAACATTTCAGTCTGCATGTTTCTGTGCTCATTTTTTCAGATTCACCTAAAAACGTTACTGTTTCAGTCAGTCCTTCTGGTCCAGTACCAGAGAACAGCAACGTGACTCTAACCTGCAGCAGTAATGCCAACCCAGCAGTAGAAAACTACACCTGGTACAGCGCAGATGGAAACCAGGATACTTTTATTGGGACAGGAATGGATTTATCTATTAAAGTCTCCAAAGACAGACGGATATTGTTTTGCAAAGCTGGAAATGAGATTGGAGTTGGACGTTCCAGCAGCATTCAAATTGAAGTTCAATGTAAATATCACATTTTACATCTCTTTAACATTTTCTCTATCCACATCTAATTTGCATGTACATTTGTATAATATTACAATTCAACAACAAAAAAGAAAAGAGAAAGAGGCAGACTAATTCAATGACAAAAATGACCTTTGTTTAGCCAGAGCAGGAGACAATATAAACAGAGTACAATGCCAAGAATCCAGCAAATGAGGAAAAATGGGTATATCTTAAAAACTGGCACAAGCACATCTGGACCAGACAGGACCAGACTGCAGCAAAGGAGAAAGCATTATATACACAAAGGGTAATCAGTTAATGAAACACAGGAGGGTCACAAGAGGCTCCCACAAAAAGTCAAGACAATTAATGAAGAAGAGACAAGTAAACTTAAGAGCACTACACAATTACAAAAAAAAAGTTAGGAACCATATAAAATACAAAAAGGGAAAATCAGACACAAAACTGAAGAAAGGAAATACAGAGAAGGAAAACAGAGAAATACTGAGCGAAATAAAAAACTCTAAAAAAATAGAAACTGCAACTAAGAGAACTAAATACATGAAGATGAAGATGTGATAAAGTAACTACTAGCCAAACAGATGATGTTAACCATATATAAGAATTTAAAGTCCATAAACTCAAACCTGTGTGTGTGAAACCAAAGACCATAGCAGATCTGATACCAACAAGCAGCAATGTCACTCTGACATTCTGCAGTAATGCCAGCTGAGCAGTAAGAAAGTATTTGTGATGCAGCGCTAAAGATAACTGTGAAAACTGATGGGGAACAAACACATTTTATGAATCAAAGATTTAAAGTTAACAGTCTGTTTAGCTCAAGTCTGAAAATTATGTCAAAGTCAGTAAAATTTAAAGCATCCTATGTTCAAAAAGGATTTCGCTTCATATTGATAACTATGATCAGTGCTTGTTTTTGGTAATTTCTGTAAAATGTATTCAACATGATTGTGACCAACTGCTCTCTCTCTCTTCAATGATAGACCCTCCACAGATCCTGTTCTCGTCACACTGCACCTCAACAGAAAGTCAGCTCAACTGTTCCTGTGAGACTCTGGGAAACCCGTCCCCCAATATACAGTGGTATTTGAATGGACTAACTGTCAATCACTCTAAATGCGAAATATTCAATGAGACTCTGAACAGGACAATTCTGAGGAGCTTCTTCACTCTGAATCAGCCTCATAAGAAGAATCATCTCACCTTGATTTGTCGCACCGTCAACTCTCTGGGCTCGGCCAGTCAACAATTTTGTGTCAGCAGCCAACAAGTTTCCACAGAACATCAACGTATGTCTTTTGTACATTTGCAAATATTATTGCTTAAGTTGTATGTGTACTAAAGTGGAGACCAAGGATGTTTAAAACCTTAGCCAGTGATACAGTGTACTCTACAGAGCCCACAAACAGATAATGTTAGGATTACATCTATGCTCCTCTGGGATTCACTTGCAATCAATTTCTTTGCAAGAAGTTTTAGATACCCTCTAATCCATATAAAGAATGAATCGGTTACTTCAGTCCAGTTATAATAGACACACTAGGAGTTTCATAAAATGTATGTTGTGAGTTCAAACAAACCTTATTTTTTAAAGACAACACAATTAATATACAGGTCTTTTTCTTTTTCTTTTTTTAAATTCAGTTCTGTATCCAGCGATAATATCCACTCTTGGAGTGCTACTGTTAGCACTGTTACTATGTGTGTTTTTTATCAGGTAAGTAAACAACATGAGACTTTTTCAGAAAACCTTCACACTTTACTGTAACAGTAAACTCTATTTGTCCTGATTCTATTTGACTAAATGCTGATAAGTACTTTGTTTATTTGGGTCTTTGTTTGTTAAAAAAACACTTTTGCAGCTGATTTAATACTCAACATTGGTAACACTATTGATTAAATGTAATATCAATCAAATCTGTTCATCGACAGTCCATTTGACATGCTACTGGTGGTTAATATTTGCATGTATTCATTTTCAAGACGTCTGTTTACATTGTCTGTTAACATTCAGTAATGCATGTACAACTGCATTATTGCTTGCTAGCAGACAATTAATCTATTCATGCTGTGAACTAAAATGTAAATAGTGGCAAAACTACGATGTATGAATTGTATGCATATATGCTTGATATTCTACTTCATTTTTTAGGGCTCAGAAGAGTCCCTGTAAAAATAAAGGTCACTTAACAGACGAAAACAACACAGTTGCAACAAGTCAGCCTCTAACTGAAGAAGGAAATGAGGTGCTTAAAGTTCCTTTTAACAGTGTTGACCAATGCTGATGCTTTTGTAACTATACAGCAAGAAGTAGATTATCTTTACCACTGATATTTTCTATGTAATTGTAGGAACCAAACACAGCAGAAGAGTGCATTTATGCAAACGCTGATGGGCTGAGAGGGGCAGAAAATTTTCACCCTGCAAACATCGCTGGACCAAGCGGCACTAACTTTCCAAACTCTGGGCCAAACCATGCAGAAGGAGGACGCAAAAAATCAGACAAGAAAGAGGACGAGTGCGAACTGATTTACTCTGATGTGAACTGGAAAATGAAAAGCAAGAAAAAGAAGGGTGAAAAGTCTTTGGACATGAATCCATCTGCCAGATCTTATTTGGAAGAGGAGAAGTGCATGGTGAGGGGAGTTAACAGAAAGTCTGTGAGCAATGCAGTAGAAATGGGAGGCCTGTATGCTCAAGTGGAGCCTAGAAATACGAGGAAGGAAGTGGGGTGTGAATATGCGCAAGTCAAATTTAAAGAACAAAGCGCTATGCAAAAATAGATAAATAGTGCTGTGAAAAAATATTTACCCCATATTTCCTGATGTCTTGCTTTGTGCAAAATTAAACTAATCTTAATATTTGGAAAAAATAACTCAAGTAAATTCAAAATTCACTTTAGAAAAAAAAAGTCCAAATCTATTAAAAAATTTTGATTATCTGAAACATTTTAATGTGACAAATATGGAAGGAAATAAGAAATCAGACAAATACTTTTCATAACATATTGCAACCTTTTGCATTGTTGAGCTTGCTACAAAACAAATAAATAGCTGGTCTGTTCTCTGGGTGTGTCCTTGACACATGTAGTCACTATGTAGCCATTGAGCAATACAATTACAATCCCTTCATTCAGGCTTCTCTGGCACAGTATCTCAGACACTGCCTGATATTTTCTTAAACTTGGTAGCTACCAGGTGGCTACAACTGGTCCAAGGAGACCTGTTAGAGAAGCTAGGAGAAGCTCTGGACATGATTCAGCACACAAATGGCCTGAGGATAAAAACTCCTCTTGAGCCTCTCTGTTTTTGTTCGGAACCTTCTGCCTGATTTCAGAAGCTGGAAGAGTTTGTTGCTGGGATGGGAATGGGTCCTTCAAAATCTGAGTTATTCTAGTCCAGCATCTCCTGATGTAAATGTCCTGTAGGGAAGGGAGAGCAGTCCTGCAGCAGTGTTCTGCCGTACGGATACTCTCTGAAGTGCTTTTTTAGCCTTGACACAGCTGTTTCTATACCAGGATGTGATGTTCTGTGTGAGGATGCTCTTCTCACACAGAACCTGTGTGAGGATTTTCTATACAGTGCCTGTATAGAAAATCCTGAGGATCACTGGAGAGACCCTGAACTTCCTCAGTTGTCGTATGTGGTACAGGTGCTGCCTAGCCTTTTGGTCTGGACCTGAATGTGGGCAGACCATGCCAGGTCTGAGGAGATGTGGACACTAAGGTACTTGAAGAACTGCACCCTCTCCACTAGAGCTCCATTAATGATAATGGGCTTGTGGTCTCTGTGCTGACTCCTTCTGAAGTCCACCACCAGCTCCTTGGTCTTGCCGACGTTCAGCTTGAGGTGGTTGTTCTAGCACCACGATGCCAGATTCTTCATTTCATCCATGTAGGCCGCCTCATCGTTGTTGGAGATGGTGCCCAACACCACTGTGTCGTCAGCAAACTTCACAATGGTATTGGCCACACAGTCTGAAGTGTAGAGGGAGTAGAGCAGTTGCGAGAGGACACATCCCTGTGGCGCTCCTGTGCTGATGGTGAGGCTGTAGGAGATGCACCTACCCACCCTCACCACCTGAGTTCTGCCATTGAGGAAGTCCAACACCCATGCACACAGACGGCTGTTGAGTCCCAGATCCCTCAGCTTTGTGAACAATCTACCGGGCAATATTGTGTTGAACGCTGAGCTGTAATAAAAAAAAAAAGCATTCACACATAGTTAGCCTGTTTCTTGTCCACGGCGCAGTGTCCCTGGCTTTGTAATCCATGATTGTGCGTAGTACGTGCCAAATGCTCCATGTGTCGCCCCGGCTGAAGTGAGACTCCACTCGCTCCCGATATCGGCATTTGGCATCCCTCACCGCGCATCGCACGCCGTATGAGGCCGCTTTCATCACAACATCACAACATACATCTGAATCTTATTGTTTAGCTGTTTTGTTTGTTTGTTTTATTAACATGCAATTGCAGGAAAAGTGTTGTTAACTGTTCTGATAATTAGTTGTTGTATTGTGTACCCAGTCACAAACTATGTCTATATAGAGGTGATATTAATATATTTATAGTATCATGATATGCAGTCACAGTCAGTTGTGCTTAATTTAATTTTCTATCTTGTTGTGGGCTATAAATATAATGAATGATACTTAAACATAAATACAAGTGATTCTGTTTTTTGTTTTGTTTTTTCAATATATTATTTTGTCAAACATTTTTTGGAAGTTAAGCACCAGTGTTGGACAAGTTACTTGAAAAAAGTAATCAGTAAGTAATTACTGATTACTTTCCCCAAAAGGTAATCCCGTTATTTTACTGATTACTTATTTTCAAAAGTAATGAATTACTTAGTTACTTAGTTACTTTTTTTAAACATGATTTACAACCTGAATAGGTAATAAAGTGATAGATCTTTCAGCCCAATTCTACTTTTTCTGCATAATCCATTGGTGCTTTCGAGTTCACTCATGGATTTGCTCTTTCATATTCATAGAACGCATTCACTTGCTATTACACACTAGACATGGGGAGGATTGACTGGTAGATATCGAATAAATTTTGGTTTTTGTACCTTTGTCCTCTAAGCTGTATGACATCATTTCACTGAGTAAATGTTCTGGGTGCATTGCATTGGCTGATAATAATCTTTGTTCATCACCTGATCTAACCTGATTTTAAGTCCCTACATTCCTCCTTATTGCATTAAAAAGTGTAGCAAACTAGAAATTTAGTGAAACAAAGACAGCCATTCTTTCAATCTTTCAGTGTTTCTCATGTTCAGACTGACTGCCTTAGTCAGCCTCAAACAGGAAACAGTTTCCTGTTTGAGGCTGAATAGCAGAGAAAGTGGCAGAGCATCTAAGCTTGTCTTTTCTCAAGTCACTTTAGATTTCTCAAGTCATCTAAAGTGACTTGAGAAAAGAAACAGACTGGGACATCACAAACACAGTGAAGCAGCATCTATCTAGCCAGGTACGGTTCTTGTAAGATTTAAAGATTGAACTTCCTTTCTGAAGATCTAAAGCTGTATTACAAATGTAAAGCTAAGTTTTGTGCTTTGTTCAACCTGGAAGAACTTGAGGATTCTAGTGTAGAAAAATCAACTGTAGTGCTATACACTTCCTCAGTAACTGATTTTGTGTCACAGTGTATCATGACCTGTATTATAAATACAATGTTACAGCTGCTGTGTTTCAAAGATGACTTATCGGATGCTGTAAAGTGACTGCTGTCTTCATGGCGGCCGCTCATCTGCTGAGTTTGATGACTGGTAATAAAGACCCACTTTTGTCTTTAGTTCTGTTGCTGATAATGCTTTTAAACAGTTAATGCAATGTAAAAACACAGACAACAAGTGTCAATTTGGAATGACTAAGAGAGGGAGGGAGAAAACAGGAGAGAGAAAACATGGGGAAAAAAGATAAAAGCTGCATGGGTTTCACAAAAAATACAATAACATATAAAAATTCAGGCAATGTTCATTTCATACTATTGGCATTATTGTATTATTTTCCTGTAGCAATACATTTGGTTACTTTGACAATGTGAAAAAGTCATAATCGTGTAACCTCATCAAATTAATCTTTAGTAATTTTGCAGTAAAGGTAGGATATGTTCCTTAGAATTTGAAGACAGAAAGCAGAATACAGGAAGACAGAACATCCACTCATTTCATTTTTAATGAGTTGACAGCAATATTAGGTTGATTTCTGAGAAGTCACTGGTGGTTTTTTGTTATTTATATATGGTTGATGTCTCTTAGTGGTTAGCCAGCTTTCATAATAGCATCTCTCTGTGCATCAGCGTTTCCATTTGTGGGTCATCACCAAAGATATTACAGTTTTTCTCGATTGCTTAAACACTATAACCAGGCCTCTAAACTAAAATTTCAAAACCGTAACGCTATTGTTCAAAAAGCTCACCCATTTCCCTGAACTATAAACACTATTCCCTGCTTTGACACATGACTCAAATTTGGTGAACTGTTACTGCAAAACTCTACACACAAATCCCTACATTTTACAGTGCTTACACCATGTAGTCATTTAGAAAGCACTAGCATGCAATAATGTTAACTTAAGTCAGCATAGCTTGAGCTCAATTAGCACACAATTAACCAGGTGGAAACACTAGGAGTCAAAATTTAGCACACACCAATCAGAACCTGCGATGGATAGATAAAAGGGCCAAAGTCAGCTCATTCAGGTTTGAAACAATGGATCCAAAGAGATGCAAAGGAAGAGGACGTGGTGGAGAAAGAGGATGTGTTGAAGGAGGAGGACGTGGTGGAGGAAGAGGACATGGTGAAAGAGGAGGACGTGGTGAAAGAGGAGGACGTGGTGGAAGAGGAGGAGGAGGTGGTCTAGGACAACAGGAAGGTGGTGGAGGAGGAGGAGGACGTGGTGAAGGAGGAGGACGTGGTGGAGGAAGAGGACATGGTGAAAGAGGAGGACGTAGTGGAAGAGGAGGAGGAGGTGGTCTAGGACAACAGGAAGGTGGTGGAGGAGGAGGGAGAGGTGGAGGAGGAGGAGGACGTGGTGAAGGAGGTGGAGGTGGAGAACGACGGCGACAAGGAAGGGGAAGAGCAAGGGCAAGAAGACAGTCAGTCTCGGATGAAATTCGAGCCACTTTAGTTGACCATGTCCTTGTCCATGGGATGACTATGAGGGAGGCTGGGCAACGAGTACAACCGAATTTGAGTCGCTTCACTGTTGTCTCCATCATCAGAACCTTCAGGGAGGAAAACAGGTAGGTGTACTTGCAGTAAGACTGCTTTGTACAGTAACGTTTAAGTTACTGAACTTATGTGTCTTGAGTATGTTTCCATTATTTGCCTGTAAAATGAATGTGTGACAGTTACAGTAATGAGTGCTTCTATTTTTGTAGGACACAGAGACGACCACCTGGTGGAGGCAGGTTAAGGCTTTTGTTGGAGGAGCAAGAGAGGGAACTTGTAAACATGGTAATTGCAAATAATGTAATCCGCCTGCAAGAGATTCAAAGGAGAGTGATTGAGGATGATCATCTTTTTCGAGGCATAAATGCCATCAGCCTCTCCACAATTGACCGCATCCTCCGAAAGAATCAATTCCGGATGAAACAGGCATACCGAGTCCCTTTCGAACGAAACTCTGACAGAGTGAAAAACCAACGTGTGGAATATGTTCAGGTATGAGTTTTGATACTGTATAAAGTATTGTGTACCATCACAGCATGGCAGTTTATGCTGCCATTTCAGCACTCTTGAACTGTGGTTCAGGGTACCGATTGACTCTACTGTGTTATGTGTTTTGCAGAGAATCTTTGAGATTGAAGGACGGCCTGTTCCCCATGAAATAATCTTTGTGGATGAGGCAGGTTTTAACCTGACCAAAAGAAGGAAAAGGGGGAGGAACATAATTGGCCATCGGGCTATTGTAAATGTCCCTGGTCAGCGTGGGGGGAATGTCACTATGTGCGCAGCCATCAGCCAACGAGGGGTACTCCACCACCATGCCGTACTAGGACCCTATAACACTATGCTTCTCCTTGCTTTTCTTGATGGTTTAAGACAACATATGTTCCAGCTGGACTACAGGGAACCAGCACAGCCAGAGCAGCCTCACTACGTTGTTGTGTGGGATAACGTCAGCTTCCATCGCGCTGCTCTGGTTCGTGACTGGTTTACCAATAACCCAAGGTTTTCTAATATCTTTCTGCCTGCATACTCTCCCTTTCTAAACCCGATAGAGGAGTTATTTTCGGCATGGCGGTGTAAAGTGTATGACCGAGAACCTTATGTCCGTGTTCACCTCCTTCAGGCCATGGAAGAGGCCTGCCTAGACATATCAGTAGATGCATGACAGGGGTGGATCAGGCATGCAAGAGGATTTTACCCCCGCTGCCTGGCTGGGGCCAATATAGCCTGTGATGTGGATGAGATTCTCTGGCCTGACCCAGACCAAAGACAAGATGCTGAGGTGGGATAATGTTTCTGGTGTGTGTTGTACTGTATAGTACATGAATGACAATGTGCCACTGTACATACATTGGTTGTGTCTTTTGTGTTTATCATGTGACAAGGGTTTTGAAGGGGAGAACCATAAGCAACCTATTTGTTTTGGAACTATTGTTTTGAATTAATTGTACCAGTGTGCAAAACTCTGTTGTGGTGTGTGTGTTTTTGAGGGCTTGTGTTTGATGTCTGAGGGCAAAGTTTGGTTTTTCAGCAGGAGTGAATAGTTTTGGGTGTAGAGCTTCATTTTGACCTGGAAATAGGATGTTTGGGAAATTGAGTGAGATGTTATGGATTTGTGTTTACAGTTGTGAGGATATGAGGCGTAGTTTCAAGAAATGTGTTTTAGCAATCGAGAAAAACTGTATTACAAAATTTTTGTGGTTTAGTGATGTTTCTGACCTTCCCTTCTGCTCTCCTCTTCCTCTCACCCTTTTGAGGTACCTCAAAAGAGTGAAATGGTAAAAATAGTAAAATTTAAATTTTAGTGATCTAATCATGATTTTGTCAGTAATAGAAAGTTAAACATTCCTATCAGGAACTTTGTATGCACACATTCATCAGCATGGTTAAAACTGATTTAGATTTTTAAAAAGTTAACCATCAATTTCACGGGCACTTCTGGACAGAAACAAAGGCTAAAGATACATTTTATTTATTTATTTATAATACTAAGTGCAATAATCCTTTCTGTCATCGTTGTATTTTTACTCAGTTGTATATAGTATTTGTATTCTATTTTTATCTTATTGTATATTTATTTTATTTTATTCTACTGTATATAGTATTTTATTCTATTCTGTACAGTTGTGTACTGTATTTATTCTTATTGTATTCTAATTTTTGCCTCATAACTTTTGCACTGTCCACTTCCTGCTGTGACAAAACAAATTTCCCACGTGTGGGACTAATAAAGGTTATCTTATCTTATCTTATCTTATCTTATCTTTTATTTATTTGCTACTTCTGATTCTGTCACATTTTATTCTTAAAATATACCATGGTTCACAGATGATGCATCTCTTCTCTGTACAGGAAGTTTGCAAGTTCAATGCCACAAACTTGCTCATGTTATAATTCTCAACAGTGTATCTTTAGTTCACAGTGATATTAAATGCTAATCTAAATAGAGGTTAATTCCTGTTAAAAAAAACTTTTTTCTTTTCCACTGTCACCAAGTCCTTGCTCAAATGGAGTAATTTGATTGTTGTGGTTTTCCCTGTATTATCGTAGGGTAATACCTTACAATATGAAGTACCATGTGGCAACTTTTATTGTGATTTGGTGCTATATAAATAATATTCAACTGAACTGAATTAGTTATTAACTTGTAAAAAGCAACATAATAAAAATAGGCTATTCATCCTAGAAAATATATCAATATTTGTCATCTTAATAGGGGTGTGGGAAAGGAATATTATATTTTGAATTGTATCAATACAAGGACACCAAATATCAATATTTTTATTTAATCAATTAAAATAATCTGGGAAGAATTAGAACAAGAAGTTTCAGCTCACACACCACCATCCAGAAATAACTTTAGACAAGCGAGCGTATGTTAAATCAGCTCAACCGAAATAAGTGCCCAACACTGGACACACATAATTTGACAAAGCTACTTCATATTTAAGAGCAAGTCAGTTGCTCAGTCATATGAGTAAAAGTAAAATAGCAACCTCCTAGCATCAGTCAAAAACACCAGTCCCTGTCTGGTAAATTGACCTTTTTCAGCAACTGACTGCAACTTGTGGTGACTAAACCCATTTGTAGGCATTTTGTGGTCATGAGTGTGCACGATACGATAGATTGACAGCATGTAGCCATCAGTCTCAATGAGTCTTTGAGACTTTACTCAACTGGCTGCCTGCTGGTTGTGGTCCGGTTATATCCCTATAGAAGGTGGCTGAACACAAATGTAATAGTTAAACATGAATATCTGTTAAATGGGAATTTCAGTCTAGACAGTAACGTGTGATTTTCAGTGACTTATTACTGTTAACTGTTGTATCATCAGAAGATGATTGCTTTAGATTGCATGTAATTGCCCATTTGACCCCATTCAGTCAGAGTGTCACGGTCGATAGCAGGGACTCAAGCGCAGAGCAGGTTGACGTTTCCAAACACATTTTATTTACAACACCAGTACAGAATATATACAGTGAGGGGGGGAAATCCAGGGTTCCAAAGGTCCAAGGGGAAGGTCTCTCACACTTGTACTCGTCTCCACGTCCAAACTCACACACATTCACACAGCAGGAAGGTCACAGGTCCAGGGAGGAAAGCTATCACACAGGAGAGGGAAATTATTCAAAAGTCACAAAATACTCAAGCATGGATTCACGGGAGCTGAGAGGATCACTAACGTGTCTCGCACAATCATCCAGCGATGAGGAGGTCTGCGTCCTGGCCTTAAGTAGTGGACAGGTAATGACAACTAAACGTGAATGGGTGTGTGGGCCAAGGGGGGTAGCCCACAGTGAGCTCCGCCCAGGCAGAGCGGTGAAGGAGATAGAAACAGAGAGAGACAGAGAACACAAAACACATGCAGCCTTGCGGGGCCGGCTGGGTAGACACGGGGACCATAACACAGAGACTGATAGCAAACTGACTCCAGGTGTTAGTGACAGCATTGGTATGCTTGGCAATCTCATTTTGCATTAAAAAAAATATGGTGAAAAAGCTATCTTATTGGATAGAATAGATAGTGACAAGGTTTAACTATGAGGAAAATTTAAAAGGTGATAAATGTATATGAAAAATAAGTCACAGATATACAAATAAGTTTGTCACCTGTTTCTCTCTTCCTCTCTCTCTCCTCTTCTCTCTTGCCGGGGCGGAACTCACTGTGGGTTCACGCCCTCGGCCCAGGCCCTCGGGAGATGAGACACCTGGGTCTCATTAAGATGATCAGCATCTAAGCCAGGAGGTGACTGCTGTTCGTTGCTGGATCGTTGTCTACCACAAATTAGTGAAGCCAAGCTACAGCAAGTCAAGTTAAGTGTGTTTCCTTTGTGCGTTGTATTTAAACCTGTCTCCCTGTCCACAGAGGTCCCTGGATTTCCCCCCCGTGTGATTCCCGAGTGGCAAGTGTTGCAGTGAGAACCTGTGATCGTGTGTGTGGATGATTTGAAGAATGCGTGCTTTTCCCCTGGACTTCCCTGGAGCCCCTTCTCCCTCACGCAGCTGTACATAGCACTCCCCCGCCCCGCTTCTTGTATATACACCTGGTGAATTGTAAATAAATCTTTCTTCTGTGCATCTGAACCCGGAGTCCTGCGCTTGAGTCCTCCTCCAAACCGTAACAATGTTATTGCAGTAGTCAGCATATTGCAAAATGGTAAAAATCCCGATAATATTGTACAGAGCATACAGCCTCTACTCAGCCTTTTTATTGTCTTTTTTCAAAACTGTTTGCTAAACAAGCCCTATTGACAACAACCTACTCAATACATCAGCCTAGAATGAATTTAAAGGTTATTTAAAGAAAAATATTGTTTATTTGTCCCATAAATAATAATAAGTTTCTAATTTAACACATGACCTTGTGGAAGCTTCAAATTCACTCTAACACTTGAACAAAAAAGAATTGCAGAAAAAGTTTTACTTTTGACATTTGGCGTTGTGGTCTGTAATATGATGATCTATTAATAGTTCAGTTAAAGTGCAAAAGGAGCTGTGATGTGTGATTTACAGAATATTACATTTAGCAAATTATCATAATACTCATTTTTAGAATCACCCAAAGATGTGCAAATTTGAGTCAGTCCCTCTGGTCCAATATCAGAAAACCAAAAAGTGACTCTGACATGCAGCAGTAATGCCCACCGAGCAGTCGAAAACCACCTCTGGTACAGAGGGTACAAACACAGTTGGATTTAAAGCATCCATCAACCTCCAAATAGACATCAGGTGTATGTATTAATTTTACAAAATTACTATTTATGTACCCTGACTAGTAGTACCCAACTAGAATTTCACTAATAGAATTGAATGGTAGAAAAATATGTGTTTTTGTATTCAAAATATTAGAGACCAAGAAAAATACCTTGTGCTTTTTACTTCTCAGTTTTTACTTGCTAGCTTTACTATGCTAGCGGAGGAGATTATCCCCACTGCGAGAGTCACCACATTCCCCAACCAGAAACCGTGGATGGACAGATCGATCCGCACTGCAGTAAACGCCAGGACCGCCTCCTACAACGCGGGTCTCGCCACTGGCGATATGAGCGCCTACCAAGCGGCCTCATACGGCGTACGGCACGCGGTGAGAGATGCCAAACGCCAGTACCGGGAACGTGTGGAGTCCCGCTTCCACCAGGGCGACACACGGAGTATGTGGCACGGACTACGCACCATTACAGACTACAAAGCCAGGGACACTGCGCCGATCAACGCCGACTCTGCATTCACCAACGAGCTGAATCGGTTCTACGCCCATTTCGAGGTTAGCCAGGCGGCTAATGCTATCTACCGCCTGACTACCGAGGACAGTGACGTCATCAGCGAGAGACCGGTGACCAGCATCGCGGAGCATGACGTCCGAGCGGCACTCAGGAGAATGAACACAAGGAAAGCGGCGGGGCCAGACGGCATCACCAGCCGTCTGCTGCGCTGCTGTGCTGACCAGCTAGCAGGTGTGTTCACTTACATCTTCAACGAGTCCCTGGCGAAGTCTGTGGTCCCCACATGCTTCAAAAGATCCACCATCATCCCTGTGCCCAAGAACAGCAAACCCTCATCCCTGAACGATTACCGGCCAGTTGCACTGACCTCGGTAGTAATGAAGGTGTTTGAGAGGCTGCTGAAGAACATCATCTCCTCCTCCATCCCAGACACCACAGATCCGCTGCAGTTCGCCTACAGATCCAACAGATCCACAGAGGATGCCATCGCCCACGTCCTACACACCACTCTCAGCCACGTGGACAAGAAACAGGGTAACTATGTGCGAATGCTGTTTGTTGATTACAGTTCAGCGTTTAACACAATAGTGCCCTGCAGACTGTTCACAAAGCTGAGGGATCTGGGACTTAACAGCCGTCTGTGTGCATGGGTGTTGGACTTCCTCACTGGCAGAACTCAGGTGGTGAGGGTGGGCAGGTGCTTCTCCAACAGCATCACCATCAACACAGGAGCACCTCAGGGATGTGTCCTCTCGCCACTGCTCTATTCCCTCTACACTTCAGACTGTGTGGCCACCCATGGCTCCAACACCATTGTGAAGTTTGCTGACGACACAGTGGTGTTGGGTGCCATCTCCAACAACGATGAGGTGGCCTACATGGATGAAGTGAAGAATCTGGCATCGTGGTGCCAGGACAACCACCTCCAGCTGAACGTCAGCAAGACCAAGGAGCTGGTGGTGGACTTCAGAAGGGGTCAGCACAGAGACTACAAGCCCATTATCATTAATGGAGCTCCAGTGGAGAGGGTGCAGTCCTTCAAGTATCTTGGTGTCCACATCTCCTCAGACCTGACATGGGCTGCCCACATTCAGGTCCAGACCAAAAAGGCTAGGCAGCGCCTGTATCACCTACGACAACTGAGGAAGTTCAGGGTCTCTCCAAAGATCCTCAGGATTTTCTATACAGGCGCTGTGGAGAGCATCCTCACACAGAACATGACATCGTGGTTCGGGAACAGCTGTGTGAAGGACCAAAAAGCTCTCCAGAGAGTGATCCGTACAGCAGAACGCTGCTGCAGGATTGCTCTCCCCCCGCTTCAGGACACCTACACCAGGAGATGCCGGACTAGAGCAGCGCAGATACTGAAGGATCCGTCCCATCCTGGCAACAAACTGTTCCAACTTCTACAATCTGGTAGAAGGTTCCGCATCTTCCGGGCAAGGACAGAGAGACTCAAGAGGAGCTTCTATCCCCAAGCCATCCGTGCCCTAAACACACACACCCGCCCTCTCACATCATCTATAATTGACTGAGACAGGACTCTCTTCCAGACACTAAACCAAGGCACAATGTACATTTCAATTCCTTTAATTTTAAATATGTTTATATTGTCTATCCTGTAAAATAGTCAGATGTCTATTCATATTAATGTACAGAATTCACCTGCTTGCTGCTACTACTGCACATTCACCCAGTGTATATACTATATGTGTGTATATATATACACTGAACAAAAATATAAATGCAACACTTTTGTTTTTGCTCCCATTCCCCATGGGATGGACGTAGAGACCTAAAATTCATTCCAGATACACAATATAACCATCCCTCCCAAACAGTGGTCACAAATCAGTCCAAATGTGTGGTAGTGGGCACATCTGCCATATTGAGATAATCCATCCCACCTCACAGGTGTGCCACATCAGGATGCTGATCTGACATCATGAGTAGTGCACAGGTGTACCTCAGACTGCCCACAACAAAAGGCCACCCTGGAATGTGCAGTTTTGTCTCACAGCAAAATGCCACAGATGCCACAAGCAATGAGGGAGCGTGCAATTGGCATGCTGACAGCAGGAATGTCAACCAGATCTGTCGCCCGTGTATTGAATGTTCATTTCTCAACCATAAGCCGTCTCCTCAGGCGTTTCAGAGAATATGGCAGCACATCCAACCGGCCTCACAACCGCAGACCTCGTGTAACCACACCAGCCCAGGACCTCCACATCCAGCAGGTTCACCTCCAAGATCGTCTGAGACCAGCCACCCAGACAGCTGCTGGAACAATTGGTTTGCACAACCAAACAATTTCTGCACAAACTGTCAGAAACCGTCTCAGGGACGCTCAACTGCATGCCCGTCGTCCTCATCGGGGTCTTGACCTGACTCCAGCTCGTCGCCGTAACAGACTTGTGTGGGCAAATGCTCACATTCGATGGCGTCTGGCATGTTGGAGAGGTGTGCGCTTCACGGATGAATCATGGTTCACATTGTTCAGGGCAGATGGCAGATGAGAATGTCCCAGTTCTTGCATGGCCAGCATACTCACCGGACATGTCACCCATTGAGCATGTTCGGGATGTGCTTGACCGGCGTATACGACAGCGTGTACCAGTTCCCACGAATATCCAACAACCTCGCACAGCCATTGAAGTGGAGTGGACCAACATTCCACAGGCCACAATTGACAATCTGATAGACTCCATGCGACGATGTGTTGCACTGCATGAGGCAAATGGTGGTCACACCAGATACTGACCGGTTCTGGGTCCCCAGACCCCCAATAGCGCAAAAAACTGCACATTCCAGGGTGGCCTTTTGTTGTGGGCAGTCTGAGGTACACCTGTGCACTACTCATGATGTCAGATCAGCATCCTGATGTGGCACACCTGTGAGGTGGGATGGATTATCTCAATATGGCAGATGTGCCCACTACCACACATTTGGACTGATTTGTGACCACTGTTTGGGAGGGATGGTTATATTGTGTATCTGGAATGAATTTTAGGTCTCTACGTCCATCCCATGGGGAATGGGAGCAGTAACAAAGGTGTTGCATTTATATTTTTGTTGAGTGTATATATATATATATATATATATATATATATATATATATATATATATATAAAATGTTCTTCCTCTACACCCCCCCCCCCCCCCCCCCCCCATTTTTGCACATGTCGAGGAGCGTGTCAGGCTACATTTCACTGTGTGTTATACTTGTATAACTATGCATGTGACAAATAAAGAACCTTGAACCTTGAACCTTGAACTTAAGACAAAACTAAACTTGTTGTTTGTCTCGACCCAAGCTTAGTAAGACCCAAGTAGGATTTCATATTATTTGTTCAAGAGGAAGTAATTACACAAAGTAAACTAAATAATAATTATAATACCAGCAATTTTCAGGTGTAAGATGTCCAAATAATACAACCTCAGATATTCATGCTTTTTCAATAATAAAACTGTCTTGCATTTCATTGTGCATGTTTTGGGGCTCATTTTACAGATTCACCTAAAAACGTCACAGTTTCAGTCAGTCCCTGTTAGGATGCCTGGGTCGTCGACCCAGGGTTTTTGAGTTTATGATATTATTTATACTTTCTAGTTTTTGGTTTCTTTGAGTTCTGTCTTATGGCTTATGTCTCTGTCTTCTTTAGTTGCTCTGTCTCCCCTATCACCTGCATCCCCTTGTCTAGTTCGCGTCTATGTGTATCCTAAGTTCCTATATCCCTGTGTTCAGTCAATGTTTGTGTCTGCCCTGTTCCCACGTCTCTGTTCCCTTTGTTATAGTGCCTGCCCGTGAGTCTGTGTTATGTTTCCTGTTTTACTTTGAAAGTCCATGTCTGATGTTAATGTGTCTGGTTTTGCTTCCCCTTGTCTCGTTAGGCCTGATTTGCCCCAGCTGTGTTTTCCTCCTGTTACCCATTCCCTGATTGCGCCCTCTGTGTATTTAAGCCCTGTGTTTCTTAGTGTCTGTGTCGCGATCTACCGTTTTCTTAGCTGTGTGTTCTGTCATTTCTCTAGTTTAAGTTTGTTTTGAGTTTTTTCAGTTATGTTATATTTTGAGTATCATTAAAGCCATTTTGAGTTCACGTCTGTCTCCGGAGTCTGCACACAGCCTCACCTAACAGAAGATCGCGACCAGAACATGGACCCCGCAGACTGTTCCACCTCGGATTTTGAGGCTGAGATGAAGGGGTTGGTTGATTTGCTGGACCGCACCGCTCAGGCTGATAGCTTACAGGCTATGGCTGTGAGACTGAGCGCGGTCGAGGCAATGATTACAACCAACCCCCGGCTTCATCAGTTCTCCGTGGACACATATCTGAGCCACACCATAGCCACGTGGAGGGAGCATGTCAGAGCCAGTGAGCTGGCTATCTCTCTCTCCGCACCAACGCAGCAGCAGCAGACGGAGCTCGCTGTAAAGCAACTGCGTTTGCCACAGCAGGACAGTGTTTCTGCTGGAGGTTCTGGAGAACTGCTCCTGTGTGGTGAGCCGGAGGATCTGCAGCCCGGTCAGCTGGAGGCTTCGCGTCTCGGTTCGCCTGCTCCCCCTTCCCGGAGTAAACAGCGTTCACGCCACTGCCACTCCAGAACGACTGAGCATACTCCAGTTTTGGGAGAAAGTGACTGCTTAGTGTTCCGGCCAGCCCCTGTGGCTGCTGTTATGTCTAGGACTCCTTTTGTTTCTCTGGCAGATTCTCAGCCTATGACTTTTTCCGTGCCTCAGCTGGCAAAAAGAACTGGAAACAGAGTGCCACCTGCCATAACTAAGTTGGCTAAAGACCTGGGACTTGGCGTTGCAGAGCTTATGGATCAAGCTAAGGTTAGTGTTTTTCGGCCTATTATATTTTCACCTGTTTGCTCATCCGTCCAGCCGTCTGTTCCCACTGGAGGGTCCGAGGAACCGCTTCAGCCACCTGTCTCCGCTGGAGGGTCCGAGGAACCGCTTCAGCCACCTGTCTCCGCTGTGTGTTCTGTCATTTCTCTAGTTTAAGTTTGTTTTGAGTTTTTTCAGTTATGTTATATTTTGAGTATCATTAACCCTTGTGTGGTGTTCATGGGTCTGGTGGACCCGCTAGAGTTTTGGCTTTCCAAATTAACACTATCAAACAATTTTATGTTAAATTACTCAACAGATGTTTACTTCATCCCAATTACAAGACATATGAACAGCAAACATGGTTAATTTTTTCCCTTTACCTTTGTTAGATCACATTTATGAATTAATGTGCTTCTCGTTTTTCTTTTATATAAAATGTTATAAATAAATCAGTTATAATCAAGTGGAGTGAGTGGAAAGACACAACACATTTACACGTGAAAAAATAATTAATTGTTTAATTTTTCTTTTGAAAAAAACTGAACACGGGTCTCACAGACCCGAACACCATACAAGGGTTAAAGCCATTTTGAGTTCACGTCTGTCTTCGGAGTCTGCACCTTGGGTCCTATTCCTGTCTGCACACAGCCACACCTAACAGTCCCTCTGGTCCAGTACCAGAGAACAGCAATGTGACTCTGACCTGCAGCAGTAATGCCAACCCAGCAGTAGAAAACTACACCTGGTACAGACCTGATGGAGACCAGGAGACTTTTATTGGGACTGGAAGCTCTTTTAATGTTACTGTTTCAAAAGTCAAAAGTACATTTTTCTGCAAGGCTACAAATGCACTTGGATGTGAACGATTAAGCAACCTACAAATAGATGTTGAATATATGTATTGATTTTCCATATTTACTCTTTACATATCACAACTAGAATTCCATTAATAGGATTGAAGGATGTACAATACATGAATTACTGCAATGAAACTAAAGCAGTAACTGCTCTTTGGGGTAGAGTTAAATAATGAGACTGACAATAATCATATTACAAGTAGTTAATTTAAGTATTGGTTATTAAAATTAGGGATTTCTGACAGGCACAATATTAGGCACATAGTAAGAAGAACTAAAAAAAATTAACTTTCATCAAATTGCTCTAGAACTTGCATCAATAAATTAGTTAAAGATTTAAAGTTAAAGACAGAAGAAAAAATATTTTATTGGACATGAACAAAGTGTTCAGAAAGATACAAGCCAAGAAAAACAACTTGTCACTTTTTACTCTTCAGTTTCTGCTCAAGATTTAACCTTTATATTGGTGTGGTTTGCTCTCTGCTTTTACTTAGAGGTACAATATTGTGTTTTGCATTCGAGTATTTAATATTATTTTTTAAAATATCTTTCAGGGCACTACTGTATTACAGATATTTACACTTATTCTGTAAATAAAAGTGTCCTAACATTTAAGTGTGCATGTTCCTATGCTCATTTTTTCAGATTCACCTAAAAACATCACAGTTTCAATCAGACCCTGGTACAGTGCGGATGGAAACCAGGAGACTTTTATTGGGACAGGAATGAGTTTATCTATTAGAGTCTCCAAAGACAGGCGAATATTGTTTTGCAAAGCTGGAAATGAGATTGGAGTTGGACGTTCCAGCAGCATTCAAATTGAACTTCAGTGTAAATATCACATTTTACATCTCTTTAACATGTTCTCTATCCACATCTAATTTGCATATACATTTGTATAATATTACAATTCAACAACAAAAAAGAAAAGAGAAAGAGGCAGACTAATTCAATGACAAAAATGACCTTTGTTTAGCCAGAGTAGGAGACAATATAAACAGAGTACAATGCCAAGAATCCAGCAAATGAGGAAAAACGGGTAATCTTAAAAACTGGCACAAGCACATCTGGACCAGACAGGACCAGACTGCAGCAAAGGAGAAAGCATTATATGCACAAAGGGTAATCAGTTAATGAAACACAGGAGGGTCACAAGATGCTCCCACAAAGATTCAAGACAGTTAATGAAGAAGAGACAAGTAAACTTAAGAGCACTACACAATTACTAAGATAAAGTTAGGAACCATAAAATACAAAAAGGGAAAATCAGACACAAAACTAAAGGAAGGAAATACAGAGAAGGAAAACAGAAATACTGAGCGAAATAAAAAATTCTAATACAAATAGAAACTGCAACTAAGAGAACTAAATACATGAAGATGAAGATGTGATAAAGTAACTACTAGCCAAACAGATGATGTTAACCATATATAAGAATTTAAAGTCCATAAACTCAAAACTGTGTGTGTGAAACCAAAGACCATAGCAGATCTGATACCAACAAGCAGCAATGTCACTCTGACATTCTGCAGTAATGCTGAGCAGTAAGAAAGTATTTGTGATGCAGCGCTAAAGATAACTGTGAAAACTGATGGGGAACAAACACATTTTATGAATCAAAGATATAAAGTTAATGTTTAGATGTTTGAAACCTTAGCCAGTGATACAGTGTACTCTACAGAGCCCACTAACAGATAATGTTAGGATTACATCTGTGCTCCTCTGGGATTCACTTGCAATCAATTTCTTTGCAAGAAGTTTTAGATACCCTCTAATCCATATGAAGAAGGAATCTGTTACTTCAGTCCAGTTATAATAGACACACTAGGAGTTTCATAAAATGTATGTTGTGAGTTCAAACAAACCTTATTTTTTAAAGGCTACACAATTAATATACAGGTCTTTTTCTTTTTCTTTTTTTAAATTCAGTTCTGTATCCAGCAATAATATCCACTCTTGCACTGTTACTACATGTGTTTTTTATCAGGTAAGTAAACAACATGAGACTTTTTCAGAAAACCTTCAGACTTTACTGTAACAGTAAACTCTATTTGTCCTGATTCTATTTGACTAAATGCTGATAATTACTTACTATTTTATTTTTTAGGGTTCAGAAGAGTCCCTGTAAAAATAAAGGTCACTTAACAGATGAAAACAACGCAGATGCAATGAGTCAGCCTCTAACTGAAGAAGGAAATGAGGCGCCTTAAGTTCCTGTTGACCAATGCTGATACTTTTGTAACTATACAGCAAGAAGTAGATTATCTTTACCACTGATATTTTCTATGTAATTGTAGGGACCAAACACAACAGAAGAGTGCATTTATGCAAACGCTGATGGACTGAGAGGGGCAGAAAATCTTTAACCTGCAAACATCGCTGGACCAAGCAGCACTGACTTTCCAATCTCTGGGCCAAACCATGCAGAAGGAGGATGCAAAAAATCAGACAAGGGGACGAGTGCGAACTGATTTACTCTAATGTGAACTGGAAGATAAAGAGCCAGAAAAAGAAGGGTGAAAAGTCTTTGGACATGAATCCATCTGGCAGATCTTATTTGAAAGAGAAGTGCACGGTGAGGGGAGTTAACAGAAAGTTTGTGAGCAATGCAGTAGAAATGGGAGGCCTGTATGCTCAAGTGGAGCCTAGAAATATGAGGAAGGAAGTGGGGTGTGAATATGCGCAAGTCAAATTTAAAGAACAAAGCGCTATGCAAAAATAGATAAATAGTGCTGTGAAAAAATATTTACCCCATATTTCCTGATGTCTTGCTTTTTGCATATTGGTCACAGTTTGGAGTTTCAGAACATTAAACTAATCTTAATATTAGGAAAAAAATAACTCAAGTAAATTCAAAAGGCAATTTTTATTAAAAAAAAAAAAAGTCCAAATCTATTAAAATGTTTTGATTATCTGAAACATTTTAATGTGACAAATGTGGAAGGAAAAAAGAAATCAGGAAGCAGACAAATACTTTTCATAACATAATGCAACCTTTTGCATTGTTGAGCTTACTACAAAATAAATAAATAGCTGGTCTGTTCTCTGGGTGTGTCCTTGACACGTAGTCACACTGTGGCAAAGACATTGAACAATACAGTTACAATCCCTTTGTTCAGGCTTCTCTGGCACAGTATCTCAGACACTCCCTGAAATAGTCAAAGACTGGCTCACTACCAGGTGGCTACAACTGGTCCAAGGAGACCTGTTAGAGAAGCTGGGAGAAGATCTGGACATGCAGTTTGCATGCTTGAAATTTGGTGGTAATTCATTTTAATCTGATTAGCCTGCAACAAACGCATGGCTCTGAGCATGACCCAGCTATAGTCTAGCTTCATCTGGGATGTGATAATGCCTTCCTATGTTTGAATGCTCCAAATTCCAAGTAATAAAATGCAAAAATGTTTTAGTGGCCAACATGATGAAATCATTTTTGGAAAAATCTTCTGAAATAATTAAATAAAAAAAGATTAAAATATTAAATAATTTAAATAATTTAAAATATAGAATATAACTGCACAAACATCTCAAACTTATCATTGTTTAGCTGTAGGCTATAAATATAATGAATGACACTTAAACAAATAAAAGTGTTTGATTTTTTTTGTTTTTTCAATATATTATTTTGTCAAAGATTTTTTTTTTAATTCAGTGCATCTGGGAGTTTTTTGTCTTTTGTTATGTTGCACTTGTGCTTTCGAGTTCACTCGTGGATTTGCTCTTTCATATTCATAGAATGTATTCACTTGCGAAGACACACTAGATATGGGGGTGATTGACGTCATTTCACTGACTAAATGTTCTTGGTTGCATTGCATTGGCTGATAATAATATTTGTTCATCACCTGATCTAACCTTATTTTGAGTTCCTACGTTCCTCCTTGTTGCATTATGAAAAGTGATGTATAAATATGTATGTAATCATTTTTCTAAGCACTTACATTAACACAGGAATCGGTCCAAATCCATCTAACCTTTGTCACACTGCTTTGGAGTTTAATGAACAACATGTGATGAAGTGTTTAGCAAACTGTAAATTCGGTGAAACAAGCAGAGCCCTTCTTTCCGAGTTTCTCACTTTCAGACTGACTGCCTTAAATGAGCACTGCAAGTTTCCTGTTTGAGGCTGAATAGCAGAGAGTGGCAGAGCAATTTAGGTTGTGGTCAAAAGGTGGACTTGAGAACAGAAACAGACTGGGACATCACAAACACAGTGAAGCAGCATCTCTCTTGCCAGGTACGTTTCTCATAAGATATAAAGATTGAACTTCCTTTCAGAAGATCTAAAGCTGTATTACTGATGTAAAGCCAAGTTTTATGCTTTGTTCAACCTGGAAGAACTTGAGGATTCTAGTGTAGAAAAATCAACTGTAGTACTATACACTTCCTCAGTAACTGATTTTGTGTTAGTGTATTATGACCTGTATTATAAATACAATGTTACAGCTGCTGCGTTTCAGAGGTTGAAAGGCCAAAGGTGACTTATCGGATGCTGTAAAGTGACTGCTGTCTTCATGGCCTCTGTTCATCTGCTTAGACTGCTGAGCTTGATGACTGGTAATAACGACCTGTTTCTGTCTTTAGTTCTGTTGCTGATAATGCTTTTAAACAGTTCATGCAATGTAAAATCAACTGTCAACGTAGAATGACTGCACCATATGAGTGAGAGAAAAACAATGGGAAAAAAACAACATAAAAGCTGCACAGGTTTTACGAAAATCTTATATCCATACTATTGGTATTACTGTATTATTTTCCTGTAGTAATACTTTTGGCTACTTTGATAATGTGAAAAAGTCATAATCGTGTAACCTCATCAAATTAATCTTTAGTAATTTTGCAGTAAAGGTAGGATATGTTCCTTAGAATTTGAAGACAGAAAGCAGAATACAGGAAGACAGAACATCCACTCATTTCATTTTTAATGAGTTGACAGCAATATTAGGTTGATTTCTGAGAAGTCACTGGTGGTTTTTTGTTATTTATATATGGTTGATGTCTCTTAGTGGTTAGCCAGCTTTCATAATAGCATCTCTCTGTGCATCAGCGTTTCTATTTGTGGGTCACCTATTTTATTTTATTATTCGTCAGCAAAGATATTATTACAACATTTTGTGGTTTTGTGATGTTTTTGATCTTCCCTTCTGCTCTCCTCTTCCTCTCACCCTTTTGAGGTACCTCAGTTCTCCAGCAGGTGAAAGGCTTCAGCATTAGAGTACCCAAAACAGTTGTTGCTGATGAAGGAACCTGTGTTGTGGTGCCATGTCAGACAGAACCTTACGATCGAGTTATCTGGTACCAGTATCATAATCTAAAGTATCCTGTTGTTTATGATGGAGTTTATTCTTATAACGTGGAACAGCAGTTCAGAGGACGCACCAAAGTATCTGGCAACGCTGCAGAGGGAAACTGCACCCTGATGATTGACAATGTGAGCACAGCTGACCATAACCTACGTGTTTATGTGTGGATCAATCCAGACTCTCAGACAACTCAGACATTCCATGATCAAACTGTAACTATCAGTGTTGGTAAGTGAATATTGTCAAACTTCCATTTAAGTCAGACTGACCAATGTTACGTGCCAGTTTAGTTCAGTGGATGAGTGGGTGACTGGGCAACCACATGTGTTATAGAGCAGCACCCGGGTATGGGTATGAGGCCCTTTGCTGCGTTTCTTCCCCTCTCACTCTCTCCTCCCTGCCTCCCTGTTCATCTCACTGTAATATCACCATAAAGGCAAAAAGCCAAAAAGTATTATTTAGAAAATGACCATGGTTGCAGGAGCTTAATAACAAATATATATATAAAAAATTCTGTGAAAATGTAAATAAAAACAACTAAAAACTAGTTCTGACAGAATTTGGAAAACTCAAAATCTGTTACACATCCAAGAAACCCAGCACATAACACGGCTACTTGGTTTAAGTGTACAATAGCAATTTGCCATACAGTACATGTCATTTAGAAAATTCTAAATCTCAAGATATACAAGACATTTTTTTCTCTTTATTACGTTTTGTTTTTTGTTTTTTTTAACTTCTAGAAAGAAAAGCTCCCATAATCTACATACAGAAGAAAATGGTGGAAGGGGAGAATTTCCAGGCCAACTGCAGCATAATCTACTCTTGCCCTTTCTTACCTCCATCGCTTCAATGGAATGCAAACACACTTCTGGAAAACTACACTTTTGTGGATTTCCACATGGAAGTGCATGGCCAGTGGTTCTACCAAAAGACACTGCGAGGAGTAGCAACATATCTGATGCATAACAGGAGGATTCGCTGTTCGGCTAAGTTTAAAACCTTTACCATTGGAAGTGAAATGACACTCAACATTTTATGTGAGAAAAGCAATATGTGCTCTAAATACAGTAAATCGTAGACCTACATTTATTTATCTTAACAAACTGTCTTGTTGTTATGATTTCCTATATCCACAGATAAGCCTGTCACTGTTACAGTGAAAAAGGAAAAGAAAGTTGTGGTGGAAGGTGACAGCATCAACATTGAGTGTGTTGCTAATAGTAACCCCCCACCACACAAATACTTATGGTTTATAAGACAATTAGACCAGCACAAGATCAAAAATTCAACTCAGAGTACAAAGCATTTCAACAACATTGCACGAGATACATCTCTGTCCTGCATGGCTCAAAATGCTTTTGGAGTGCAACAGTCCGTCTGGGTGGATCTGGATGTTCAGTGTAAGAAAAAAAGAAACACACACACACACACACAACAACAACAACAAACCACAATAACATAATAAAAAAAGGCTATTCATCCTAGAAAATATATCAATATTTGTCATCTTAGCAGGGGTGTGGGAAAGGAATATTATATTTTGAATTGCATCGCTACAAGGAAACCAAATATCAATATTTTATTTATCCATCCATTCGCTTCCGCTTATCCTTTTCAGGGTCGCGGGGGGCACTGGAGCCTATCCCAGCTGTCATAGGGCGAAAGGCGGGGTACACCCTGGACAGGTCGCCAGTCTGTCGCAGGGCTAACACATAGGGACAGACAACCATTCACACTCGCATTCACTCGCACATTCACACCTAGTGACAATTTGGATTAATCAATTAACCTATCCCCACAAGCTGCATGTCTTTGGACGGTGGGAGGAAGCCGGAGTACCCGGAGAGAACCCACGCAAACACGGGGAGAACATGCAAACTCCACGCAGAAAGACCCCGGCCTGATGGTGGAATTGAACTCAGGACCTTCTTGCTGTGCGGCAACAGTGCTAACCACCGTGCCACCGTGCGGGGAAAACAACATCAGAAGGACCCCAGCCTGAAGCAAAAAAACACCGAAACTTTGCGTCTTTACCAACTGTTACTTTCTACGACACGCTTATCTTAGTGCTAAATATTTTATTTAATCAATTAAAACAATCTGGAAAGAATTAGAACAAGAAGTTTCAGCTCACACACCACCATCCAGAGATAACTTTAGACAAACAAGGGTATGTTAAATCAGCTCAACCGAAATAAGTGCCCAACACTGGACACACAATTTGATGAAGCTACTTCATATTTAAGAGCAAGTCAGTTGCTCAGTCATATGAGTAAAAATAGAATAGCAACCTCCTAGCGTCAGTGAAAAACACCAGTCCCTGTAAATTGAACTCTTTCGCGATGAGAGGAGGTGGAGAAAAGATAAACTCCAGTTATCTTATGAAATCCTACGTGCCAGCCACTCGAAATTCCAAACTGCTGCCAAAATGGTGGCTTTCCTATCAAAAATTATCCTGGCTAATGGTCACAATCCCCAAACGCTATTTAAAATTTTTAATTTAGTGGTCAATCCCTGCCCTGTTATGCCGCTGGTGTGCTCTCCTGCTCTTTGTGAACAATTTTTAAATCACTTCTTAGATAAAGTTTCATCTCTTAAGTCTTCACTTCCTTTAATGTCTAGCCCTGTTTGTAGCCCTGGTTGTTCGTCTACTTTCCATCAGTTTGAGCCCGTGTCACTCCTTACTCTTAAGCATTTAGTTGAACAACTGAACAATACTAATCCTATACATGATACCCTCCCATCTCGCATAGTTAAGGACTGCTTCGATGTAATTGGACCCAGTATTTTATCGCTATTGAATTCTTCCTTACTCTCTGGCTGGAATCACATTAATGATAAATTCCAGTCTGCCTTCAAACCACATCATAGCACTGAAACAGCGTTGCTTAGAGTCCTCAACGATCTTCTTCTAATTGCTGATACTGGACGCTCTGCGGCCCTAGTTTTATTGGATTTATCCTCGGCCTTCGATATGGTAGATCACAACATCTTATTAGCGAGGCTTGAGCATACTGTAGGCATTAAAGGTGTTGCCCTTGATTGGTTTAAATCATACCTCTCCAATAGGTCCTTCTCTGTCAACCTGGGCACTTGCTCTGTGTTGGGCCCTACTCTTATCTCACTGTATATGCTCCCTCTAAGTGCAATCTTTGAGAAATACCGCACCGCCTTTCACTGCTATGCTGATGATATACAGATCTACTTTGAACTAAATGATGATCTTGCTTTATCCTTGCACTGCTTTCAAGAGTGCATGCGTAAGGTCAAAGATTGGCTCTTAGCAAACTCTCTTATCCTAAATGATAAGAAAACTGAAATCGCGGTATTTAGCAGCAATGTTCCTCATGGCCAACTTTGTGATGCCTTTGGTTCCCTTACCAGCTCCCTTTCTGACACTGTTAGCAATTTGGGCGTGTTGCTTGACAGCTCGTTCAAATTCGATAAACAAGTGTCTGCTGTAGTTAGATGTAGTTTCTACCAACTGCGTCTCATCTCTAAGGCTCGGCACTATGTTTCACATAAGGACCTGGAAAAGCTCATCCACGCCTTTGTGACTTCTAAGCTGGATTACTGCAATTCACTGTATTTCGGTCTTCATTCTGCCCTCCTTCATAGACTGCAGACAGTCCAAAATGCTGCAGCACGCATTCTGACCAGAGCTGGGAAGTTTGCCCGTATCACCCCTGTAAAGTAAAGTGTAAAGTGTGTGTGTTAGTCCCCATAGGGAAATAGTTCCTCTGCATTTAACCCATTCACCCCCCAGTGAAGCAGTGGGCAGCCACCAATGTAGCGCCCGGGGAGCAGTGTGTAGGGACGGTACCTTGCTCAGGGGTACCTCAGGGTAGCCGTTCAGTGGAGTCAAACCCCCGACCTTCCGATCATGGGGCCACCACTCTACCTACTGAGCTATCCCCTGTTCTAGCTGGCCCATTAAATACCGCATCCAATTTAAAATACTGCTGCTTACGTTTAAAATTACCAACAACACAGCACCGAGCTACTTTAGCAAACTCCTTAAATCGTATGTTCCTGCCAGAGCATTAAGATCATCTACTCAGTTACTCTTGGTGCAGCCTAGATCTCGGCTGAAGTCTAGAGGTGACCGGGCGTTTGCCCTGGCTGCACCAGAGTTGTGGAATAACCTTCCGATTGCGATCCGGGCGTCCGATTCTATCCAATCTTTTAAATCACGGTTAAAAACCTATTTGTTTAATCTCGCTTTTCCTGCTTGTTAATGCTCGTGCCTGATTCTTAGACTTACTCTATTTTTCTTTATACATATTTTTATGGCTTGTGCTTTTACTATGTTTTTACTTGATATGCATTTTATACTACCCCTGTGTATTAGTGGCAATGACCTGTGAGTATATTTGATACTTTGTTGAGGCCTTATAATACTCATGTTACTTTTCTGTCTTTTATGTTAAGCACTTTGGTATACCGCTGGTTTTTAAATGTGCTCTATAAATAAAGTTTGTTGTTGTTGTTGTTGTTCTGCAACTGACTGCAGCTTGTAGTGACTAAACCCATTTGTAGGCATTTTTTGGTCATGAGTGTGCATATGATTTTAAAGCTTTGTTGGAGATGTTAGCGTATGCCCCGTGAAAGTGTCTGCATGTATGTAGACAAGCATGAACAATTTAAACTATGTTTTACTCACTTACTGTTGTTAAGCAGTTGTAGGATATTTATATTTATCATATCTCTTTGTCATTCCACTTGTCTTCTCTTTGCCATAAATAATTTTAAGCTTCAAAAACCTTAAAACTTACAGTGGCTAAAATGCATGTAAATAATCTTAATTTCTGCCAGAAACTAATTTTTAGCAGAAAGACATCATGGTTTCCTTAGACTTCCACCACTCTTCATTCTAGGGAGTTTTGTCAAAAACGGCCTTATAAATTGTAAGTTTAGGCCAAGATGATAAATAATTTTCATGTTCACTGAAAGTTATAAACCACACATATCTAAGAGGTTTGCATAAATGTGATGTAGTAATATACTATTTGCCTACTAATATACCTAATATACTGTTTGCCTACCGGGCAAACAGGTCGGTAGGGATGATGCAGTGAACATGGGGCTGCATTACATCCTGCAACACCTCGACCGCCCGGGAACTCATGCCAGGGTCCTGTTTGTGGACTTTAGTTCAGCTTTTAACACCATTGTGCCTGAACTTCTCTCCTCCAAACTCTCCCAGCTCAGCGTGTCACCAGCTACCTGTCAGTGGATCACCAGCTTCCTGACAGATAGAAAGCAACAAGTGAGGCTGGGGGAGATCACCTCTGAAACTCGGTCCCTCAGTATTGGTGCCCCTCAAGGATGTGTCCTCTCACCACTACTGTTCTCCCTCTACACTAACGACTGCACTTCCAAGAACTCGGCTGTTAAACTCTAAAGTTTGCAGATGACACCACTGTCATTGGCCTCATTCAGGATAGTGATGAGTCTGCATACCGGCAGGAAGTTGAGCGGCTGGTACTCTGGTGCAGTCAGCACAATCTGGAGCTGAACACTCTTAAAACTGTAGAGATGACAGTGGACTTCAGGAGACATCCCTCAACTCTGCCCCCCCTCACCATATCAGACAGCCCTGTGTCGACTGTGAAGACCTTCAAGTTCCTGGGTACCACCATCTCCCAGGACCTGAAGTGGGAGACCAACATCAACTCCATCCTCAAAAAGACCCGGCAGAGGATGTACTTCCTGAGACAACTGGGGAAGTACAGTCTCCCACAGGAGCTGCTGATCCAGTTCTACACTGCGGTCATTGAGTCTGTCCTGTGCTCTTCCATCACAGTCTGGTATGGAGCAGCCACTAAACAGGACAGGAGCAGACTGCAGCGGACTGTGCAGGCAGCAGAAAGGATCATCGGCGTCCCCCTGCCCTCCATCCAGGATCTGTACCTCTCAAGAACCAGGAAACGGGCAGTGAAAATCATCGCAGACCCCTCACACCCTGGTCACAGACTTTTTGATCTGCTGCCCTCTGGCAGACGGTACAGAAGCCTGCAGACCAGGACCACCTGACATAGGAACAGTTTCTTTCCCCTCGCCATCTCCCTTCTAAACAGTTGACCTGTCACACTGCTCCCACTGCCAGACTGCAGCTGCACCTTATGTACATTCTGTAGTATTCATTCCACCTCATTTCATTTCTGTATTTTATGTATATAAGTTTAGATTAGTTATTTATAGTTGGTTTACACAGCGATGTGTATGTATGTGTAATGTGTATATATAGACACGTGTGTGTGTGTGTGTGTGTGTGTGTGTGTGTGTGTGTGTGTGTGTGTGTGTGATTTACATTGCTGTGCTTGAGAGGCACCATCTACCGGAACCAAATTCCCTGTATGTGTCTGCACATATACTTGGCCAATAAACACGATTATGATTATGATTCTGATTATGATTTATATTTGGTCTTTTTAGATCGCCCTGTAATCCTACCTGAGACCTCGTGCCACCTTACAGGAGACCTTCTGAGGTGTATCTGTTTGGTTGATGCATCCCCTAATGCTTCTATATACTGGATTATAAATGGAAATTACACCCATTTGTCCTCATTCACCTCTGCTTTGACAAATAAGAAACATGTAGTCTTTGGGGAAATAAAGATTAAAGTTAAAACCCAGACCAATGTATCGTGCACAGGCAGAAACCCACATGGAAGTGACACCAAAAAGATACCTGCAGTCAGTTTGTCAGAATCATGTAAGTAGCACTTAAGACTAACAGTGTGTATATGTTTGTGTATTCAGGCATGAATGGTGTTTACCCAATTTCCTTCGGGGTCAACCTTCAGGATCAATAAAGTTTTATTGAAATGAATTGAATTGAATTGAATTGAATGTGTGTCTGTAAAAAATGTTTCTTTGTTTTTCAGCCCTTTTGCTGTGGCTCATGCTTCCAGGAATGATTTTCCTCTTTGGATGTGCTGTTCTCATTTACAGAAAATATCCTGTAAAGAGGTTGGTAAACTGTGTTTCATGTTATTGTTTTTGGTGTTTAAGATGTAAAAGTATTAACACAGATTTCTTTTTAAATACTTGACAAACATATATTTCAAATTTACTAAATTCAAACATCTTTTAGATTATTTTTTGGAGGAGGTCAAGTCCAGCAACAACAGATAAACAACATTTTTCATCGGTGAGGAAAATCATTTCAAATGAAGCTACCTCAGTTTTGATGATGTGTTGTAAAGATATGATAATTCGTATGCAATAAGTAAAGTAGCCTTATTTATCTGAGTAATCTCTTCTGTAAGAGCTCAAATATACATATGAAAGGCAGCAAAAACCTTTACACAATGATTGGGGGTCAGTTGCTGCAGAATATAACATGGTATGTCTCTAAATGAGCAAAAATATTTAAAGTTTCTGGGTGGCTTTGTAATATTTTTCTTCTAACTTTTGCTAGCTCACAAAATGAAGACACACAAATACACCTACACAGACCTGACAGAGCCCTGGAGATGGAAAGACTTTCCTGTGTTTATGACAATGATTTCCTGGAAGAAATGCAAAGATCGGCGAGATCTCAACACTACCAAAACAGTGAAACGCTTCTCCAAAGCAAAAATGAAACAGAGCCACCTGACGAGGTTTTACCACAGAAAATACTCATTTCAAGTTTAAAGCATATGAAATCACACTACATGTATCAGAATGGAAGTTGATGTAGATCTTGACACATATAATCAAATTGCTTAAATCAGACTGTACAGTTATGTTATGCTATTGTTTTTTTAACTATTGTAATTTCTCAAACATCTAAAAGTAGTAAAATTATATATTTTACTTCCCACAAAATTTGTATTGCAACATGAGGGTTTATCTGGAGTAATGACCAGAGGGAATTTGCTGCTGTCTCACACAGTAGGTTCCATTGATTGTTGGAGCAATATAGTCTACTTGCAATGCATATTAGAGTGACATACTTTTGTACTCTCAGTTTTCTCTTAAGCAATTCTGTTAGACTTGTCACTGTTAGACTAGATAGTTTTGCCAAAGCATCAGTTATATTTTTGAACATATACATGTCTACCTTTATTTCCTGTTGCAATCTTAACATGTTAGTGTTCCTAATGCTAACAAACAAGGAAATCAATATTTAAACAACAGAAAACTGAACTGCAAGCAGAAGAATACTTGTTCTTTACTCCACTGCAAAACTGACAAACATCTATAATCATGCCAAGGTGGGAATATATTCAAATAAGGATAATTAAAATATTGTGGAAAAACAATTTCTTACACAATGCCCTCTTCTATGAGAGGTCTAAGTTTGAATATAAAATATACTGAATATATATATATATTATATATTTGAATAAAAGTTTATGATTATAGAATTTCAGACAAAGAAGAGCCAACATCAATTGCAGTTTTGCATTTGAGTTAATATTAACTCAATGGTGGCTGCTATTGCTTTTTGTAGTCCCCTGTGTGTTTGATGGAGCTTGACTCAGTGTTTCCAGTTTCTCACATTTTATATCAGCCCATCTTTGAACCCACGAGTTAAGCTGTAAGTCTTTCATGAAATACAGCCGGAGTCAGACTAGTAGTAGTTTTAGTCACAGCATTTTGGAATCTTCTGCTGCTGCGTAAGTAAATTTATTTACCTAATGAAATGAAACATACCAGAGCCTGCTTGCAGTTAAGAAATTGAGCAATTAAAATCATATCCAAAAGTTATTTTAATCATATTTTTAGTAAACGGAAACAGGATCACAATTACAACTGAGGTTACAACTGCATCTATTGCTCAAACGTCATCATGCTGATCTGAATTCTTTAAAATCAAATGTCTGTGACAGAGAACACAAATTATATGCTGATGATATAGCAGTATTAAGCAAATATGCTATTCATTCTGTGTCAGTGTTATTAGAGGCTGTTGAAACATAGTTATCCAGTTACAAAATCATCTGGTATAAATCAGAAAACATACCAGTATCTTCAGCTTGCTGTCCTATTCAAAAGAATGAACCCACTGTGCAGAGTGATGTCTTTTAAATGTCCCTTTTAGACGTACAGTTTTAGTCCAATTGATGGGGTTGTTTTGTAAACCCAAGCAACATCTTTTTCGACGTCTAACGTCTAGTGTTGACATTGGTAGGACCGCCGTGTACGGGCTATTTATAGTCCACAACGACCACATTTGGATTTGTGGATGTCTTGTTAACATTATTATTACTTGACATTTTAAGATGAATTTCGCCATTTTTAATATTTCAACACATTTTAATAAATGACAAATTCAACCTGGTTACAAACAAATAAGTTCATTAATTGAAATAAGTACACCAATTTGAAAACCAAAAAGAAAACCAAAACCATCATAGCACTAACCCCATACTATGTAAATTATTTAGTTATTTGCATCCCTGTTGTATGAAATGTGCCTCTAACAAAATAGAAACAACAGAAGATCTTAGCTGCCAAAAAGGCTGTGATGTGTGATGTGTTATTATTTTCAAAAATGGAAAATTTGTCTGGGAAGCCAGAGGAAAATTTATCCAGTATAAAATAATTGTTTGGTATTACCACACTTTCTAGACAATGTAAGTTTATTCAAGGATGCTTTGTGAGGGATTTTTAGGACAGAAACAGGTATAAAGAAAAAAGCTAAGCTTCTTCTTTTTTGGACAACAACATGCTTACACACAAAGTTGTTCCAAGTGTAAAAATAGAAAGTAATTTTAAAATGTCATTTGTCTTTCTAACCAAAAACATTTCAGTTGATATGTGTGTTTTTTTTCTAAATGTTGATTTAGGTCAATAATGGTGGAGTCTACAGTGAGGAGTGAGATCATTCTCTCAGTTTACATCATTTCATTCCTGATCGGCTTCCCCTGTAATCTCTTGGCTCTCTATGCGTTTAGTACCAAGATCTGTTCCAAGCTACGTCCAACAGACATCCTGCTGCTTAATTTGACCATCTCCGACCTGCTGTTTTTGGTCATCCTTCCTTTCAAGATGCACGAGGCAGCATCTGGTATGAAGTGGGATCTGCCCAACTTCATGTGCTCCATCACTACCTTCACCTTTTTCTCCACAATCTACACCAGCTCCTTGCTGCTGATGGCAGTCAGTGTGATCCGCTACATAGGAGTAGCATTTCCTATCACCTATCATCTACTGCAGAAACCTGTGTATGCAATTGTTATCAGTGTTGCTGTTTGGCTCATCTCATCAGCACACTGCAGTATCATTTTCATCATCCAGCATCACCCATCTCTGGCCAGTAATAACTCCAATGCGTGTTATGAACAGTTTTCAGAGAAGCAGTTGAAGATCCTCCTCCCAGTACGTCTGGAGATTTTCTTTGTACTCTGCCTCATACCTCTTCTTATTTGTGTTTACTGCTACTTGCGCTGCATCTCGATTCTGTACAGCCTGCCCAGGATATCCCAGATGCAGAAACAGAAGGCCATTGGCATGGCCTCAGGGACTCTTGCTGTGTTCCTCATTTGTGTTCTGCCATACAATTTATCTCATTTAGTGGGTTACATCCAGGGACTAAGCCCAGAGTGGAGGTACTACATGTTGCTTCTGAGCTGTTTCAACACCTGTATCGATCCCATCATCTTCTACTTTTCCTCGTCTACCTTTCGCTTCTCAAGTGAAACATTCATTTTTAGGAAGTGGTTCAATTTTTTAGGACTGAAAAGGAACAACAGCACCACTAACTAAGAGATGGAAAAATACATTTTCAAAACTAAATGTACCATTAACACATTTAAGTTCACTGCTGATGATGATCTAATATTTTTCGAAAGGACTGTATTTTCCTTTTGAAACCGTTTTTCCTGTTTTCTACAAAATTCAAAGACATGTTTGTTGCATATGAAAATTTCAACACTTTATTTTATTTTTTCATTCAAGTACAAATATCAAAATATAAAATGAGCCCTGCAGCCCTGACACAAAACTTCCTCTTTTCTTTATTTTGGACTGGCCACTTTTCTGCATTCATGCAGTCTGCAAGTTATTTAGAAAGAGGTATGTTGTTAATTACAAACCACACACATTAAGTAAGAGGTGATGGCACTTCTAAAAGGCACCTAAATCAGGTTTTACATTTATTTTAGCAAACGATAAGACACATTTTTCGTCAGTGAAATATGTGGGATTTAAATGATTGGAGTTTTTTCGTTTGTTGTGTTTTTTGCTCTATTTTTGAAAGCTTTTTCATATAACAACTGATTTTCTTTATTAGTATCAATATATAGTAATTTATTTAACCTTAACTGCAAAGCTCATATGTAATATATATCACTGGGATATTAGATGCTGTAACTACAGTTCTCTACTGGTCCTGAACTTTGGACTTTAAATCGCATCCAAATATCAGTCAGTGAATTTAAAAGCATTTGAAATGAGTGGAACTGTGTTGTTGTAAGTCTTAATGAAATAGATGCTAACTATGGAACCTTGTTAACATTGTTGAGATTATCCAAGCTGTCATAGTCCTGAGTCATTTTGACCCACCGTTCTTGGTTGTCTTGTGTTTTTGTAATTTATTAGTTCATTATTTATTCTAAGATCCCTAGGTTGTTCCGTTTAGTTTATTGGATGCCCCCTTGTATCTCTGCCCTCTGTATCTCCCTATGTGTCCCTGTTTCACATTGTGATGTGAGTTCTTGTGCTGTGTCTCCCTTCGTGTTTCATTCTGTTATTTTTTCCACATTTCCCCAGCGCGTCATGTCTGTGCTCTCCCTCGTGTTCCCTCGCTCTCTCGTCTGCCTCTCCTCCACTCCCACGTCATGTCTCCTGTTTTATTGTGAAGGTCCCACGTTTTCATGTTCATTCTGTTCAGTCCAGCCTCCCCTGTCTCGTTATGGTTATCCGTGTCAGCTGTGTTCCTCATGTTTTGTCACTTCCTTGTTATCCCTCTGTGTATTTAAGTCAGCATCTCCCTCAGTCCTCTCTCCTCCTTCATGCTGTGTGTTCCCATGTGTGCATCTCTGTAAAGTTTAGCTTATATTTTCCCAGTCTAGTTTAGTTTTGTATCATTTCCTTGAGTCAGCAAATAAAGCTGCATTTTGAGTTCATTCCCGTGTGTTGCGAGTCTTGCATTTTGGGTCCAATCTCCTGCGTGCCACACAGCCATATCATGACACAAGCTCCTTTTAGTCAGGTGCAATCTTTAATTTGAAGTTATGGTGGATCCCATATGATAGAGCATGCCTCAAAACAAGTTATGGTGGTCTACAAGATTCCAAAGTTTTACCACCAATAAAATAAAAATTTTAACATTTTTGTATTTTTTTTCTTCCCTGGAGCTGGATTTTCTCATGTTGAGGAAGAGCTTTCCAGATGTTCAGTGTTATGGTCCCATCTTTGCTCAGGACCTACCATTTTTCTGTGCTCAACCCATTTCATTTCATTTTGTGGTTTCTCCAGTGCGTGCATTTGTGTAATAACTTTGAAGACCTAAAAAAGACTATTTACTAGGGCTGGGTATCGTCACTGAGTTCTAGAATCGATTCAATTCTGATTCACAAGGTCCCGAATCGATTCGATCCACGATTCGATTTAATTCGATTCGATTCGATTTAAATCTGGGAAATTTTGACAGTCAGAAATATAATTCAGATCAGTACATTTACATATTTTTGTATCAATAAAAAGGAAGCTGACACACGCAAGACTTTATCACAGGTGTGAGCTTCACAGCAGATGCCTTTGTGTCAAAGTAGCTGAGGATAAAACACAGAAAAACATGAAGGTGATTTTCCTGGCCTGGGATTTTATAAAAATATTCTGCAGTAGGGATGGGTATCGAAAACCGGTTCTTGTTGAGAACCGGTTCCCACTGTTTCAATTCCTTGGAGTTGTTTGCCATTTTTGCAAACGATTCCCTTATCGATTCCAGTTGCCCCGAATGACGTCACCACGTTGCGGAGTGTCATTTACCTGGCAGGAAACATGGCGGCTCAAACGCTAAAAAGTTTGGTTATACTTTACAAGAACCGATGACAACAGGGCAACTTGCAATACTTGCAAAGTAGATACTTCATTTAAGGGAGGAAACACTACGAATATCCAAAAGCATTTGCTCACAAAACACGCGATGACCTTAAATGAATGTCGTGTTTTTAATTCCGCTCCGGACTCGTGAATCTCAACCCAGCAGCAGCGGTAACGTTTGCACGTCCTCTCCCGTTAATGCGGCAGGTAAATAATCAACTAACAGTGCATATTATGTTAGCGCGATCTGCCTTATCTGCCATTACTGCGCGTTTAGGTGACCATGATGAGAGAGACAGAGTCTGGCTGGCGCTCGCTGGCAGTTCTTGCTGCAGTCTACCGGTAGCGTCTCCTTTCAAGCCAGGATAGACTAATGTCACCGAGCAGTGACTAAGTTTGTGGTAAAAGGCTTGAACCCATTTGCCACAGCAGATGATTTTCGGTAAGTGAATGTGTTTAATTGTAGGCAGGGACATTACTGGATATTCTTGTGTAATTGCTACAGAATAATTTATGTTATACTTTGTTATTGCTACAGAAGAATATTTATTTTATTATTTTACATTTACAATTTTTTCCCCGGGGTCCCCGTGACACCCCATTGAAGAGCCATAGGCTGGATCTCTTAAGATCTCACTGTTGGATTTGTAAGGCCATGTTACTCCTAAATTTCTATCTTGTTCAAAGAGAAGATATAAAACAAAGTTCTAAGCTATTCGACCTTAGTGTTCTCCTTTTTAAAAAAGAATCGATAAGAGAATCGATAAAGAATCGAATCATTAAACAGAATCGAAAATGGAATCGGAATCGTGAAAATCTTATCAATACCCATCCCTATTCTGCAGTACATCAAAAACGAAAGAAAACCATTAATCAACATATGAACACTACCTCTGGCGTTACAGCGGTTTTATTAGAGACACGGCTAAGCATTTTGCATTTTGAATAATTTTAAAAAGTTTAAATTTGTTCAGTATTGAACAGCAGAAATGAGGTTTTCTTTTCGGAAGAATGTAAAAGGGGAAAAAACAGCGGCCGACAGCGCTGTAAACAACAGTAGACTTGTGCGTAACAAGCAAGCGAATAATGAAGAAAGGGAAACTGTTCTTGAAGTACAGAGAGAGAGAGAGAGAGAGCTGTGCATCGCGATGGAAGCAAAACAGTAAAAGTCAGAGTGAATTCATGACGATGTTTATGTGAAGCGTAGTTTGGATCTTCTTTTGCTGCTGGTTCGGTCAATATTGTTTGGAGAGAGATCAAACTAACAGCTTTAGAATCAGCGCATAAAGGGCGTGAACACAAAGCGCCGACCCGCCGACAGATCAGAATCAGCGAGCTGTCGGCTTTCAGCCCCGACTGTGAGAAAGGCGACATCTAACTGATTCTGATCCGCGGGTCGCGCTGTGTGTTTAAGTCTATGTGCAGAATCCCTGTACCTGCTCTCATTTACTGTCTTAACTGTTTGGTGGTTCTTGAAATTTTGTGAGATGTCACCAGAGATTTTGGCATTTCGGGCAAAATAAATTTATATAAAAAAATCGATTCAGGATTTTAATGAATCGATTTTAATCGATGAATCGATTATAAAAACCCACCCCTACTATTTACAGCAGGTAAACAGTATCTGAAAGTCATTTAATTAAGAAACAGGAAAAAACTGACTTAACGTCCTGGTAAATGCTCTTCTGGCTCTTCTGTTGATCCATCTGTTGTTTGCTAAAGACTTATCAGAAATGTAGTCATTGGAAGGGTGTCTAAAAATATTTTTAAGGATGGAAAATAAGAAGAAAAGGATGAGGCAGTGGTGGTCCTAGCCTGTTTGGCGCCTCGGGCAAACACTCCCTCTGGAATTTCTAAAAAACATCGATGCAAATTATAAGTCTGTGTCATAATGTCTGGTGTTTTCATGTTTGTTGTTTTGTTTTTATTTTGTTTTATTTTGCGAGTTGGTTATTAGATGCTGCTCCAGCCAGCCAGAGAATCCCCTGCCGCCACCGTCACTGACACAAGACAGACGCCAATTATCAGCGCCAGAGAAGCGCCCGATAAGACATCGTGAACGCTTCCTGGCCATCCAGTGAAACTGTTGGGAAGACAACGTGAACATTTTCTTTGTACTGTATAATCTGCAGATTCTGACAGAAATCTGCCACTATCCTTTGAAGCACCGCTCCTCTCTAAAACAGCAATAAGGATCATTATTAGGTTATTTACATTATTATGTAAATAACAAAATAACTTAAAGCAAAAATTGGGAAAAAATGTAAAGTCCGAAGTCTTTATATTAAGGGCCATCAGTCAAACAATACTGTTTGCTCTGGGTCTAAACAGAGCACGTTGTGTGTGAAGTCTTCTTTTGCGCATGCGGGCCGCTTTGAGCGTTCACACTAGAGCACGTTTTGCTGTCGCATTTTAGTTGTAGTAAGAACAAGCAGACAACCCTGGGCACATGTGCCACAGCTGGCATGCAAAGGGTTAACTGATGGCCCAACCATAGGACTGGCCATCGGGCATTTTCATTTTTATGGGCCGATAATCTTATTTTTTTGTAACGGTATGAACAATGAAAGGTGTTGGATTGGCCAGATGCTGGCCGATGTGTAAATAACTCAGTTGTTTGGTGGTGGCTATGCCGGAGCTGCCACAGAGGCCTGCAGGTGGATGAGGGAAAGCGGAGGCAGGAGGAGGAGAGACCCAAGGCGGCTGCCGGTCCGAGTATCAGGTGAACTGAACTCCAGGTAAGAAGTTATGACCTGCAATCTATCTGGGTGTCATGAATCGCTGTGTGCAGGCAGGAGGTGAGGACTCAAAATGCAGGACTCGCAACACGGGAATGAACTCAAAAGGGCAGGTTATTGTAGATGCAGGAAAAAGATACAACTAATGAAGAACTAACGTAGACTGGGAGAACGGAACCAAACGTTTCACCGAGAGGCACTCAAAGGATCACACAGCATGAGGGACACACAACACAACACTGACTCAGAGAAACAGGGTTTAAATACACTGGGAAGTAACGAGGGGAATGAGACACAGAAGGAGGGCACAGCTGGGAGAAATTAGAACTGACGAGACAAGGAAGCAAAGCAGAACACATTCACATAAGACACAGACCTTCAAAGTAAGACAGGAAGTCTAACACAGAGACGCGAACTTGACTAGGGGAGACAGCGCAACTAAGAAACAGAGAACAACAACAAATACTGAGAAAACTAAACAGAATACAAGAAAGCCAAACTAACGCACTAGACTATACAATAAACTGGGGCAACACAGAGAACTAAGATAAAAGTACAAAAACTCAGAGACACAAGAAACTCAAAACACTGGGTCACTGACCCAGGACCGTGACACTGGGTCAGATATAAACCAAGTTTAGGTGTAGTTTATTTTCGTTGTCCTGACTTTTTACCCTCAGTTACAATAACTTGTACTGCGTACTAGCTAGCATGATGGAGTTTCTATACAGCTGGGTGGGTGCTATGATGTTACTGATAGTGAACTTTTTTTAATTGATAAGGTTAGTTAGTAGAGTTGCCAACGACCCATAAAAAACAGAATCAAGGCATAAATAGGGAACAAAATACAAAACACACAAAAACTAAGAATACTGGGCCAACATGGCCCACCAGGACCATGACAGTTAGAATGTATTTAATATTAATTTCTAGTATCAGTTGATGTTTGCTGGAGCCACAGCTGTAAAAGCTGCTGGTCATGATATCGGTTTGGTTATCTGGCGAGAGGGAAACATGAAGATGAAACCAGGAGATGTCCTTACTGAATCATCAGAGCTGAACAGGTGATGGAGAAACAGGTTCACTTTTTAGGTGACATGAATGAGTTGAAGGGAAGTTATCAACTGTTTCTGAGAGACAAATAACACCAGGATCCTTTTTTATGTAGCTGACAGCTGGTAACTGTGCAGGGGCGGGTCTAGCAAAGTTTTGCCAGGGGGCCAGGTAGGGTATTAACAGGGAAAGGGGGGCACAAAGAAATACTTTTCTTTCTTATTCTCATTTAAAATGTCTAGCTTTTAATAAATAATTATCTGAATCTTACAACCAAAGTGGTCATCAGTGGTAAAATGTTTAGAAATCATACATAAATACTAACAAGATAGTGTACATTACTGTAACAACAGTGTTCGTTTTCATTCAAAGGCTTTATTGCATTTCCTATAATACCTGGTGGGCCGGTCTCTAGTCAAAATGCCCGGGCCCATTTTTTGTTCCAGTCCAGCCCTGGGCACGACACACAGTGAATTAATCTGAGAAGGCGCATTTAAAAATAAATTGCCGGGCCAGCGGTGCACATCGCAAATTAGCTCGCATAGACACATTAGTTGTGCCGCTTCTTAATGATGGTATTTTAGCTAACAACCCCAACTACCAGATTCAACTTGTAATTGGATAAAAAATAACTTTAGCCTACCAGTGAGAGGGACATTGCCAGCTTGCAGTTTTTTCAAGTGATGTTGAAATTTCCAACACTTCAACTGCTTCAGGAGCTTTCCACTCAGCGCAACATCAGCACCACAGAAATACATCCGTAGACTCGAGACAGAATTCACAATGGGTTTTTGGGACTTTCAGGTGTATGGACCAATGTTTTCTTTTCTGATCAAACCAGAAAGCTTCAATCAGCAGCTGGATTTGTCTTGCATTAACTGGCAGAGTTAATGCCAGAGGAGACCATAAATAGCATTTGCATTTTCTGTTGTACAGTTCAATTACTGTTATGGAGTTCTTGTTATGGATAAAAAGTGTCCTTTTTTTTCGTTTCAAAATAGCTGATAACTAAGCTGCCAACATCTGCGAACAAATATAATTCTGTAAAGTTGTTCTATATAGTGTGTTATTATAGAGTGTTGCTAATGCAATCATATGGCACATTGACTTCTGAGGAAATTTTAGATGGCACTCGTCATCAGAAAGGTTGCCGATCCCTGCTTTAGTCAATATACTTCATTTGGTGTTCCGATTTCCATTTTATACTGGTGTGAATAAAGTTCTTTAGGAAAATGTTCTTTTATGGCTTTGACTGCTGATCAGTCCCAAACAAATGAGGCAGGCAGCTCTCAGAACCAGCTACAGAATTTCAATAGTAAATAGGATCTGCTATATTTAGTTTTGCAAGGTAAATGTGTGTACTTAACAACCAAAAAAAAAAAAAAATTTTGTCTGTATCTTTCATCAAAGACTTTCATATTGTAACTTGTGAGTTCAAAGGTGAACTGATATAAAATGTGTCACACAAGTCACATTTGACAAACCTCTTTACTCATCCTAGTAGCCATCAGTAGGTAAATTATGACTAAAATGCAAATTTTTCATCATGCTGTCTTTGGTATGCTAGTAAAGGACTTCTTCCCACTGTGTCTGCTGGAATAACTTTTGAACTTGATAATCAGGTATGGATTTAATCATGCCATGTGCCTGCTTGTAGTCAAAGTTACACTGTACACTGTGTTAAAGTCCAAGACACCAAACCATCACTGAAACACAGTTGCAATTTACAATGGATTTAATAATTATCTGACAGATTTAATTGGCAGTTAGTGTTGGTTTTCTCCTGTTTTATCTTCAGACTGTCTAACTAATTAAATACATTTGATGGAACAAAAAGAATCCCATAACAGTTTATTTTTAACACACTGAATACTTTACCATATCCTTGCTCTTCTGTTTTGATTTGCAAAATTAAAATGTAAAACAACCCCTGCAGCCTTCTTAAACTTCTTTAACTCTAAACTCATCGATTCTTCTACTTATCTATAAAAAGGGATGCCCCGATTGACCAAAAACCACCCTTTTTTGTACACACATCAAATTTGAGGCAATGGCACTGCAACCTACTCGAGTTATCAGGTTTAGATTTTATTTGAGCAATATGATAAGCTTCGTTTTTAGTGAATGGCATTTGTGGGTTTTAAGAATTAGTAGAGTTCTTTCTTTCTTTGTTTTTTGATGAAAATCTTAAAACTGTCACTGAAGCTTCACCTTCCACTGAATTAAAGTGAACATTTTTTGGGGGGAGGCAGTGAAAAAAAAAAGTTATATCTATTTGATTAATAAATATTTTTGGTGAATAAACGCATGCTGGTTAATGAATGGTTGGCTGATAGCTGGTTGATGAATTTTCGATGAATTCCAGGTGAGTGTTACAGTATGAATCAAAGTGACAGTTTGGTTCCCAGTGCATCTATGTGTCTATTATGTCTAATATCTTTGCTCATATTGTTAAATAGTCTGCAGTCTACAAGATTTATGAAGGGGTTATATATATTAAAGAAATTACCTGTTTTGAGAGTATCTTTATTACTGTGTTATTGTACATACTCTAAAATACAATGTAATACATTATAGACCAACAAGTAGGGATGGGTACCGGTGTCCGGTGCCATCATGGCACCGGTTCTGACATAGACGGTAGTAACCAGACCGAAAAGCAGCGCACATTTCGGTGCTTTATTTCGGTGCTTTTTTTTTCCTGAGCTGTGATTCTAGCCAATCATTTTACGTTTCCGAGGATAGTAGGCGGGTCCAGGTACGTACGTTCTTTTGAGCTAAAGATTAAAAATGCCCAAGACGAAGCTGTCAAAAGTCTGGCTGTACTTCACAGCAAAATATGCAAACTCAGCAGCCTGCAACAAGTGCTTTAAGCTGATACTGTGATACTGTCAAAGGAGGTAACAGCTCAAATCCGATGAAACACCTGGCGACGCATAGCGTTTTTTGTTTTTTTTTTTAAAGCCGAGAAATGCGCCGTATTTGATAGCTTGCTGCGAGACCTCACACCGTGCACATCTACTGTGGGTGGGTTGCCTGTTATCGGACCCGGAGCAACATCCCCCAAAAACCCGAAGAATGGAGTCCTGTAGCCCTGCCAGTATAGCAGAAATGATGACGGATGATGGCAGCAGCAGCCGTTCTTCTCTGCGTGAGTAGCTTAATGTTGTTCGTGTGTAATTTACGTTGAGTAGGCTAACCACGTTATTACATTAATGCATGTAAGGTGAACTAGCAAACATCATCATAGCTACATGCGGCTGTCTTCTTGTTTGATGGCAGATACTCCCTTCACCCTGGCCAAAAAGGCTAAAATGACCAAAGAAAAAGTGGAAAACAGCTAAACATGAGAGGTTTTTGGACAAAGGGGCGACCATGGCTCAGGGGGTTGGGAAGCGTATCTGTAACTGGAAGGTCGCCAGTTCGATCCCTGGGCTCTCTGTCCTGGTCGTTGTGTCCTTGGGCAAGACACTTCACCTACCGCCTACTGGTGTTGGCCAGAGGGGCCAATGGCGCGATATGGCAGCCTCGCTTCTGTCAGTCTGCCCCAGGGCAGCTGTGGCTACAACCGTAGCTTGCCTCCACCAGTGAGTGAATGAATAGTGGCATTGTAAAACACTTTGGGTGCCTTGAAAAGCGCTATATAAATCCAATCCATTATTTTTATTATTTTTTCCATTGTTTAAGCACTGCTTCCAGCCAAGAGTGATACCATATATGCCCCATAGCTGCAGAAAAGGTTAACATTGTTGAGAGGTTTTTGGACCAATTTTGTGTTCTCCATTCTTTAAGCACCGGTTTGAGCACCGTTTAAGCACCGGCACCGTTTCAAAAGTACCGGTTTGGCACCGGTATCGGATAAAACCTAAACGATACCCATCCCTACCAACAAGTCTTTTACATCCTTCTCAATACAAACAATAATATCTTGGCAAATACTGCAAATAATTTTTTTGGCAGAAGAAAACTTTTTTTCAGCAGCTTTTTTTTAACTTCTTGAAAGTAGTAACGTCTCTTTCAAAGGTTCAGCTCAGTGACATCTATGTGTAGGAAATCCCTCACCTTACACTGCTGCCAGGCACAGACAAAGTACATGTATTTTCAACCTAGATGTGTGATTAGAAGAACCAAAAAACTATCACCTGTAAATCTTGTATTTTGTTGTTTGAGTGCAGGGCAGAAAAGTTCCCTTAGTATTAATTTGACACATCAATGTTATGTCATAACAAACAGAGGGAGCTGTTGCAACTGTTAAGAAACTCGAGGGAGACAACTTTGCAAAAAAACCCTCAAAACACTCAACAGTCTTGGCTTCAGATTTTGACTTCTTTTCCACCTTGTCAGCGCTTATGATGCAATATGAGCAGGTTGCAAGGGGATGTGGAGGTGGTACAGTTTGGTGTCTGGGATTATGGTGTTGAATGCTGAGCTGTAGTCCATGAAGAACATCCTCACATAACTCTTCCTGTTCTCCATTTGGTTCAACACTTTGTGAAGGGTGACAATATCCTCTGTGGACAGGTTTGCTCTGTAAGCAAAATGGTAGGGGTCGAGAGAGGGATGTAAGCAGTCTCTGATGTGCTGTGATACCATCTGTTTAAAACACTTCAGGATTACAGACGTGAGGCCTATGGGTATGTAGTCATTGAGGCTGTCTATATCAGTCTTTTTGAGGATGGGGATGATGGTGGAGACCTTCAGACAGTTGGGAACGGTGGCATTAGTCAGGCAGAGGTTGAAAGACCTGGTGAGGATCCCTGACAGTTGATGTGCGCAGGGTTGACCACAGACCCTTGGACCCAAACCAAGCAAAGGTGTTGAGCGCTTCTCCTAGCTTGTAACAGTATCAATAGCTCATCAGACACAGGTGGGTGACAATTCTCAGGACTCGGAATGAGTGCCACCCATGACATGAACACAGAGTGAGCAAGTGAGGGACCCTGGCAGCACTCAGGGAAGGCTGGGGGACAGTTTGTGTCTTTGTGTCTGTCTGCTTCCCATTTTATTTCGGTGGTCTCTCGTCTTGTGTGCTTGTGCTTGTGCACTTGTGTCTGGGTCAACTTTGCTAGCAAGAGATAGAGAAGCGTTGAAAGGCTGCTCCAACAGAACAGCGGAGAAAAACACGAACACAGTGTACAGTCGAGTCTTATTTCTTCACGTCATTAGGCCACAAATAGAGGTGACATGAGCCACATGATTGAGACACAGGCATTAGAGCCTCTTATTGCGTGTTTCGTTTGGGTTTCCAGCGATGCGTGGAATTACCAAAGATAGAGTGGGCATTGCCTAACATATGAAACAGCAAAAGACCGCTGTGTAATCCATTTATTGCAAGAAAGTAACCATATTCTGAATACCACCTTTTTTTAAATAGTAACTGTAACGGAATACAGTTACTCATGTTTTGTATTTTAAATATGTAACACCGTTACATGTATTCTGTCACTCCCCAACACTGGTTACCTCACCCTTCAGTACTCCTGTTTCCAAGAGTTATTTCTCCAGTTTCAGTTTCAGTTATGATTTTTTTCATCTGTTATCTTCTGCATTTTGAGTGAGTTGGGAATAAGGCAACCATCCATCAGAGCCGTGCCAGGGACCAAGTGGCTCCTCCATAGTTAGAAAGGCTCATGTCCTGGGCACTTCAAACCCGCCAGTTATTGATCCTGAAGAAACAGAGGGTCACAGACCGATTCCACTTCAAGCTAGGGAAACAGATTACATCTGTTTTAGAAAAAAAAAAAAAAAAAAAAAAAAAAAAAAGAGCTTTAGTAAGGTCTTCAGATGCAGTTTAAAGGACAGATTTTATCACGGCAACCAGCATCAAACTCAAGGGGTGGATGAAGGTGATAGACAGGTCTGGTCTCCCTGGGCAGTTCAAGCCATGGGTTTAGCAGCAGATTCTCTCATGAATTATCTGGCCCTCGCTCGTATATGAGGTGCCCATGACTATAGTCCCATTTCTTGCTTGCTTGGACAGCAAGACTGGGAGGAGTTGGAAGGAAGAAGAGGCAGTGCTGGGATTGGGAGCATTCCTTCAGTCCTGGTCAACAAGAAGGAAAGACGTTAACTAGTTCTTGAGGAGGAAGGACACTTATTCTGATAAAGTGGGAGCAGGCAATGAAGCAAAATGTCAGCTGGCAAGATATCTGCTCATGTAACCCCCAGAGGATTAAATTCTTCATCCAGGAAGTTTGACTTGCTTCCCAAATGTTCTCATGGTACAAGGTTGAGTAGCCAGCCTGTCACCTTTGTTCAGGGACAGGGACCCTCGAGCACATCTTGAACACTTGCTGTATTGGACCGAGCTAAGGACTAGATCCTAGAGTCTATTGCAGAGGCAATCAGCAAGAGGAGTAAAGATAACAGGTGCAGCACTGTCGTAACCAGAACCATCAGGATAGTCACTGCTGGATAGCAACCAGAGAATCAACCCAAAAGCTCAAAGGGGGGCTTGATTGCAACCGCACAAGACTGGCAGTTCAACAGGTATATTTTAATTTGGCCTTTTTAGGTCCCACAGTAACTCTATCCTCCTGCCTTCTGAAGGGAAATATTCTGAGCTGTGGCTGCTTGACTGACACCTATATATCTACTTATATGACTGCATTATTTCAAAGAATTCTACTGTGCATATTCATCTCTGTCTCAACAAATGAAAGAAATGTGGTCACTGGTAAAATAAGGATACCAGCCAAACTATCTATTTCACAACTTGGAGTCATGGAGACCGACAGAAGCCCACATGCTGAACACTGGAAGGAATTCAAAAGGTTTATTTACAGGTTTGTTTGAGGAAAAAAATAATGTAATCAGTGAGGCATTTTAAGGTCCCTAAGTGGCAGCGAAGGTATTATGGGTTTCCAAGGCACACACACACACACTCTGAAGTATAAAGCTCACAGGCCTCATGCAAACATGGAAAGGTCTCCACAGAGACACAGAAAGAGTTATGTACCCACCTGACGCAAAGATCTGGCAATGACTGAGTGTCTGCTCCAACATTAAGTAGCCGGCCTGATTGTTCAACTAGCTGCAGGTGATTCAGATCAACTGAGCAACCACTGAGGAAAGGTAAACACTATACACACAAAACACATGCACAGACTGACAGGGGAGAAAGAAAGAGAGAGAAAAAGAGTGACGGAAAGCCAGCATGATGCCGAGAACCCACTGCTAAGTAACACACAACAGGAAGTTAAAGGCAACGGTTATGTGTGTATATAAGTAACACTTCTGATTACATTTTTGTGTGTATGTCATATTGTTATTCAAAAAGGTTTATGCTCAATTTCTTCTTTGCTGATGTGATTCTTGCTCATGGGAACTGTTTTCCTGATTGAATGTGAAATGTTCTGTTACAAAAATATATTCCAGCATCAGGTTGTTTGCATTGTTGTTTAATCTCTGGAGCTATGGAAGTGTATGTTTTTGTTAAATACATTTGCACAAATTTGTTTCTAATGCTCTGAATTCAAAAAAGTTCTTTAATTGCTATAGGGTCAAATATTTAGCAGGTATTATCTAACAAGAATAAAGATAAAACTCTCAAATGTGAAGGAAGCTATAACCAGAAGTGGCTGTTAGCAGGGCTAAATTATTTTTAAAAAAATATAAGCTCTCATTGCTTCCAGCTGAGGGCATGGAAATATTTGCTCAATAATAATAATAAAAAATAGTGGCATCCCACACGCTCTGCTTACATCTTCAGCATATCCTGTTTTCCACCTCTATCACTGTAAAGTGGACGTGGTGTAGATAAGATGAGAGTTGGATCTCAATATATTATTTAATAATATTTGGGTATTGTTATAAGATATGTAAGATATTTAGCAGATGCTATGTAGATCACCATCTAATATCTCTGAAATATCTCTTAATGCTTTATGTTTTGTTGAGAAATCAGTTTTACCCCGGTTCTTTTTATTCCTCGAGCATCCAGAGATGGCACCGGACTCAGTAGTCATTTTCACAAAATCTTTTATTCATCTGTATTCATCTTCATTCTTCTTCATTTAAGCATGCACTTCTAGAAGGGAAGATGAGGCCGGTGTCCCTCTGCAAAAATCTTCACCCCTTTGTTAGTTACAGCCAGCTTTATAGAAGTGACCCCATCATAAAAAAAACCCCTACGGTGTGCTGCAAACTCTGTCTGTGTCTATGTGCACGAGCACGTGAATGCCTGCATGTGCACGTTCCCACGTGTCTATGTGAGTGCTCGTGTGTGACTGTGTACGCATACCTGTGTGTATGTGTGAGTGCACATGAGTGAGTGTGTGTGTGGATGTGTGTGCGTCAGTTAAAACACTGTGGGTGAAGATATCTTTCTACAGGTCATAAAACCCCCACAGTTATAAATGTTAACACCCCCACCTTAAAACATCCTCTGGGGAATTTCCACTCAGGAGAAGCCTTCTAAAATCTACTCCTAAATTCACAACACTATAAGGCCTTTATTACTTTACAAACAGTGTCTCTACAATAATTCTACATTCTATGATAACATATTTCTAAACTCTAAAATAAGCTAAACATTCCTACAGTTTCTACTCTAGAAACATGAGTTTTTGTTTCACAGAAAACTGTTGTGTAGAAAATGTGTTTTCTGATGGCAACAAATGATGTTAGTATTTGAAATGTTTGAGATTTGTTTGAAATTGGTAGACAATTAATTAGTTCTACTTAGGGTTGGGCGATATGTAAAAATTTATGTATGTATGATGTAAAAACAATCGTAAGCCCAATAATCGACGATGGGCAATATATTGGCACATATGCAGACTTTTAAAGGGCGGAGCAATGTAATCATGCAAAGACTGATTTGCGCGTTTACCAAACAGAACATGGACGAACTAAATGCCAAAAAATATAAAGTCGCCAATTTGGGATTTCTTTGGCTTTAAACCGGATGAACGAGGTAAATCTAAGGATGTAACCAAAGCGGTGTGCCACTTCCGCGAGAATTTGCTCGCGGATGAAAGACAGTGCTGTTAAAACATCGCAAATATTATTTTTTCTTTTGACTACTTCTATTAGCTCCATCATTATGAGCAGATTTACACATGGACAAATAAATAAATCAATCGCCCTTGTAAAAACGATAGTCCATATATTTGTCCAATCGCCCAGCCCTAGTTCTGTTGTAATTTTGGAATATTTGACTACAGGTTTTCCTTATTATTGATACAGTCCAGTCACTTGGCAGTGTTCATTCTCATAAAGAAACCTAAAACTGCCATAAAAATGAATGTAGTACATTTAACCAAAAGAAACAATAGGCAACCAAAACAGCAAGTGAAAATGAAGCAAGCTCCTTAACTTCGGGATCTACTGTTTTGTTATCAATTTTGACATGTACATACAAGCGTCTTAATGTTTCTGTGAAACTGGAAAAGGAAGTTGTGGTGGAGGGTTGCAGCATTGGTGTGTCGCTAACAGTAACCTCCTACACTGATTCAGAAAGCCATTGAACCAGAGAAGAATAAATTCAGCTGAGAGTAAAAGATTTCCTTCAGCAACACCACATACTTCTCTTAGGTTGAAATACAGCCAGCGATAAGTGTACAGTCATTTTCGTAACTGGCCATTACTGTTTCAAGTATAAAACGCATGAAGAGCATGAATCAGACTGAAAGTCAATATAGACTCTTACAAACAGAACTACATTTCCTGAATTACAGTAACTGTATCTCTTTTTTTTCTATTGCTGATGCACTGGACTTTTAACCCCTACAGGGTGTGCATTGAAACATTTTTTAAACTACTGACATGAGGACATTTGTTTTGAGTGGTAAATGGACTGGTTCTTTTATATCACCTTTTTACTCTACCTAAGAACTTAAAGCGCTTTATACAACATGCCCCATTGCCCCATCCACACACACATTCATACTCCAGTGGATGCCACAAAGAGCAACTTGGAGTTTGAGTCTAGCCCAGGGATATTTGTCATGCAGACTAGAGATGCCGGGGACAAAAGCACCAACTTTGCAATTAATAGATGGCCTGCTCTCCCTTCCACGCTATGGCCAGCCCTTTACATTGTAGGTTCCACACAGTTGTTCCCATTTCAGTTGCATATACTGCTGAAGTTATTCTACTTAAGCATGAGCACCGATACATTTTTAAAAATTAGCATAGATTGCAAAAGGACCAGTGATATTTTTAAGATACTTGACACCATAGTTATTTCCTGTTGCAAGAGATGTCAATTTTGGGAAAAGGAAGTCATTGACAAACTGTTCCTAAGCAACAGATAACAGAACTATAGAGGTTAAAGCCTACATGTTATTTTCCCCTGCGCTGCTGGAATCACAAATATCTTAAAACACTATGAATTAATTGTGTACTTGGGGAAAAAAATGTATGTATAAAATGATTATTTCTTCCCTGAGTTTTGTTGTAGGTGTAACTATATCATTTTTAATTCTAATTATAAGTTCATAAATGATTACAGGAGAGTAAAACATAGGAAGAGGTCCTTTATTAACCCATCTAAGACAAACTGTTTACATGCTGCAGTTTTCCATCGTAGTTAATATTAACTACTGGTATTAGTCATACTGAAGTCACATGTGACTTCAGCGTGACTGTTTCCGGCTTCTAACATTTTATATCAGTTCATCTTTGAACTCACGAGTTACAACCTGAAAGTCTTTGATGAAAGTTGCAGAATGGAATTTTAGTTGTTGTTAAGTCTGGAAACTTTCTTCTGCTTGGTGAGTAAATACATTTACCTTATCACACCAAATACAGAAGATTCTACAGTTGGTGAAGTTCTACGGCTGATGCAGAAAGTCGACTGCCTCATTTCTTTGACACTGATCAGTGATCAAAGTGAATAAAAGACATTTTATTCACCACAATGTAAAATGCAAATATCAAAAGTATCAACTGAGCAATATTTAAGGTGCTTATTTTACTTCTTTATTTATGCATTTAACTATTTCCATAGACAGGTTGGACATAAAACTGTTCAGTATTGTTCAATACTGTTCAATGTGATTGATCAGTGAACGTTTGAACAGGCAGCTGTCTTTTACTCTGTGTTTAAATTGTCAGAAAAAAGCTAAATATTTTATTATTATGGGGTATATTTTTTCTAAACTGTGATTGGTTTGTGTTCTTTTTTCTTTTTCTTTTTTTGGTTTAGGTCCATAATGGAATCTACCGTGAACAGTGGAGTGATTCTTTCAGTTTACATCATTTCATTCCTGATTGGCTTCCCCTGTAATCTCTTGGCTCTCTATGCATTTAGTACTAAGATTCACTCCAAGCCACTTCCAACAGACATCCTGCTGCTCAACCTGACTGTCTCTGACCTGATGTTTTTGATCATTCTGCCTCTCAAGATGCACGAGGCAGCATCTGATATGGAATGGAATCTGCCCAACTTCATGTGCTCCATCACCTCCTTCACATTTTTCTCCACAATCTACACCAGCTCCTTGCTGCTGATGGCAGTCAGCGTGGTTCGCTACATAGGAGCAGCATTTCCTATCACCTATCAGAAGCTGCACAAACCCATGTATGCAATTGTTATTAGTGCTGTTATTTGGCTGATCTCGACAGCACACTGCAGCATTGTTTTCGTCATCCAGCATCACCCATCTTTGGCCAGCAATAATTCCAGTACTTGGTGCTATGAGCGTTTTACAGACGAGCAGAAGCAGATCCTCCTCCCAGTACGTCTGGAGTTTTTCTTTGTACTCTGCCTCATACCTCTTCTTATTTGTGTTTACTGCTACTTGCGCTGCATCTTGATTCTGTACAGCCGGCCTAGGATATCCCAGATGCAGAAACAGAAGGCCATTGGCATGGCCTCAGGGACTCTTGCTGTGTTCCTCATTTGTGTTCTGCCATACAATTTATCTCATTTAGTGGGTTACATCCAGGGACAAAGCCCAGAGTGGAGGTACTACAGCTTGCTGCTTAGTTGTTTCAACACCTGTATTGATCCAATCATTTTCTACTTTTCCTCCTCCATCTTCCGCTTGTCAAGTGAAAAGTTCATTTTCAGGAATTGTATGCTCAGTCCTTCACGGTTCCAAGGACATGTCAACAGCTCTAGCTAGACTAACATTTCCTTTCATTAGTAATTGTTCATATTTAGTTTGATTATATTTGTTTGAGTGCACATTACAGAGATAAAAATAATATGCAGTATGTAATCTCTCACAAGTTTTCTGCTCCCCACTCACACAAACTATTTTTGGTGATTAAAAAGACAAAAAAAAAAACATTGTTGCGTAACACTGGTGCCGCACAGTGGAAAAGTGAGGTCATTTTGATATAAACTGATGCATCATTACCTGATCTAGTCACTTTGCATGTGTTTAGAAAATGTGTTTACTGATAGCGAGACATAAGATTTTTTTTTTTTTTTTTTGAAATAGCTGTACAGGGTTTATCTGAACTTCCTCATAACTGTTCAATGACTCAAAATAAAATGTTAATGAAAATAGAAGTGTTTATAAAACTGAAATGTATTTTTGATTTTATTTTTTTAAAGCAAAGATGGCATTTTTCTTATTCTGTAATGCTATCTATTGATTTGTTTTACTATTAGCAGAATACCTTAATATTACATATCTTGAAAACACTCATTTACATTAACAATCCTGCGCAGAAGGTCATAAACAGGGCCAATCAGCCTCAAACGCTTGCCTGGAAACTTGCCTGTCACAGCACTGTAAATGGCCACTGCACGCAGTTCAAAGAGAATTGGTCTGGTATGCAGAGAGGTGCACATAATATAATTTATCATTCTATAGGTAGTGCTCAATTCAGTTGCTGTGAACTTTTTGAGAACTTTATTTTTGCATCATATGGAAATTCACTAGATTAATTATTAATTTGGTTTGTGTAGCCATGACTCGCTGAAAACAAAGAACATGGACACAAAAACAAACAAAAACAATAATAATAATAATAATAATGTTAATGATGATGATAATAATGATAATGATAATAATAATAATAATAATAAAGGACAGAAGAACATCATATTAAGTCAAACCGACAGTCTTCTTCTATAATTTACTTCTTATTGAAGATACTTGAAAGGTGAAATTAGTAATAAGCAGATGTTCAATAGTTTTGATTAAATTTGGTCTATTCAGATCCCCCAGTTATCCTTTCCCAGTCTACCTGTCTCTTGAAACAAGATGTTCCGAGAGCTGTCAGCCAAGTAGACACAATACGTTTGACACCCATTCATCCATTCTCTTCCAATTCAGGGCCCCAGCTGTCAGAGGACAAGAGGTAGGGTACACCGTGGACAGTGTTGGGAAGGTTACTTTTGAAATGTATTCCATTACAGAATACAGAATACATGCCCTAAAATGTATTCTGTACCGTATTCCGTTATGTTACTCAATGAGAGTAACGTATTCTGAATACTTTGGATTACTTAACTTAAATTATCATGCATTTTACAACTACGTGAATGTACTATTGCTGTGTGATTTATTACTATTACTGAAGGTCCGCGGCTCCGAACCGTAGTAAAGGGACCTCTGGCTAATACGGGTTCCTTGTCGGGCTTGTAGCCGAAAAATGGCTTTACTTTGTTGTCTGGGTCAACTCTGCTTGCGAGAGACAGAGAGAAGCTTGAAAGGCTGCTCCAACAGAACTTATTGTTTCGGAGGAAAACACAAACACAGCGTCCAGTCGAGTCTTAATAGCTTACTTACAACTGGGCTTGGCTGCAGTGGTTATTATTATATTTACATGCTTCCAGCTCCCGTTTTTGCTCGATGACAACTCGTACTTTTCGACTCTCCTTTTTCTTCCACCTCGCGCTCACAGACACATAACGAGTATGGCAGTCCATTCTCCCTGCAGCACGGACTATACTGCCCATGAGGCTACATTCTTTAGGGCTATGCCTGTAGTATTCTGCCTATTAGCTTAGCACAACAACAACAACAAAAAGGCGCTCTCTCACCCAGGAAACACGCAGAGCGTCCCCCTGTAACCATGGCAACCGCAACGCTGCCGCCTGGAACTACAGAACATAGCTGTCAAACAAAACCGAAACACTCCTGACCTGCGACAATATGAAACAGGAAAGTACCGCAGTGTAATCCATTTATTTCAACAAAGTAACTGTATTCTGAATACCACCTTTTTAAACGGTAACTGTAACGGAATACTCATATTTTGTATTTTAAATGCGTAACATGTATTCCGTTACTCACCAACACTGACCGTGGACAGGTCGCAAGTCTCTCAAGGGCTAACACAAAGACATAGACAGACAACCATTCACACTCACATTCACACCTATGGGCAATTTAGAATCACCAGTTAACCTAACCCCACTAACTGCATGTCTTTGGTTTGCGGGAGGAAGCCAGAGTACCCAGAGAGAACCCACAGAAAAATGGAGAGACCACGCAAACTCCACACAGAGAGACCCTGGCCTGACGGTGGAATTGAACTCAGGACCTTCGTGCTGTGTGACAACATGATACCTCTATATTATTTCAAGTGATTCTTTAGTGCTCATTCAACTCTGTCTCGACAAATGAATACAAAAATTTGGTCTCTGGTAAAATAAGGATCCCAGCTAAACTATGAACAGTGCAACCTGGATAACACTCAGAAATAACACCAGACAGCTGTCTGAAGGCAATGTGTGTATGTCAGTAATATTTCTGATTAAAAGTTATTGACTGTGTGTCATATTGTTACTCAAAAAGCTTTATTCTCGGTGGCCTCTTTGCTAATGTGGTCGTGCTTGGACCGCATTAGTATTAAAAGTTGGAACTGTTATCCTGATTGACTGTGAAATGTTCTATAATAAAAATATATTCCACCATCAGATTGTTTTGTATTGTTTAATCTTTGAAACTATAAAACTGGATATTTTGTTGAATAATTTACACAAATGTATTTCTAATGGTCTAAATTTAAAAGAGACCTTTAATTGCTTGGTTAAGGTCACATATTATTCTTGACTAACAAGAATAAAGATACAAGTCTGAAAGGTAAAGAAAGTCAGCAGATGTACTTTGGCTTTGAGCAAAGGGTTAAACTGGGCAAGAAGAATCTGGTAAGGCATTCAGTATTTTCAGTAAATGAGAAATTAAATCTGAGGTGCTGATTAATGCATAATATCGAGTGCATGGTGATATTTACTCAAAAACTAAGAAAAAATCACTTCCCACAGTCCTCCTTGCATCCTTAACACATCCTGTTGTCCTGCTCATCACTGTGATGTGGGCACAGTGCAGATAAGATAAATTTACAGCCTGTACATAACAAAAAATCTAGTAGAGCTAGCAGTAGAAACTACAGTAACTTGTTTTTAAATTACTTGTTTTCCACACATTAAACCACTATGTTATGTATCTTTTTCTCGTCTGTCAAACCCCACTTTAACCCCTGGTGGTCAGTGTTAGTGTTTTGATATAACAAGGAGTATATGGGATAAACTCAGGATATAGAGCAGACCGTCAATCTTCAGCTCTTTCAGTCTATGTGCTGTAAAGTCCTTAGGCATGACATAAACCACAAATCGCCCCTGATGCATCCAGTGACTTGAAAACTGTTTTTATACTGAAGGCTACATGTATAGGTAATCTCCACAGTGCTCCTAAAATCACAAATTTCTCATGGAGCAATGGAAAATATCTTGAATTCTAATAAATGCAGGCTTCTGGACTTACGAAATCCAAATCAGAATCAATCAGAATCAGAATAATTTATTAATCCCGAAGGAAATTACTATGATAATAATTTATTTTGGTGACAGGAGGTCCTTTGTTAACATATCTAAGATGAAAGTCAACATGAGCTGCGGTTATTTATTTTAGTTAATATTAACCTACTGGTGTCTGCTGTTAGTCATTGTAGTGTGCCCCAGTGTGTCGCATGGAGTTTTAAGCTTCTAACACTTTATATCAACTCATCTTTAAACCTGGATTAGAAACTGGAGGTCTTTGATGAAAAGAACAGAACGGAGTGTTAATTGTGAAGTTTTGACATCGGAGATATATTATACCACTTGGTAAGTAAAAATATACCAAGATCCTATTTGCTACTGAAAATCATCTACTGATGACAGCTGACTGCCTCGTTTGTTTTAGCACCTTTAAGTGATTGAAGTAATGAAACACATTTTCCTAAATAACTGTATCTATACTAACGGAAAATGTTAATTGTTTAGCAAGCAACACTGATGCTTTAGTATTATCTATTGAACATAACTGCAAGACATTGATTTTCCTTTATTGTTTAACTAGAGACATTCACTTTCTGAAGTTTGAAAATTCCTACATTACTTGCCAATTAACATCTATAAATTTATTGTATTCATTACTGTTTGGTTTGATATATTAGATTTAATAATACTGTATATCAGAGGTGTGGACTCGAGTCACATGACTTGGACTCGAGTCAGACTCGAGTCATTAATTTTATGACTTTAGACTTGACTTGAAAAAATGTTCTAAGACTTGTGACTTGACTTGGACTTTTACACCAATGACTTGGGACTTGAATTGGACTTGAACCGGTTTACTTGAAAAGACTTGATATTTTACCCCAAATATAAAATTTAACATGCATATTATATAGAGATTGAAAATGTGACGTCATTCACGGGTAGAACCGCAAATGATTCTGGGAACTCGTGGCAAGCGGTACTAGCGCACGCAGGCTTTCAATTAAAATCAGTTATACAGCGATAAAAAGAAACACAAAAATGTCAAGAAGCTGTTGTATTATTAACTGCAATAGCCGGTCGCACGACAGCCACGGGAAGCCGACGGGTAAAGAGATCGGTTGTTATCGGATTACGTCGTTGAAGAGAAATTGTTCATGTTTCCGAAGTAACAAAGATGCGACGGATGGCCTGGATTGCAGCCATTCAAAGATCAAATATAACGTCCCAGAACACTCCAGCTCACAGGTTAGTCTGCTCCAAGCATTTACACAAAGGTCAGTGTTTTTTAGTAGTTAATACGTCATTTTCATAACATAATTGGTGATATAGGTTACAAGCAAGAACAGAAATTGTCGCGCTATGCTCCTTTATTTATTGTGCATAAATAGTGAATTGTCCTGACACAATATTGCGTTTCGCTTCTGTTATTATGGTACATTGACAAAAACATATACTTTTATTCACAGGATAAAACAGTTTTTTTGTATCACTAATTGCCCAGTACGATTACAGCATACAATATTGTTGTCACTGCTACATTTCTGTGATGGGTACCAGAAATTATTTCCACTACTAATTAATTACCGTTGAGCTCAAAGGTCCTATTAATAAACGGTTAAGGAATGTGTATTTATGACGACAATTTGTGAGACTGGTAAACTTATGATACTGTAACGTTCACAAGAACCAGACGGTTGGGGTCTCAGTTTGTCCATTTATTCGGCACATAAGCCAGCGGGTTGTTAACTCAGGGGGAAGCGCTCTCGAACTACACCTCTCTTCAGCCTGGCACACACACAGAACAACCAGGTCCCCCCACCCCTTCCTGTACACCACCCTCACTACTTCCTGCAGCCCAACCAAACATGAATCTTAAAGGAACAACAACAGTGTGCAGAGAAAACCAACATGTCACTGTCCAGTAACACTTAACCATCGTTACACTGCCCCCCCAGCAATAAGTTCCTCGTCCCCGAGGGAACGACACAGTCTCTGAGGCGGGGCGGTAGCCTACGTTCCCTCCTTGACCTCCTGAGCCCCTGAGGAGGACGCGGAGCTTCGGGGCTTTGGGGTGAAGAGTCCGAGGGGGGGGAACGCAGCCCCGGTCGGGGGCCCCTCTGAGCAGGGTCATGGAAAGGAGGGGAGGGACTGTCCTCTGTAGGGGGCCATCCGGTCTCTGTGCAGCGCTACTATCCTCCCCCTAGGAGGCAACTGCACCCTGTAAACAACCTCCCCCACTCGCTCTAGGACGCTGCAAGGCCCCACCCAGCTGCTATCCAGTTTAGGACACCGTCCCTTCTTCCTCTTTGGGCTGTAGACCCACACCAGCTCCCCAGCACGGAAGTGCCTCCCTTTAGTGGTGATGTCGTAATTCCTCTTTTGGCGCAGGCCTGCCTTCGCCAGCTGCTCTCGGGCGTAGGAATGTGCAGAATCCAGCCGGTCCTGCAGCTTCCTTGCGTAGTCCCGGCCCGGTGGTGCCTCTGGCGCGTCCGGGGGTTTCCCAAAAGCCAACTCTGCAGGAGTTCTCAGCTCTCTCCCTAACATGAGCAGGGCAGGCGTACATTGGGTGGAGTCCTGCACTGCCGACCTGTAGGCCATGAGGGTAAGGGGAAGATGGTAATCCCAGTCCCGTTGGTGTTCTGAGGTAAGGATGGCTAGCTGCTGGGCCAGCGTCCTGTTAAACCTTTCCACCAGCCCATCGCTTTGGGGGTGAAGTGGGGTGGTGCGGGTTTTCTTAGTCCCAAGGCGTTCACACATGGCAGCAAATACCTTGGACTCAAAGTTACGCCCCTGGTCACTGTGGAGGGTCTCTGCTGTTCCAAAGCGGCTGAACATCCCCTCCACTAATACATCAGCGACCGTCTCAGCCTCCTGATCTGGGATGGCGTATGCTTCCGGCCACTTGGTAAAATAGTCCATGGCCACAAGAACATAGCGGTTTCCTCTGTCTGTGCGAGGAAATGGGCCCATGACGTCCACAGCTACTCGCTCCATTGGGGCTCCTGCTGGTTGCTGCTGAAGCTGAGCCCGGGACTGGTCTTGTGGCCCTTTGTGTGAGGAACATGCATCACAGCTGCGGCAAAAGTCCTCCACATCCCTCCGCTGTTGACCCCAGTAATAGCCCTGGCGGAGGCGGCGAAGAGTCTTGGAGACCCCAAAGTGGCCAGAGCCAGTGCTCCCATGGCAGGCTCCCAGCACAGCTGACCACAACCTGCCACCTCTCCTCCCCCGTGGCAGGATCCTTCCAGGCACGCTCCAACACCCCCTCCTTCAGCCTGAGAGCTGCAAACTTGGCCCACAGCCCCCTGGTACAGATGGAAAACCCAGTGACCTCATCCCAAAGGGGTTGCTCCCCCTTCTCCAGCCACTTGTGATATTATTCTGTTATTATATGTTACCTTATATATGTAATCAAAGTAGTTGAATTAGAATACTGCTGTAGATCATATTATACCCTTTAATATAGAGTGTGTGAGCTGTATGTAGTTTAGTTCTCATTATACTTTTGAGTTAACAGAACATATTCACATATTAGTTCATTAGATAAATGTGCATCACTCTGTATCCTTGATCTGCTGGGAATGTGTTACACTGTTTTCTTGACATGCTTAATTGTTGAATCATGAAGAGAAGGTTGTAAGCAGGAGACTCTGTGTCTAAAGACAGGGGAGATAGACAGACCACATTCCACACCCCCACCTTACAGAAAGCAGAGAAACAACTGCCGAGGTCATAACTTAGGCGCTGTAACAGAGAAAAAATGTGATGTTTTGGCTTTTACGACTAGCTGGGGGCCACTAGAGACTATAAAAAGCTGAGCAACCCGTCACCATTTTGAGACATGTGCCTGACCCTCTGGTAGCATCTCTCCCGTCCGGACGTTGTAATGCTCTAACTGTTGAATTGTCTGGAAATAAATGATTGTTGATTGAGCATTGATACACCGAGTATTGTCCTTCCTTCAGCCCAAAGATTCAAAGAACTGCGTGTTTTCAACAACTTGGTGCCGTGACCCGGATCTTTGGTGTGCTGAGGAGGTGCAGATTTGACCTTTGGTGAGATCGTGAGGCGAGGTGAACAGAGGACCGGTCCAAAAATAAAAAGGTAAGCACAGCCTGTTGTATTATAAATACCAAATGTGCATATTGGGCTTTCCAAATTAATCTGTTCGCTGAGTCACATGTATTTTCACAGTAAATTTGTCGGTGTCTGGTTTTTGGCGCAAGATACTAACAACATAAGTTGAGGCTGAATTCCAGTGTGTTAAATAAACTGCTTCTACCGAGATACTAATAACATACTACGTTGGTCTAGTCGCAGTAATCTGCTTCTACCGAGATACTAATAACATACTACGTTGGACTAGTTGCAGCCACTTTACCTTCCACATTTAATTTTGTCTAATACTGGCTTCTGTAGCAATAATACATTAGAATTTATTCTGAAGACGCGGCCATTAGTTCAGTACATTGAAGTCGAGGTTTGAAGTTTGTTTATGGTGTCGGTTACGTCCTGGCTCTTGCCGGCTATGAAATAGAAGTTGATTTAAGGAAAAGCAGATGCTGGCTTCACGGTGCGGTTGAACACTGGCAACGCGAGAGCGAAACACGTCCGTAGGTTTGGTTTATGATACGGCCGTGTTCCGGTGGTGCGGCCGTGAAGTGCAGTAGTGGTTGGTGCTAATTTTAGTACATTGAACAGAGGTTTGACGGTGGTTTGTGGTGTCAGTCGAGTTTTTTTTTTAAGGGCTGCGGTCATAAAACAAAGTAAAATTTTACTTGCCAAGAAGTACATAGAGCAAAACCTGGTTTATGATGTCTGGTATAACTTCGGGGATGCAAGCATCACTTTTATGATGCGACTTTGCTCCGTTGTGGCGGTCATAATCGCAGAGAAAGGGGTATTTTGGTCTATGGTGCAGTGTGCTTTCAGAAGATCTAATAGTTGAGCTCAGAGGTTTCTGTGTAAAATTCCCGCTGAGGAAAAGTGTTGTGTGTGTGTGAGTGTGAAAGCGCGCTCTGGGTGAGAGAGTGTGTGTGAAGCTGCGAGGCGCGCTCTGGGTGCTGTCTTGTGGGTAAAGCGCGCACTGAGTGAGAGTGTGAGTGAAGCGCGCTCTGAGTGTGTTTTTGTGTGGAGTGTGAAGCGTGAACACAGTGACAGTGACGGTTGATGTGTTTGATTAGGAGGACATTAGAGCAAATACACATTTTAGGATCAAAGGTTGATGCCTAGTGTACCTGTGGAACATTTGCCTATGGAGTAGCGACCCTCCTGTCCGTGGACGCGTGGCCAGGACCGGCGTTGTCCGGGTGCTGAGGTGGTGACTTGGGGAGGTGAGGGCCCCCGCATAGCCACGGAAATAACACTGGAACGGCCGTGTAATCACGGGTTCACATTTATTCCGGACTAGAACAAGACACATTTTGCGAACAAACGTTGAGTCTAGATTAGTAAAGAAATATAAAAAGGTTGAATTCCTCGTTTCAGTGGTTGAAATTGTTGTGTGCCTGTCCCCTGACGAGTGTGAAATTAAAATAAAGAGGGAATTTGGAGCCACATAGAGATAGACGGGCATAATTGGGTGTATTACTCTGTGGTGTAATAAAAATAAAAAGGAGAGATAGTAAGAGGTGTGCAGTGGAGAATTATGGAGGAGTAGAGAGAGGAATGTGTTGGGAGACTGGCGTACAGTTTACGCTGTCAAGGTAGGCGTGTTGCCTGCTTATCTGTTTAACATGTGATGAAAATGAAATTAAATAAATCTCTTAGTGTGTTAATACAGGAAGCTGCGGACCTGGACCAACTGCCCCCACAAGCACAGCGGCCGAAGCAAAATTATAGGTAATGGGAACCACACCCAGCACGAATCAGCAGCTGTGAAAAAGACAGCAGCGAGGAGAGAATTAGAGGAGAAATTAAGAGAAGTTTTAACACATAAAATTGGGGCCAACGGACTTGTGGAGGTTGGGAAGGCGTCCGGAGCATCACAACAGAAAGGTGAAACAAAAACACACACAAGCAGAGAAATCTGAGAGAAAGGCTCCTTTTAAGGTAACGCCTAGTTTGAGAAAAGATAAAATTAACCTGCTTTTATACAAATGCACATACACGCAATGAAGAAACAGCTTACACTCATGAACACGTGAAGATTTTCCAGCAAGGTTAAAGAAAAATTAACATACTTAAATGATGAAGTCTATACATTACTGACAAAGAAACCCTCTGGGTTGCAGGACAACAATTTAACTAAAAAAAAAAAAAAAAGGAACACTGGTCTAACCAACCAGGCAAGACACAACAAATTTAGTGGTTAAAAGATTCAAATTGTGACATGTTTTCTGTTGATTGATTAATAAAAGTGATTACTGAATGAAAGAAAGTTCCTTTTTGGGCTTTTAAACATGATCTTAAGAATTTTAACATATACCGGTGTTGTCCTGTCAACTTGGTGGGTTAGGAGTTGATTATATCGGGAGAGAAAAAACAAAAAAAGGGGGAGAGAAGGCTGACACAGGGCCTGGCCCCATTGTCTCCCCTCTGAATAACACAGCCAACCCAACAACATTTTCCTGTTCGTTTGTTTTTGTTTTTAGTTTGTTTTTGTTTTGTTTTGTTTTTGTTTTTTCTATACATATTTAATTACAGGCTGCTTTGCCGGCCCTGAAAGCCGAGGCTGACTGGACTCCTGCTCTCCCCCATACGTGACACTGACCAAATGCTGCAACAGCTGGACCCACAACAACGACCTGAGAATGTCAACAGACCTGCAGGAATGTGATCTCAGGCAGCCGAGACGGAGAGCACTAAACCTAAGGCCCGTTTCACTACACGGGGGAAAATTCCCAGACTGCGTCAGCTGACAGAGCTGTGACGAGACGCCCGCCAAGCCCGAATGAAAAGTAAGGCCGAGCGAAAGAATGCTGACCTTGATAACTTTGCATTCACACTGTGCAGGACAGTGATGGACCAACACGGATGATCGGGTGGCGAAAAAGGGCGTGACCGAGACAAGAGGAGTAACTGAGGACAGAAGGCACCTCAGAATGGACAAAAACACAGAAGAAGATGCAGGTTTCACCTGCGGTGAACATCGACACTGGAGAAAGGACTGCCCCAATTGGGGTCAGAACCAGGATGGACTGAATTTTGAGCAGCAGCAGCAGCAATGGTCGCAAACAAACTGAAAAAGGAGGGGGGCAGGACCCCAGGGCATGCTTCAGGCCGTGGTTTACCCAGAACACCAGAACAGGAAAGTGATGAACACACACACACACACACGTCTCCAAACACACAGATTCAGAATGAAGTGAAATACACACATGAACACGCGCACTCGTTGAGTGAGTGAGAAATGACACACACACACATATACACACACACACACACACACACACACACACACACACACACACACGCTGATGCAATGAAGAATGCTTTGCTTATGCTGATATGCAAAATGCTGCACACAAACATCCCAATGCATAATTTTTATGAGGAGCCATTGATTACTTAGAATGTGTTATATGTCACCCAGAGGGCATTTATGTAGATTTTAGGAATAAGGTCTAAAAAGTTTGGTTATGAAAACAATGTCTGTGCGTGATGTCTGTTTATGGCTCAAGGCCTTGACTGAGTTCTTTGCTGTGCTTCACACAGCCCTGATGAGGAACAGTGGCACAGAGTGAAATTGATGAATTAATAGTGTAAGTTTAGGTTGGAGTACGGCATTTTCTGTGATTGAGTTTTAATTCAAGGAGGAACAAAAGGTGTTACGGCACCTGAGGTTCTCATTCCCACACAATATTGTCCCGGCAGGAAGCAAAATGTTCCTGTGAATTTCTGGTTGATTGTTTGGTTTTGTTTAGCGCTAGCTTGATTTTATCAGTGAGCTTTGGCTTGTGTTCTTTCTCGTAAGCGAGAGAGGGATAGTTTTATGCTTGGACATGTCTGCAACGGGCCCTAGTTTGTGTTATTTTAGTAGTATTTTGTTGGTTATGTCTGTTTTCGTTTTTGTTACAGTGCACTGGAGAAAAAACATCTGAGAGGTGTGATCCACCAGTGGTGATATGTTGATATTTTGTGAGTTCATGATTTAACAATCAGCTCTTTAAACAAGGCCTGAAAGATTGAAATTTAAAGCGCTATAAAATATTATTACTGTAAACAGTTGCAAAGTGTGCTTCTCCATGATTGTAATTGGCTGGGGAGAAATTCACTTATAGGGAACACTGATCTAAAAGGATTGCACCGAGTCAATCCGGCCCAAAAAACAACAAGGAATTGTTTTCCTTTAAAATGATGACGTCATCTTGCTGGTGATGGAGGCTCGAATAGGTTGCGCGGGAGACTCCATTATCAGCAACATCTGGTATGAATGTGTATGGAGGTATGCATGTGAATGGACTGTGATGGACTGACGACTAAAAGTTTTGACTGACTTGATACTGAGACAATGACTGCACCAACTTTAGGATTAGTAAATGCCAATAAACAATTCATAAACAATTCACCCAGCCGACAAGAGAAGGGTGGATGCTTCGCTTTGTTTTGTTTTGTTTTTTCAGGAGCAGGAGGATAAGAGAGACTGGAGGAGGAGACTCTAGCTTCACATAAGTATGAACTGCAGACTTAACACTTTGGTTGCTGATTTTGAGTTACCGATGTTTGCATTAAGAAAACTGTGCTATATTAGCTGTGTTTTGAGTAAGGTATCATGTTATATTATTGGGAATGCCAAATGCTACAGTGGAGAAGACTTTTGATGCCACTCATGACTGGAACATGTTATTATTAACCATAGCAGGCCACTGTAAAAAGTCAATTAAATTTTATAGAGGAAAATCGCCAAAATTGAACAATACCTATGAATGACTGGCCACATTCAGAATAGAGATATGCAAGAATAAACATTGGTCCACATGATTTAGGTTCTCACTTGAAATAGTAAGTTATTAAATGTAGAATATAATCGACAGGGACATTTGATAGGGTGTGGTACTGAAAAAGAACAAGAGCAAAGTAAATAAAGAAAATATTGTGTTTAGTTTGGATAAATTCAAATTAAAATGTACCATTACACTCAGAGGATCAATATGGAATAAAACATATGCAAAATTTGTAGGAAGTACATGACTGATAACTGTTCTGTCCTGAGCGTTTGTTTCCAGAGCACCCACTTGACCACACCAACAGTTTCTCGCCACCGAGGAGGGGTACTTGCAAAAAGAATAAAATAAAAATCTGAGTTTAACAAAACATTTTAAATGTAAATATCAAGCTTACCTTTCTTTTTCCATGACATGTGCTTGTGGGCACGCCAGCCATTTTGAAAAGGTGGGCAAAACAATTGGCAAGGCCACACCCCCACACGTGTGATATAATTTTAAAGGTACTGTTGCCCTCTCTAAGAAACATCAGGACTTAGAGGAGTGGCAAGTAGAGTATGCGAGCTACAAGCAAAAACTAAAATGTGTACTACAGTGTGCAAAAATGAAATACTGGGTCATCAGGGGGTCATGAGGGACATTTATAAAACTAAAAGTCCCACTAACCTTAAAGTGCACTTGAAAAGCTCACACAAGAAGGTTAACCTAGCTTACCTAGAAGACCTCATCAGGGGGAGCACACTCCCCCTCCTTGAAGAGCTCACCCACTCAACCCGCATCCCTAGAAAACAGCTAACCCCAGATAAGGCGGCGTGATGTATCCCGAGATAACAGGACTGGGACATCTAAATAAAGGTGTGAAACAATCGCCTTCAAAAGGTTATCAATTCACTTGAACCAAAATTAGGACCACTCGGTGCGGCAAGAGTTAATAGTTATTAGTCTCAACACCCAAGGATAACCAGAAGAGCATGACTGATATGATGGAACTGGGATTTTGTTACACTTAATTTTTGCAAAACACAAATAAAACTAAATTGAAACTAAGGATTTTCAGAAAATAAAAACTAAACTAAACTAGCAAACAATTGGTAAAAACTGATTAAAACTGATGAAAATTGCAAAACTATTACAACCCTGGTCCAGACTAAGATGGTGTTGGACATCTTCAGGGCAGAAAGGGGTTGGTGTGACCAAGGTGTGGTTTGGCTTGTTGTATGTACATTTCAAAATGTTACAGCTCTGGATGGACCAGTTACCAGGGCATGGAAGGATGACAGACTTTATTACATGAGGAGAAGGGACATTTTCGGGATCGAAGATCCTCAGGGATGACAAGGCTGGAGCAACGGTACTCGAGAGAAGAATTTCTGATACTTTCTGAGATATGATGTCACTGACCTTCTCTTTTAATTGTCTAGCTCCAATGAATTGACACATGGGAGTGTGTCAAAAAGGGGGAGTTGAGTCCGAACATCAAACAATGGTTTTATGAACATCTTATGACGTTATTTCTGTGTTTAATAATTTAGCTATGGTAAAACTTAAGCTTATAATGTGTTAGACTTAGAAAGGGTTCACTAATTTTTGATTTCTTTTACACACACATAGATTATGATTAGAATAGGTCCTGAACATAATATTTTAAACCAAATTTGAATCATTAGAACAACAATGGATAACAATATTAGATTATCAAGGCTAGGGAGAGAGGTGTTTTGGTTTTCTGTCTCTTGCAGAGAAAGGAACAGACACCAGACGGGGACACGGAGATGTGAGGACCCTTCACAGCAGAGACAGATGTAGGGACAGCCGAGACAGCAACTGGGGTCAAGTGTCATGACGTTTGGGCTCCTGGAGAAGATGGATCCCACAGACACAGCAATAACCATGAAGGGGTTGGCGAAAACCAGGAACACCAGACCAACGAGGTTCGAGAGGCGCTTGGCAAAAAGGGGGACACGCCGGTGAACCCAAAACACACAGATCTTTGTTTGAAATCGGGGCAGAATAATCCCCAGAACTGTGCAATGACTAAAGGGTGGTCTAACCCCGGAGGTCGAAGAAAGAAGCTGAGAATCACCCAAACTGGAAGACACTGGTAGCTGCAGCAATAAAAATAAAGGTTAAAAGCTCCTTAGACAGAGGTTCTAGTCTAAGTACATTTGAAAGGTATAAGGGGGCATTAAAATGGGGGTGGAAAACTGGAGCACCAAAATAAAGCTGTGGGAAAATGGGGAGTGATGGGAGTGTCATCTGTAACTGCTGTTATGGTTGTAAAGCTAACTTTGCTTGCATCTGAACTGCGTGAACACAGAGGTCATCCCCCATATGGTCCACCCGTTAAAGGGGGACAGAGGGCCTCAGGATCAAGAAAACCTGGACCTTGCAACGCTGAAGTGCTTGTTATTAGTGATCTCTTTAATGAGAGATCAAAATAGGGTATTGTGATATTATTCTGTTATTATATGTTACCTTATATATGTAATCAAAGTAGTTGAATTAGAATACTGCTGTAGATCATATTATACCCTTTAAAATAGAGTGTGTGATCTGTATGTAGTTTAGTTCTCATTATACTTTTGAGTTAACAGAACATATTCACATATTAGTTCATCAGATAAATGTGCATCACTCTGTATCCTTGATCTGCTGGGAATGTGTTACACTGTTTTCTTGACATGCTTAATTGTTGAATCATGAAGAGAAGGTTGTAAGCAGGAGACTCTGTGTCTAAAGACAGGGGAGATAGACAGACCACATTCCACACCCCCACCTTACAGAAAGCAGAGAAACAACTGCCGAGGTCATAACTTAGGCGCTGTAACAGAGAAAAAATGTGATGTTTTGGCTTTTACGACTAGCTGGGGGCCACTAGAGACTATAAAAAGCTGAGCAACCTGTCACCATTTTGAGACATGTGCCTGACCCTCTGGTAGCATCTCTCCCGTCCGGACGTTGTAATGCTCTAACTGTTGAATTGTATGGAAATAAATGATTGTTGATTGAGCATTGATACACCGAGTATTGTCCTTCCTTCAGCCCAAAGATTCAAAGAACTGCGTGTTTTCAACACACTGCAGGACCGGCAGCAGGTCTGTGTCTTGTTCCTGCCGTGCCCTCCACTCCGCTGCATCCACCACCAGAAGAACCCTGCAGGCGAGCTGTGCTGCTCCGTCTATTGTCGTGAGTTCCCGCTCTATTTCCTCTCGCTTCTCACAGTAACGGCAGCCAGCTGCAGCACATGGGCGGCGAGAGAGGGCATCTGCGTTAGAATGGTGCGTCCCTGCTCTGTGCTCCACGGTGAAATTGAAGGCTTGGAGCTCCTCCAGCCAGCGAGCCACCTGTCCCTCTGGCTCCCTGAAAGACATCAGCCACTGAAGGGCAGCATGATCAGTTCGGACAACAAATGCTGTGCCGCACAGGTAGTATTTAAAGTGTCTCACCCCCGCCACCACAGCCAACAGCTCTCGTCGTGTGACACAGTAGCGCCGCTCGCTCCTGTTCAGGACCCGGCTGAAGTACGCCACCACCTTCTCCCCTTCCGGTCCAACCTGCGACAACACCGCTCCCAGCCCCACATTACTTGCGTCAGTGTCCAGGACAAAAGGCAGGGCGGGGTCAGGGGGGGCAAGGACTGGGGACTCTGTCAGCGATCTGCGGAGGGTGTCGAACGCCTGCTGACAGTCCTGGGTCCAGATGAAGTCACGGTCCTTCTGCAGCAGGTGGAAGAGTGGTGCGGCTATGGAGGAAAAGCCCTTCACAAACCTCCTGTAATAAGACGCCAGTCCTAGGAAGCTTTTGAGCTGTTTCTGGTCTGCTGGTGTGGGCCACTCGGTAATGGTGTGAATTTTTTCCTCCAAAGTGCTGATGCCCTCACGACCCAGCTTGTGGCCCAGAAACTCCACCTCCCTCCTCATGAAGTGGCACTTGTCGGGATGCAGCTTCAGGCCTGCAGCCGCCACCCTCTCCAACACTTGTCTCAGGGCATCCAGGGCAGCATCAAAGGAGCTCCCGTGCACTAGAAGATCATCCAGGTAAACCAGACACCGTTGCCGTGGGACGCCAGCCAGCACACTGTCCATGAGCCTCTCGAGGGTCGCAGGAGCGTTGCAAAGGCCAAAACTCAGGACTTTGAACTGCCATAGTCCCCTGTTAGTGCAGAAGGCTGTCTTCGGTCTGGATTCCGGGGACAGTGGCACCTGCCAGTAGCCACTCCGCAGGTCCAGGGTGGAAAACCAGGAGGACCCGGCTACTAAGTCGAGGGACTCATCAATCCTGGGAAGGGGGTAAGAGTCTTTCTTCGTCACTTTGTTGAGTGGTCTGTAGTCCACACAGAAACGCATCCTAGGACTTTTTTTCTTAGGCACCATCACCACCGCGGAGGCCCACGGGCTATCAGATGGTTCTATGATGCCCGCCTTCATCATTTCACACAGCTCCCTGTCTGCAGCCTCCTGATGAGCCAGGGGCAGGCGGCGGGGGCGCACTTTAATAGGCTGGGCATCCCCGGTCTCAATGACGTGCTCTACCAAGTGTGTCAAGCCAACATCACTTTCTTTCAGGGCAAAAATGTCACTAAACTCTTTTAGTACCTGCCATAGACTCTCTTGCTGCTGTGGAGTCAGCCCCTCACAGTTCTTTGACCAGATACTCCTCACTGCTGAGAGCCTCTCCTCCTCCTCCTCCTCCGCTCGCTGTTCTGCTGGCGGGTCTGCAGGGGTCTCTGCGGTGGAGGTGGACGCCGCGGCAGATGCTGTGCAGACCGGGGGAGGAATAAGCGGCACCTTCTTCCCATCAGGGAGTACGAGGAGGCCTTTGCCTAAGTCCAGTACACCACCAATGGCTCGTAAAAAATCCAGCCCAAGGATGCAGGCGTCCTGCACGTCAGCCACCCAGGCAGCATAAGACACACCGAGGTCCCCCACCTTGAACTGGAACACTCCCTTCCCTCTCATTGGGGCCAGATCACCGGTCACAGTCTTAAGTTGCACGTTAGTCGGTTGTACAGCAGCTCCGGTTGGGACAATATCGGGTCGGACCAGCGTTGCATTGGATCCCGTGTCCAGCAGGGCCGTACAGGACACCCCCGCAATCATCACTGGAACATGGCAAAAGCCGCCAACCTGGGTCCAGCCCACAGTGATGGCCGCACCGGGTGGAGGTGGCGGTGGTGTGGGGATGTCGTTCTCCCAGGCCCGTGTACTCCCGCCTACACGGGCCCGTGGGCGTTTCCCTGAACCGCTGCAAGCTTGGGGCACTGCCTGATGAGGTGTCCGACTTGTCCACATCCCCAGCAGCTCTGAGGTCGGCGGTGTGGGCCAGCCCGAGGGGAAGGCGACTGCAGCGAAGCTGTCTGCACCAAACTGCACAGGCCCGCTGGCGTCTCCATCTGTTCCACAGGTGCTGACACAGCCCTCACCACGTGTGCGTCGTCAGCGCCCCCAGAGGATCCTGCAAGCATCTCCCTCTCCAACGCTAGCTCCAGGGCTGCACTGAGTGTGGCCGGCCGAGCAAGCTGAGTTTGCATGCGGAGCTCTTTAGGGCTCAGGGCCTGCAGGAACTGGTCCCGAGCTAACTCCGCCTGCACTGATGGTAGCATGCTGTCATACGCCCTCCGGCAAAGGCACTCGACTTCATGGGCGAAAATGCGGAGGGGCTCACCTGGCAATCTGCGTCTGTTGTGGAACTCCGACCTCAGCAGCACTGGTTGGTTATACTGCCCGAAGCGCCTCTGAAGTGCTCCGACCAGAGCATTATAATCTCCCCTCTGCTCCTCGGTCAGCAGCAGCAGGCATGCAGCTGCATCCTCACACAGACACAAAGCCAGTTGGAGAGCTTTATGTTCCTCAGACCAGCCAGCTGCAACAGCTAACAGCTCGAACTGTGCGATAAACACTTCCCATGGCGTCTTGCCGCTGAACTTAGGCGTTTTTATATTCGCTGCAGCTTGCTGGGCGCCGCCATGTTTGTTTACATCACGTGACGGCGCGCCAAGCGAGGTCGACTCCTTCCCGCCGGAATCGCGGCCGCTGTGCAAACAGTTCCCGAGCCTAGTCAAACCTGGAGAAAATCCAGCCTCGGCAGACAGCCGCAGCGCCGTTTCCCTCACTCCATGGGCGGGCGAGCGCGGACGAACCTCCCTCTCCTCCGTCTCCTTCTTAATCCTGCCCGGCAACATCCTCGTCTCGTAACGGCAAGCGTCGCCGGCAACAGGGTCTCGGGCGTTCTGGGGTTCTTTTTTCTTTCTTCACTTCTGACACCAATGTAACGTTCACAAGAACCAGACGGTTGGGGTCTCAGTTTGTCCGTTTATTCGGCACATAAGCCAGCGGGTTGTTAACTCAGGGGGAAGCGCTCTCGAACTACACCTCTCTTCAGCCTGGCACACACACAGAACAACCAGGTCCCCCCACCCCTTCCTGTACACCATCCTCACTACTTCCTGCAGCCCAACCAAACATGAATCTTAAAGGAACAACAACAGTGTGCAGAGAAAACCAACATGTCACTGTCCAGTAACACTTAACCATCGTTACAATACGTACGATGGTCTTTCGTTCTACACGGTGCATTTCATGGTCCCTGTACCCATCCGTCGGTAAACTGTACCTGGGCTTGTTGCAGTGACCTGAAGTTACTAAACTTCATGAGTGTATGCACTCACTCCAAGAACCGTATGATTATAAATATGCATATAAATATGCTAAGATGAGATAGCTGACTTCATCTAACTAGCAAATGTTGTCCAGGCTACGTTGGTGATACAGTTTTTTTTTAATGTGTATGATATTTTTGTCATGCGATTTTAAAGCTGGTCCTACAACCGCATCCAAGAATAACATGCAGCTTATCTCAGAACTGTCGGTGAAAATTATTCTTGGAGCTAGGTTTAATTGAGCTGCATTTTAAAGAGGTGCAATTTCACAATTTGTGTATATTTTCTAAGTTCACTATTTTGTCATGTGTTGAGAAAAACACAGATTTAAAAATTACATGGTCTAATATTTACATTTAGCATAACTGCAACATTATTTTTTCGTTTGTTTTTTTTAAAGACTCGAAAGGACTTGAAATTCAAAGTTTCAGACTTGTGACTTGACTCGGACTTTTACACCAGTGACTTGAGACTCGACTCTGACTTGCCTGACATTACTTGAGACTTGACTTGAGACTTGAGGATAAAGACTTGAGACTTACTTGAGACTTGCAAAACAATGACTTGGTCCCACCTCTGCTGTATATGTATAAGATGTATGAGAAGCATAGAAGAAGAAGTTAATCTGTGTTGTTTATTTTGGTTTAGGTCCATAATGGAGTCCACTGTGAGCAGTGAGATCATTCTCTTCATTTACATCATTTCATTCCTGATTGGCTTCCCCTGCAATCTCTTGGCTCTCTATGCGTTTAGTGTCAAGATCCACTCCAAGCCACTTCCAACAGACATCCTGCTACTCAACCTGACTGTCTCTGACCTGCTGTTTTTGATCATTCTGCCTCTCAAGATGCACGAGGCAGCATCTGGTATGAAATGGAATTTATCTCATTTCATGTGCTCCATCACTACCTTCACCTTTTTCTCCACAATCTACACCAGCTCCTTGCTGCTGATGGCAGTCAGCGTGGTCCGCTACATAGGAGCAGCATTTCCTATCACTTATCATAAACTGCACAAACCCGTGTATGCAGTTGCTATTAGTGCTGTTATTTGGCTGATCTCGACAGCACACTGCAGTATCGCTTTCATCATCCAGCATCACCCATCTCTGTCTAGCAATAACTCCAGTGTGTGCTATGAACACATCACAAAAAAGCAGCTGGAGATCCTCCTCCCAGTACGTCTGGAGTTTTTCTTTGTACTCTGCCTCATACCTCTTCTTATTTGTGTTTACTGCTACTTGCGCTGCATCTCGATTCTGTACAGCCGGTCCAGAATATCCCAGATGCAGAAACAGAAGGCCATTGGCATGGCCTCAGGGACTCTTGCTGTGTTCCTCATTTGTGTTCTGCCATACAATTTATCTCATTTAGTGGGTTACATCCAGGGACAAAGCCCAGAGTGGAGGTACTACACCTTTCTGCTTAGCTGTTTCAACACTTTCATTGATCCCATTATCTTCTACTTTTCCTCCTCCAACTTCTACTTCTTTAGAGAAAAGATTATTTTTAGGAAGTGTAGGTGCACTGATTCAAGGCTGCAAGCGTAGACCAACAACTCTAGCTAAGATTGAAAATGTAAAAATTACATCATATTTGATATCACATGTACATTTTCATTTTATTATATTAATTTACTATGAATTACAGAAATTATATCAGAATTTGAGCCTTATATTTAACAATTCATACATACAGACCTGTATCTGAAATCTTTTAAAATATTCAAGCTTAAATTTGGATATCTTACTATTGCTTATGATCCTAAGCTGTTTAATGGGATTGTGTTATCCTTGACCATTTTCTTAAAAATAAAAAAATAAAAAAATACACATTTGGTACATATGCAGTTTTCCAAATTTTATTGTTTTCCACCACGGTGCCAATCTTTAAATGTAAACTAATGTCTTCCGCAGCCCTGACACACTTTTTCCTCTTTCCATTAACGTGGGCCAGCCACTCTTCTGCACTCATGCATTCTGTAGGCACACATGTAGAATATACCTGCAAAACATCAACAAAAGTCATCTTTAAAGAGACATAGAGACAATTTCTATAATATAACATGCCAAACAGACTTTGATTTCTGATAGTAAGACATATTTCGTGTATGGAGTAGAAGATTTAGAAAATGTATACATGGCCTGTATTTGGCCTGTATTTGTATAGTGCTTTACTAGTCCCTAAGGACCCCAAAGTGCTTTACACATCCAGTCATCCACCCATTCACACACATATTCACACACTGGTGATAGCAAGCTACATTGTAGCCACAGCCACCCTGGGGCGCACTGACAGAGGCGAGGCTATGATGGATAGTTTGACAAGTAAAGACTGTACTAACTCAGAAATCCAGCAGCTCTAACATATATAAGTATGGATAACATTTTCAGAAAATGAAAGTGTTCATAAAACTCAAATGTATTTGTGTTATTATAATTAAGAAATTAATAAATGAGACCTGCTGTAATTTTGGTTTATTCAATGCTTTTCTGCATTTCCAAAAACTGTTAAATATCACTGTATTGATACTAAGATTCATCTAGATAAACAAACCTGCAAAGAAGGTCATTAGCAGGGCCACCCAGCCTAGTATGTAGGACCAAGAGAAGCGCCAGTCACCAAAGCGCTTGCCCAGGAAGTTCACAGTCACCCCAGTGTAAATGGCCATTGCAAGCAGAACAAAGAGAGCTGGTATAGTGGACACACAGTTAGACATAATATGATACTAATATGATAAAAATAATGATACTATCAGTTTCCAAATAATCACTTTAATAAATGTTAAAATGTTAATTGTTTTCTGCATCAATAACTTACTTGAAACAAAGAACATGATTCCAGCGGCAAATGATCGGTTGAACCGCTCAAAGGCAGAAAAGTGGGCAAAGGAGAGGATTCCTGCGATGATGCCAGCAAAGCATGACATGGCCGACAGGATCATAAAAGCACGAGTGGCATTCCAGTATGCTGAGGAGGAGTAAAACAAGAAAATACTATGAAGATGTATGCTAGAAGAACTACAACATACTAGCACTACCCAGGAAATTACAGATGTATTTATTCTATATTTTAGATGTTAAAAAAAGATAAATTTGAGTTCAGAATAAGATTCTCTCCAAATATAACTCATAAACTTGTAACTTTCTCTATTGTAATGCATAATATAAATAAATAAAAAACAAAAGACAACTTTAATCAACTTGAACTTGCATTGGAATATATTAATAATTTAATATATTTACTAAAAATATTTGAGATCTATTTTGGTGTACTGACTCTTTGATTCCTTGTGCGGTGTATGGTTGTAATTGCAATTAATACAATTTATTCCAATTTCATTTATGACATCAGCAGCAGCTGTTAGGGTAGCCAAACATTAGTATGATGTGATGCTGAAACCAAGGGGCATCATGGGTTATTGCCACCAATACAGGGATCCAAAGTTATTCTTTTTGTTCTCAGAGTGACATAGATTAGTTGGATGAGGCGGAAAGTTCAAGTAGTGGATATAATGATCATTTTAAACTATTATATATTTGAAAAACTGATTTTTCATTGTCTGCAGTTGTCATGTCCAAAACTGCCCACTCTCATTGGTTATCAGACTGTCACCAGATAACCAATGAGAATGGGCCTCAGCAGTCCTTTGTATTATAAACATCGATGGGCCAATTTTAGCATGCAAATAAGTTTATTAAGAATAAAAGGTAAACCATTATATGTGCTAAGCATCAGCAGTGTAACTGTGATCATACTGGCATGCTAACATTAGAGCAAATACCACAGAGGTTGGCTATAAACTTGGTCTTGGACTTTCATTCTAATAGTATAAACGTAATGTCTAATGAAAGTCAAAAAATTCCTGTTGATGCACCTTAAAAGTAAGAAAAGTTGGCTTCTGACCAGATAAACAACTGTCTCCGGGGAGGATCACTGTTCCTTACAAAGTTTTAAATGTAATGAATTTGGGTAGAGGACAATTCCCTACTTACCAATGCTGTCAGTTTGCATGTAGCACTTTCCAGACATGCAGTATCTCCACAAGCCCTGATGGGCGAAGCTGCCAGACAGACGGTACTGCATCCAGTAGTCTGTGGCTGTGGAGACCACCAACAGGATGTTCCCCACAATGGCACAAAAAAGGCCCCCTCCCATGAAGCTGTACATCATGAGTGATCCTATGACTGTGGTTAAGGCTTTATGCACTGTCAAAAGAAAAAAGAAGATAGGAATCAGTGGTGCAAGAGTAAAGCTGCAGGAAAGAAAATAGTAGTTTTCTTTACAGCTTGGTGCTATAATGTTAATGTTTATTAAGTAGGGAATGGTTTTAAGAGACAGTAACACCCTGAAGAAGTAGATGGAAAGAGTAAAAACAAAAACTGCCCACATCTAGTTGCCACCACATGTCTGTCACTATGGCGTTGCATTCATTCAAACTTCATTTATATTAAATCAGAAAGGCTAAATGCATTCTTCTAAAACCACTTCACTTCCAGGAATTAGTGAATATATACCATTGCACTCCCTGAATCCTACCGTGACACATAGTCAGTTTGTGAGTCAATCCAAAACAAAGCTTGCATTATTAATAAAGATATTTTTATCATGTTTTATAAAACATGAAGTTTTATGTGGGTCTTATAGTTAATTGATCTAAATTTATTCATATAATATGTTTTATCGACGCAGTTATCTCTCACAACAAAGCAAAGGACAGCTGCAGACCTGGATAAGCAAATCATGCCACCTGCAATGCAATCAGCTCATAGCAACACGTACTCTCTCGCTCACTCTTTGAATGTGTTTTATGTGCTTACAACTGCAGCAAATAAACTGCCACAAAAAAACAAATAAGGAAATAGACTGTCAATATAATCAGCAAATAACTTCCAATGATGTGAAAGGCAGTGACAGCTGACACAAATAAAATGTAAGGTCATTTTAGGGTAAGGGTATAGTTGCATAAGTAATCAGCACCCATGGATCAGACCAAACCCATCATCATACTCATCCTTTACTTTAATTTCAGCAAAACATTTGTGGAGTTTCACGACTATATCTTGTGTTAACAAACTCTGTCCACGTACAGACAGATATAAACACTCAAAACAGCCTTTGTGGAAATTCCATTTTGCTATTATGGCACACAGACATACACATTGAAAACAGTATCAGCTACAATACCAACTATACACTTGCACTATCAGCCTTGGTAAATATTGAACAACTTTAAAAACATATCAAGCATCTGTTTCAAGACATGTGGGTTCAGTTTTTCTCTGAGCTGTAAGAGCAAAATTCAGACGGCATACATCTGCAACACTGGTGTGTAACATCTGAATGTCATATTCCTGTCAGGATATATAAAACAAACAGACAAATCTATCATCTCAAATCTCAATCTTTATGGGATGAAATCTTTAGAATCATTAGAAATGCTTGATGTATTATTTAAAACTATCTATGAATATACTGAAAATAAAGACCCTGAAACATGAAATATACATACATTATTACGAAATAGTCACAGTGCATGAAAACTGGTTAGCAGCCAGTGTTATCCATTCTAGTTTATAAATTCTACTGCAATTTAACAAATCACCATCACCATCATCTCACCTGAATTCCTCAGGATAGATCAACCCTCTTAAGTATCAGGCTTTCCTTAGGGAAAGAGTGAGAGAGAGTGCAAGCCAGGAGTGAGCGAATGTCAAAGAGGATGGCCTAGGCTGAATTCCAAAAGGTTAACCCCCCACTTTTCTGTTGATGGAGGCAAAATCCTTTAAAACAATCAGCACAGTACAAATGGATATGAGTTGGTGTGCAAAAAGCCATGTGACACGTTCCTGCTGAACTACATGGGAGCATTGGGGGGGGGGGGGGGGTGTCAGGGGATGCTATTGGGGTAAGGGGGAGGGTCTGTGATGCGAGGCCGCTGCAGCACAGTCCTTGTCTGTTGTTCTGTTTGGTGTTCTGGAACTGTGGATGTGCAAAGGCTTGCAGTACTGCTGTGGTCAATGGAACGTGCTGAAGTGCACACTTTCTTTCAGTGTAACTGGGGCGTGGTCATGGGGACACGTTGATGCTTAAAACAGATACGTAAACGTACACCGTTCATGTAGAGTGTGCTCTGCATGTTCACAGTGAATATGTGATGATGTTGACAAGGCAGTTGCCTAACAGTTATAACAGTTAAAGGTTGCCGTTTATTGCATAGTTAAAGAAATATCAGCTAAACCTACCCTACTGGATTTATTCTACTAACACTAGCACACGTAATCTCAACGGCCTTGTCGTTTACACCGTCACTGTTCTATTGCAATCCATTACAACAATTATGATAAATTGTCAGGGGCTGATGTGGTTGGTGTTTGTTGGATAGAAATGGTTTAAATTGAACTGTGTTACACTGAGGAGTTTGTTTGACAGCATCATTTCATAATCTTTTCTGGAAAAATTACAGTGTATAAACAATCTAATATTTGCCAAATATTAGGCAACAGTAACCAGTCACAGATGATATATGATACATCTATATCTCTAAAACTCGTTTCCTGAAATTTGTTCTTGCCCTATGACAGTAAGGGGAGACCACCCACTCATTGTTACCCTGAATGAATTTATCATTAGTAGGAAAAAGATTTCAGCATCTTACTTGCACACTGCACAACACAACACACCCCTCAGTGAAACCTTGTCTCCTAGTTCCTCATTTCTGCAATCATTTTAATGAATGTTACGCCATGGCTGTACTTGGCTGTACTTGGCTAGTTGTAGTCTAGTCTGTAAGCTGTCTATCTGTATCCTCACATATAACTGTAGAGTTTTTTCTTATTTACTAAGCAGAAATTAATAGTATTTCACGATGCCACTTTTTTCAGTTTGTATTTCTAAGTACGTGCTGGTTTGCAGATAATGCTGCTGGCCACACGTCATATAACCTCATTTACTCCTGAACATGTCAACAGACAGAGATAAAGAGATAATAGGATTAATAAATGCAAAAATCCCCAAAAGGGGGAATAACATAATGTGTTGTGACCTTTACTGATCTCTTGTCACAGTGTGTTTTTATGTTTTTATTCACTGTTTATGCATTTAACACATTTTTACTATGAATGCACTGAGGGTCAAGAAGCCAAATAACCCACAAATTCTCTGTAATTTTCACAAGAAGAACTCTGATGATGCAATTGTAGTTCTTCTTCATTTTGATCATGAATGCTGTCAGTCAAACAGATTAGAAAGAAGTTTTAAGTCAGACCCACAGCTGCTGTGGTGTCATGTTTGCTTAAAGACGGTGTTGACAGGTTTGTTCATTTAACCACCATATAAATCTTTCACAAGATCAACTGCACATTTGCAAAACATATGATCAATATGATTGAAAGAAATAGACTGTTGTTAGTTAGGACTGAAGTGATATTAAACTGACTAAATTATAACTATTTTGTTTAGTATTTAAGACTGAGATAAGCAATAAGCACTAAATAAACATCTTTAGGGAGTAATCGCACGCTGTACTAATGGTCCTCACTCTGTGAAAATTAGAAGCTTTTGCCAAGTTTTTCCCCAAAAGTCAATATTGCACCATGTGGCTGAAAACTGTGAGAAATCATGAGAAAGAAGAAGAAAGAAGATAAAATGAAACACCAGACCAGAAAATACAAAAACAGAGGATTGTCAAGTTAAAGCAAAACAACGTTGACCAAACACTAATGAAGCAATTTCAACACAAGTGTGACTGTCGTAATTTTTTGCCACTTATGTTCTCTACTTGGGAAAGCTAAAACCTCAAGAGCACTTCCTCAAAGTGTATAATCGTGTTGAATACTAGCAGCTTAATTTGAAAATCTGCATTATAAGATTTTCAAATGACCAGATTAGTGTGCATCGTTCATTATTTTCATGGATGATGCACATAAAGATTTAAAAAAAATTTTTTTCATTTTTCACTATTGTTATAGGGTTAATTAAATCCTTTTACTAAAATATTTAATATAGCAATGAATAAGAGTGGCAATGAGTTTGTGATCTTATTGCAGATTGGCTTACTTTGACTGTAGTAAACTACAAACTTTTAGGGGACAGAGGAAGCCAAATATTATAAATACAGACTTGTCAAACCATGTTTAACCATATTCTTTCCTCTACTTTCTTCTTTCAAGTTCATGTTACGGCACTAGAGCACCATCTACTGCACAGTTGTATAATATCAGCTCACCACAATGAAAAAAGCATTGCTGAGAGAAGCTGGCACTAACCACCACCCTCACCACTAGCCATGGAAAGTTATTTTTTCTCACAGCGTACCTAATGTGCATGCAATTTACATAGGCATTTAAATTTAATGTTACTCCTTGAGATTTTACTTATCTCACCTTGAGGTGTGTTATTGGTACTTTTACTTAAGTAAAATGTTTTCTTCTTCTACCACACTTCACCACTTCCACATTTATGTGCCTCCCAAAGACAAGATCACTGTTACAACCCGGCTCAAAAGCCGCAACATAAAAAAAAGGAGATGAATAACAGAGTGTGGGTGAGAAGAGGTTTCATCCTAAAATGGAAAACCAGGTTGGCTAAAATGGCTGGTGCCACCAAGGCAAAGACTAGTGCACTGCCGGAAAGCTTGCCTCAGGTATGCTTTTATCCACACCTGACTAGGTGTGGCCAATTAGCACCAGCTGAAAACACTGAGACGATTAGAAGCTGCAGAGGGACGTAACAATCACCTTATTCCGAAGTAAAATCTGCTACATAATTATGTACCACAAAAGAAATTGACTGTCATAAGGGATGTTGAAGGGTCTATAAATGAGCCCCACATGATTTCAAGTAGAAATAAGAATTGATTTTTATACCTTTAAATTTAGTTGCTTATGTTAATCCTTGTCCATTTGTGTTCATCAATTCTTTCCATTATGCTGCAGCGTCTTGTGTGGATGATGCTCAAGATCTTACATTAATGTTTATCGAAACATTAGCACTTCTAGCATTGGGCTAGAAAAGGATAGTTCCCACTAGGTCAATTGACCTTTTGAACAAAAACACTGAGTTGCATCATGAGATTTTTGCATTTAGATGATTTTAAAACAGGGGCTGATCCAAAAGGACCATGTCAAGTCATATTCTTGTCTCAACAGGGGAACTCTCGACTCCGCCACAATGAAAAAATAAAAAGTTAATCGGTCCATAAATATTATGGTGACGATGGGATCTAATGGTGAAACATATGGCTTGAGGATTAGTATATGCAAAACAGCATTTGCTGGGGAAATCAGCTCTTCCAAGGAAGTGATACTTCCTTCTTCACTCTTTTTCTAACTGTAGTGTAATTACTTTAAACATTTATAGAGGTGGTCACACTTGCTGACGATCAGTTAATAGTGCTCTCTTAATTTCTATGAGAGCAGTAAGGGTATAGTTGGCTTTTCACTGGACTGCTTCTGCATTTTGGCCTAATTTTTCCTAAATAAATAACTATACAGTGTAATATGCCATGTTTGTAGTTCATCTCTAACATAATTTTAAGAACTGCTATGAATCTTAAAAGAAAGTTATTTTTCATGACATTAGATTCCCCAGAAAATGTAGGAAACAAACAGTCAAGAAAAACATGAACAAAATCAAGATTTTATTCAAAATTTTAAATTAAAATAATGTTATGCCAATATTTTTAAAACAACAGAAAAACCTGGGCAAAAGCCCATGATGCTGGCCTACGAAAGTGCACTACTACACAGGATATTAACTTGTCCTGTATTTTAAAAATTATCCTTTAATTTTTAAAACAGCTACCTAAAAGAGAGAAATCCCCCTGAATTTAAAAGAGTCAGGTGGAAAGGTCAGGAATAGTGGTCAAACTGCTAACCAAACTAATAAAAACATTAAGAATATATATATATGTGTGTGAATACAGGAGTGCAGAATTATTAGGCAAATGAGTATTTTGTCCACATCATCCTCTTCATGCATGTTGTCTTACTCCAAGCTGTATAGGCTCGAAAGCCTCCTACCAATTAAGCATATTAGGTGATGTGCATCTCTGTAATGAGAAGGGGTGTGGTCTAATGACATCAACACCCTATAGGGCTTTGGAGTTGACGTCACGCCGCAATGCATTGTGGGAGCGCGGCGCCATTTTCGGGGTCTACGATCCAAACAAACTCACTGTTGGAACGGCGACGACGACAAGAAACATGTTTAAAAGCAACTCAAAAGAAAACGGACGGTATAGAGACCGATTGCGTCCAGAGGCGAAGCAGCGGTATTTGAAAAAAAATAGAGTGCATCGCAAATCTGGACCCATACGACATACGGCAGTGGAGTAAAGACCCAGACGACTTACCGCCACTGTCCTACCCCGATATCTTCACCTATCTTGTTTGTGGAGTAAGCGCTTACACTGCGAACCAGTTTCGTAATTACAAGTCACTGGAGGCGCACATCCAATTTACAAATGGCTGGGTGCAAGATTTGGCTATTTTCAAGCCGCCAAACTCTTGAGTACGTCGTCAAAGTAAGTCAGCTGGAGTGCATCGAGTGAAATAGCCATTTTCCACCCCCCACCATAATTAATGTTATACATTTATCAGTAAACTGCTAAAATATCGTTATCATATTATGTGCCCATAATTGTAAAGTAGATGCAAATTAACACATTGATAATCGGGCAAATTATTAACGCCAATTTGTGTCCTCCCTGTCCTCCTGCGAATCTTTACATAGCACACATGTCTGCAAAGTCACTCCATTTGATGTTTGATCGCAATTTCTATAACTTCCGAGACCACCAACGATAATATTATTCAGCTATAAAGTGTGATGTGAACATATTTAGAACTTACCGGAATGAAAATGTCTTGAGCACACCAGCTGATATCTGGAGACGTAACAGAACTTGATATCAGCTCGTCTCACGGCTGCTATCCAGGCTAGACGCCTTCGTTTGGTAATATCCAATACATGAGCTACTTCATGTTGCTTCCACGTTGGGAAAGCATAAAAAGACAATCCAAACTTATTCCCGTGCCGGTCGGAAGATCGAACATTGCAGCCGAGCACACAGCAAGTACGAACCATGGCTATGCTTTCGCTCCTTACTTAGACCCCCAAAATGGCGGATCGGGCCAAAATCCTTTCCACGCCCACCCCCGTGACATCACGCTCCAAAGCCCTATATCAGGTGTGCATAATTATTAGGCAACGTCCTTTCCTTTGGCAAAATGGGTCAAAAGAAGGACTTGACAGGCTCAGAAAAGTCAAAAATAGTGAGATATCTTGCAGAGGGATGCAGCAGTCTCAAAATTGCAAAGCTTCTGAAGCGTGATCATCGAACAATCAAGCGTTTCATTCAAAATAGTCAACAGCGTCGCAAGAAGCGTGTGGAAAAACCAAGGCGCAAAATACCTGCCCATGAACTGAGAAAAGTCAAGCGTGCAGCTGCCAAGATGCCACTTGCCACCAGTTTGGCCATATTTCAGAGCTGCAACATGACTGGAGTGCCCAAAAGCACAAGGTGTGCAATACTCAGAGACATGGCCAAGGTAAGAAAGGCTGAAAGACGACCACCACTGAACAAGACACACAAGCTGAAACGTCAAGACTGGGCCAAGAAATATCTCAAGACTGATTTTTCTAAGGTTTTATGGACTGATGAAATGAGAGTGAGTCTTGATGGGCCAGATGGATGGGCCCGTGGCTGGATTGGTAAAGGGCAGAGAGCTCCAGTCCGACTCAGACGCCAGCAAGGTGGAGATGGAGTACTGGTTTGGGCTGTTATCATCAAAGATGAGCTTGTGGGGCCTTTTCGGGTTGAGGATGGAGTCAAGCTCAACTCCCAGTCCTACTGCCAGTTTCTGGAAGACACCTTCTTCAAGCAGTGGTACAGGAAGAAGTCTGCATCCTTCAGAAAAACATGAATTTCATGCAGGACAATGCTCCATCACACGCGTCCAAGTACTCCACAGCGTGGCTGGCAAGAAAGGGTATAAAAGAAGAAAAACTAATGACATGGCCTCCTTGTTCACCTGATCTGAACCCCATTGAGAACCTGTGGTCCATCATCAAATGTGAGATTTACAAGGAGGGAAAACAGTACACCTCTCTGAACAGTGTCTGGGAGGCTGTGGTTGCTGCTGCACGCAATGTTGATGGTGAACAGATCAAAACACTGACAGAATCCATGGATGGCAGGCTTTTGAGTGTCCTTGCAAAGAAAGGTGGCTATATTGGTCGCTGATTTGTTTTTGTTTTGTTTTTGAATGTCAGAAATGTATATTTGTGAATGTGGAGATGTTATATTGGTTTCACTGGTAAAAATAAATAATTGAAATGGGTATATATTTGTTTTTTGTTAAGTTGCCTAATAATTATGCACAGTAATAGTCACCTGCACACACAGATATCCCCCTAAAATAGCTAAAACTAAAAACAAACTAAAAACTACTTCCAAAAACATTCAGCTTTGATATTAATGAGTTTTTTGGGTTCATTGAGAACATGGTTGTTGTTCAATAATAAAATTATTCCTCAAAAATTCAACTTGCCTAATAATTCTGCACTCCCTGTATATATGTATATATATATATGTGTGTGTGTGTGTGTGTGTGTGTACACATGTACACACACACACACACACATCCATCTACAAGTGGAAATCTCAGTTCTCACATATAACAGACACACAGAATGACAGAAGAATAGAGATCCTTATTTTAGATATACAATATACAAAATAAATATACAAAAAGAGTTACCATCCACATCAATACACATGTTTTGGTTTTTTTTAAACTTAGACGGTTGTAGCAACTCTGGTAGGTGGAGGAGGGATAAATGCGGGCAGAGACACTGATTTTTCAGAGAGAGTCTAAAAGAAAAAAGAGAAAACCCTTATTTTCTGTGATAAATGGAAACAGTTACCCACTACATCTATTTATTTGTTATAGTAAGACTACCTTCTGTAACCTGTTGTAGTCAGGGGGGGACCTCAGCACTCCTTTCAGCATGTTATTCGCAGTGATATTTGGTTGGCTGTTTTTTACCTGTGGAGGACATGACATGCACAAAATGTAATCATCAAATATAACAACGATTCATTGTGCAATGTGAATTTTTTTTTTTAATAAACCAGGCTTCAACACAAATGCAATATGAGTACAGTGGGATAAATGTAAGTAGTTAAATGTAACTAGCAGTAAAACTATCCAGATAAATTCCTGCACATTAATTATGCTGTCTAGTGTATTTCAAACCTTATCAACTGCTCTGGGAACTGGATATCTTGGCTGATGACCTATGAAAAGCAAACATAAAAGTCCAAAGAAAAGCATCACAGTAAGTAAAGTAAATAAGTCAGTGTAAATGTGATTTATATTTAGTATTTAAATTCACATTTAAATTCACCTACTTTTGTTCCTGATGCAGTAGACACCAAGGTAGATGAGGCCAGTCAGCAAAAGAAGGAACAGAAGGCTGCAGGGGATGCCTGCTGCAATGCCAGCAATAGCAGGACCACTCAGTCCTTCACCTGCCATCAACACGACAGACTGTAACCAAAAATGTTACTACTGTAGGCTCATCACTAACAATGAGATAAGAGCTGTTTCACACAGACAGCTGTGCTATACCTGGACCAATTCGTTGGCTCTTAGATGGCTCTCCATTGGTCATACGAGCTTTGGGGATGACTTGAAACCAGTAGGTCAGCTTGGGATCAAGGAAAAAGATATCCGTACTCCTGGCAGAACCAGGTTTCTGCTGGATTGTGCGATATACATTTGAGCTGCTTTTAGTCAGAGGGGCATTGCGATTTTTGCTCAGAAGGTCTGGTCCTTTCATTTGGATGTCGAACCCTTAACAAAATCACACACAATTCTGTTTTGTAGCATCACAATTCACAGAGGAAACCAGTTAATTCTAGCAGATCTCTCAAGATTTCAGTGATCAATGTTAGAGCTTACTGAAACGGATAATTGTATATACATAAACTAGCCGATACTAGCCATAACCAAAACTGGCATTTGATTTTCCTAGTAGTTTCATCTTTAAAGTATTTTGCCCAAAACACAGCTCCATGTAGATGGTAGTTTCACAGACAACACATTATTTACACCCCTATCTTCTATTTTGAGTTTCTGTTTTCACACTAGCAGTATTCATTCACATGGGTTATGGAATATCAAAACAAGAAGGGTGTCTCTGTGTTTTTTCTTTAGAGATAATCTTGTGAAGATAAGTCAAACTAGCACATTTAAGACCTTCCCTTAATTTTAGTACCTGTAACAACAGACATAGATGGGACCTCCCAGGTCAACGTGACGATGGTTCCGTTTCGGTTAGGGAACAAACTGGAATCTGAGATGGATGGTCCTGGAAAGAGAGAGGGATTGTGAGAGTAGGGGAGATCAAGGAAGGGCAGAAGAAGGGGGGAGGCGAGGGTACACCAAAACTGAAGAGCTTTGTCTGAAAGGAAATTGCATTCTCAGGTATTACTTAGCTCTGTTTCTGAGGGCCCATTGTGCCTTTGTTTCAAGCAATGCGAGCAGTACTCCAAAGCAGCAGAATCCTTACATTTTAATGGCAAATATTTAACTTTAGAGTCGACACAAAAATGTCAAAATATGTTTAAATATTTTATTTTTAAGTGGATCTGCAAATAACAATTATTTTGATACCACTTTCTCAACTTTGATTTGAAAGCTCAAACTGCTTTCTAAACATTACTGCCTCAGAACTGAGAAAACAAGAAACTGTTGGTTATTTTTGTTAGTTATTTTAATTATAAAACCAGCTGAAGATTTATGTCCTTACAATTTCACTCATCTGACTAATGTTTCCTTTACTGTTTTACATAGGTTTTTCTGAATACAATTTTATACTTTTATCTACCTAGTAGATGTGAATGTCGACTATTACTTTTAATTGCCAGTGTTATTACATAGTCAGACAGGTACATTTAAAGATCTGAGTAATCAACCCTTTTTTTAACAATTTATTTTAACTAGTAACTTCCATCACCTGTTAAACATGGTACTGTAAAAAATATATTTCTCTATAAAATTAAATTGAACAAGTGAGTTATACCTTGTAGCTGAATTTCTCTTTTCTTGCTGCCCAGAGGGTTCCTGCATGTGCAGGTGTAGTTTTGGAGAAGAAAGTTGCTGACATTGTAATGACGAATCATAAGCTGTGAGGTGTTGCTGCTGATCTGGTATGTGGACCCGTTGGTGACAGTCTCATTGCTACTGAACCATGACACAACAGCTTTAGGCGATGCCTCACTGAAACAGCGGACTGTCACCACTATTTTGCCCCCAGAGTCAACTGTGGTTCTCATAATTGGAAGGAATGCTACAGGACCACCTGGAGAACACAAGGTGCCTGTTTAGACTCGACTGCCAAAGTCAATAAAACACATTATGCATACATTATGTGGATTTGTTATGAGTTAAAAATTTAAAACTTGCTTGCAGTGATATTGCACTTATTATGTTCAACCGGGTGTTCTGCCATGCACTGGATTGTTTTCCCATTTAGATTATCTGATGCATTGACGGTTAAGCTGAAGTTCCCTGCTCCACAGCTGGAGTTGCTTAGCTCTGGAAAAGACAGCTGGGCCTGTGGGGTTCCCCCTACCCATTCACAGTGATACTGCAGGTTGATGGCATTCACTGACTGCACCGAGCACTCAGGATTGCCCACTGGCCGCTCTGTCCCAAGATAAAATGAATCTGTTATTAATGTCTGGAAAAATTTCTAAATAAATTCTAAATATAAACAGCATTAGATGAGCACTATGTTCTATGTGCAGCAAACCATGACAAACTAAACTATAATTTTCAATCCAAATTGAGAACAATTTCACAAAAACATGACCTAAAAGATAAAATGTCTACTTTTCCACATACCATAAACAGTTAAGGTCATGTTCTTTTGGCGGCTTTCTTTTGTATCTTCATTGACCAGCCTGCATGTGTAAACACCTCCTTGACTGGTTTGTACATTTGTTAGATTCAGGACTCCTTTTAGGGAAATGATATTCCCACCAAAGACCCACTCAGAGATTGGCTGTGGGAATCCATTAGCCTGACAGGAGAGGTTCAAAGAGTCTCCTGCTAAATAAAAAGTCTGAAGTGGATGGGCCTCAAGTGTAGGCTCATCAGGTCCATCTATAACACACCATAGAGAGTTATGAGAAAACAGGGATATAAATAAAGAAACTTATACGTATATAAATAAAGAAGACTTTAAAACTGTAAAACTTTTAAACTGTTAAACTTACACTGCACAGAGACATTTTGAGATGCCGTTGCATTTCTGAAGGGGTTTGTCAGTAACACAGCGTACTCTCCTGTGTCATTTCGGTTTGGCCTGAGGATCACAAGACTATTTGCCTGTGTCTTCACTAAATAGTGTGAGCTGTTTTTTATTTCAATGCCATTGAAGAACCACATTTGTTGCTCAAACACTCCTTGGAGCATGCTATGCTGCAGGGTGAAGTTCTCAGTTCCCTCTTTGATAAGACCCGGCTGTGAGCTCAGAGTCAAGCTCTGGATGTATTCTGTAAATAAAAACATGAAAGGAAAGAAGAACCACTAGATGAATATATCTACTCTAGTGTACTGCCTTTCCTTTCTAATGCATCAGCCTTATTAAGACGGCAGGTACATATAAAAGATAAACTGCATAACTTCTCAAATGTCAGATTTCATTTTTTAATTTTCATTTATGGTTTGTCTCAAATATTTAAACAGTTGTTTAATATTTAAAGAGTTATATTTAACATTTTATCTAAGCCATCAACAACAGCACGTCTTCCAGCCAGATATGCCCACTCACCAAATATTTTAAGAGTGAAAGTAGTTGAGGCTTTACTCATTCCAGATTTAACCATTTCGATGGTGTAGTCACTGGTGTAGTTAAGTGGAACATTAAAAAAGGTGAGATTTGCACTTTGTTTGTCTATCCTGATTACACTACTGAAAGTTGCAGCTACAGGTGGATCAGCACTGGAGTTTATAGTCCATGTAGCAATATTTAAAACCCCCTTAAACCAACTAACAACTGGGTCAGGGGCACCACTGAAGGACACAGCCAGAGTCACGTTTTCGCCAGCTAAAGCATTCACCAGACTGGGACCAGCAGGAGAAACCAGCAGTTCACAGCGGGCACCTGTGAGGATGTAGCCAAGTAACTGAATTAGAAAGGAAATTGCAAGGTCACGCAATAAGTCTGCTAACATCAAAATAATGCCAATTAAACAGAATTACTGTCGTTTAATCTTACAATCAGGAACAATGCTGTCGTTACAGAAACGCACAACAAAGCCCTCTTTTTCTAACCCTAAAAATGACACAAAAATTTCTAATACTAACAAACAAAATCACACAGATAAGTGTCATAAGGCGTAACTACGCTTTATTCTCACCTTGGAAAGTAAAAAATGATAAAATGGCCAGAAACAACGAGCTTAATCTCTTGAATTCCTTTACACAAGGCATTTTTTTGTAAAACTTTAAGCACGCTTGTTATTAGAAGCAACCGTTTGCATTTCCAGTGTAAAAGCAGAGACGAAAAACAAAAACGTCTTGTAAAGTCCTAAAGCGCTAACTTCTGTATCAGCGGAAGCTCCAGCGGACAACCAGGCGCGTGAGTATCCCACCTGTACCAACTCGGATTGTGCATGTGAGGCCACGCCCCTTACGTAATTACACACAACAGCCCCTTTATTTGTATCTGCTTGCTGATAAAATAACATATCAACATTTCCTTAATACAACTGGTATAAATATACCATGTATATTAACTAAAGAAGAGGTGGAGAGAACGTTTAAGTAACAACTTTACCTGCGTCACCATAGTTCCGGTACCCTCATCTTAGCAGTCAATGACGTATGCTAATATGGGAAAGTCAAGAGGCCTGCCTGTCCATGCCCGTGTTCATACAGTACCCAGTTTTCAATCACATACCTATGTGCTAAAAAAAACACCAGGCTTTTTGTATGGAGACCAAAACATAAAAAAGGTGACATTTGTAGTTTGGAATAAATCAATCAATTGAGTATATCAAAACAATAAATCTGTAATAAAGTACTACAATAACTAGGTTATATTTTGAAATTGTGCTGTAAAGTGTAAAAAAACCAAAAGAAAACACATTTTCAAGGTTTATTTGCAGGTTACTTTTACAATTTCTCAGTTTATTCTTATTTTTGTAAAGGAGGAGGCAGTTTTTGCTGTTTTATTCTAAGCAAACAATGTTGGAACGTCTTCTGAAACCTGGATTCCATTTTTCTTTTCACAGGTGCTCTAATAATACATTACAGATTAAAGACACATGACCTAAGAATCACGCTTTTACTAGTCTTAAAAACACAAAAAAAAAAAAAAAAAAACAAGCATTAGGACCACACTTAAGATTAAACTCGAAACACTAGTTTGAGATTAAACCTGTTGTTTTAAGTCAAAAACCTACACAGGTACTATACCACTATACCCTTTACAAAATGCCTTTTGTAGACAGGTTAGAGGAGAAAAATAAATAAATAAAAATTAAAAAAAAAAAAAAAAAAAAAGAAGAAAAAAAAAATCATACTTAGGAATCAGTTTTGGTAACTTGGAAATTATTTGTCTTTTACCACATAAATACAATATGGTGGTAAATAAGGCACGATAAGAGATCTGAGCAACACATTTTGGACTATAACTAGTAAAACAGTATTTAGCATTAATATTTAGCATTTCAAGTTTAATCTCAAAATTTCAAAACAAACAATATTTTTTGTGTCACTAATACTCTGCGTACAAAATGAACATCAGAATTAAAAATTAAAAAAAAAAACTGCTGCCATTTCACAGGTTTTAAAAAATGCCTTGCAGACTAAATTTAAAGGATAAGATGAAACTACTGTAAACTCAAAGGAAACGCCAAGAGACCAGACACAGCTGTAGATATGAAAAAGACTGGCTGCTTTATTGTTATTGTGATGTCCTGTACAATCAAAAGAGAACTTAGGCGCTTACGGTAAAATTCCAATTTAGGATCACGTTCCCCTGCTCATACTGAGAGACACCGTCTAGTCAATCCTTGAACTCAGTCACAGTAGTCAAGATATTAATGCTAGCAGACATCTTCAAATCAACATGTTGGGTGGTTCTGTATTTACATACGTCATTTACAAAAATTGCACCTCTTAACATGTCTGACTACAGATATAAAAGAATTAACAGATGAGGATGAAGCAGCTGAAATGCATCAAACTGGTGAAGTTTGGGTACAGTTCAATACAAACAGCAACATGAGTGATGGAAAGATTCTGGGTTTAAATTACTGCATAAACACCGCTTTTTATAGCATTGTGATATAATGAAACAAATGAACTACTCTGCAAGTTCAAATGCATACACAAGACAAGATTATTCTTTTGGGCTTGTCTGACTGCAGGACAGTGTGTCTCAATATTTTTCCACTTCTATCAGTACCTCCCTGCATATCCTCAGGAGCCACAGTTTCAAACAGAGGGATTAGACCAACACATAAGCTTGTCCTGTGGTTGGGCTTATGTAGTTCAGTCTCGTTATTCATTAGAGAGTCCTGCAAGGAGAGAAAATAACATAGATAAGTAATTCAAGACAAGAGTAGCAATTAGCATCTTTAATTACTTTTTCTTTAATAGCCACAAGACACACAATATCATTTGCTATAACAAAATAAATGTGACTTTTTTCCCCCTCAAAATGAGATGAGATTGTTATAAAAAAGGATAATAATGGTCTACACAAACAATTTTATCATTCATCACAAGAGTTAATTTTACTGCACTCTTAAAAAGTTGTAATCAAGAGGTAGATATAGGTCTATTGTGGATAATTAATTTGTGGTATGCAATTTTCTTTTACCAATTCATTAATGATGCATTGTTCCTTTTCCCAGAATACCTTAAAATTAAAAATACTCTATTAATCTCTTTTTGTAAAAAAGGCCTGTTATAATTACTTGATATAATAAAAAATTAATACCTTTTTTCAAACAAATATAGTTTAGAGTTTGCACAGAAATATAATTGTGGGATTTTTAAGATATAGATACAGGTGGAAAGGTCATAAATGCATGAAACCTATTAATACTAATACATGGGATCACCAGCCGAGAAGATCTAGCATACGTTGCTGAGGCACACTGGCAAGGGGAAAGAAAATGAAAATAGCAGGTGAGCTAGAAGGTGCTTAGTCATGCCAGAGAAAATGACCCTGATGTCTTTAAAAATGTAACTTTTTGCTCAACTTTCTGATGAAAACTATTAATTCACTGATACTCACCTCTGTTAGGTTCTGCACTCCCAGCTTATATGCTTAAGCCTCTATACCCTCCCTGCCTCTTTCAGTTTGACCACTAGGTCTTCCACTGTCTCCACCTTCATCCCTGCCTGCCTCTGTGGAGGCTCCTCCACTTTCAACACCTCCAACCGTGAAGTCACGTCCACCCCCAAGTCTGCAGGCTTCACAGTAACAATCTTCTTCTTCTTGGCTTTCTGAAACAAGTTATGCACAAAGGGTGAATAAAATAATTACTCTTCTTTTTAACTACTTTATAGCAGGTTAGGTCTTAAAGGTAAACCCAGCAATTACAGTCAGAACCCGTCTCTAATCTTGTCCCAGAAATCAGCAACATGATCTTAATGACTTTTTAGCATCTTTCGTTTCTGAACATCATTTCAGCTGCTTACCATGATATTAGGCAGTGTGGCATATCTGGGGGTGTTGAGTCGAAGGTCTGCAGTGATCACTGCTGGTGTGTTGATCTTAATATGTTCCAGACCACCATCGATTTCTCTGACCAAATTAATCTTGTCTCCTTCCAAGGACACCTCTGATGCAAAGGTACCCTGCAATGTGAAGATACGTATAATTTCACAAAATAAATACATTAAAAAAAAAATCACAGTAGGATCTCCCCTGGGAACTGTTCCTCTATTTTCATCTGCTACCCATTATATGGGACTCAGTTAATACCATCTGCTGGTTTGCTAGTGTAACTACAACTACAAATAATCTTGACTACAGGAGTAATGTATGTAACCCAAATTTATAAACAATTTTTGACATTTACATTACAATGTCTGTCTATCCAAGTGCCCAACCTGGACACTGTAAATAAGATTAAAATGCTCCGTTTTAACCAGCCAAAGGAGAACTTCACTCCATCTATCCAGGCAGCCTTTGACTTTGGATTTGTTGATATGTGCAGGACTACTGTGGATCTTACTGACGCAAACTAGTGTTTACCAACTTTGATAAGGTTAGTGAAGGCTATTGGGAACAGGAACATATCCTCTTATCATTACTGCTATACAACACCCACGAAGAAACAGAAAATCTACAAAAAAAGAAAAGAAAGAAAATAAACTGATACCTACATAATTATGGGGTCAAATATCTCAGTGCTACTATTTAAGGTAGTCTTACCTGAGGCCAGTCCAGTAAAGCTGCTGTCATCTGGCCAGTCTGATTGCAATCATCATCGATGGCCTATGAAATAAACACAAGTCCTTAATTACTTAACAGCAGTGCAAGTATTCTTTAGAGTACGCAAACTAAGAACGCAATTTGAGAGAGTGTGAGGAAAATAAACTGAAATCTTTAACCTGTTTGCCAAGGAGAATAAGCTGAGCATCCTCCTGTTTGGCAAGAGCTGCCAGGATCTTAGAGACCTGAAGGGGTCCCAGGTTTTCATAGTCTTTCCCACTCACATCTACATGAATGCCACGGTCAGCCCCCATGGCAAGGGCAGTACGGATGGTCTCCTGAGTTAGAAAAAACACATGTAAGAGAACTTTTCTTTGGCTTGATGTTTGATGACAACCCTGAAATTATAATCGTTGATAACCTTAAACATATTAAAAGTACATTTATGTTAACATCATAATAATCACTTTCTGCTTACTGTGAGTCTGACAGGTTATATGCATGGGATTTCAAAAGTTCTTTTACATGTAAAATAATACACCTGAAAAAAAAAAGTAGATAGATATCTATCTATCTATTAGGGGTGCAACGATATTCGTATCGATATTGAACCGTTCGATACAGTGCTTTCGGTTCGGTACGCATATGTGTCGAACAATACAAAATTTGTAATTTATTTTATCAACTTTCCTTCTGACGATGCTGTCTGTGTTGAGCGCTCAGTGAATCTGCGTTCGACTGCTCCGCCTAGGGTCGACAGTGCAGCCTAGGCGGAGTAGTCGAACGCAGATTCACTGAGCGCTCAACACAGACAGCATCGTCAGAAGGAAGAGCGCAGGGCAAGCTAGCGAGACAGAAGTTAAGCTCCCCTTACAACATGGACCTCCCCCATGGACCACCCTCATTCAGATCTGGCCTTTGGAATTATTTTGGTTTTCATGTGACGTATGACCCTGAAGGTAAGCGAGTCATGGACTAAAGTAAAACAGTATGTTGGATGTGCCATGCAATGCTCAATTACATGGGTGGGAACTAGTGTGTTAGCGCAGTTAGCTCGTTAACGTGTTGGCCGTCTAGCCCCATGCACGGGGCGATCGGCGGTAGCTCGTTAACGGAGATTTGCCGTGCTGTGGCGTTAAGGTCATTTCAACGAGATTAACCTGAAAGCACTAGTGGGAACACAACGAATATGACTGCACATTTACGCCGACATCATCCTAGTGCAAAGACAAGTGGAAGCAGAAAAAAAACAAGCAAGCATGCTACTAACTTTAGCCGAGTCATTTAGACAGCTGTTTAATATGCTGCTGAGAATATAGCCCAGAAGAAGCGGATAGTATAGCTTTTATTTTGGAAAGAGACATTTCTCTGTAATAAACTCTCTTTTTCAAAGATGAGTGATTCCTCAATCAGATACAGGGCTTGCAATATCGCTAGCCCGACGTACCGGAGCTAGCGATTTTTTTCAGTCGGGCTACCAAAATCTATCTCTTCCCTGCCCGTCGGGCTTTTGTAGGAAGGAAAAATATATGTCAATGCTTCTGCATTCTTTCAGAAATGTAGCTGGGTAATTATGTCATTGGCATCGGTGAGCCACTGTCAATATGTGACGTATTGAAATTGCGTTTGAATTTGCGCTCGTTTTTTTGCTTTCACTTTGCAATCGTGCGAACTGTGTATAGAGAGCGACAGCACTGATCTGTGAGTGATGATAATTTGTGCACCAATTCCTCTGACATCATCTTATTAATTGTTAGCTTACTATGCAAACATGACAAGTGAAATCTCCCGCAGCTTAAACATGTGAGAGGTTGATCGCGCAGAGAATCGCTGAGCTTATGTGAGTGCGTGTGTAAAAGCAGCAGGATATATATTTGACTACGATGACCTGGATGACTGAGAACCTTCACAGACAGATATATATTTTAGTTCTGCTGAGCCAAATAAGACAGGTCAGGGTGAAGAAGTGACAGCCAAAGAAAAGCTTACCACAAAAAGGAGAAGTTATGACAAATCAGACTATAAGGCAAAAAGAAAGTGCAGCTTTATGGTTTCATGGACAAAAGAATTTCTGTGGCTGCAATATGACGAGCTAAATAACCAGGGCTGCACATAAGTGGTCCGCAGGTGCGCATTCGCTGTCAAAATAAAAAACACGCACAAGGGTTAGGGTTAAATTTAAAAACTGTACTTTTGAGTTAAAATATATATTTATAATTTTAATAAATGACAAATTAAAAAGGCATGAACATTTTTTGTATCGAAAAAATATCGAACCGTACCGAACCGTGAATTTTGTGTATCGTTGCACCCCTACTATCTATCTCAACTTGCAGCAGCTCCAAAAAACTCCAAAAAGCAGTTAACTTGCTAAATTACTGTCTCGCCCCAGCTCATTCACCTGCGACTGCTGTGGCCCACAGCTGACAGCCACAACCTCCTTAATAAGCTTCTTCTCCTTCAGCTTGACCGCCTCCTCTACAGCAATCTCACAGAAGGGGTTCATTGAGTGCTTAACGCCATCTGTCACCACGCCAGTGTTGTCTGGCTTCACACGGATCTGTGGAGAAACAAAACAATAACACGGGGTCACTACAGAGGAGCTAAATTAAAGAAACCTGTCAAACACAATGACAGAAGCTTAGAAATGAACCGAACCAATACAAGGTGTTAAAAAGGTAAATACATCTAGTGATGGATATTTAAACAGATTTAATCTAACTGGCAGAAAACCTTTAACTAATCTTATCTTTTTTAAAAATTGGTCTGAAATAACCAATTCTGACACCACTGGCATTGATGTGCTACTATAATCACTTCTACTCTTTTGGAAAGTCACAAAGGTAGCACTGTTGCTGGCACTGGGCAATAAGGCCTTGCTTTGGAGCTGCTGCGACTTCCATGCCAAATTGAGAAAAAGTATATACATCTCAAGGGACTGGGCAGGGTGTTGAGGAAAAGGTCTTCCACAATTGTGGCCAGGATATTTGCAGTATATTAATGATTTTTTATTGTCATTGTATGACAATAAAAAACATTAAATTAAATTAAAATTAAAATAAAAACATTAATAAAAAAATAAGAAAAACCTAGTGGCTTTAACATTTCTGTGAATGGACCCTGCCATAAAGTCAATATAATGCAACTTCACTTATACAGAACACTTACCAGTTAAAAATTCAATTCTTGCAGTAATCAGTCAGTCATATAAAACACGAGTGATAAAATATAAAATAACATCAGAACACTTACACTGACATTGTGGAGGACTATAAATACCTTGGAGTACACATTGACAATAAACTGGACTGGGCTAAAAACACCACAGCACTTTACAGGAAGGGCCAGAGTCGTCTCTATTTTTTGAGGCGACTGAGGTCCTTCAACATCTGCCAGAAAATGCTGAGGATTTTCTATGAGTCTGTGGTGGCCAGTGCGATCCTCTATGCTGTTGCATGCTGGGGGAGCAGGCTGAGGGTCGCAGATGCCAACAGACTTAATAAACTGATCCGTAAGGCCAGCAATGTTGTGGGGATGGAGCTGGACTCCCTCAAGGTGGTGTCGGAGAGGCGGATGCTGTCCAAGATAAAGACAATGTTGGATAACACCTCCCACCCACTCCATGACATGCTGGTCAGTCACAGGAGCACGTTCAGTGAGAGACTGAGATTACCGAAAAGCACCACTGAACGACATAGGAAATCATTCCTGCCTGTGGCCATCTCCCTGTACAACGCATCCACTTAACACACTGTTTGCTGCTACAACTACACATGTTTCTTTTCCAACTATTTATTTATGAGTGACTTATGTATGTATGTATGTATGTATGTATGTATGTATGTATGTATATATATGTATATATTGTACTATTCTTAGTTAGTGTATTGTCTGTCTTGTCTTAATGTTGGTTTAAAATGGAGCACTGTAACAAAAAATAATTTCCCCCAGGGATCAATAAAGTATTCTGATTCTGATTCTGATTAATCTGACATTGCAAGCACGCGTGGGCATTTCCCTAAACTGCACACAATTTAAAATGGGAAAAAAATAAATAAAGCCAATGCTCTGAAAGTACTGACCTCTTCCTATCAGACCGCTGAAGATATAGTAATCATAGTCGCTTTAACACTGTGCGGATCCTGCTGAGAGCAGCTCAGGCAGGACTGTTCTTGCTGCAACATACACCAGCTAGTATTGCTTATTGATTATGGTGCTGTACCTCAACTGAAGGGTAATGTTAAACAGTCAAAAATATTCCCATTTGAATAACTGTTCCTGCAACATACACGCCTGGCTTACAAACTACTTTAAAATTTGGGAAAGTCACTGCCCAGTTTGCATGGAAGTTATGCCAGAGGTTCAAACAGACATGTTATACAACTTGCAAGAAGTCGTTTGCTGCCCTGCTAAACACAAACTCAGCTTCTCAGTATTGTGCATTAAATAAATGAATACATGAATTTGGCTAGAGACAAACAACTTATCTGTCAAAATAATATGACCGGTCAGTGGTGTGGTGTTGCTCTTGTTTCCACAACCAACTGACGATTTTAGGCTAACATTAACTAGCAGAGCACAGAATGTCAAATAAGTGAGCAAAGAAAAATACCTTTAAAATCGCGAAAGAAAATAGGTAATTTGACCTAAGATATTACCTTAACTGCATAGTCAATGACACGCTTAACTCCGACGAGAACACGGCCAGACATTGTAGCTGAAACGTTTAAATATAACAGACAGCTAGCGTTACACAGTCACCGCAATGAACCTTCACTGAAGAAGCAGTCGGAATTATTTCAGGGTGAAACCAGAGGAGAGACTAAAGTGACCGCCCCCCACTCTAGCCAATGAAATGTTGGCATTATCCAGCGTTGTAGGTTACGATTGGCTGTCGTGTGTAAATTGGTTGCTAAACTCAACAAAAAGTCGCCGGTCGCCGCAATTTCGTTGATTGAATAACAGTTCGAACTTACTGCGATTGTTGCTGAATGACACTTATATCACTTCCATTACTATCGTAATGAATATCTTATTGATCAACTTGGTTAAAATGAGTGAATTACGATGAACCACATACTAATCACACGGTGCCCCACATATCTATGTAATAAACAAAACCCAGAGAAGAAGAGTTCCGCTTATATGGGGCAAAGGTCACGAATAACAGAGTGACATAATGACAATCATATTGAGTGTCAAAAAACGTTTTAACTCCACCTGATAGACGATAAGTCAGTGTACTCCTAGTGCCAGTCCCTGGCTAAATGGGTTGGGTTAGATCAAAAAGGTCATTCAACATAAAGTTTTACCAAATCAAGCATGCGGACCATTAAGAATGCTATTTACATGCAGGTTGCCATCAAGGTGCCAATAGAAACTGTGCTACTAGTGGCCGGAGACAAAGAAACAGGAGAGGGGAAGGCATGTTCAGAGCCAACAAGAGAGAAAGATAGGCGGGAATGAGTGCGTGATTGTGAAAGCGAAAGAGCTGGCTGATAATAATGAAGCGAAGGAAGGTAGATATATTGCGTTTAGAGGAGACCAGGTGGAAGGGAACGATGGCCAGACAGATGAGGTCAAGCAAGAGTCTCAGTGGACTATAACATTATAGTCTTAATGATAAAATTGTGAGAGAGTAAGGAGCAGGTGGAAGAGAGCCTGGAGAGGTGAAGGTCTGTTCTCGAGAGAAGAGGAGTGAACGTTTATAGAACTGAGATATAATATGTGTGTGAATAGGAGGAAAACAGGCATAACAGTGAAGTTGGTTGAGTTTAAATACCTAGGGTAAACCCAGTATTGGCATTATGGATAAGCCTTGTGGGTCCAGGCCTGCCCACTAAAGCCACTATGCCACCTCAGTTAAATTCTGCTAATAAACTTGAATTTATACAATTTGGTAATGAAAAACATAAAGACCAGTAACATCAGTAAATTATTGCATTGCAAACTCAATTTAATTATTCAGTTCACGGCAGTTTAGTAATTCTACGGCAATCATGTTAACCAGGAGGACACTGAGTGGATAGGCCTATGCAGGTCAGACTTTGGGAGGTACTTCTCATGTCTGTCTGACACCAAGAAAGATCATTCATCAGCTTGTGCATTTGGTTTTAAAGCATGACCCTACAAGAAAGCTGCAAAACAAATGGAAATGTGTTGAGGATATGTGCTCATCTGTCCTAGTGGATGGTGAGTTCACTGATCCCCCTTTGCATTTAGAGAAAATCTAGCTCCTGCTTTGTCTCTTATAAATGGCTACATTTCTCTGCATGTGTATTATGTGTGTACAGCTGTACACACATAATACAATGTATAACATGTATAACAATGTATGTATAACATGTATAACGTATGTATAACGTATAAATAACATAATGGTGATTAGTGACAGAAGGATAGTAGCAAGAGTGAAAATTTACAAGTAAAATGTATAGTTTGGAGATGGTAGCACTGGCAAAAAGACAGGAGGCAGAGCTTAAGATGCAAATATTTACATTGGGAGTGACCAAAATGAACAGGATTAGAAATGTGTACATCAGAGGGACAGCTCAGGTTTTAGACACAAGGTTAGAGAGACATGGCTGAGATGGTTTGGACATGTGAAGAGGAGGGATAGTCCATGCATTGCACTAGGATGCTGAAGATAGAGCTGCCAGGCTGTTGGAAAAGAGGAAGACTACAGAGGAGGTTAATGGAGTTAAGGAGGATATGCATAGGGTAGTGTGGAAGAAGAGGAGGCTACAGATAGGGTGAGAAGTAGGCAGATAGTCTGCTGTGGGGACCTCTAAAGGGAGCAGAAGAAGGAAGAAATATGTGTGTCAGTTGTAAGTTTATCGTGTATCTGTCATGGCTCGCTGTGTGGCAGGCAGGATGAGGACCCAATCGCAAAAACTCACGGACTCAAGGGATAAACTCAAAATGCAGCTTTATTGCTGAACAGAAGATGATAGGCGATACAAAACTAGACTGGGGAAAAACTAACATAAAGCTCACCAAGGAACACAGGGAAATCCACGCAGCATGAGGGAGAACGCGACACAGAACTGAGGGAGACGCAGACATAAATACACAGAGGGTTAAGGAGGGAAGTGGGAGCACACGGGGAACACAGGTGACACTGATAATCATAACAAGACACGGCAGGAGTGAACACAACACTAACGGGAGACGGGCAAAGTAAAACAGGAAGTACAGAGGTTCAGACAGGAGGAGAGAGAGCACGGGGAGAACACAGACATAACGGGCTGGGGAAAACATAGAATAAAACACAAAGAGAGACGAGGGCTCATAAATACACAGAGGGGCACACAGGGGGTAAGAGTCACGAAGGGAAAACACTTAGGGAACAACACAACAGGGCAACTCAGGAAACATGGCCTAAGGAACGAAATACAAAAATACAAGGAACTAAGAATACTGGGCCCACATGGCCCAGGACCATGACAGTATCAGGTTGAGTTAAAAAGTAAAAAAAAAAACACACACATACACAGACAAAATATTCAACTGTTTTAGCCTCCTACATATGGACATCACATTTTTGGGTTGTCTACCAAAATACAAAATTTGGCTCTTCAAGGGCCTGATATCCACTTACAAGGACATTATACTTGCCACTGTTCTATCGAAATTTAAAACGAATGTCCTCATATGTGGATCTTATTTTTCTCAGAAACAAAAATCAGGTATAAAAAAAAATCACGTAATTCTTTGTTTTTACATTCATCAGATCCCAATCAGCCCAAATAGCAAAGATAAAGTAAAAATGCATGCCATAAAAGATTTCGTTTCTTAGGGGGTTAATATGTATAATATAATATGTCCAGTGTTCACTGAAAATGTGTTATTAGCACACTTGTTTTGCTTTACTTTCTTTCTTTCGACTTCAGTTTGTTTTGTTTTTCTTCTTTTGGCCCGCAATAATTAGTAAAATCGTGGAGGCAAAAATAAAAGAATAGTTTGAAATAATCTTCTAAGTTTATTTTGTTTTTTGTTATTAGAATACACTTAAATGCCACTTTGTACGCAAGTCTTGGTGTTAACGAAGACTAATGCGCTCATAAATAATAACAATGTGGCATTAATACCTTGCTGGTTCAGATCTGAGCCAGAACATCGTGCCACTCTCTCGCGCATTAATAATAATTTTTTAAAAAAAAGCTACGTGCATAAGTTACTTGTGGAGCCTGTTCGTTACTCCCAGGTCACCGACAGAGAAGCTTTTTGTTTGCATTTTAATTGGTTTGCAACACTCAGTGTCTTCCCCACGCTCTAGCTGATGTTAATTCGCACTTTTATGGTCACCGGTTTGGGTGAGAAACCGTAGCGAAACGTTATCGACCGTGGTCCCCGGCAAGCAGCAAATCCCTCCGGCGCGACAGCTGATCGAGAGGAGTTACCTCGGATCACCCAGCGACATCAGCAGCGGCCTCCATTTTAACTTCGACACCGAGCCGTACCTCACGTGTCCTGGGCTGTCTCTCTCACATGACCCGAGTGTTTGTTCCCGTGATCAGCACTTCCATCTCCGTCTGTGACACCGAATATCACTTTTTATTTCAACACTGATGGATATGCTTGAACAGAGTCTGGACACCGCAAGGTAACTCGGTCAAAATGGCTAACTGAAAGAAGCTAGCCGCAACATGCTATTTCACACAGCTAGTTTACGACGCTAACCAAGGCCTTACTTATAAAGTGTTGTCAAAACGAATTTAATGTGTAGACTACAGCTAAGTTAGCAACACAGGTGGACAACTCTTTAAGCGGTATAACTTGGTTATATCCAAGAATAGTAGTGTTCATAGTTAACAGCTAAGAGAGCTTAAGCTAGCTTTTAAAACAAATAACTATTCTCAGCCACTCTTGGTAAACCAAGGGCAGTTGCTGTGCTGTGTTTTTCATTATAATTGTCCTGCTGGCTGACTGACTTCCCAGACATCACTTGCCACCCCTTACGGTGAAGTGGAGGGTCAGTTATTACTTTCATTTAATACATTGATATATAATTTTCACAAACATTAGCTGGTTGCGTAGCTTCTAACAACTGAGGTATTTCTGTATCCGCTTTGCAGCCAAGAAAAACAAGAAGAGGAGGTTGTCCAGGGATCTGAAGGTAAGGATTTATTTACTAAGCGGTCTTTGATCACACTGTAGTTTTGTGTGCGTACACAATACTTTATAAAAAAAAAAAGCCACAAGCTCTTTCCTCAGTACACTTGCTTTTCTTTATGTGCTGCAACATTGAGCTTCGTTATTTGCAGCTACACTCGGGGCTTGTTAGCTGTTTAGTTACTTTTTCCATTCTAACTCCTGTTTCTTTATCCCCCTTTTCCCTTGAAGACGGAACAGGAGAAGAGCAGACAGCTGTTACAATAGCCAGTGTACCTCAGGCTGCAACATTTGGTGACCATAACATACAATATCAGTTCCGCACCGAGGGTGGGCAGGTAAGTAGTTAATGGATGGAAGTGTGGACACTACTGATTGTTGCTGTTTAATACCCATTTCAGAAAGCGTCTAAGTGTTCCTAATTGCATAAGGGCCTAGACATTTAGAATAAATTGCCTCTGTTTAGCACTTATGAGAGTACACAAACAGCACAGAGTGGATAAATGTCCATGGGGTGTTTGTGCAGCACGATAATTACCAACTGAGAACTCTCAGCTGCATATTGATGGAGGTGGTTGAAAAGATGCTTGGACATATGGCAAACAACAGTGAGTGATTATATATGTTGAAGAACCATACTCCCGACGACAGTCCTTAATGTTTAGGCTTACATTTTCTTTTTATCTGATTGTTTTTCTTTTTCTGTGTGCTTTGACACCCTCCTCTATTACAAAGTCAGGAGGAAAGCACTCAGTAAATTCCCTGAAGGTATCAATGTTTATAGTCTTTTTTTTATAGCCTCAAAATTGACTGTTGACCTTTGTACAAAAGTGTCTCCTTTCCTGTTCACTATGTGGTTTTCACACCACTGTTGGTCAGTGGTAAACAATGGGTCAGTAATGCCAGCATATACACTAAAAAAAGGTATTGTGACATTCATGTTGGTTTACCCTTACTGGGTGGTTTGCGCTGGAGGAAATTGAGTCAGTGATCCATGTGGTTCAGGCATAAACAAGACTAGTGTGAGCAATCATGTGATTTCAGTCTGGTCTGGGATTGGCATGAGACTGCTGTCACATGTCAGTCAGGAGGAAAGTCACATGATAGAGGGATACAAATACTGATTCTTCGAACAAACAAGCTCATTTTCCTTGCTATTTAAAATTAAATCAGGCGCATTCTGAAGCGTAAGCATATTGTGGGATGGTGAGATCAATGCACAAGTGAGGTTAGTACTGTAGTGTCAGGATACTAGGCTGAGCAGTACGGAAGCAACAGATATGATAAACAAATCAACAAGTCAGGTAAGGTGCTGTTTTATACACGGTATGATTGAATAATGCAAAAAAAAAATACATAGAGTAAGGATATAAATGGAGAAGCAACTAGTTGCTCTCTTTGTTTTCTTCTTATTCTCTCTTTTTACCCAAATTTGTTTTTCGTCTGTGCAGGTGACGTATCGTGTTGTCCAGGTGACTGACCAACACCTTGATGGAAGAGATGATGCAGGAGGAGCAGTGAGCGTTGTCTCAACAGCTGCATTCACCGGGGCTCCTCAAGCTGTGGCACAGGTATCAAAATTTTACACTTTTGACTGGACCAAAGGGAAACCACTAGTAGTTTAAACCGTTTTTTAAAGCTTGCTTTCTTTATTTACGTGTTAAAGGATAAGGTGGAAGTTAATTTCTGCGTATTTTCATTTGCAACAGTCTCACTGAAAACAACTAAAACCAGTGTTATTCTAATTTCTTTTGTTTCTTTGTACACGCTTGTCATGTTTTAAAACATCAAGTTTACAAATACTGTTAAAGACATGAAATATATCATGGATCAGTATATACATCTATTGGCTGAAAAGTAGGTATATGAAGTTATTACTGTCTCAGTAATATTATTTTAGCTATAAATTATGTCTGACAGTGCAGAGTGTGGCTGTAAGTAAGGCACACAGCCATGCTCTTGTGTTGGGTCATGTTTTTTTTTTTTTACCCCCGCTTTATGTAATGTTTTATGCAGACCAACACTAACAAAGATTGCTGTCTATGAGTGAAACAAGATGGTGTAACCAGTTTTTGGTTTCAAGCTGGTAAAATAGTATCAACTTGCAGAAAGGTGTGTTGTTTTGGTTACTCCTAAAAACAATTATGCTTATTAGCAAATTGTGAACTGTTGTGAGTACTTTTGAGTACACAGATAAAGCTTTTTGCTTTATCTGTATATATAATTCAAAAACGTAAAGTTAAAAAAAAAAAACGGTGTTGTATATCTATTATTATCAGTTATTCTCACCAGTTTTCCATATCACATCATCTCTACTTCACTGATTCACTGAAATTGCAGCAGCGGGTGTAATTTCTCTAAGCTTGCCAAGATGGAAAAATAGTCTAAAGAGTGAATTGTGTGCCCGAATATAATATCTAGTCAACACAAAGTGAGTCACATAGGTGTATAGTTTCAATGTGTGTAGTGCCAATAGTTGTTGCACAAGAACTGCAGTAACAGTCGGAGCACAGTTTGAGCTAAAAATATGCAATTTTTCTAGCAAGAACAGACCAAATTTGTTTTCATTAGTGCTATACTGATGGCTTTACTGACCTTGCTATTATCCCTGCTAACAAGATCACTGCTGCTTCTTTGCCTCCCTTTATCCTAGCTGTCAAATGGAACTGTGTCTTGCTTGGGGGGGTTTAGCAGGGATACCAGTATTGAGTCTGACAGAGGATGAGGTGTGCGTTTACCTGCTGTGACTGCTCCATTGCTGCTTGTTCATGGCTCTCCTCTGTCTCTCTCTTATCTGTCACAGGCTGTGATCCAGAACCCTTTCAGTAATGGAGGAAGCCCAGCAGGAGAGGCAGTGGGAGGGGAGACCCGCTTCGCTTACTTCCCCGCAACTGCGGTGAGCGACGGGACTGTGTCTGTGCAGGCCGCCACGGACCCCACACTCACACAGGCAGGGGGTGAGTCAGTTCTCACACCTAATTTGGGCTGGGGCTTATCACAGTGCTGCAGAGCTAATTAAGCTATTATTTTCAGTGACAAACAGAAGTGTGTTTTGAAGTACCTTAAGGAGAGAATAGCTGTCCTTTTTTTTTTTTATTAGTGAAACACGATCCTGACAGTTTGAGCTGATAACAAAGAAATCAGGGCCATTTACAGCAGATACAAAGAATAAGCAATATATCTAATCCCTCCCTGTTGAGATAAATTATCTATGCTGAGCCTCTAAATATCAATATTTTCATTCTCTATGTAGCTTTTATAAATAGATTTCCTCACCAGCTTGGGTGACTAACCCACGAATCCCATTGGTGGTGCTTTATATGACAAAATTGGGTGAAGTAATACATGTTCAATTCATATTTACATATGTTCACTAACATATATTTGGTGAGGAAGAAGCAAAGCAATCCAAAGATGATAATGACAATTGCACTTGCTTTTATATATATATATATATATATATATATATATATATATATATATATATATTTTTTTTTTTTTTTTTTACACATGATAAACCTAAATATGTGTTGCAGAATCAATTTGCTCTGTGATTCCTTCCCCCCCATTTGGATATTTTTGATCAGTAAGTTATTTTAAAATATAATTTATGATGCTGGAGAATGCAGTTTTCTCCAACTGTGAATCAGCAATTTTCAAGGGTCATTAGATCTTTATTAAAGTTGTAATAATTATGAGAAATATTTTAAATTGCACATACCCAGCAGCTCATTTTAATCTGTTTCAGATTCCTAACTTGGTAATGTGATGGAAACATTTTTTGCCATGACTAGAGTTTGCCTCCTCCAAGTCAAATATTATCAGACGCCAAAATTAAATTTGCCATGCTTACCATGTTTACTTGTTTACTTCATGTCACATGTCTTCCTATTCTGCTTCTCTTCCTCTTTCCTACCATATGCCATCATCTGGCTGTACTACCCGTCCTTGTGGTTTTATGCTGGTTGTCCAGGTCAGGCTATCATTGGCTGAAGCTGTGTTCGCTGAGCGCTGTAAGTGCTCAGTTGACCTAGAGAACAAGATCTAGGCTTTAATGCCTTTTTTTTTTTTAAACTAAAAAATAAACAAAACAAAAAACTGCCATCTACCTATTATGGATTATTCCGCTAGAACTAGCAAGAACACTGTTACTGCTGGCTGGCAGTTGACTGTTGGATGGTCATTATTTGTCTTCAGGATTGTTATGAAAGAGTCGAACATTGTGGGTCTCTAAGGATTTTATGTAGGAGAATGTACAGCCTGGACAGGAGTTATTGTAGGAACTTGTAATTCATCACCCAGTGTTCCTGCTGCTGGCGGTGCTTCTTGCTGTCATTTTGGCCCAGACTTGGGGTCTAAAAATGCTTGAAACTGGGATTCAACGTATCTCCAACATAAATCTATAGACCCAAGGCTGAAAGAGACAGTTCAAGTGCCACATTTAAGATTTTAGCCCTATACCTCATACGATATCATATTGTCCACAATAATTTTGGTATAACTATTTGCGATACATAAAAGTGTCTCGTCTTGATAAATATAGCATTTATGTTTGCTAGGGTACACAACAAGTCCAAGCATGTCTTAGACTGAGAACTACATGTTAGCCTCCAGTGATGATTTAGTGACCAATGCTTTGCAAAATTTACAAGAAAACAGTTCACCCTAAAAGTAGAAACAGCAAATTTGTTTCACCACTTGAAGCAAAGGGCATACAACCAGGCTATGAAGAAGATGCTAGCTGACACAAAAATAAACAAATGCAGCTATTACTCTAGTTGCATTTGGTATGACTGGAAAAGCAAGCATTGCATGAAAATTACTCATGTGTTACATGGTAGAAAAGTAGGGCACTAAGCAGTTGTTTAAAAAGCTCCAAGCAAAATCCAAAATTCTGGATAAAAAATATTGTTAAATTTCAATTTTATTATGTGCTCTTAACTAAAAATGTAAATCTGTTTTTGTGCGTTGGAAGAAAAATACCACAAAAACAATTAAATGTAACTCTCGCTCATTGTCTCACTTACCACTAATACGTATAATAAATTACAGCTTTGTAATTTAATAAACTGGAATTACACAGTTCCACAAAAACAATTAAGTGTAACAGTGCAGGCTGCTAAAGTGTGGCTGGTTTAAGTTGCTTTTTTGTTAAACTAAAATGTTAGACAGTTATATTTTATTTTACCTAAAAGAAAAAAAGCGTGGAGAATTCCCTTCATTTTGTTTGCACTAATAAATGCTGCTGCCTGCAAGCTGCAATCACCAATAAAATGTTCAATATTTTTCTTCTGTGTCATCAAAAATAACATTTCCTTGAACTACTGTGATATAATTTTGAGACTACATCACCCACCCCTAATATCCAATGTGACCTTACATTATGCATTGTTTGTGTCTTCTTGAGAGAGATGGATACTTTGGACACATAGAAATAAGACAATATTTTGCTGACTATAACATACATGTGGATGTATGTAGTAGTTTGTGGCAGCAAAACTACACAAACAAGTAGCAGGCACATGGCACTGAAACTTTCATAGTAAAAGAACAAAAAATGATTTACTTTTTTCTGTTATTTTGTAATCCAACTCATAAACATGATTAAAAAACACAAAAATGAAATGAGTTTAAAACCCCACCTGAGCTCAGTCACGCTCCAGTAAAACACCTATGTAGAGGCACATCTGGGGTCACACAAGGTCATTGCATTGATTCCTTAAATCATTAGGTTTCTTTGATGTAGCTCATCCATTGCTAATTACAGACATAGCTTGTCAAGCTCATGCAGCACATCCACACACACACTGCTTTTCTCTCTCGTTGAGCATTGTGTGTCTACTTCCATCACATGACTTAAACCCACAGAAGTCAGATACCCTTAAGGCCATATCAGTTGATGCACCTCAGCTGTAACTTGTATAATAGGCTCGGCTAGGTGCAGCTTTAAGAGTGAGATTGGAGCCAAAGTGTTAATGCAGTTTGATATAAAAAGCAAAGCACTTAATGTGCATTGAGCATCTTAAAACATTAAGACGTGGCCTCATTCAGAGGGAGCATCTGCAGTCTGCTTTAGCAGCAGATTGGAAAGCCAGAGTGCCTGGTTAAAAGACTGAATGTACCTTGCTGTTTTCATCTGAGAAATACTGATTTTCTTGTGTGTTTTCTGTTAGTGACTGATTCTGCGTTTTAGTCCTTGATCACATTCTTTGAAATAGAAATAACTACAGGCTGAATGTCTGTGTCAAGACCTGTTATTTGGGAAGGTTTTCTGTGAGAGGACCTTCATTTTTTGTGGATAGTTTTTGTTTTGTTTTTTTGTGGCAGAAAATTGTGTTGCTCATTTTGTTTGTCAGGCCAGGTCTGCCATCTTGCTGACCCAGATGACAAGATTAGGTGGCTTAAGATAAAATAAGTGGATTTATTTCTTGATGATGTTTTGGCTCTTGAATGAATATGGTATGGATGAGTAGTGTTAGTAGAATATTCTTCTGTCTACATCTTGATTGTACATGAGAGTTGAGCCTGTTTCTACACAGTTGGCACAGTTGCATCCTTACAAGAAATTTCGGGGTTCCACTTTGCTAGTTGGCTTAAGGATTTCTGTGTTATTTTATCGTTGTGCCAGATGTGGCTTTTCTCTACTTTCCTCCCACAGTTTAATGACATGCACGTTAGGTCAGTCGGTGATTCTGAATCAGTCGTAGGTGTGCATGTGAGTTTAAATGGTTGCCTGGCTCTTTGTGTTAGCCCTGTGTTGAGCTGGCAACTTGTCCCTGCCTGTTGTCCAATTTCAGCTGGGACAAGCTCCAGCCACCTTCCCCTGGATCCTCGTTGGATAAGCACTTAAAAAATTTAATGAATCAAGTCAGTCTTCTGTGAAATGTTGAGCTGTCTTACTCTTCATTGTTGACTGATTACACCTGTGCCTTCCACAGGTCAGTTTTATGTGATGATGACCCCTCCTGATGTCATTCAGACAGGCACACCACGAACCATTGCCCCACGAACACAGCCATACCCTGCGTAAGTATCATCTCTGTCATCTGCTGTTTATGTGATGGAAACAATATTGCCAGTGCAGCTTGAGACACATAAAACTAGGCATGTTTTAATTTCAGTGGAGTTTAAAAGTAGATTTAATGACAAAAGCTGTTAAATACATCTAATATCATAATAATAAAGTTACTATGATAGGTTTCAGTTAATTTTGATAAGGGCTTTACGCATTTATTGCAGCAATAAAGGATTTGTGTTTAGCAGTGTGGCTCTGCTCTCTTAATGCTTCAGAGTGCATCTCTACAAAACACATCCTTTCAAGAAATGGTATCCATCAGAGTCTGAATTAGTACTGTCATAACAACGAGGGCATAGATTATCATTAAAAGATAAATATAACAGCAATATAAAAAAAATTGTTGCACTTTTTCAAAAAGCCTCTAAGATTGTGATGCATTGAAAAGGCAATAAAGTCTTATTTAACATAGCAAGATGTTCATTTTGTGAATTATCATTCCTGTTTTAAGGTATACAGTAAAGCAGTGTATGTTTCAACCGTGTGACTAAAAAGGGTTGCTACTGTGTTGGTTTTGGAGTCAGATCTACCCCTTTCTCATACATCTAGTTTCAAAAAGCCAAGATATTGATCCGCAAAATGCTCGAATCGAGGTGGCAGAACAGAAGCTAAAAAATGAAAGGGTGAATATGTCGTAATAAGCCGTTTAAAATAGTTTCCTAAATTCAGAGTTTAAATGAGATGTATTTTCAAAATCAGTATTTAGCACGCTATAACTGTAACTGCTAATGCAAGAGGGGAGTGTAGAAGTAGAGGGGGTTAAACTGCAATGCAGCAGATTGGAATGATGTATTAGTAGTAATCTATCTGAGCAAAAGAGAATTGTCTCATATGAATGAATGCTCTATTCAAACATGACTGAAAGACTACTGTGACGTCCATTTGAACAACTGCAAGGCTCAAATTTCTCAGCCTTGCTGCCACTGCTGTTTTCTTTTACTCAAGGCTGTTTTTCTGCCCAGGTAATCTCTCTTGTGTTCACCCCGAGTTCATGGTTATGATTGATTTTTAAGGATTTCTTTTTTTCTTTTTTTAGCACATGGTAGCCACACATCTTTTTTTTTTTTCTTTTTTTTTTAACCTTTCGAACTCTCATACTGTTTATCGCTAAAATTCACAACGTGCATTATTCTAATCATGCATCAAAGGGATCCATCTCAGACTCTCCAACTGTTAGCCACATGCTGGTGATTGCTGTTATTAAGATCATCAGCAGGCTCACCTGAGCAAAGGGTTTTAATTTTAATTGCATGCGAACCAAGCTGGTTTTGGCCTACTACTGATTTTTATTCAGAAAAGGGGATTTAAACAAGCTTTATTTATTTATTTATTTCATGGTTCATTTGAGTGCCAAAACACACCGGCACAAGAGCCATAGCCCTGTGAGATTCAAGGCTCATGAATGTCGGCTAGGTTTTGTTTTTTTGTTTTGTTTTGTTTTTTTTGTACCCTGTTTGGTACGAGCCAGTTTTTTGCCTGGTTGGTCACTTAAAAATTAACACATGACCCAATTTCAAATTGAGTTAGCTCCGAACCTAAGTGAATATTCCTCTGATTTCATCCAGGCCTATACTTAACCTTTAACTCGTGAAAGTGATGGGATTGTGGTCAATCAGATAACACTGCTATAAGGAGAATAGCAACCAGGATACAGCACTTTATCTTCTATTTATCTTCTATCTAAGCTGTTTTTTTACATTTCATTTCTCATTTATTTATTTATGTGTTTATTTATTTATTTTTCCAAGAACTAGAGATTATTTTTTTGTTCTTCTGTTCAGGACACATTTAAGGGGAGTTGTGACTTATTTGTACATGAATAATTTATGATTTTCAGTGACTTCAAATAGAATTATATTTACATGTAAAGTGATGAACCGTGACGTTTTCGTTGGCATGTGAGCAAAGTGAATGAAAACTACCCAACCTATCTGCCATTCACAGAGATGAAAACGAGCTGCTGCAACATGAAGTTTTAAACTGGTGAGGACAGTTTCCACATTTCTCCCCACTTACAGCAAATGAACTAATCAAATTAGATCACAAGAAGCAAAGAAGCACACAAACCTCTGCCCTTCACTTTTCTCCACCCCTCCCTTCCTCCCTGGTGATTCTCCCTGCTCTTGATGTGTGAGACACAGATGTAGCAATTTTTCAGTGCTGACCCTGATCCATTATTGTTAGTACTGCTTGTGGCAAATGTATTTTTCCATTAGGACCTAGAAATCAGGTCATTGTTCTCCATCTGGAAACAAATGGCTCACTCCACACTTTTATTTTAGTATAATTTTCAAAGTGTCCTTTGTTGTAGCCATTTGAGTTTGGTTCTCTTTCAGCCTAGTTTTAAAGTTGGTCATAAAACTATATGGACAGCATTTGCTCTTTAAGTGCATTTTGTTGATATGACAGGGCTATTGAGATAAATTGAGCCAATGTGCTTTCACTTGGAACATCTACTTTCAAAATAAGTAGTTATTTGTGACTAACTAGCTAATAATCACAAATTTTTGTGCTCATTTTTTTGAGACAATGACAGTAATATACACAGGATCTTTTTTTTTTTTTTTTTTTTTTTTAATGTAATTATTATTATTTTATTTTTTTTAGAATTATTTTTCTGAACTCATCCATCGAGGTGATCTGAATCTCAGCCTGCAGTCTCTTGTTTTTCACTGTGTAATTTAATGAAATATTGTCAAGGCCATGGCTTGGTGACATAAAAGCAAAACTTTGGAAGAGGGTGGAGAGTGGAGGTGCATTGGTAAATGATTACATTTGTCATTTTAAAGATCAATAAAAAATTGTGCAGACGTTTTTTGTTTTATACATGCTGTATTCAACATATGGAAAGTCTTCTACCAGAGGAAACGTACTCATAATTTTTGGGGTTTCTCTGGCAGCCTTTACTCTCGGGGGCACTTAAAAGAGGTGTGCAGGGAAAAAACATTCCTCTAGGCATGTACATTTAGTTATTCAAACCGCCATCCACATATTTTAACACTTTGCCTAAGAGTACTGTTTGGCTGCTGAATCCATTATACAGCTGAAATCCCATTAAGATGTGTTGAGATACATGTGAGAGAGCCGTTTGGCTTAGCTGACTATCTCAAACGAAGCTATCAGCAGTCAAGTTGTGTTGATTGGACACAAATTCTCTGCAGTAGACTAGAAAAGATTTGTTTTAAGGCAGACAATGAAGACAAACAACCTCATAGGTCATTTATTACGTCACACAAATTGCAGGCAAAATTGCAGTGGCAATAAGGAGTAGTTTAATTTATTCTCAGAATTTTGTAGTCCCCGGTGTTCAATTAGTGAAACCAACACTTGGTTGTACAGCTATCAACCACAGCTTTAAACCTAGTTGAAAGGAATAACATTGATTACCTTTTTATAATGTAATGCTCTGTCAGGACATCCCGGGTCCTGCCTTTTATGTGGCAGGTGCCCTCAGTGTACACTAGACCACATTTGATTATGTGTGAGTGTGTTATTGGTCTCTTCATGCCATGGTGGGTGGTATGATAAGTCTCCTTGTCACGTCTCTGAGACTTAATTAACTGAATCCTGGGAGAGGTTGCAAAGACAAGAGACAGTTGTGTCATTAGGTGTACACCCCAACTTCAGTAAGCAGCATCTGGTTTTCTACAGTGTTGTAATTTTACAGCATAATAAAGCATTGCACTTCCTCCAGGCCACACCTGGGAAGAGGACAGCCAGCTAAAGTAAGGAGGCTAGCTGATTCTCAGTATTCCAGACAAGGCAGCTTGGCTCAAGGCTGCAGGCGTCAGGACTGCATATGTGACCTCATAGGGCTGTGCATCATTTAATATTTCTACCAAAGGCACTAACCATCTTCGGAGGCTCATTTTAAATGGCAATAACAATGGGCTTGAATTTAAAGATAACAGTGAAGAATGGTTTTTAATAGGCAAAGGATTTGGAGGATTGGATTGGATTTGTGTCCGATTGTATGGAGCGCAGAGATGGGAGATATTGTAGTGCATGAAAAGTGTTTTATTTCCTGTCTATCTGCAGGAAAATGGATGGACCCCGAACACCAAGAGATGAAAGGAGAAGAGCACAACATAATGAAGGTGGGTAATTAGTCATGATTGTGGCTTTTGATTTCATCAGACAGTCTTAACACAATGCCGTGTGGTGCCTAAATGGAACATTTTTTGATGAAAGAAAATCACTAAGCCCTCACAAAATATTCTGTTAAGAGTAAAAAAAAAAAAAACAGCATATAATTTTGACCAGCCACTAGAGGTTGCTGTTGAGCTGTCAAAATCAGTCAGGAATGTCGGTACTGACGAGATCCGGCAGATGAAAACCTTGTTTTGTAAATCAGAATGACCTGTGATCTTTTACTGTAGCTTAAATTAGAAATCTGGAAATGTGGCTTGTATGCATATACTCCTTTTAAAAACAGTTCTTCTTTCATCTCTGTTCATCAGTCGAAAGACGGCGAAGAGACAAGATCAACAACTGGATTGTCACACTTTCCAAGATTATCCCAGACTGCAGTATGGATAGCACCAAAACCGGAGCAGTAAGCAGTTTGTTTGTCTTTTAAATTTGCGCTTGACTCATTAATACTCTATAAAAATTATATTTATCACAATAATTATATTTCTTTTTTTTTTTAAAAAAACTGTGACAATGCCTCTGTATTTATAGAGCAAAGGAGGCATCCTGTCTAAAGCTTGTGACTATATTCGTGAGCTGAGGCAAAGCAACCAGAGGCTGCAAGAGAGTTTGAAGGAAGTGGAGAGGATACAAATGGACAATGAGTTGTGCAGACAGCAGGTATGAATATCAGTCTTTGCTCTAGGCTGCAAATGGGGCATCAAGCGAAGTTTCCGTGACTTTGGTAATGTGTAAAGAAGGGCTATGAATGATAATTCAGAGTCCTCCTTTGAGGTGGTTGGGTGTAGCAGATAAATAAACTTGCGCATAATAAGGCCGGCATAGTGGGCTTCATATGTGGCTGTGAAGATTGCCACTGCATTGAATAGATTAGTTTGCTTTATAATTCAATGCAACATTCTTTCACTTAAGTCTCAGAAGCATGAAATCCACCTAGCCCCATATGCATCTTCATTTCTCTGAAACAAACGACCCTGAGACTTCAGGCTGCATAGCTGATCATCACAGCCTGACAAAGTGGATCAAAGAATTTGCACTCAGATAATGAGAAGTGTTACCTGAAATCAGTGCTTTGAGAGACTGGGAATAATATACACAGGGGTTGTGTGAGAACTAAGTGCATGCTAATGCACTCAAAAGTATTGTGAAATCTTGCAGCTCTGAGTCTCTTGCTTGAATCTTGGGTCTGCAAGCAATTCAGTGATATATTCTTATTCAGATGCTCAAAGCTGAATATCCTTCCTCAGTCCCTCAGTGGGGAGGCAATGAATTCAGGATTCGCCCAGGGGAAATGTAGCAGAGATGACATACCTCAAGATTTGATAATCCAGTTGGTTGTGGGCATCAGTGTTTTACAGAGTCTACACACGCTGCTCAGGGATTGCATAGTCCTGTGTATACATTAGTCAGCTCTTAGTTTTCAAAGGAAAAAGTTTGGTCAGTAAAGTTAAGGCTGTATTTTGCTGTGGAGAATGTTGTGGATGATGCATTTTTTTCTTCTTTGGTTTAAGATTGAAGAGCTGAAAAATGAAAACGCATTGCTCCGAGCGCAACTCCAGCAGCACGGCATCGAAATGGTTGGAGAAACGCCACCACAGTGAATGAAACCAAAAGAGCAGCGCAGGGCACACCCACTCAGACATATAACTGACACAGTGGGAAACAACGCAAGAAAAAAAAAAACGAGAGACTTTATGGAGAATCACTTTCTTTTTAGTGAATGCATCCTCCCCTGGGTTCCCAGGTTGTGAACCCTTCACTAGCCGATTTTGGCTGCACTTGACTTTTCCAATCGTATTGAGATAACCACCCGCTGCAGCTGAGTAGAAATGTGCTCCAAGAAAAGATGCCCACTCACCTTTATCAGGGTGCTTTACTGTAGGACTAGCTATGAAAGAGACCCTCTGCTGCCCTTCTTTATTTGTATTTATGTAGCTTCATTCATGGACTACGATGTTTGGCAATTATTTCTTTCCTTCCCAAACCCTTTTCCTCGTTATTAATTTTGACTTACTTCATGCTTTTATTCTGTTTGTGTTTTTGAGTTCTGTATTAATATTTTGTTTTTAGCCCCTTTAATTTATTAGTCTGTTTGCTGACAGAAGCCTTGATGGAGACCCGTTACGATGAAATTTATGCATCCAGTGAAGCCGACATCAAAGTATGAAAAACATGATTCTACAGACAGAAATAATGTGACACACATAGCTTACCTAGACCCAAAGACAAACAAGAATCTGTGCTTGCTGATGATTCTGGGCTGATTTATGTAAATATGGCCTCTCATGTTTTAATACAGATGTTACAGAATGTTAAAGCAGATTATCTCTGGGAGTAAACAATCAATAACTCATTAGTTCCATGCTGGCAATTGTCAAAACAATTACAACAAAGTGTGTGCAATCTATGAAGTTCAGTTTGCTGAGGCTAAAATGTGGTTTACTTGAAGTGTTGGGCATTTGCTGGTGAAGTGGTATTTAAATACAAAGTGAAATGTTAGAATGTGGAACATGCAGACACGTCAAACTTCATGTTGTGGAGAGGTGAGCGGGGCAAATCCCAACTTTTGCCACATATTTAGGTACTGTGGGTTTTGTTTTCATCCTTTGTCGTGTGACTTACCTGTGTCCCAGTACATGCAAGAATAATCCCCATGTTTCATTTCAAGCTGTTTGCTCTATTTTGGTATTGCAACACTTCAAATGGAGCTCAACGCACAAGGGGGTGGGGGGCACCCTGGAGAGCAGTGCTCAAAGACTTTGCTCACTATAGAAAATGAGTACACGGAAATTCTGTGTTGCAGTTCTTAGTTGAGCATGACTCATTCTCTACGAAAAGACTAAATAGTTTGCATGCGGGTAACTTGGAAACGATCTTACATATTTCTCCACCCACGCAGGCAAACAATAAGTAAACTGTAATTGGTTGTACAAACAGCAAAAGGCAACATTAATGTTGCTGAAGGTTTTGTGAATGAGTATAAATGATGTGTTTTGGGTTTTTTTTTTGTTTGTTTGTTTGTTTGTTTTTTTCCCACTTGGGAAAATGTGAGTGGAAGAAAGATGTCAAACTTCACTTAATAGAGCACGATTGCTTCTCCTTGTATCAACAGCTCAGGATCCAGCAAAGAAAAACCAACACTCAGACCCCTGGCAACATTGGCTATCACATTTTAATATCTCAGACTTGCTTGTGCTTTTAAAAGTGCTGTTCTGCTGCAACAACTGGATTCAAACCTGGGCGATATAGTGCAAGTGTCTGGTCTATCAAATGAGGCTCCTAGCCAAAGTCGAATGATAGATGTTTTGCAGTAGATTTTTTTTTTTCTTTACACCTCAGTGAGGAGAGACGTGAATGTGAAGAAATGAGTACTGCTTAAAAGATGGTTGAATCAGAAATCAAAGGTCATTCGTGGCTAACTTTTTTTTTTTTTCTTGCATTTCTTTTTTTGAAATGGCAAAAGGAAGAAAAAATCCTCTTTTCCTCTGTGTAGCAGCCTCACTGTTCTCAGGTTAGAGACATGTTTTCTAAGCAAAATGGTGGAAAATAAAACTTTCACAATCTAAACATCTTTGTCTGTGGATCATCGTTTACCAGATCTTGGGAAAAGCTGAATATATATTTTTATTTCCATCCGCCCAGTAGCATTGCATATTATTATATACATTATAAGATTCATTGTAATTTAAGACACTGATTTCCCTTTACCTTTTATTCTTAAATACATTTGCTCTAATTAAACCTAATCATCCCATTGATGTGTTAAAATTCAATGAAAACTAACCTGATTATGACTGTAAAATAAGTTCAATCCTTCTTTTTTTTTTTTTTTTTCTTTTTTTTTTTTTTAAATTAATTATCTAGAATTACTTGTCCCTAACATAGACATAGTAGGCTATCATTTTTGGCTATCAAATCAATAAGTCAACACAGTTTACATAAAAGAGTGGGTGTGACCTGTAGGAAACAGCCGGGTCTACACGCAGCCGAGTGGGATATTTAATATTTTAATGAAGTAAAATGAAAACAGCTTCAAACTAAAGTCAGCACGACTGCTACGGGAAAAGCAGCTGTATAGGTTTTAAAATGTGGTACACTATGTTTGGACAAAAAAAATTGCTGTGGTTTGTTTAGCTTTGACAGCGCTATATTTATAAAGTCTATGTTGAGCCAGGAAGAAAAGCCAGCAAAAATACTGACTGTGCAAATGAAGCGGCCTATCACTATCACAGGAGGACCACAACCATGTATTTAGTTAAATTAGTGTGCAACTTGAATAAAAGGTATTTGTGTGAGATGTAAGACAATTTTAGCTGGTTTGTTTTAGATGCAACCCTGATGGTGTTAAACAGCTGGAGAGCTGCTGATTCATAGTACACACCCCAAGCCTGTTTAGTGTGCTTTCTTCCAAATGATTAATATACAATGTGCATGTCTCACCATGCATGCAGCCTGTTGCTCCTATTATTTTTTTCTTTAATCTCTACTCTTTGAACTTTTTAAATTTTGCACTTTCTCAACAGTTTCCCCCTAAGATTAAAGTATTCTGATCTGATAACAACAAATATCCCACTGGTTTCATAAAGATTTAAGTAATGTTAAGTCCCCATTTATAGAGAGATGGATAGATATTAAGTCTTTTAAATAAATCTTAATACTTAGACAAGTAGAATTTTTTCTTTAATGTGCGATCTCAAACTGCTGCAATACCTTTTTAAAAAAGAAGCTTTCAACATAGCATAAAATAGTGTCATTGATTTGCATTAAAATTTTCCAAAAGGCACAAACAATAAAAACATGCTCCAGACATCCAGTTCCATCACTTGAAAAGCTGAGGCGACACCTAGCAGATAGCTGCTGGTTACAGCTGCCTCCTTTAGCCTGACCATGGCTCTTAACTTTAAACCTTAACTCGTCCATTTTAGGTTTATTAATTCCATGAACGGTTCGCAGCCAAGTGTGAAGCGGTGGGAATGAGAATCAGCACCTCCAAATCTGAGGCCATGGTTCTCAGCCGGAAAAGGATGGAGTGCCTTCCTGCCTTCCTGCCCCAAGTGGAGGAGTTCAAGTATCTCGGAGTAGTGACCGAAAGAACGAGATCGCAAATACAAGCGGCGGAAATGGGCTTCCTCCGAAGGGTGGCTGGCCTCTCCCTTAGAGATAGGGTGAGAAGTTCGGCCCTTCGGAAGGGGCTCAGAGTAGAGCTGCTGCTCCTCCACATCGAAAGGAGCCAGTTGAGGTGGTTCGGGCATCTGACAAGGATGCCTCCTGGGCGAGGTTTTCCGGGCATGTCCCACTAGGAGGAGGCCCCGAGGCAGACTCAGGACACACTGGAGAGATTATATCTCTCGGCTGGCCTGGGAACACCTTGTTGTTCCCCTGGACAAGCTGGTGGAGGTGGCTGGGGAGAGGGAGGTCTGGGCTTCTCTGCTTGGGCTGCTGCCCCCGCGACCCGGCCCCGAATTAGCGGAAGAAAATAAATGGATGGATGGATAACTCCATAAAACCTTTTTTTTTTTTTTTGACCAGGCTGTAAAAAGACTATGCTATGAAGTTGGTCGCTTTAACATGGGAGTCTTTAAAGGTTTCATTGCTTTTGGTGCAGTATGGCGGAGCGGCTGTTCGCAATGTGGTTCTAAAGGTTGCTGATGGCTCTAATCTGAGTAATTTTTAAAAGTCGATGTGGTTTTTGCTATATGTGGCTCAACAGTGGAACACTACGTTTCATTTGCCACCAGTTGCCTTTCACTTAGATGTGCATGTGGCAGGGATCTGGTCCAGCTCCTGGGCATGTTAGTTAGTAATTTGGGACAATACGTCTTTATTGTTGTGAACAGTTGGCAGGTTGAACTAACACAAAAATGTCTATATTCTCAACAAAACGTGCAGGGTATAGGGTTATATTGTCTTGTCAGTGTGGAACAGAGATACAGTTTTAAATATATTTTCGAATTTTCTCTTACAAGGATAGAGTTACTATGGGTTACGTGTCCCATGTGTACTCAAATCCACACAATCAACACACTGGTAAGTATTTAGAAGATATAGAGGGCACCTTGGGGGAGAAAGATCAATGATGGATGAAAGCTATATCCAAGCCCTTAGTGAGATTGCGTTGGGCAGGGCTACATTCTGCTGCTCTTAAAAGAGAAGCTGCTATTTTATATAGATAGATAGATAGATAGAGATATATGTAGACTGCTGTTTGCACAGACACAGTAACACATGCACTGAGTATTCACTTGACTGAGAGTATGTGCTAAATTTGATTTGGTTTTGTTTTCAGGCTTGTCAGCTGCCATTTAAACATGCATAGACAACCAAGCAGGCAGGCAGGCGTCTGTGTGTCCCCGTTTCTGTTTGAAGTGGATGATCTCTGATCCCACGTACCTCTCTGATTGGGACATGCGTAGTCTCTCTCCGTCTGTCTGTTTTCCTTCTTCACCCCGAAAGCGTTCTGAATCGAGTCAGGCAAAGCTGCAATAATACTGATTTGGAAAGGAAAATGAAATGACATAAAGACATGTTTCTTTAATAAATGTTATAGGAAGCATGTACCAGGGAGTTCAACCTTCACCTCTAAGACCAGATAAATCACTTAGAATTAATTGATGTATTAATTGGAAGAGGAAAGTCTCTCCGCTTTGAGCAATGGATTGTTATTGCCGAAATTGTATTTAATGGATTTGAATCAGTGGTTTAGGTCTGGTCAGTACTCAGTGAATGTCTGCTGCACATTTGCCTGGAGGAAGGGAGTGAAAAAGCCACTTCTATAAAATCCTTTATGTGATTTGGATAAGTCCTTTTTTAATTTTTTCGGTGTGTGTGTGTGTGTGTGTGTGTGTACACATCTACCAAAGGACACGGTTGAGTGATTTTCATTGAACTCATGCTGGCCAAAACATTCTCCTGGAAAGCCACAGTTTCATGGCCTGCAGGCTTGTCTTACCTTTGTGCTTTTTTAGCTACAGGAGCACACTGTCAGGAGCATGTATTGTCCACTGCCCGAGCTTGTTACACATTCCCCCTCTCTCTGAGGTTATTTGTTGAAAAAGCCTGACAGAAAGAGTCTTATTCCACCTGACATACAATGTGCCTCACACCACACTTACCATCTTTCTTGGTTGTACATTAATAATGACATAGCACCTGTCACACTCATAAGAGAAGTATCAGCACAAAGGTTTGTATTCTGCTGCTGTCATAAATGGAGCATAGTTTTTTTGTTTGTTTGTTTTTTTGTTTCGCCTTTTTGTGCATCCAGAGTGTCATATTCAACAGTATTTCCAGCACTGATCAAACTGACGCATCAAACTGGTGCACGTGTTGAAAGACACGTGTCTCTGTCTTAAAGCTGTGGGTCATGTAGTTTGGATTGCACCAAACGTATTGTTTGAAGTACCATCACTGGGGATAAACACTGAATATCTCCCTGTCTGGCATCGCCATTTTATCATGGATCTGGTGTTTCTGAGAAACCAAAAATCTCAGTTCAGGAAAAATAAATGTATATGTAGAGCTCACTGAGTGGATTATACCCTGTGCAAAAGCCAGTTTAACCAAACAAAGATTTAACATCTTTTTAAGCTATAAAATATCATGTATAGATGCTACATTTAAATGAAACACGGTTGACTGGAAAATTATGAGTAAAGCCTTTCACTTTGGCAGACAACCCCAGGTGTGCTTTTACACTGACATGGCAAAAGATGCTTTCCATTATGAGGGAAATGGGGGAAAGGAGTCATCTTCCCACTCTGAAATATCACCATGGTGTAGTTGCTCATGAGATACTAGATGCTGAAAAGCTAATTCATACTTTTTTTCCAAGCAGACTGCAATTATTGTGTTCTTTAGACTTCTATCCAAGACTAAAAGAAATCTCACCTCGGTGTTAAGCTGGTTTCCCCCCATGTGTTGTATCTGAAGGTACCTCTGAGAGACTAAATCTGTTTGACAAATTAAAACATTTCATAGCTTAAAGTACTTTTTTTTTCTTTGTAATGTTTAGCTTTTTTAGCCCTCTTTTTTGGGGCACATTATGATTTTATAATAGATTTTGAAAATAGATGAAAGGAGACCAGGCAGTAGAGCTGCACAATGACATGCAGCAAGGGTGTACTGAGTGTACAGTTTATAATTTAAATTTTTTCATTCATTGTTTAGTTGAAGTTGCTATGGTAGCATGAATAAGTGCTCTCTTGCCCGTTATTTTTATCTATTAGGACTGGTCTGTCTTACTGAAATTTTGGAAGTTCCAGTAGCATATTGTAACCTGCCTCTCACTCCACGCTGACAGGGAAAGTCCCTGCATTGACCAGCAACCCATTAACCTGTACTCCATACTCCTCCCCCCTGAGTGATGTCCCAACACTGGTTCACTCGTGACCCAGTTTTGAGAGAAGACGTATTTAGGGAAATGGTTGACTGCATCGAGGGGCACTGTTTTTGTGTGATGGCTTTGGCAGCTGGCAGATATAATGTATGGATTGTCTTACAGCAGCCTATAAAGCATGTAGGAGCAAGGGGGAGGAGGGGTGACAAATGGATGGGGACAGCAGTAGGGTATGATGATGAAACAGAGACAGACGGGGGCAATGTCCTCGACCGGGGGCAAAGAAACTGGTAGAGTGGCGCCTGCTGAGGTGAATCTGTCCGCCATGCTGGTGCCGGCATTTGTTTGGCAAGTAGATTCCTACTGATAGCCACAGGGACTGCTAACAGACAGGGGCGCCCAGGAAAACAGGACAAAATGTGCACTTGGAAAACTCTGCTATGAATTCTTAAAAAAAACAACTTCAACGTCAGATCTTTAATTTTTCTTTTCTTTTTTTTACACTCTGGGGAAACTGGATATATTACTTTTGTCTTTGTACTGTTAACAAGCGTCAGATCTCGCATCTCACGAGTCATGCTTAGTGAAGCACATCAAATAAAATGACATGTTCATTATTTGAAGACATAACGTGGACTAGATATAGGATTAGAGCCTCTTCTCCTCACACGTGAGCATAAAAGACAAAAATCAAATGCATAGTAAGTAATGAAAATGTGATGATCTTGTAAAAATGATAAAACTATGGATGTGTTCCAACAAATGCGGAGCCATTCGTGGCTGTATTTGTTGACACTGATGTTGTGGTCACCCAAAGCAAGCATGTGGGCCAGCGGGGTTATCAGTAAACGAGACAGACTGACGCAGAGGTCCTGTGACATGTTGTTCCTTAATTGAGTCAGGACGGGCGATTGGAAAGACTTTGAAGGTATAATGAGAATTCAAATGGCCTCTGATTTTTATCACCCTCCACAGCGCGATCATTTATCAGTTTGTTCCTTTATTTAGCCGTTTTCTTATTTCATTTCCACCATTATTGATTTTTGTGTTTATTCACAGCCTGATGTTCCTGTGGAATAGTTTTCTTCCACTGACTGGTTAATTAATCTGTAGGTGTTTCTCATGGCTTCAGTAGCAAAGGAAGGAATGAGAAATCCGGTTTTCCAACAAAACTGTGAGCAGTCTGCTGTTGTTATTATTATGCCATTAAATAAACATGGTTTTTAATTGTGCACAGTTTGAAATTTATTCAGAAACTATGAGATTGCCAGGAAATGAGAAATGTTTTGAGGAAACAAAAGCAGCTGTTATTTTGTATGTTGGTTCTTAATTATCTGCTCTAAGAATGATGCATGAAAGAATAAAAACTATGACATAGAACAGATGCAGATTAAAATACCAGAAACAATGCAATTCTTTGTTGTCAACACATAATAAACCCCACTACATTATTTTATATTCATCTTTAACTCTTGCATATTGAAACACCTTGACTCTCAAATGGAGCTTTTTAATCCTGGCTACTACTCTCCAGCTCTCAAAGGGATTTAATTTGGTTCAACTGCAGGTTCCTGTGTATTATGCAAAAACTGAACGTGTTGAAAATGAGGGGCTAATTATTCCATTTGAGAGGTTGTAATTACATCCTTTAGACTGAGCAATGGATATTCCAAAGTGGCTCCTTCTCCTTAGTGAAGGATTTCCTGGGTCGAAACAAGTGTGACTCAGTCAGCCATGCAATAGATTGACCTATGCTGTCTAGGCCTTTTGCTGGAGAAAGTACTGTGCTCTTACCAGGGTTCCTCCAGAACAAAAGTCCAATTTACATAATACATATTGCTCTCAGAGATTGTAAAAATAATGGTCTCCAGCAGCGTGTTCATGTGTGGAATTATGTTCTCACAGTGGAAAGTTATTCCCTTAAAAAGTCTGTAGATGATTTCATATCTTTCTCAGACACTGGGACCCCACAATCAAAAATAGATCAGTGAATTTCCCCTAGTATTGCAGAACTACAGTAAGGAGAAATGAAGAGGTCAAAAACTTCCCCATTGGAATTGGGTAACTGTTGCCAGGAAAGGGCTGGGCCTCCAGCAGCGATGAGGCAATACTGAGCCCAACTGTGTATAAAAACCAACACAGTCAGCATACCATCAAACAGGAGAAGGACACGAGCTGACAAGGGTCAGTGAAATATCTAAAGAAATCCACTTGCCCAGGCAATCACCATCCATCACTGGACCTGAAGAATAAATTGAAGGTATTGTGGTGTTCTTCGCTGCACCGGCACCCATGAGAGGGAAGACCCATCAACTCTAATCTTCAAAGGGTAAAACAACTTAACCATTTAAACCCCGACAAAAATGAAGGCATTCAGCATTGCAGTTGCAGTGACACTCGTGCTAGCCTTTATTTGCATTCTGGAGAGCTCTGCCATCCCATTTGCTGGGGTAAGAATTCGTCTTAAACTCACTTCATTTGCTTATTAGATATAAATGTTTTGCCAGGACGCTGAGATGCGCCTCCTCAATGTGCATAATTCATTAACAGGTGCAAGAGCCGGAGGAGGCAGGGAGCAATGACACTCCAGTTGTGGCACATCAAGAGATGTCAGCGGAGTCATCAATGGTATGTTCAATCGACTGAATGAATTAAACCAATTACCAAGAGCAAATTAAAATTTAAGTGGATGCATTTTCCCTGCAGAGTACCTTGGTATATAGAGCGGATGGAGTTGAACACCTTGCTCACGTCTTTTGTCTTTCCCACAGATGCCAAATCACATCAGGCAAAAGCGTCAGAGCCATCTTTCCCTGTGCCGCTGGTGCTGCAATTGCTGCCGAAGCAACAAGGGCTGCGGCTTCTGCTGCAAGTTCTGAGGATTCCCGCAACAGCCACAAAATATTAATTTATTATGCTTATTGACTCTTTCTTAAAGACTTTCTCCGTAGCATTTACTGTGCTATACACATTTTACATAATTTTGAGGAGATGTGAATTATGAAACAGCACCGAAATAGGAGAGCTTCTCTACTGTATTTATTTTATACATTTCAACCATTTTGTGAATTTCTTTTAAAGAGAAAGTCAGATGTGGACATTTCTTTCATTGGAAAAAGTTGATATTTGGCACTGAATAAAGAATACAAATTAAAAGCAGCTGCAAAAATGTTTTCTGTCATTTTTATGGAAATGTTCATCTACAACAGTTAGCAAGAGATTAGGTCTCAGGTTTATGTTATTATTAATCAATATCCTATCCCAATTTTACCTTTTGAGCTTCTACTTTGTTACATTAAATCATTATATCACTAGAAACAGCTGGCATGTTGCATATGCAATGTTTAATACTCACTAGACACAACGCACAACTCATACACAATTAACATCAAAATTTGTTCTGCTCTCCATCGCTGACAAATCGTTTACACACTAGTAACTGAACTGACAGTTTATGGTCACATTTATTGTTAATTACTATACATGGTGTTCTATTAGACTCTTAAAATAACGCACAATGAGTTTTTCTTCTTGAGACAAATTACATAGTAAAAAAAAAACAAAAAACGTTCTTGCATGTTACCTGAGGTTTATCTGGGGAACAATAAGCAGAAGGTGAGAGCAGAAGCAATATAAACATGAATTAGCCTTCTCAGCTGGGGCTATATTACAGATCATTATCATAATTTCTTATCCGCTGAAATGCATATTGTGATCAGCTCAAATTGATTATCTTTTAAAATGATCTCTAGAGTAAAGGGAAATAATGGAAAGCAAATAAAAGAAATCAGTGCTTATGTGGAAGAAGAGTCTCCTTCTCTGTCTTGTAAAGCATGTTAGGTAAGGATGTAAGAGTGTGCCGGGACCTTCAGGTTACCGTCGTGCTTAGCTAGTAGTATTAGAGTTACTACTGGTAAGAAAAAAGTTTGTGAAGTCGACTCAAACTCAAACATGTGGCTTTCACTAGTTGACCTTGATGAGGATGGTGAAAAAATGGTAACAAAATGTATTGTTTACTGATAATAATACATCAAGTTATGGGGAGTAATGAGTGATGGGGGGTGTTTATGGTTTATAATAAAAGTTTAACTGATCAGGTTTCAGGTAGAATGATAAATTATTGTATAATTAGAACTACATTGTGTATTGTTGCGTAAATTATTATATAAACAATATTTGCACAGAAAGAGCAGTTCTGTCATCCTTTTATGGATTTCTTTTCTATCACTTAGTATCGTGCATATTATGTATGCTATATTACACCAGACCTTAGAATAGGTGAGCTAAATATAAAAGCTCGTACTACTAAATTACTTTGGGGAAATGCAGTGCAATGCCACAGCAGGAATAAACTCACAGCAACAGCATCACAAATGCTGCCAGAATAAACAAGCTCATAATTTGTGATAAGCTGTGACCAGCTAGGGGAGCTTGCTAACATAGCAAAGTCGGTTCAGGCTTCTACGCATATGTTTAATGATTTCCCCAGAGCAGACAACAGACACAGGCGAAGGTGCATGCATAAAAGCAGCACACACAAATAAATTCACTGGAATTAGTCAATTTGAACAAAGAATTTGTTTTATAGCAATAAATGTAAAATGGTGGGAAAGCATTGTAAAAGCACTCTCCTGCACATTGTGCATATTTTTGCATCACCACAACTGTCATGCACACTCTAGAGGAAAATTCCAACTGACACCCTTCAACATTTATTATAATCTAACAGCAGCGACTTTAAGTGTGGCTGTTACGCTTTTCATTGGTGCATGCATGAGGAATCAAAACATATTCCTTGTGTTTTGGGCAGATTAGCAGATGAACATACACAGGAGCAGGAATAAATAGGAGCTGAAATGTTCCAGTAGGCAACAAAAATTGAACAAAAAAACAAAGATCTTAAATGTAGAAAAAAATAAATAAATATATATATATATATATATATATATATATATATATATATATTACTAGACCCTTTTCTTTCAGAAAAGCTCTACCTCGAAAGATTCAAAATCTTTTTTGAATCATTTTTACATTCAGCAGTGTCTTTTCAAAATAAATTGAGTAAACAACATGCTTTTAAACTGCACTTTCATTTAAGTGCCTGGGAAAATGAAAGAAAGAAAAGAAATTGCCTACTCAATGGCCAAGAAATCTTATTAATGGCGCTATACACTATACATCCAAGCTTTTAAAGCAGAATTTCGCTTTCTTCATAAATCTGAGCTGCTATGTTTATTTCCAGTTAATTTGTGGACTGATCATTACAAATATTAATTATTTAAGTTATTATAGGCCCCAATACAGTAGATGGTGTATCCACCAAAGCAAATGTTTTACCTCTTGTGCCTTTAACACCATGCAACTTTTAAACTAACTTTCTAATTCTAATTAGAAATTAATTCCTTCAGCCATAAGCTGCATAAAAATGTGCATACACCCCTGTTGAAAGGTGTACCTGAGGGAAATGCACTGAAATACCAAATTAAGAAAATTCTGATGTCAGGAAGTAGCAAAGGTAACGAAGCACAGCTTTCAATAGTTAGCAGAATGATTAATAGCAGCTATGAGACAATTGGGTCTGAATATCAATACACATTTTAGTGGTATCATGTATACTTATCTGGTTTTGATTCCTCAACACTGCTTCATCTTTTAACTTTAGCTGCCTGAACATCCAGCATTATATTGGACTGGATTAATAAAAGACTTCTCTGGGAAGTAGTGTGAAGAACAAAAAAATGTAACAAAGCATGGTGCAAAACAAAAAGAAAACAAAATAAAAAAGTCCAGTGCTAAGTATCAACTGTTATCATTTTCTTTTTAGAAAAGGCAATCAAATTGAACTTTCATTTACATATTTTTCCATAAACGTCTAAAATCCATAGATTACTTAATATTGGGTGGTTCTGTCCTTTTCACATGCAGAGCTCTGTGTTTCTTCAACACCATGCACGCAAGAGTAAGAAAACAAAACAAAGCAACATATAATGGAAATCGAGCATTTAGAACAGTCTGATACTTGGGCTTGCACAGAGGTTACTTGTGCACATACTGACCATGTTTAATATGAGCATCTATTACTGTACCAGTATTTGACAGAAAATAAGGAAAATCCAAATAGGTCAGCTCTGAGAATAATTTAGAACCAAAAACAGAATTATCCTAGAAATCAAGTGGCCTGCATTTGCTTACTGCTTACAAATCTTAGGCTACCTCTGAGTAGAAGATTTTCAGAGAACCGAATGAACCTGAGTGAAGTGTTGAATCCAAGCACGACTTCATGCAATAAACTCAGACCTACTTAATAAAGCCAGGCTTTGGCCTTTATTATGTCCGGGCCACTCAAATGCTAAGAGGAGAAAAGAATCATCAAAAGAAAATCAACATCATTGAGGGCAAATAGAACTTCAATAAGCATTTTTAATGACACAACAAGAATGAATGCCAAAGGCATAACAAGCACAATGATCCCTGCGTTGTCTTGTCTTTGATAGTTTAGCATTTCCACCCCAGGCAAGTTTGTTTATTGGATTTTATTCAAATTAAAGTAGCCTCGTTGAGTGTAATAGTGCGTGTGCGGAAATTTATGTGTAGGAGGGAAAGTGACGAAGAGTCCATAAAAGTTGAAGGCTTCACAGGCAGTATATTGTCAGTAAGATCAGGCTGACACCTGGCAACAAGCCGCCAGATGGACGAGGCAAACAAACAGGTAGACTTTGAAGCTCAAACTACACATAACATAACATAAGTCTAGCAAGTTGAAAAACTCCCTTTACTGTGCAGTGGGGACTTAAAGAGTAAATGAGAAACATCTGTTCAGGCAGGTATCAAGTAAAACATACTGAGGGCATCTAGTGGACAGGTATGACATTACAAGAACAAAAAAAGAAACTTATCAATGTAGCAAGTAATGGCCCCACCTTACATTCGCTCCTCCACATGGCTGATATTGCAAATTTTCTGTGTGTCATCAAAATGACACAAAGGCTACAATGCTGAGATCAATGAAAATTAATGGAGAAGTGCAGCATGGGCTGTAGAATCTGTTCATCTGTTGTGTGTTTGTGCATCACTTTCTTTGAACATTGAAAACATGTTCAAAAAACATGTTGAAGCTGTAGCTCCAAAGGGAAGCAGTGGACTGGGAAGGAACCAACCCCCTTATAGGAAAAAAAAACTATAAAATCAGGGAAGCCTGGAAACATGTTAGCAGGTTAACTGAGGTGCAGAATAGCATCCAGAGAGACAGGAAGATGTCCATAACTGAGGCTCACAACCAGAGATATACCAGAGAATAGGAGAATAAATGGGCTGCTCTCCAAAGATCAATCCAGGGTGTACTCTCAATGATAAGAATAATAGCATAATAGCAAAAAGGGCAGACTCACCCTGATAGAAGAAAGAGGGAGAAAGAGGCATTACCATTACCATCACACTACTGCCAATTGGCTAATGGATCTATCTATCTATCTATCTATCTCGGACCCCTATCAAGGCTTGGACCCCAATTAATATTTGGTTAAATGCCCCTTAGGAAGCTGTACCCCCACCACATGCTTTGGTAGCCTGTCTAAACTGTTTTAACTTGCAGCATTTATCAGGGTTTGATACCTGCCAACAGTATTGAAATTTCATATTGAATTAAATGACCAAAATCTTCTTCGAAGTACCTTTATACTCAAATCGATTTTCTAGAATTAAATTCGAACATATTTTACAGTTGTGATAGTGCCTGCGGTATCAAGAAGGTAACTATTTGTCATATTACATATAGATCTAGGCAGTACACCCTTTGGGTAGAGGAGCACTCCACAATGCATTTATGTGTGTGTGTGTGTGTGTGTGTGTGTGTGTGTGTGTGTGTGTGTTAGAGGAATGCCAAGATGGCCTAAGGACGCTTGAGACCCAGTGTGATTTAAAAGGACAGGGATGGGAATAGACAGTTGCTCTCTCACTCTCTTCCCCGTCTTTCATTGATCACCAGATACCTCAGAGGCTGAAGAGTGAACATGTTAATCGACTCCTTAGCTGCCGAGAAACAACCTTCCCCATCCCAAAGCTTTTGGAGAACATTAAGAAGAGTGGTATTGCTATTGACCTGCAGCCATCATTGAGATTCCAACTCTTTTGCCTGAAGAAAGGATCTTCCTCCTGCTGCCCATATCACTTCTCTATACACCTTGTATAATGCATCACACCATACCATTTGCATTTAGATCACCTTTTTTTTTTCTAACATTGCACATTGTGTGTTGGGATCCGAGTCGATACTGCGGTGGGCTCCTAAGGAGAATGGATGGAGGTGGTAATGAAGGCGAACCACCAACACAAACAAGCCACCCGGCCGTTCCTCTGCCTAGCACCATGCAGCACCTGGAGTCGTTAGTTTTAATTAAGGGAGGGGAGTGATAGGAGCTCCTCACCCCCTCCTCTCCCACCTATCCACCCACCTATCCCCTCTGGTAAAGAGCAGCTGAGTACTGCTGTTCTCTCACACTTAGACTCATTGCGCATATTTTCTTTCCTTTCATTAATAGTGCTTAATTGCTAAAACAAAAGGAGAAAATAAACGGTGCTTCTACGATCTTCTAGGTCAATATATTGGTGAGAACAGTCAGGACTAGCCAATTAAAGCCTTTTTTCCTGTTTAGTTGTCCATCCCAGTTTTTCTCTTAACATATGCTGAACTGACAAATGTACAGACATTATTTGTTTAAGTATAAGTGCAGATGCCAGTGGATTAGGGTTAAAGAATTAAATACTGATTGAATTTCTTTACTCAATTAGAAGTGAAAGAGTACAGTCTCTGAAATGTACTCAGAGTTAAAAAGTATGTCTTTGAAGGATGTTTCTACCAGCTATTTCTGTGCAAAGTTAACTAAACCTCATGCTAAATTATTGCAATAATAATAAATAACATCAATAGCTGGAAAGACAAAGTTTTCTTGCTTTGCTTTCCATACCTGAACACAAAAATTAATACAGTGAGGGGTTAAAATAGAATTTACCCGTAGATCAGCTGCAGAAGTACAACTCTCAGTAATTTCTATTGAGAGTTCAAGTAGATTTTCTTTGGGTACAAGCTGTAATTGGCTGACCTCTGCTGCTGCCTCACTTTGTTGATTTACACAACGGAATTCAACAAGACATAAGCAGATGCTCCACAAGCGATCTTGGCTGATTTCCATCCCCTACACTGAAAGTATGCTATTTATACTGCCTTTATACTAGGCAGTATACAGCTGTTATAACAGTTGAACTCAGTGAATGAACCTGATGTAACCTAACACTGACCATGAACATCAAAAGCCACTGTGCGCCGGTCCGACACAATGCTTTGCTGTAAATTTGCACAGCACATCAAAGCAACCCAATTTATCCTGCACTAAACTGCTGAGTGTTTTCATGCAACCTTTTGACAATACAAAGTTAGAATGCCTAGGTTTGTTTTGCAGGACGTTTGGCAACATAAAAAATGTAAAAGAACTTCGCATCATTTGCAGATTCAAAATCTGATTTAAAAAATGAGGACACTGCAGGTTTAAGATTTCAGTTTATCGAAGGTCTAGCTAGCAGGTACACTGCAACGAAATGCACACAGTCTCTATATTTGTCATTATTTGTTGAGTTGATAGAGACTTTACATTTGAAATTACCTGCCACTTAAAAAACATTACCCACTTTATGCTCCTCTTTAGCGTTAGTGCCACTTTAACCATTGAATATAGTGCTATAGAGTCTAATAATCCATACATATATATTGCCTCTTTCATCTCATGGTGCTTGTGCGTGTACCATCTTTTATATGTTATTGTTCTTTCCATTCAGGCTCAGTAATATCTCACCTCAAAGCATTAAACCTAAAATAATGAGACTAAGGTACGTGTGTAGAAATGTAGGGAGTACAACAAAAAAATGTTAGATAAATAACTATGAAATTGTGAAAATTCTACCTAAGTAGAAACCGTGAACACGTGGCTGCGAGAATCTTTAGAATCTGTGCTGGCAAAAAAGTCACTTGAGAGTGAGAGTGAGTGATATATAGTTTGTCAAGTGAACAGCACTCAATAGCTATTTCATGAAATTAACCTCCTGACAGTTGCAGAAACTTGAACAGTAGATTCCAGCATCCTTAAACATCGCTTCCCCTTTGTGACCCTGCTCTCAACACTGATAAGACCATAGTCACCTACACTGCCCTGACATTCCACCCACACACTACACAGATGCCTTGTTAGCTCAAGAAGAGGAAAAAGCAAAGCCACCGTCCTCTAAATTCAGGAAAAAGCATGAGATTAGCCAGTAGGCACTGATAATGTCTTCTGATATTTTAGAGAACAGGATTGCAAATCTCCTGTTTGTCTAATATTACGGTCCCTATGATGGCTCCTCCAAGCTTTATCTATTTCATTCTTATTCAAAGCTGCATTTGGAGGATTTGGTTCGTGATAGAATCGCTCTGCTCTAACCCCCTCCCTCCTCTCCACTGAGGCGTATTCCATGATTTACATTACCTATCAAATCTTCCAGTCTCTTGCTGTCAAATCCTTTACACAGACTTCCAGCCTATACTGCAAAAGCTTAGGCCCTACCTCATCCTCACAGTGCATATATGCCAAACTGATGGGATTGGAGGGTGCAGCATTTTTTGCAGACTTGTTTCTGAAAAATAAGTCCAGTGTTTTGGAAACCTGTAACACTCGGGTAATCACATTGGTATGTAAAGTCCTGTTCAGACTTGGTTCAGACATGTGGAACTTTTTTCTCATTTTCCAAAGCTTCTCCAGTCCCAGCCACACAGTAAAAATGTATACAGTGTAAAACTATTGTATGCTCCAAGTCCACGCTTGCACTGGGAAATGAGGCAACTTGTGTGGGAGAGGAAATGCCTCTGAGGTGAAGCAGAACTCCGAATCGTCCTCTCTTACAGTTCGTTTCAGCAAAGCTGAAAATGCACTTATGGAATGGTCTTTCTTGGATTGTGAATATACACACATCCACATGAGAATTTCCACACTGTGTGCTCATATAGTGACCTTTAAATATTTCACTGTTTGTCAAAACCTGCACAAAAAAAAGAAAAAAAATGCTACTCTTATATAAAATATTGCACATAGCCATGTGGTGAAATCTGCATAAATCATGTCAGTGTTACTCAGACTTATATTACCCTTGGGAGGGCTATGTGTTTGAGTGCTGCGCAGTACCCCCTGGTCCATGTTGATTATATCAAACAATATGCAGCACGACTGGAATACATAAGGAGACTGGGCACACTCCCCCCGTGGCTAAAACTCTGCAAGAAGAAGCTTTATCTCAGGGCTCAGTTTAATACTCCAGACTTCGGAGAAGCCACCCTGGGGTGGATAGATAGGCCTTGTCATTGTTTTACTGGCTCACACTCCACAATGCAGCTGTATATGCTCCCCTGTGTGCCTCTAGTCAATGTAACGGTGCTACAAAATCGTAGTGCATGGATTTGTCATTCCAGATTTCACGTGTGTTTCATCTCCTAGCAGCCGAAGTGTAGTGAGTCACAAAAATGGATGTCATTTCATAAATGCCTCTGCATAAATGTAACTGTTTCATATCAGAATGAAAGAAAAAAAACATAATGAGTTTCTTTTTTGTGCCCTACTTCAAAGAGACACTTTGTCATTTGGTGCATGTTAATATGTTATTGTACGAACTTGTATGGATTCATACCTGTAGCAAAGGAACAGACTGTGAAAGCGTATCTAGAGATAAGTAGCTAAATTAGTCGCAGATTTATATAACAAACTAATACAAGACATATACATTGCTCGGTGATCATGCATCGGTGCATTTCCATGTAATACTGTAATGCCTTAGAAGACTTATTTAATCTGTTTTCACACTCTAAAGGTCTTTCTCTTTCTCTGTCCGTCAATCACATCCATCACGGTGAATGGCCGGTGGCCTGAAACAAGCTTTCCGCCATATAATGGATGGTTCCGATTAGCCGCTTCTGCGTATATGCTCAACGGAGGCATGGTGTGTTGAGCACTGTGAGGCTGGTGATTTGTTAGGCCACGTGTGGCGGTACAGTGGGGATGGATATTAGCGAGCCGTTTGGAGTCCCAGGAGAGCTGACTCCATCAGATCTGCAGGGAAATGTGCATCTATGTTTACTGATGCTCAGTTACCATACCCATGGCTCTTGCGCAAATAGCTTCCTCCCATACTTAAAAATGAGCTTTAGTTGCATCATGCATTGATCTGGAATTCCTTTTCCATCTCCCTTCCCCCAGTGTTTGTAAGGTTCTTTGTCAAGGCATCCCACTTCTCATGCTTCAGCTTGCTTCCCTGCTACATAGTTACACAAACTGCTCTTTTCTTTTGGTGAAAATTCAATTCAACTTCATTTCAATTCAGATTGTGCCAAGAAAGTCTGGATGAGTATTAAAGAAAGAAAAAAAATATGATGGGGACTTTCTGGAAAAAAGTAAAAACAGCTAAAAAGGGGGGAAAGTACATTCTTTTATCTGAAAGTGGGTCAGTAAACAAGAAGATGACACATTAATATATTTTGGTGAATAGCGCATGTTCAGATTTCTGGACAGCTGAGTATCTGTGTAACTCATCTCTAGTGGTGCAGACAATCCAAGGATGCCCCAGACCAAAGCATTATGGGAAAGGAAGAAAATGCATTTGAAGCTAGTACTGGAGGAAAATCATCCCTAATTAAGAAAACCCTTGTGTGGTTTGTTTAGTGTGCTGCGCTGTGCTCTTACATGCATACGCCCCCCAAATTCCTTGCATCCTCTTATGTAATTCTGAACTGATTCCCTAAGAGAGAGCCTTAAAGGGATTTCCTAAGCACCTCTTGAAAGGAACATGTTAACGATAACAACACAGCATTAATTGTTCTTCATGTCACCTCAAGGGGCTTTCAAGAAGGGTCTTTCTGTTTGTTCCTTGGGAAACTAGCTACAGCTTCCTTCCAAGCTTTGCTGAATAATCCTGTGTGGATAAGAGTGAACGTTTGTGAAAACTCAGCTGTTTCGTTCTGATTGAAATGATCAATAAACTTGTTCAAATAGTTGTTATGTCAGCCTATGTCATAATGGTCCTCATTAAAAAATTATCATATATACACTACATGGGGGGGGGGGCAAAGACTTTCCAAAGGGGCCTCTTTACTCCTTCGGGTAAAGACACTAACTCGAAGAGGAGTTATTTATTAGAGAGACATGCAGCATCTTTCCATCCTGCTGACTCAGCTCTCTAGTGGCACTCCAGAGCATAAATCAGCAAACCCGGGCCTCATTCCCTAAACATTCATCTATATATCCCTGCCCCTGGCCCTGTGAAGTGCTGCAGTATGTGTCTATCATCTGTTGAAACCAAATCTCCATCCAAACTAACGTTTTCCAGTGTGATTACATTCTGGGAGTCAAATGGCTACTGTACAGCATAGCCTGGAGGGGTCCCCCTGGTGCTCAACTGTGACTCTCCTCAAAACACATCCCATCTGTGCTTGCTGCTGCATGACAAGCTAAATGGTGAGGAACAGAGTTTTGGGAAGGGGAGCAAAGATGCACCCAGCTGTTCTCCCCCATCAGATGAGCTGTGCCTGTCCTGGCTTCAGTTAGGGAATCGTGTTAATCCAGTACAATCCCACCTATCCTCTGAATGCTAATTCACATTCTGGAAGACTTGTTTTCCAGCAAAAGATCAAGGATGAAAAGAACCAAAGTGTTGGCTGGTTGAGTGGGAACTTAGGAAGGGAGCATTGGCCATTAGCATTGTGGATGGATTACTAAACATCGTACTAGCACAGGCCAATAGCCCCTTGGATCAGATTCAAATTAAATTCTTGCATTCAGTAAAATGAAATTTTTGCAGCCAACTTGGAACACCTCTGGGCAATTACACAAACTGGACACTTCATTAGGTACACCTTACTTACTGCTAGGTTTGACCCTTTTTCTGCTTTCTTTTTTTTTTTTTTTTTTTTTTTTTTTTTGCCTGTCCCGTTTGGCTCTTTTGCCATCAGAATTGTTGTCTAAAGGCAAAGAAAGATGCCCAACGGATTTACTTTACCAAACTGACCATCCCAGCCTTGCCGTAATGGTCCATTTGATTCACCTTTTATTGTTTATTTTATTTTCACTTACTGAATACGGGACAGACTTGACTGGGGGAAAGAAGGGGAGAAAGAAAGAGGGAAAGAGAAACAGCTGAGAAGAGGGACGGGGGAGAAGGGCAAAAGACAAAAACCAACAGAACGGGCAGAGAAAAAAAAATGCATATATCAATCACCTGGATCACCTGCTGAGAAAGAAAAAAGAAAGCAAGCAGAAGAGAACAAGAGTAATAGAATAAACAACATCACAATGATATATGGGAATATGACAGTAAATACTAAATATTAAACCTTATTGTGCAGCACATAAGATCAACAGAACACAGTGTGCTTTGAGGTAGGAGCCATAAAGGGTGTAGTTTGTGGGTGTGATCACCTGTGTGTACACCTGTGAGCATGGACGCGCTTGTTTTTTGTTTTTTAAAAGGTTCCTTCATGTAATAATCTGCTAGAGGGTGTGGGGGGGCCACAGCCCCGTCCTCCAGGGCGTGAAGCAGGTGTGGAGGAGATCAAAACTCCAGACATCCAGAGGCCCCCAGAACACAAGAGACCAAGGAAGACCAACAGAGGGGCAGCTGCGCCACTGTCCCGGAAAGAGCTGAGGAGAGTCCCAGATGAGGGCTCACTCAGCAGCCGCGGAGCAGAAGCCAGGGGGAGTTGCAGTGACGCGCCCGTGAGCTCCGCCGGCAGCCAGCTGCGCCTGAGTGACCGAGCCCCAGGCCGAGAGGCCGGGGGCACCCCACCTCCGAAGTGGCCCGAGCGAGCCCCAGGCTCCAGGCCCCGATAAGCGGCCGCCAAGGAGTGAGCCGGTGTGTACCTGGACGCCCATCCCGGAACACAAAGAACCACCAACGCACCGATGTCTGAGGGGGTCCGCCACTGGCAGGGGAAGTGGTGGTGGGGGGAGATAGGCCTCCAAACCTTGGAGGGCCTGAGATGTCCCCAGAGAGGTGGCGCCTGACACCCAACCTGACATATAGACACAGACATACAGGCACACACAGATACAAACATCCATTCCCACCCTCATGCTCTCATATGCACTTACTCCACACTCAACCAACGTGGAGACAGACATAAAGAGACGTTGTACACACGATCACACTCCCCAAGCGTACTCTACAAACCGGGTCTAGGTACCCCCGCCCCTGGAGGGGGGAACTGCACCCAGACCCAGGTGGTGTTTCCCTTTTCCCTGCGGTGGGGGGAGGCAGACCACCCCGACTCCGCAGCAGCAGGAAGGCTCCACACTCCAGACCTTTTTTTGCTTTCAAAATTGCCTCAGGTCTTCACGGCACAGACACAACAAGGTGCTTGAAACACTCCTCAGACAATTTGGTCCACAGCGAAAAAAATAGGATCACACTGTTTATGCAAGGAAAGATGGATCAATACTTTAATGTAGTTTGTGCAAAAAGGTGACTGTAGCATCCAGATGCTGTAGCAGAAATTGGGACGAATCAAACCAGGAAACAGTTCTCCAGTCTTCTAATGTCCAGTTCTGTTGAGCATGTGCAAACTGTAGCCCCAGCTTCCTGTTCTCTGTTGACAGAAGATGCACCTGGTCTGGTCTTACACTTCTGTGGTGTATCTACATCAAGGTTCAATAAGTTGTATGTCCAGAGAGGCTCATTTGTATACTTTAGCATTAATTGAGTTATTTGATTTACTGCTGCCATTGCAAAACTGGCCGTTCTCCTCTGACCTCTGGCATAAAAAAGCAGTTTTCACCCAGAGAGCTGCCACTCATTGGATAGTTTCTCTTTTTGGACCATTCTCTGTAAACCTGAGAGGGGAATCTGATCTGCCAGCAAAATCCCAGTAGATCAGCAGTTTCTGAAATACAGAGATCAGCCTGTCTGGCACAAACAACCATATCATGTTCAAAGCCCCTTAAATCACCTTTCCTTCTTGTTCTGATGCTGTGTCTCAGCAGATCATCTTGACCATGTCTGAATGCTCAAATTCACTGAGTTGCTGTGATGTGGCTGGCTGAATTAATAAGCATTTAAATAGGTGTAACTAACAGAGCGGCAGATGAGTATATTACCTTAATGAAATTGCATTTCAGATATAAATGGAACATGAAAATAACATGTACACAATAGTGAGTCAAATTTACATGACCGTTTAAAAGCAACAGATGGCCGACCAAATTGCAGCAGAAATATAAAAAGTACTATAAGAACAATAAATAAATAACAATTTGATTAAACGGGGTTTAAAAAGTCTGCTGATTTTGACCTGAAATAGAATTTTAAAGAGCTGTTGCTGTTTTGCCATATATTTCAATTCAGTCTCATATCTCCTCATCATACAATCTTTATACTAATCTTTTACTACCAGCAATGTTGGGAAGGTTACTTTTAAAATGTATTCCACTACAGATTACAGAATATATGGCCCAAAATGTACGTATTAAGTTCAGTTACTTAATCTGAGTAACGTATTCTGAATACTTTGGATTACTTGATATATTGTTATGAATGTACTATTGCTGTGTGATTTATTCTCATTACTGAAGGCTACTCCACCTAGCTGACATTGTTAGCTGGCGTTAGTTCATAGACCACAGACTGTAGAGTTGATGGATAGCATTAACAACCTGCTAGCTGAAATAATCATGTGCAGTTCTGAAAGCAATACCAACTAGATTTTTAAATCTTAATATAAAATGAGTAACAGTAGGGTGGACATTAGGTAAGGCTTCACTTTTTGCAGTGATCTTGTATCGAAAACTATTTCTGTGTCAATAACATGTTTTCTTTCTGTTTGCTTTGAGAACTGCAGATGATCATTTGCAGCTAGCAGGTTGTAATGCAGCCTTCAGCAATAATAATAGATCACACAGCAAAACATACTGCCAGATGTTTCTTTAGGTTGGAGATGGAGTCTTTTGACACTGAAAGCAGCTCGGTTGCTGGCAAACAGTTTGCATTGCACGGTCAGATATCTGGTCAGAACCTCTTATTGGATGTTCTGTTTGGCAATCCGTGGAATTACAAAAATTTGAGAGGAGATAAAGAGGGGATAGTCTAACATATGACACAGGAAAAGACCGCCGTGTAATCCATTTATTTCAACAAAGTAACTGTATTCTAATTATCACTTATTTAAGCAGTAACTGTAACAGAATACAGTTACTCATATTTAGTATTTTAAATACGTAACGCTGGTACATGTATCCCCAACACTGATTACCAGTAGTGCAGGACTTGCTGCACTTCGTTCAACACAAATTGATTTAGGAGTGTCCATGGCTGCAGGGTATTTGAATTCACATAGCTGATACTTGAAGTCGTTACTTAAGTAATACTTAAGGTTATATGTGATTCATTGTTGCATTAAATGCATACATATAAATGTAAATGTTAGACTGAGTAAGCGATGAAGCAAAGAACCAAGTGTTTCAATGTGCGCCTTAACATATTTTTTATTCAGTTTACAAATGCCTCCACTACCAATACAAAAGTACAGAGGATGTACTGCAGCTGTCAAGGCCAAACCTGACTAACTCTACAAGAAAAAAAATGTTATGCTCAGAAAGGCTTTTCATTTTCTCATCTTCTCTAAAAATAGTTTGTGTTAAGATAAGGTCCCTGGGGGAACTTGTATAAAAACCCACTCCTTGCTCTTCCTTTTTTATGTTCTCCATTATTCTAGCAAAGCTGATAAAGTATTGACTTTTGAGCTTGTAAACCATTATGACCTTTAGTTGTTTTTCTGTGGAACAATCGTGGAAAGACAAAACAAAGGCACCAAAAATTTACCAGTGACTGTTTACTCTGGCTGAAAGCTGGAAGGGAATTATAAAATATGCAAAAGTGACACCAAATGAATACTAAGAATAACAGTTACTGATTAAACTTTAATTTGAGCTTTTTATTCATATAAAAGTTTTGAAACTTGAGGATTGTCAGCAAGCTTTAGACAGCTATAAACTGATTCCTAACCATTCAAAATTTCTTGAAATATAATTTGTCAATAAATCATAACGAATAGCATTATGAATTTGAGCCTCTTTTTATTCGGTTGCATCCTAAGTGCTTTGGGTATTTTTTTATAGAGCACTTTACTTCTCAAATGTAATATCTCTTTCTTCTCCGCCTTCTGAGCCTCCCCTAAAACATAAATCCACTCTAGACTAGCGTGCTCCGTAGTCCGCAACGATTCCACCGTCTCGCAGATTAAGGCAGAGTGATCCAAACAACTTGGCAACACTCTTCCTGACACTGCACTGATTTGCAAACTGATTACCATGTAAGAGGGGAAAAAACACAGCAGTGGATCTGTAGGGGTGTCATTTTTTTTCTAAAAAGGAAGCAAATGACACAGAAAGTGTAAAAAAGGCAGAAGATGGCAGAGCAGGGAGGAGGGAATAGAGTGAGGGAACAGGAAAAAGGGGGAAAGGAAAGCTACAATACTACTGATTGGGATGATCTATCTGACAAGATGGGAAGGAAACAGAGAGTCACAAAAGAAGATGGGCTACCTGCTTTTAGAAAAGAATAAGTGGGGATGGGAGGGGGAGTGATGATGATAAATTTGCAACTCCTTGCAAAAAGTAAAAAAAAAAAGATGTATTTCAGTCAGCTTTTAAAGTACCTATAGTGTAGCTACTTTAAAATAAGACAAGGTCAAAAATAAAAACAGCATGCACAACAGACATGCAACACTTTGCCAGAAATAAATGTCATGGAAAAGATGGTGTTGCCATGTGGCTGTGGGGAGTCCTAATGTCTGCTTTTGTGTATTTGTGTGCAAAGCCATAAGCTTGCAGCCAACCTCCCAACATGGAGACGGGCCACAGTCCAGAGAGCTTAGGTAATTTGACAGATCGTGCCACTCAGGCTGGTGATGCTTGCAGCTCTCCCTTGCTATGGATTGTTTCCCCAAGCTTGTTTGGCCAGGCTGGCATGCCGACATAAGATGAATAGCGGCTCCTTCGCCCGGCCTGTCTGTCTCTGATCTGTCCTCGCTGCTCCAAGGTCAGCCAGCCGCAGAGTTGTGGAGAATAGGAATGTGGGCCTGGGTGGGCTGTTTGGCTGGCAGGCTGAGTGGAGAGAGAGGGATGGGGGCAGAAGCACCAGCAGAGGTGAGAGGAAGATATGTGTGTGTGTATTAAAGGGAGAAGATAGATTTCAGGGATTCTACAAGGAAGGTACATGACTTGGGTGTGAGCAGGTCTGCAAGTGCCCTGTCTTTGTTCTGTGTGTGCTTTCTATTTTTGTGTGTGCAAAGAAAGAAAAGCGGTGAGAAATACATCAAACACCATCAGCATGCTGCTGTGATGGAGCCTGCATTCAGTTTGCTTGGCCACCTGCAGTTAAGTGCATTGGTCTCGCTTTGGTTTCCGCAGCCTCTTGGAATGGAAATCACCACAACGTCTTCTGTTTACCCAATGCTGCTGTTAGATGAGAAATCATCAGCCCTAATAGATAATCTGCAGGAAGAGATACAGGCTGTATTTCAGTCAGAAACACTTACCTACAAAAAAAATGAAATGGTTATGTAATTTTGTTGTTGGAAACCAGCTCAAGGTTTTGAGGATGCTCTTGATGAATATGAGCAAAAAAGATTAATCAAGACGAGAGCCGATCAGCTAATAAAAACATTCACTAACATATTATCAAACAAACAAAATGCAATTTATGAAACAGTTTTCAGCCGTTGAGTTTTATGTTAGGTGACTAAAACTGATTAAAGGGTTAAAGGAAAGCTAACCCAACACATGCTGGTCTTGGATATCCGGATCTTGAAAGTACGTGATGCATGTCTAATCACCAAAGTGACATCTTTTTTTAAATTTTTTTATCTGGTCCTCACTGAAGCAAGGGAAAGAAAAGAAATGCAGGCTTGTGATGGATTGGATGTAAAGGAAAGCTTGAAATTTGGGAGACATGTAACTTATAGGTGTTTGAGCACAGGCCTCTTCTGAGCCATAAAACGTATCATTTTCAAACCAGATGCTCAAATAAACCAGAACACAATGCAGTGCTGTGGTATGGAGGTCATTTTTGGATGTGTGATTTGTTTTCCTGTGCTACCTGAGATCAAATTCTTTTTTTTTCCCAGATTGTGACAAATTTGCTTTTGGCTGTTGTTGTTACTCTTTACACCCACTTGTTCAGATGTGGGTTTTATGTACAGTGTGTATCTCTGGCTCTAGTACCTTTCTGTTTGCATACCTGAGGGGTGTGTGTATGTGTGTGCGTGCATGTGTGTACATGTGTGTCTGAGTGAGTATGTGAGCCTCATGAGTGTACTGTATAAATGTCACTAGATCATCTCTTTGTGGATGCGGCTGAGTAAGTATAGCTCAGAAAAATCAATTTTGTGGCCCATAGGGGAAACATAAAACCACATTTTTTCATCATTTCAAGGCATGTTAGATAAGCTTTAGTCTTAAAGCGTGGCCCCTAAATCATGTGGCCATTTTTTTTAGAATAACGCTGCTGATATAAAAATAAAAATCCATGTACACTGCATTTTTTAGATTTTGAGCAGGTGACTGCTAAGTTAATTTAGGAAATTTGACAGATGGTACCACTCCTGTCGCTCCTCCCAGCTACTTTAATCAACTTTCCTTTTACATGTCATATGATTTGTATTGGGATGCTGTATTTATAGCAAACAATCTCTTGCTTGGGGACATGTGTTTCGAGTGGCCTCTTGAGCCTTCCAACTTCCAGTAATGATGTTTTTCTGATGTGCAACATAGAGCCTCCTTATTTCATCAGCCCACACTTCACCCCTGTGCCTTTCACTTTTGCTCTTAACTTATTTCCCTCTCCTCTCTCTTCCACCATGCCCGCACCCCCTTGTTCAATCTCTGCACTGTCAGTTTGTGGCTCTCGCCTCTCCTTCAGTCATTGATCATGGTGGCAATAGTGTAGTGTTTGCTGGTCTGGAAATGTGTGGCTCAGCAGGGAAGGAAAGGAGATCAAACACTTTAATTACAGCAGACTTGTAGGTGGTGCCAGCTACAGGCAGCAGTCATGTAACAAGGACAGGTAGAAGAGAAACGCCTGGGAAAACACGGCAGCATCAGAGCAAATATCTCCTTAATCCAGATGCACTCACTCTCGCACCTGCACACATACCTTGACAAACATCATAAATACCTTGCCATTCTTGTGCTCATATATCGTGCTGACATTGATGTGCCCTGAATATGTATCAAATATGAATGTTAGTGAAAGCTCTGCTGAACATATTTATAGGAGAGGGGATCAGTCACTCATGTGTGCAAACACCGCAAGTGCATTAGCATACATCAAGAGTCAAAAACCAGCATGTGCATAGCGTACAATGCATAAACATTCATGCAGTTCATCCATAGCTCACTTACTAATCAAACTAACAAGCTTCATTAGCCAGTCTTCCACTAAAGATTCATCATCCTGTAAGACCTAAAAACCTTTCGTCATCCAGCTTTTATCGCACCGCTGATTCATTTGTATGACCTGCGTTGATTCTGCAGAGAACTACATAGAACGGAGAGAAAGCCTGACACACACTGGCACTGTGATTGATGTCCTGTCTCGCTCATCCCAATGCTGATTCAGAGCTCCAGGCACTGTGGGAACCAACTCTCTACTTGACTGGTTTTTATTCCTACCAGGTAGTGCCTCGTTGTCACTCAGGACCCAGTCATGACTGCACACGGTGTCAACCAGCTGATCGGGCGGGTTGAGAAACCAGGACCTACAGTACTTTGAAGACAGGCTCAAATGGTTGAATGAGGTCGAGAGATCGGGCTATGTGACCTAAAGGTTAAGAAATCAATATGGAATTGTAATCAGCTTTGGCAATGTGGTAGAGAGGAATAAGTGAGAGACTGATGAAATATAACAGATAGGATCAAGGAATAGGTAAATCATGAAAAGTCAACGGAGAAAGAGCGAGATAAAGAATGGGCACTCTAATTAAGATAGCTACACAAAGCCTTTTGCTGTTAGGATTAGGTTATAATTGTTTGGGCTGCTTTGTGGGTGTCTGCCTTAGAAAGCAAATTAACTCAATACTGATTTTAGTTCAGCCTGAGCAAAGTGTTTTCACTTTTCCTTGTGAAAAAACAGAAGTGGAATAAAACAAGTTGGCACAATGTAATCAAGGAGCCCAATCCTGCGTTATTGTTTGTGAACATAATTGATATTTTAATTCAGATTCTCTGCATATGTATTGCCCCTGACAAAGACATTGAGGACAAATTTAGAAAGATGTGTGAAATAATACATGACAACTGACGGTTGTATTAATTTTGGTGTTTCATCATTTCACATTCTGCAATATTACTTTTTATCTGCTTAAATGTAGTGTTTCAACCATTCCCACAGAGACTGCCGAACACATATCAGCTTTATGGTTGTTTGGTCTGGCTTGCACCACAGAAATTGATTATTTTTTTTCATAAAGAAGCGAGGTCTTTGATATGGAGCATCAATTTTTCAGAAGTGTTTTTCTTTGATAAACAAGGGCCTTTTCCTCACCGGCTGAACACAGGCGCAGATTTGGACCTAACCCAGTGCAGGCTGGAACGAGAGCAGTCAAAGAAATTATGGAGAAAATAGAGAGAGTGAGACAGAAAGATGGAGAAAGGGGGGTCTTGGAGGGGAACAGCTGAAGATGGAGGCAGCAGCGATGAAGAGTAGAGAATAAATATTTATTTCCTGTAATGTTTTTGCATGACAGATTCTATATTATATTTCAATGTGGTGCTGCACCTCAACCATGAGAAATGTGCTGGCAATGAATAGTACACGCCAATAAAGCACATTGGGGGATTTGGAAAGAAAGAGGAAGGGTAAACAGATAGTAGAGCTGTGCAAGAGGGAGAAAGCTGTAAAAGATAAGTGAGAGAGGAAGCGAAGGAATAGGAAAGAAAGAAGAAAATAACTGATATGAAAGGAGGAGCCGAGGGAGGAGATACAAACAAAGCGCCGACATCAGAAATTGACATCACGGGCACGGTAAATGGGACAACGTACATCAAGCAGATCACGATAGTGTACACAGGGAAAGATGGCAAAAGAATGAAAGAGAGATTTGTGGCCTGCGGAGTGAAGGGCATGAAATGAATTGATCCAGGGACCCACTGGAGTGTGCCCTGGAGGATATGTGCGGTTGGGTCATGGAGAGGAGTGGGCTGTGGGAGCAGGGATGGTTTGGGGCTCTATAGAGCCAGCTAAAAGAAAGAAGAAGGAACAGACAAGGCCCATTAACTCAGGAATAGTAAGATCACCCAGGGAGGGGTGGCAATTTATATCTGCACTGACATGGGAGGGGAATGAGGATGTTTTAAATGGGAATCTGTAAAATCTTCTGTTTTCTGTATTTATGCCGTATCGCTTTTGGTGAGCTGCACAGTTTTGCACCATACTTACACCAACTTACACAATCTAAAGTTTCTTCTTAATATATGTAATTATAATAATATTTACTTTACACTTTGAGCCATGCTTAACAACTAAACTACAGAAATATATATAAAGAAAGAGAGGGCAGAAAGATTTTTAACAGTATCTCATCATGTGAAACTAAGGATTGTTGGAATATTTTGCCATTGTTGGGAATTGTGTTCATTCATTTATGGTTTAATGACATTATTTAGCATCGTAATGTTGGTCTGCTGGCGAAAAAAACATGGAAAACCGGAAATAAATGTATGGAAACTACATGTGCAAATTTCAGGAAGAGTATGCAAATACTCATATAGAACTGTAGTGGCCATGATTTTCACACCAGCAAAGTTTAACAGCATAGCCAAACATGTACAGTTTAACAAACTTATGTGCTTTATCAACAATTAAAAGAAATTATCATATACAATCTTTAAAACCTACATTACAGTAAAGACATAAAACCAGCCATGTGGGGCCACAAACCAGAGTATTCCTGTGGTAGGTACTTCAAAAACTGGGAGGAACATAGGGTTACGTAAAAGAGTGGATGACAATGTACACTGCTGGATTTATCCTCTAGAAAAGTTGCCATCTGAAGGAGAGAAGAGAGTGCAAGGTGGTGTCAGGGGAGAGTATAGCAAGGCAGTATCGAACGCTAGTCTGTAGGATGACTTTGGAAATCAAGAAGGAAGAGGGTGAAGGCAGAGGCAAGGATTTAGTGGTGAAAGTTGAAGAAGAAGAAGAATGTTGTGCTGAATTCAGAGAAGAGTTGAGAAAGACTGTGTGATGGGGAAGAGTTACCAGACAACTGCGAAGGTACAGCTGTACTGCTGAGGGTAACTACCAAGAAGGCGTTTGGTGCCTTTGGAAAAAGACAAGAAGAGTCAGTGGTGAAATGAGGAAATACAGGAAAGTATTCAAAGGAAGAGGTTAACAGGAAGCCCCGGGGCAGACTCAGGACACGCTAGAGAGATTATATCTCTCTGCTGGCCTGGGAACGCCTTCCCACAGACAAGTGGAGGAGGGGAGAGGGAGGTCTGGTTTTGTCTTCTTAGGCTGCTTTTTTTTTGTTGATTTTTGTTTAAATATCTGTAAATCAGTTTGTAAAAACATACATTTAGACACACAGTGTGTTTTTTTTGTTTTTTTTTGTTTTACATGGACATCATATATTTTATCTGTCTGTATTTTACATATAGCTGGGACCTTACACCAGATTGTGTTCACTCATCAACAATTAATAGAACATAACATTTGTGTGCAGTTATCAGTTGGTAATAGGTTCTCTAGTGTGTGAGATAAACTGTGAGTAATAACACATACATTTGTATTTTTACATAATTATATTAACATAATATTGCCAGAGTTTAGCGATTTAAGACTTTGGCTGGTTCCTAGCTTCAGACTTTTAATGCAGACAGAAAATATGTGGATGGTACACCACAAGGAGCACATGTTTCAAACTGAGTTACAAATGTGATAATGAATGAATAATAAGAAATAATGAAATATATAACAAAGACAGACTGGAATAGGGGAAAAATCCAATTCACAAAAGATTAATTTAACTGGGGTGTATCAAGTGGTTTGTAATAATTGCAGTGCTCGATTTTAGTTTAATCTGCAGGGAATCTGTCACGTCTACTCTTTCAATATTCCTTGTGCCAGGAAAAGTGGTGGCAAATGGTGGTGAAATCAATGAAGGCATTTGTGTTTTGCTGAATCAGACAGATGTGAACCTGCAGAAACCTGCATTCAGACTTACAGTTAAAGAGAAGGAGTTATAACTGTGGCGTTATCGCCAATATACGATAACTACAGTTTTCGATTCCTTTTAGCCACTTCTACATACTGTTTTAGTTTGCTGTTCTATATTGTTAAGTCACTTCTGACTCACCAACTCCATGTTTAACTGTGGGCAGCCACATTCATGCACACACAATCTGATTGTAGGCTTCCTGCCCAGTGTGAAATGATGGCAAGCCAAATTATTTGAGTGGCTAGTGAACACATCCGAACACCCAGGAAGCCAGAGGGAGGCAGCTGTTTTACTGAGGAGTTGGCTGACTAAAGTGTGGCAAAAGTGCCAGTGAATATTGGACTTCATTCAACAGGTGGTGAGAAAGAGACTTCCAACTGAACGCTTATGTTGTTCTGTTTCTTCTGTATGTGTAAGCAATGCTTGCTAAATGTTTTCTAACACATTAACACTTTGATAAATGAACTCTTTATGAGAAATGTTGCTCTGAGTTTGATTTAGAGTCTGATTTCTGTGTACTACCCATCAAACTAATTCGCACACCATTCATTTTGCCATCCAAGTTGAAGGTGTCTAACAAAATGCACTGATTAGAACGTAATAGTAATGACAAGGACAAACTCAGTCCAAAGCCTTTGCAGTTTGTTCACATTGCAGCCTTGCACTATATATGCACACGAGTTTGCCCATGCACTTAAATGCCATACAACACTGAGAAGAAGCACTGATGTGTGACAGACTTGCCTGATGGCTGGCAATGTGCTTTGCAGGCCATATCAATGGAAGTGTCTTCCTTGCTTCCCCTAAATGCACTCAGACAGTGACAAAGACAGAGGCTGCAGTCTGAATCACTGAAATGGGCAGCCTTAGGACGCTGAGTGAAAGTCAGACAGTTTAGTGGAAAGTAGTTAGAGACTGAAGCCTAGTCTCCCGGATCCTGGTGAAACAGGTGAGTGTTGCAGTGGTGCAGAAGCTGACATATGCCAAGGTGGAGGGATAAGACCTCCTGGCTTCAATGTCATCTGTTGCCATTAGAAAATATGTGCCCATGTGGTCAAAAGAAAGAAAAATTATAGAGAAAGGGCAGAAAACCTAGGGAAGAAGGAAATGCAGCTCTGTATTCAGAAAGATAGGCTGGTATATTTCATAATCCAGAGCTGACAATCTAAACTATCAGTAGTACTCAACATAAAAGTGAAAACTTACTTAAACTTACTTAAAACTTACCAGCTTGACATTTAAAATTGTCTTTATAGTTGTGGATGTTGGATCTTTTTATCAGAAAAACTAAAGAGACTCAATGTTATTTAATTTCAAAGTCTTAAAAGGTCTCAACCACTGTGCAGTGTCAAGGTACATTATTGTGAGGTCAAGCTGGCACTTAATTGATATATATATATTTGATAGAAATGCTGCCTATTCCTTCCCTAGATTAAAAAGAAGCCATGCATTAAAGAAGCTTGATTCATTAGACATTTGTACTAACAAAGACAGATATTTTACCAGACTGCAGTTATATTCAATATACCCAATTCTCTATGTCCCTTCAACTTTGCTCTTTTGGTACACTCTCACTGCTGTGATATAAATTTCAGATGGTGCACTCACCTGCAGTCTAAAAACAACTGGCCCTTATCTGCCCACTATCAAATGTCCAGCAAACACGATTAGAAACTGGCAGGTGAACATAGCGGTGCATTCAGCAGCTAAGTGGCTAGGTATTTCCCTCAGCACCTGGTGGCAACCAAAACCAGGAGTAAATGAGAACTATTACTTCATGCTCATGAGACCTCTGTATCAAATTATAAATATTGTTGTGTTCAAAGGTTGTTTTCCTGTCCCCAAATGTCCCGAGAATCAGTTCAATAAGGACAGATCATTCGAAAGAATTGGACATGATTTATAGAAGAACAGAGTTTGAGTAAAAAGTTGTTTGGTGATTACGCCAAGTTACACAGCAGAGTGGAGTCCAAAGTGGTAGAAGTAGGTCAGGACCCCCCGGAATCTCGACACTGGTTGTAGCGGAAGAAATGTGGCAGGTGGAGACTTGGATGAGGATCTCTAACTGGCCAGAATGAGCTGGAGGCAGGAAGGATGCAGGTTGCACGAATGAGACCTGACAGGTGGAATGACACTGCCTCTGAGTTGTGGAAAATGCAATTAGAAAGACAGTAACGATAGCTGGTAACTTGGTGGGAATTGCATTACCAAGCTTAGAAAACATTTATAGGGACCAGGCAAATAACATTGTGAGTGATTTGAGACACCCACTTGCCTCCTCCTTTGAATTTCTACCATCTGCACAGTGCTGTTGCTCACCCATTGTTCACCAAAAACAGGTCCAAATGGTCTTTTATTCCTCAAGCCATCAAACTTCTGAACACGAGCAACACATAGGCTGCCAAGCTGGCCAAAATCGTCCTTAAAATACAAGGAGAGTGAAAGCCTCATCATGTGCTTTATGGTTTTTGTTGATTCATTTTTTTCTTTTCTTTTTTGTCCTGTCCTGTCCATGTAGCAACCAGAATTCTAGCATGAAGGCCAAAAAAATTCCCAACAGATTAACTTTTCCAAGTGGACCATTATGGCATTTGCTATAATGGTCCTCTTAATAGTTATTAGATCTTTATTAGGAGTTTTTTTATTTTGAGTTTTTACAATTACAGCGGACAAGACTGGGAGATGGAAAAGAAAAGAATAATGAAAGAGAAGTTGGAGAGAAAGTTATCAGAAGGGGAGGGAGAGGGAAAATGGAGAAGAAGATGGATAGAGAGAGAAGACAACAACAACACAGCTGACAAACCACAGCAACAACCGACACATGCATTAATTATAGTAAATAATAAATATTAAATGTTCCTGAACAGAATACTTGTTTTACTCATTTAGTGAGTAAATGAGCCTCAGTCATTTGACATCGTAACAGATGAGGTTCCTCTTGCTAACACCTTGGCCAGCATACACTATGAAAAAGTCAGTTTCTTCTATAGTAGATTAACAAGGAATGGCGTAACCATGATGGAGAGGAGACAGCAGCTCTGACCATATTCGGTCTAAGTTGAGCAGGTGCAGGCTCACCAGCACTTTCAGGTTAGCATTTATAAGAATGTCTGAATCTAGCAAATGTTGACAGTTAACCATGTCACCCAATGCTCAAGCCTTTTTAATTCAGTTCGTTTTTTGCTATTGTTACATTTTAATATACTTTTTAAAAAAAAATTTCATTTGTAGATCAGTGTTTCTGAGCTCATGAGCAACAATTTTTTTTTCAGGACAGCTGCTATAAACGTATGATTTATAGGATATGATGCTGGACATTAAACAGAATATAAAGCACTTATAATGAGATTAATCTTAAACATATACTGAAGCAGTAATGCTAATCCATTTAACACCGATTTAAGTCTTCAGCCAGGATGGAGTGCAGAAAGGTGAAGACGTCCTGGTGGGGTACTGACAGGCAGCACAACGGAGGTCATTTCTGCTTGCCTTTGTGTAAAAGTCACTGCACGCCACTGACATGGTGTATACAAATGTGTAATGATTTCTGCTGTAATCAAATTTCTTGACGGGAACAAATAAATTGATCTAGCTATCATTAGAAACACATGAAACAGAGACTGACTGGTTCAAAGAATGCGGGCCAGAAAATGATTGGGCCAGAGTGATGACGACAGAATTACGTTGTTATTATTAATGTAGATAAGGGTAAAGAGTTAGACTTCTGCTAATTAAATCAAAATGTATTTCAACATTTGGTAGATTAAAAATATTCCACAGATTACAGAGCAAGCTTAGCTTCAACTTTACAGATGCAATAAGTAAACTTTTTTTGTCTGTTTTCCCATCCTTTGGGGGCCTATGCAACGTTCTTCAGTGGCTTACAAAAGTCATTTTCACTAAATCTAAAATATTCTGTCATCACCAAAGACTTCCCTTGCAGAGCCTGAAATAAAGCTGGATGAGAAAAAGTTCATTCAGCAGAGCCAAACTTCAAGAATTCACACACACTTGAGCATATAGGCACTATACTTTATCATTCAAGTAATGCAAGCAATTTCTCATTTTATTTGTACTCCCCCCCAACCCCCTTTTGATGACAAGCTGCAAAGCCAGGCCCTTACATGACACACTTTCTTTTTGAGCCTATAACACCTTATAACCCCTCTTGAGTTCCAATTTATTATCAGGCAGCTGAATGAATAGTAGTTGAGGGACTTACAACCTATGATGTTCCCTTTCTTCCTTTTGTAGTCAAGGTAAAAAGGACACAGCTCAGCAATAAAGCCGTAAAGCTAATCACAGCTCAATGTGTGCCCAGCATGCATTTAATACTTTAATACATTTACTGCGCAATCTACATTGTGCCTCTACCCATCCATGCACTTTTATAGGTGGACTTAATAATTAAAACAAATTTGAGGACGTTGTTCTTTAGTATAACACAATTTAATTTACTGACTAGAATTTCCAATTAACTTCACCCACATCAAAACAAAACGTTTAATTGTTTGTGAATTAAATAACATATTTGGTCCTCTTTTCTTTTATACCACAATATGTATCTGTTTGGAGAGTTTGGCCTGTCAAAAATGCTACTTAATCCGCCTCCCTCTCGATTTAGTAAAGACCTCGCTTCACCTCCATCACTGCACTGTGAAACATTTTGTTCTGAATACAGAGCCTTCTGCTTCTGCCCAGTGTCTGCCTATTTTTCTTTTTTCATTTACTTCTTTTCTTCTCTTTTGCCGCAGGGCACAGCATGTCATTGTGCATAGCCGGTATTGCTGACAGAGTGTGACGTTTAGGTGAGAATGCACAATGGCCTTGCAGGTCACTTTTATTCATTATCAAACTTAGATCACAGTGAAATATTCAGCACAGCTCTTAATACGCGTCACCTGCATTGTCACTGTCGAGGTTGAGTCAAATCTCCCGAGTGTAATATCTGCCAATAGCCAGATGAGCTGATCACTTATTCTGAAATTACTTTCCACCTTCCCCAGAGCTCTCCTGTTGTGCTTTGAAATTATCTCTCTGGGTTCTAATATGCTGCTTTCAGAGGTAATCTAACAACATTACAATGTTAAATTGCTTTTGCTTAAGACTTGTGGAAGTGGTCACTATAATAAATCATTTTCTTTATGCAATGAAGTCAAATGGATGCTTTTGTTGTTAGCGCAGTTACTTTACAATCACTGCTGAGGAGGTGCAGGTGTTTGCTTTGACTTATTTATTCCTTATGAATATATGAAATGTAATCACTCAAAATAAATATTCTGTTTGTTGACAGCCACTGCGTCTCCTACATTAATATTCTTAAATGTGACCAAATGTAGATCCAAATAGTGTGTGTGTGTGTGTGTGTGTGTGTGTGTGTGTGTGTGTGTGTGTGTGTGTATATATATATATTGTTTTCATTTACAGAATTTGATCCATTCAGTTCATTAGGACTAGAAGACTGTTTTCTCCCATTGATGTGTGTGCAGTGCAGCAAATGAAGGATACTAATGCGTATGCTCTACAGGCCTTAAATTGAAGAGTCCAGCATCCGGTATTCATTTCTGCATAATACATTAATAATGAGTCCTTGCAGGCAGTGAGGGTGATGGTGTTAGCTTTTGGTTAGACCAATCTGTAATGTAGGTACGCCTTTTATTATTCTGATTTGATCTGAATCACTAGGTGTGTGAGCGTTGAGAATGACTCAGTAGGTTTTGAAATAACAAAAATGAATAGGCCTAATAATGTTATACATGAGATGATTAAGTTTAGATGTTATTAAATACAAACTGTAATTTAGGCTGATGATAAGCATTTGAGTTTATTTTAAATCCATGTTTTTAAGAATCTATTCTGTACACATGTACTTTTGAATATAAGAATATGAAGGATGGATGTGACCACCATGACATTTGTGATCTTTAAAACTTTTCAGTTGAGCCTTATGGCATTGACAGACCATATTTAAATGAGAGGGTGGAATGCTAAGTTATCAACTATTACTATCAAGTTAGCAAGCTGCAGCTATTAAGTGTATTATGAGTACAACGCAGACTATTAAAATTTCATTTTCACACACCAAAACATGACCACAGACTTCTTTGTGAGAGTATACTTCACAGCAAGTTGCATTACTTCCATTAAAAAGCCATCAGCGCCACAAACACAGTGGAGAGGTCCAGCTCAATTACTTAAATTAGAGGACTTAGAGCTCAGCAGACAGCTGTTGGCTACATTTACTCGTGTCGGCACACCTGACATTTTAACACACCTAACTATAAACCTTGAAAAATTCCAAATATAGGGATTTACACAAAAAAAATAACTCACCCACTGTACATTTGTTGTGAAGGGCCAAACCAGCTATAGATGAAGTTCTTCCCTGGAGTTGGACTTTTTAGAGGCAGTATCAAATCGTCATTTAATGTTGAATTGCTGCTTTTGGGACTTCTGCACTGGCTTCGTATTCATTCATCCAGCCACCCATTACTGTCTGCCACTGGTCTATCTGTGTTTTGATCTTTTGTCTTGGAAGTGCAGAAGCTCTCCACCCCTTTAGGGTGGAATTGGAGCCTTTTCCACTCCCTGGCTGGACCACCTGTGCCTCATCAGTTTAATCAGCTGCAGTGCAAAGGGACCAGCTCAGCCACTCAGACCTTGTCAGATTATCACTTAACTCAGTGTGCTAAACAGGCCAGTCTCTTTGCTGATCCTTTTGTAATAATTTCCTTTGAGAACAAACAATGTGTTCATTATCTCTAGTGTCTGCCTCTGCCGGTGGTTTAGCCATCATACTCACCTTTCTCCACAGAACGTTGGTTATCTCTCTTTCCTTAACCAATCGGACACTCAACTGCTTCCTTCACTGATCGTCCTCCTCAAACTAACACCTGCCTGCTCACTCTCTGATGGCTCCTTCTTTCTCACCGATGACAGTACTCCTCGCTGGCGCACTGGCGATGCACTTTGCCCGGTGCAGTGGAAACCGTTATTGCGTGCCGCAAGCAATCGACCCTTATCCCCTCTCCACCATAAGACTCATGTTTGTGTGTTTGTGTGTGTGAACCACAAGGACCACACTGCTGTCCTTGTGCAGTTCTTGCGCTTGAGTCCATTAGCCTCCGGTTTAGCCGGTCATGACACCATCCATCCATCTTCTTCCGCTTATCTATGACCTACCCCAGCTGTCATAGAGCGTGAGATAAGGTAGACTCTGGACAGGTCGACAGTCTATTGCAGGGCTAACACAGGGAGATAGACAACCACTCATACTCATAGCCAACTAAATGCCTTCTTACTGTACCAGAGAGAAGCCACACAGACACAAGGACAACATTGACCCCTTATTGCTAATATGAGGAATTTGGAGATACAGTGGGGCAAAAAAGTATTTAGTCAGCCACCGATTGTGCAAGTTCCCCCACTTAAAATGATGACAGAGGTCAGTAATTTGCACCAGAGGTACACTTCAACTGTGAGAGACAGAATGTGAAAAAAAAAAAATCCATGAATCCACATGGTAAGATTTGTAAAGAATTTATTCGTAAATCAGGGTGGAAAATAAGTATTTGGTCAATAACAAAAATACAACTCAATACTTTGTAACATAACCTTTGTTGGCAATAACAGAGGTCAAACGTTTACTATATGTTAGGATGCCTGGGTCGTTGACCCAGGATATTTGAGTTTATTATATTATTTAGACTTTTTAGTCTTTGGTTTCTTTGAGTTCTGTCTTATGGTTTATGTCTCTGTCTTCTTTAGTTGCTCTGTCTCCCCTATCACCTGTATCCCCTTGTCTAGTTCGCGTCTCTTAGTTCCTATATCCCCGTGTTCAGTCAGTGTTTGTGTCTGCCCTGGTCCCACGTCTCTGTTCCCTCTGTAGTGCCTGCATGTGAGTCTGTGTTATGTGTTTCCTGTTTTACTTTGAAGGTCTCTGTCTTATCTCAGTGTGTTCAGTTTACGCTTCCTTTTGTCTCGTCAGTTCTGATTTGCCCCAGCTGTTTTTCCCTCCTGTTACTCATTCCCTGATTGCTCCCTCTGTGTATTTAAGCCCTGTGTTTCTCTGTGTCCATGTCGCGATCTACCGTTTATTTGCTGTGTGTTTTTGCCAGTCCACCGGTGTTAGTTTATTTGAGTTTTTTGCAGTTATGTTATGTTTGCGTTCAGCATTAAAGCTGTTTTGGTTTAAGTTTGGCTTTGGAGTCTGCATCTTGGGTCCTATCCCTGTCCGCACACAGCCGTCACCTAACACTATAGGTCTTTACCAGGTTTGCACACACAGTAGCTGGTATTTTGGCCCATTCCTCCATGCAGATCTTCCCGAGAGCAGTGATGTTTTGGGGCTGTCGCCGAGCAACACGGACTTTCAACTCCCGCCACAGATTTTCTATGGGGTTGAGGTCTGGAGACTGGCTAGGCCACTCCAGGACTTTCAAATGCTTCTTACGGAGCCACTCCTTTGTTGCCCGGGCGGTGTGTTTTGGATCATTGTCATGTTGGAAGACCCAGCCTCGTTTCATCTTCAAAGTTCTCACTGATGGAAGGAGGTTTTGGCTCAAAATCTCACGATACATGGCCCCATTCATTCTGTCCTTAACACGGATCAGTCGTCCTGTCCCCTTGGCAGAAAAACAGCCCCATAGCATGATGTTTCCACCCCCATGCTTCACAGTAGGTATGGTGTTCTTGGGATGCAACTCAGTATTCTTCTTCCTCCAAACACGACGAGTTGAGTTTATACCAAAAAGTTCTACTTTGGTTTCATCTGACCACATGACATTCTCCCAATCCTCTGCTGTATCATCCATGTGCTCTCTGGCAAACTTCAGACGGGCCTGGACATGCACTGGCTTCAGCAGCGGAACACGTCTGGCACTGCGGGATTTGATTCCCTGCCGTTGTAGTGTGTTACTGATGGTGACCTTTGTTACTTTGGTCCCAGCTCTCTGCAGGTCATTCACCAGGTCCCCCCGTGTGGTTCTGGGATCTTTGCTCACCGTTCTCATGATCATTTTGACCCCACGGGATGAGATCTTGCGTGGAGCCCCAGATCGAGGGAGATTATCAGTGGTCTTGTATGTCTTCCATTTTCTGATGATTGCTCCCACAGTTGATTTTTTCACACCAAGCTGCTTGCCTATTGTAGATTCACTCTTCCCAGTCTGGTGCAGGTCTACAATACTTTTCCTGGTGTCCTTCGAAAGCTCTTTGGTCTTGGCCATGGCGGAGTTTGGAGTCTGACTGTTTGAGGCTGTGGACAGGTGTCTTTTATACAGATGATGAGTTCAAACAGGTGCCATTCATACAGGTAACGAGTGGGGGACAGAAAAGCTTCTTACAGAAGACGTTACAGGTCTGTGAGAGCCAGAGATTTTCCTTGTTTGAGGTGACCAAATACTTATTTTCCACCCTAATTTACGAATAAATTCTTTACAAATCCTACCATGTGGATTCATGGATTTTTTTTCACATTCTGTCTCTCACAGTTGAAGTGTACCTCTGGTGCAAATTACTGACCTCTGTCATCATTTTAAGTGGGGGAACTTGCACAATCGGTGGCTGACTAAATACTTTTTTGCCCCACTGTATAATAACTACATTTGTTTAATTCAGTTTGATTTATTTTACAGTTGCATTAAGACAACTGAAAAGAGCCACATTTTGTGAACAGCCTTTGACCTCTGATGGGTGAGTATGTCTGATGAATGAATAATAAGCACACCCTAACTGGTCAGATGTCTTTTTGAGTTTGCCTTTGAACTCATTTGTGTAACAATAGCTAGAATATATGTTCCTGCTTCATGACTTCTGTATTTCAAACCTATAATTACTTGATATCTTTTTCTCTTGTGTATGAAAACGTTGCCTGTGATTCTATAGTTTGTGGTTCAAGTCAGACCTTAACTTGTATCAGATCTCTTGTGACCTCATATTAATTTGAACTCCTTCCTAAAGTTACTTACAGCTAGTTAAAAATACTTATTATAAAAAAAGAAACTAAAATATTTATTCAGCTGACAGTTAGACTGTGTAACTGGACACCATAGTCAAGCTAATTTTGCCATATGGATGTTAATGAGTTAAACATATTTTTCTCTGGCAGTAAATTATAAGGGTTCAAGATTGTGTGACTCACAAACCATTTGGAGCAAACTGAAGCCACACTCTTAGTCAAAAATATGAGGGAACTGAGTTCAACAGGGAAATGCATCCTACTTGGATGGAAGACCAGCAGTGCATCTTGAAGCTAAGCTTTTGGAAGCAGCCACCCAGAAGTGGTGCCTGAAGCTAGAATTATACTGCTCCACTCTCAGAGTCAATCTTTGCTGTGGGGAAATTGGCACTTTTGGCCTCCTTAAGCAGGCTCAGCATCCAACACCTGCTGCAGTCTTGGGTTACAGGTGCATTTCTGTCCCTTTAGGGCACTAGTTAGCAGCTCAGCCCATCATCCCAAGACAGGAATGATGCAAACTCATGTCAAATGTTATCTGAAAGACAACAGAATCCATAGCATGAGATTAGTGATTATTTGAAAATGCATTTGACATGTACAAGCATGCAAGCTCTTGGGAATATTTTGCATATAAAATACTTTTTGTCACCCACATTTCATTTAGTGTATCCTGGGAGTATATCCCCATTTGAATTTTGTGATTTTTATCACAACACAATCAGCAGAGCAATGTGCTTATGCAACTGCCTTAAAAAAAACAAACATGTCTTTCTGGAAAACCTTGAGAGAAATGTTTTTCTCAAGGCAGTTTTTTCATTGTCTTCACAGTGAGAAACCTTTCACAGCAAGCCTTAAATGCTTGGGCCTGAACATGAGGGCCATCACTCACTGACGCCTTCTGCCAAAGCCACTTTCTACCGATGAAGCTTGGCACATCTTCTTTTTAAAAAAAGTCAAATTCTAAGCAGTGTTTTTAGAGTGTCAAGACCTTGTGTCATGTCGGTTCAAAGACAAAGGACCAGAGGAGTCCCAGAGAATCAGATTCTCCACTTTTATTCTGTCAATCACAGCGTCGCAAGCATTTCTGCTGTGGAAGGATTTTTTGAAGGCACTGGAGGGAAAAAAAGGGGACACAGAACGAGATCAGTGAACACTTCTCCACTTTCCCAGGGAGGACTTCTCCAAAGGTCACAGTGCCCATTCACACACCAATTTACATTGAGTAGCACTCTCCACAGTTCTTCTGCGCCAAGAGTTTTGCCCAGAAAGCCCGCCATAAATCAGTCATGGACTGAATCCAGCATCAAGTAAAATCTAAAATCTCTTCTTCCATATAGACAGTAGCTGCAAAGGAAGCTTTTTTTTCTTGAGATATTTCTTTGTGATGTTAGATATCGCTTGGTTTTGCTTCTCTAAGTTTAGTTTGCAATTGATGTCGATCAAAGCACAGAACATTTCACAAAGAATCAGACTGTGAATCCCAGCGGTCACTTGAAAGCACTGACAAAATCAGTAAATAAAGAGTGATGATAAATTCTCCTGACATTTATTCAGTTCATCTGTGTTTGAACATTGTTGAGCTGTTTGTATGATTAATATATCACTGCACGCTTGTCTTAATTGAGGTAAAGTGAACAATTATTATGATGATCAAGTCAGAGTTAACCCTCTATTTTGCTGTGTCTTCTTTTTGTTGCTCTGCACCTTCAGTTGTTTTCCCAGGACACCAGATATTAGACTTGCATGTGCATCTCAGCCAGCTGAATATATGCATACTACAACACATGCAAGATCATGAATATGAAAACTGAGCACACCAGGTGGTGAGAACCTAACAGCAATGTATGATTTTTCTTAGTATATATGTAACAAATGTGTAGTCATGTGGAACTCGGCACCAGAGCAACTGCTTCAGCATCACCACATAGACAAGCAGCATACAGAAAAGCCATTATCGTCTGTCATCACTCTCATAGTTATTGTTTAGACATTTTTGTTGCCAATACAGAAGGTGTGTTATCTTGCTGTGATAAACAGAAAACAACAAGTATGTAGTACACTTCAACCTTTTCAAGTGAATAAGTCAGTGAAGAGTTTCTGTGAAGTTATTAAATGCTATCCTTGAAAATGTTTGTAGAATGAAGTTGATATTGTGAAAAGTTGATGTTTTTCCAACTCCAATCAAGTCATTGTTAGTACTTATTAATTACCTTAGTACTTATTTAGTGCCTTATTAAGTAGTTTTGTTCTCCAAACCTAACCAAAAGACTGACATTGTGAAACATTAATTTTAAAATCAGGTGTCAAAGTCATGTCACTGTCATTATACTGATTAGTTGTGGTAGAGGTTTTCGTCTAACTAGAGCTATAGAAGTAATATCAACTGATAATAGCTATTAATTTCAGGTATTATTCAAAATATGACACAAAAAGCTATAGGCGGATACAGTTAGCAATTTATGAGATTATTTAATAGGAAAAGAACAAATACATGTGTTATCACAAGTTCAAATACTTTTATGTATGTAGATAGAGAGTAGCAACATACTTACCTTATGTCACTTCTAATGTAAAAATCACAGACAAGCTATAAATGCCCATATAACATGTCTTTCTTGTCCTGCTCTCTCCCTCTTCCCTTTCCACCTCATCCTCTTCCTCCTCTTCTCAAGCCTCACTTCCTGAGCTGAAGTCGGGGCTCTGACACATGAAAACGTGTATAAACATTTTTATTTATTCTTGATATTATTGCAGTTACTTACAGGGCTTTGGAGCGTGATGTCACGGGGGTGGGCGTGGAAAGGATTTTGGCCTGATGTGCCATTTTCGGGGTCAAAACATCTTATAGCCAACAATATGGCTGTATCTTGGTCATATTACCCAGCAAAACCCAGTATGCAGGTTCATCTGTAACAGTCCTTGTGCCACGATCAACACTGTTGCTTCTACATTAAACAGAAGAGCAGCGACATGGGTGCAGGTCTCCGCGACTCCGGCCATACAGGTGCAGTGGGCGGCTTCAACCTTTCCTGTGATGCTCACAATGACCCATGGCTGCAATGCTGGTTCATTCAGTCTTTGAGAGTGCAGTACCTGAAACACACACAGACAAAGTTCATTTAAAGACAAGAACTATGAGCCAAGGCCAACACAAATGTGTTTCATCTACTTTATCATAAATGTAACAAAGTGTAATTTTTCATTTTTTTATGTATTCATCTATAGAACGCTGCATGTTATATTCTAACATGCGGCGGGTTCTCTGTCAGAAACCCACCTGCAGAAAATGAACCTAAAGTATCTAATGCAAGGATGTAATCACTTTAGAGATGGAGAAAGCATAAAGTGACAATTATGAATCCCTTAATATGATAAGGAGATTCTGCAGGTCATTAATCAATGTATAAAATTAAAATAAAATGTATTTTTTAGTGACACAGGATACAAACATGGAAGCAATATGTATTATTAGAATTATTTATAATAAATATAAATAAATCATTGGAATTTCTTTAACCATAAAGAATAACTAAATCCTTCAGGACAATGTCACATCAATGCACTGAACTCACTATGTTATCCCTCTAACAGAGCCTCCACATGTTCTCACTGTAATTTCCCCCTTATGAATGAATTTATGCTGCACTAATCTGAATGTTTGGAGGGAAATCAAACGCATTTCACACGTAGTACCTGAGCTGACTTACCTTTGTTTGAATGACGACTTGTAAGCGCTGACTCCACAGACAAGGTACGAAAATATGTCAGGCTACATCAATAGCGGTTGGTCTTCAGGGTTTCTACTCCACGGCCGTATTTCATACGGGTCCACATTTCCAATGCACGCTATTTTCTGCGAGTACCGCCGCTTCGCCTCTGAACGCAATCGGTCTCCATACAGTCCATTCTCTTTTGAGCTGCTTTTAAGCATCTTTCTTGTAGTCGTCGTTCCAACACAGTGTGTTTGTTTTGATTTGTAGACCCCGAAAATGGCGCCACGCTCCCACAATGCATTGCGGCGTGACGTCAACTCCAAAGCCCTACTGTCAGCAGATTAGACACACGACTCTCCCACCTCCATTCAGCAAGCTAGCTACAGAACAACAGTTGATTATAAGCTAAGTCATGCCGAGCAATGTAAGGCTTGAGTATCCTATAAAATCACATTTTTCCTCTAATAAACAGTTCAATTACATTCTCACATCATATGAGTTTATTTGCTAACCATCCAAGTCCAGCAATTTTAGATCTACAATGAAGAAACTTTGACTAATGCTGACTAACAGCAGCTAACAGCGGCAAAAACAACAGCACTTACTGACAGACAGCCGCCTCCAGAGTTAATGGACATCGACACCAGACATATTGCTAAGGTAAATGGCAGGCTGACAGTCTACACTCACTACAGATGAATGGTCTCCATAACTAGGATAATACACTTGATTTAGGAAGGGTAAAGTCGGCTGGTTTCGGTCATTATGCAAATGTACTGTTTATAAGATTGGGGAAACCTGCAGTCAGCTGAGACTGAAGAAGTCACTTGGATGAGTCACGAAACGTTTCTCCCACTGAAAACGCTACGTCCAGATTAGCACAATCAACTTTTGGAGATTTACTTACCTGCATGATTGAGCATGCATCAAGACATAATCCAGTAGATTGAAGTATGCAATGTATTGATATCTAGTATTGACATTTTACACACCATACCTTTCATAAATCATCTGATACATCCTAATTCTGATTAATATGATGAACTGACAAAAAATACATAACTAAACTAAACTAAAGACAAACTGTGAGAGCAGGAACACAAAGCAGAGAACCAGGAGAACATAGGAGGTAGACTCAGGAAGGCGAGCAGACAATCTGACAAAGACAGAGTGAAAGACAAAACTAAAGGCTTTTCTCATATCTCTAATTTGTGCCTTATTGTCTCCTCTGTCCTCTGTCCTGTGATCCAGAAATCAATCTCAGTGTGCCATGCTGAAGAGTGTCTCAGTGATATTGCAATTCCTAAAATGCATCTGGAGGACAGACGAGATTTGAGACAGCAGGCTTGCTAGTTGTAATCGAGGATGCACAGGTGTGTCCTTTGCAGAAATGTTCTTACCTTTGATGACAGCATGACACACAGCTGCAATAAACACAACACAGTGGGAGGAGGAGTCTTCTGAAAATCAGTCCTTTGTATTTATAGCTCGTTTCAGTTAGTTGATCAACTGCATGACTGAAATGACTGAACTGCATTTCACTGTACGTCTGTGTGGGTGATTAAAATTGGCCTCATATCGTATCATATTATACCGCCTTGGGAACTTAATCAGAAGTAGTCCCATATATAAAAAATGTCATGAATGCTCTGAGATCATAAAATACAGCAATAGTTTATTGATTTGTTGAGCTAGAACAATTTATGATGCAGCTGAGCCTACGGTCATATTTAATTGACATGGCTTTAAAATGACAGCTCAGAAGCAAAGATGTCTCATTCAGTTAAACAACGCTGTTGCCACAGCTTCTCTCTCCTCGTGTATATTCCTCATCTCCCCCTCTTGCATCTTTGGTGAGAGACACTAAGGATGTGCTCACAAATTTCCCTCAGAAAGTTCTTAACTGAGTGAAGTAACCCAGAAGTTTCTGCTTAGCCGACTATTTGGAAAGGTGCTTCAGTGCTTTCTTATTTTAGCACAGGATATACTGGCACATCCTTTATGAAAGGAAAAGCGATAAGGCCATCCCATAATTCATAGCAACACATCATCAAAGAAACCAACTTGTGGCAGTAATGGCATGTGAGTGTTCATTTTTATTTGATGCCATAAGCTGCTGATGTGTTTTTGCCTTGTGGTGTTTTCAGTCGAGGTCAAGGAAAAGCGATTAGGAAATGGAGGCAGGGAGTGAATTTTATTTTATTTTTTTGAAAGAAACAAGGAGATAAATCTAGGATGTATAACTGAGAAAGAGGTTAAATATCCACAGAGGGTTGATTGAGATAGAGGTGGGAACAAATCACATGTGAAAGCACTTAAGGTGGGGCAGATGGTCAGTAAACGAGGGAAAGGAACAACGGCACAAAGTAAACACCACAACAAGAAACAAGGAAACCTTGTAGCACAAAAACAAGCAAAAGTATTAAAGGGACATGTCAAAACCATCATATAATAACATTTGAAGCAGGTGAATAAGACCTTGATTTCCCCCACTTATTCTATAGTTCATTATAGTCATGAAAATAACAAAACTGATGTCTTAGAGCCAAAGCCTTTAGCATCTTTATCTGCCATTGTCCTGCATTTCCAAAGCGCTATGAACACATGTAAGTAAGCCACACCTTGGGCTGCGATTCTTATTGTCATAAGTAAAAGTATCAAGATGGTATATCCGATATGTTAACATGTAACACGATTATATGTTACTTGTCTAGGTATGCTCTGCTTTTATGTGTATATATATATATATATATATATATATATATATATGTATATATATATATATATATATATATGTATATATATATATATATATATATATGTATGTGTGTGTGTGTGTGTGTGTGTGTGTGTGTGTGTGTGTGTGTGTGTGTGTATTGCAGGCCTTTTATGACTACTGCACTAAACACTCTGTCTCCCTCCTATAGCACAAATGCATTCTTTTTAATGTGCAATTCAAAATTGGCTGTAGGTGTTAATGCGTGGGTTGATAATTGTCTATTTTCAGTGTTATCCCAGCTCTCACCTTATAGCTCCATCTGCTACACAAACCTAAGCTGGATAAATGGTTCAATAGGTGGATGGATGCATGGATGGATGGAATACTTTGATTGTGGCTGCTGTTTGTAAATTGTTCCTTAGAAGTCCCATTCTAACTATTTGTTTAACTTTCCTAGAGTGTGCGACTAGTATGGGTGCTGTGTTGGTGTGGCTTAAAAAAAACACTTCAGTATACTGTAATGAGCCGTACACCGGCATTTTACGCTACACATCATATTTGCACCAAAATGTCTCCTTCAGATGCCTCAGGACATTTCAGTAGAACCTGAGGAATTCTACTTGAACTGGCTATTAGTGCGCAAAAAAAGATGACCAAGCAAATGTTTGTGCTCCTGCTGCCTGATGCCTCACCTCGTAGTTATATTCTGCAGCGTCATCCAATGAAAACTGCTGTTTGGTCTCTGGGAAACAGCCTGAAGCCCCCTGGTGATGATCCTTGACAAGAACACTCAGACAGTTTTACACAGAAGTTGATGTTTGCTTTCTCTGCAAGTCTGAGGTCCATTGTGAAATGTCATACATGGAGGTGACCAAAATAGGACATCAAGGGGCCTAAAAATAGTAACTGGTCTGGGAAGAGGTCAACATGACATGACCTGAAGAAGATCAAGAAGAAATCTGTTTGTTATAAATCAGGTATGTTTATGATTTTTCATGACCTGCCTTGTAACATCTTTACAGTATATAGCACACTTATGTTTACGCATTAACACAAAGCGTGGACATGTAATTATTCTGGTATTTGGCCATAAACAAGTGTGGACTATGGAAAAACAAGATAACGTTATAATTTAATGTAACAGTTCAGTTTCAGTTTCTCAGTTTCAGTCTGAGTCAATGTGGTTGACAAACCAGCCAATATTCCCATCCTAAGAATCACACAAGTCATTAGCATGGCTGCAGAGCAAAGTGCCCATCTATTTTAGAAAATTGAATTATATATTTGGATGCATTTTTAAAGATTTGTACTTGGAGTTGAGTGGCAGACACAATATTGCTTTTGGACTTAATAAGACAAATGTAATGGTAACACCTCCATTATCCTTTTATTCAATAATTTTATCTCATAAAAAATGATTTTCAGAGTTGGTGGCCTCCTAACAGGTGGCATGCTGCCACGGTCTCAATGCCAAAATAGATTATCCTAAAGGTGATGCTATTTTGCAAATGCATGATAATGAGATTCTCACTGAGTTGCAAATCTGTTAGCGTCAGAAATTTCACTGAACGGCATTATAGCAACATCTGCCGTCCTGTCATGACAACTCTATCAAACAAGACAAAGCATTCGGTCTCAGTGTCTCACTCAGGTCCTGTGTCAGCAGAGAAGATCATCGGGGTCTCTCTACCCTCTATTGAGGACATCTACACCACACGCTGCATTCGCAAAGCCACCAGCATTGTGGCTGATCGGACACACCCCTCTCACACACTCTTTACACTCCTGCCATCTGGAAAAAGGTACCGAAGCATTCGGGCACGCACATCCAGACTGTGCAACAGCTTTTTTCCACAAGCCATCCGTCTCCTCAGCAAAAAGGGACTGACTGATAAACACGCACACACACACATACACTAACATTATCACTCAGCTTAACTCAAATACCTCAAAACATTGAGACTGGACTGACTAACCAACACAAAGCGCAAACACACTGACCTACACCACCAAACCATCGCACACACCAACCTGTAAATGCTCTTTTGCACAATATTATTACTAGATATATTATATATTATTATTTTTTTTTTGCACTAACTTGTCTTGTAGCACCTTGGTTCCTGGAGGAACGTTGTTTCGCCTCACTGTGTATTTTTAAACTGTATATGGTTGAAGTGACAATAAAGTTGAACTTGAACTTGAACAGTGTTCATTTCCACCCCAAATTGTCCTGTATCATTTCGCTAAGAACATTACAGTTCAAAAATAACACCCAAAACTTGGACACGACATCTGGTTAAACTTGATCAATGTGAATCCAGAAAAGAGATTTTGAGGGAGGTCAAAAGCGATGGAAGAAAAAGCTGCAGGGGCTGAGAGATAGATGGATATCAGCTGGGTGATTGAAATGCAGAGCAACACGGACGGACAAGTTGAGAAGCCGGTGATGCATCATTGATTGGCACCGTCTCAGAGTCAGGACAGATACTGCATCACCGCTGAGGTGTTCGATTCAAATTGACAAATGTTCAATCATGTTTTGGAAGGGTAGAATGTGTTTAATTATTGGGTGAAATGAGGGGTATATGTGACCAGTAAGCAGGGCAGAGGGGAAGGGCAAAACTGTAACTCCTATACACAAATTGCAGAGAAGCTTGGCGCTGTCAACAATCAATACATTAATTACGGTAGTGTGTGATAATCAAGGAGCGATGCTGATGACAGTCCTACTTTGATTAATGATTTCACTGGGAATCGGTCCAAGCTCAAAGCAAATGTGCCAGAACCGTGACATTAACAGTATAGCATATCTGGTATACGACTGTTTAAATGTCTCTTGATAGACCACGGTAAATGGGTTAAGGCACAGCCAAGAAATGAATGGCAGCACCATAAACAATCAAACATTTAATGGCACATTCCATTCCACTTAGTGTATTCAGTTCTGTGCAGTAATTGATTTTAAAAGCCAACTAGTTTGGTATCAAGAGTGCTGAATCTGTGTCTGGATAGAATTGAATGCACTGTAAGCATATTAAAGTCATGTTGAAACCTTTAATACTTCAGCTCACACAGTGCTTTATCTTCCTTCATCTCACAATTCGAGCCCTTGTGTTTTTTTTCCTCTCTTCCTCTAAATCTTTTTTCTTTGCAAGCATTACAAACACAGCAGAAACCTTCTGAGAAAATACAGTGTGGCACAGATTGATTATAGGTCTCTGTTAATACATTGGAGACCATCACAGTGTTGGGATGCTGCCGAGTTTTGAGGGGAAATGAATAAATCTAGCAGTAAATGCTTGTCTGATTGAACTGCACAAACAGCTGACTTTAGCTTCTTTTAGAATTTCGGTAAGTCTACAAACTGATGAGAAGTTTATAGCAATGATGAGTGTAAATACTTTTGTATACATTTCTGTTTGTCAGTGGAAACCTGCTCTTTCATTTCCCCCCATCAATCACACGTCCCACACTGCGGTACTTCTCGAGGCGAAAAAAAAATTAAAAAATGTTTCCAAGCAACTGCTGAACAGCTGAGACACAACTATCAAAGACAAGAATAAAAACACAGCACAGTTGTGTGCAAGGCCATTTAGCTGCTTCTTCAAAATAGTTTGGGGGTTAAGCTGAAAGAATCGATAGCTGCCCTTTCTGGTTCTTGTAAAAACATTTGTTATACTATGAGGCAGCACTGAAGTTATTACTACAAAACAACTTGCATGTTTAGCATGATTTTGTAGGTTTAAGGGTCTCATTCATCATTCAGTGGATTTTTTTTTTATCTGACTTCCACGGTTGCATTTATTTTTCAGTGTCAGAAATCATCTCTTTCGTTTGTTTAAACACAGGCAGGAGGCATTTTTAAAATCCAGGCACTCATTATTTTGAAAGGCAACGAGACATAGCTGTATATTGCTTCTGAGAGGAATGTACTGGATTTTTCATTAAGCCATGAACAGAAGTCAATATGGTACTTACATGTTTGGCAATTTTTCCTTCTGCTTTGAAAACTTGCTCCATGTGTTGCTGCTAAAGGCTTGGCAAATGATGGATTCACTCTGTTGCTTCACTCAAGCATCTCTTATTATCAGTATACTGACTTTGAAACAAACATTCTCACTTGGTAATCTTTCTTGCAAAACTGTACAGCAGCCACATCAGCACTCTGCTGATAATGAACTAATGGCTGCCAACATATTGCATGCGCAGCACCAGTTCTGCAGCACAGAATGCTTAGCAATGCCAGCCACATCCAATCAAGACATTGCTCCAGAACTCTGTGGAGGTTACCAAGTAAGAGGACAGAGCAAAGGAAGCACATATGTAATGAGTTGCAGTGGAAACTAGAGCGGGGTAGATAGAGAATGCGATAGAGGAGTAGAAAAAGAGTGAAACATATAAGGCGAATGGACTGGATGAGCTGGCGAGAGCGGATTGCAGAATTGCGTCAATGATAAGAAATGGTGAAATCAATTCTGCACAAATTGAGGCAGTTTGATTTGTGAGTGAAAAAAAGGAAATAGTGATGAGAGTAGTTACGGGAGAAAGGAGGGAGCGATGGAAGGGTGGTAGAGAAATGGATGTCACCTATAGGTGACTAGACGCCAGTGGAGAAGTTTATTTTTAGGTTAGTTTAATGTTCTTACTTTGGACTAATTTGTACTTTGATAAAAGCATCATCAATAACTATCGTCATTTATTAACTCTTTTGTTTATTTATTCTCTTTTATTCACAATTCATTTCCTCTCTTCGTTAAAGCCATGGTAATATTAGTCCCTAGTGATCTTTAAGATAAATGAGAATATCTACAGTACCATTATTCTTTCACCTCCTCTTGGCAGAGTTGCTGGACTGTGTGGGTTGCCTTGTGTGTCTGACAGTGTGTATCATCATTCGATTTTTACTTTTCTTAACTAGGGGAACCTTGGAGAAGCAATTAACAGATAATAATAAATCTGATGATTCCCAGTGGCGTAATTGTTTATTGTACTCAAATTATAGATGCTGTGATAATAATCACAGATGATTTATGGATCATTACAACTCTAAAAGAGCTGCACATGCTCACATGGTCCTAAAAAGCAACTATTAATTTAAACATATAGCTCTCATTTTGCACACAGCCCACTGCCAGTCTTGCTGGACTACAGTCACACTGAGAGGCAGGAATGCATTTGTGCATCTGCTAAATTCATTACTGCAAATATAAAAACTACCTGTCTGTTTGTCTGTGTCCCTGGCCTTGCTCTCTCTCTTTTTCACTCATCCACTTATTCCCTTTTTACACCTCGGGCAAAAAGCGAGGTTCCTCTCCTCATTAACCTCCCTGCCTCTCTCTAGCTCACCTCAGGCCAGCCCCACCTTAAGCTGCACTCATTACTGCTGAATGGGCTCAAGCTGGGTAGACGGAAACTGAACTGAAGTTGGGAAGCAGAGAGAAGGTAAAACGGGGCAAGACAAATAGTCGGTTGAAGAGGGAAGACAGTCATAATGGGTGAGAGACGGGATAAAAAAAGAAAGAAAGTGAGACAACAACTGGGGGGGGGGGGGGGAGAAAGGTGCTTTAGTGTGGTTAAAGGAGAAAAGAATAAAAGAGACCGAGCGACCAAGACTACCAGGGCAGAGAATCCATTAGAGAACTCATGAGTGGCTAAGATGATATAAGCAGACATGCTCAAAGCTTAAAACTGTGCCACTTGGCGTGGTTATGCTTGATAGATACCTACCTTCAGAAACCTGTTATTCATCAATGCCACATTTCTGTTGGAACGAGACCAACAATTCATGCTCTGAACAAAGTGTTTCACAGTGTGGACCTATCTTTTCTAACATTTTCACCAGACTGAAGTGCTTTTATAGACCTGTCTGCAGCGCCTTTATTGCTGAGTCAGAGTTCAGTAATCCTAACAGATTTATCATTGATTAATGAGTTGCTGCTTTAAGTACAACAATTATGGATAGAAATGGATACAAAAGTACTCTTGATGATAATGAAGCAAACTGTTTTGTTTTTGCCACTGCTAAATGTTCTGCTTTTTGCTACCCAGATCTATAGGATATGTAGGTGATTAATGGCTTAAGGAATGCTCTTTAAGAGCTATCATTAAGATTTTCATCTTCTGTTTTTTTAATTAGAAGGGGATCGTTTGCGGAGTGAGGGGCAGAACTTGTTCTCAGAGAGAGGAAAATTAACAGCGCTCAGCATCAAAAGCCTCCTCAAGGCCACAAGGCAAACAGCGGACGCTAACTAAGGCAATGATGTGACATGAAACATGACTGGCCGTTCTGACATCAGTCTTCTCTAATAAAGTAATTATGCTGATGTTTTTTTGTCATTATACTTCAATAACACCAGTGACTTGGATCTAGAAAGTAAGAATGCTGCGATGATGGAAAAATTTGATAGAGTGGAGAATTAAGCACTGAGCAGCTCCTTCAGTGGGAGACTGCGGCACCCACGGTGTGGGACGGAGAGATTTCGCAGGTCTTTCCTCCCCACTGCTGTCAGACTCCACAACAAAGACTTTAACTGAACAAACACACACATCCACACATGTGCAATAACACTAAGTGCAATAATCTTTTCTGGCATCGTTGTATTTTTACTCAGTTGTATATAGCATTCGTATTCTATTTTTATCTTATTGTATATTTTTATTCTATTTTATTCTACTGTATATAGTATATTATTTTATTCTATTCTGTACAGCTGTGTACTGTATTTATTCTTATTGTATTCTAATTTTTGCGTCATAACTTTTGCACTGTCCACTTCCTGCTGTGACAAAACAAATTTCCCACGTGTGGGACTAATAAAGGTTATCTTATCTTATCTTATCTTATCTTATCTTAAAACGAATGAAAAATAGCAGTTGCATTTTAAAAGCCATGAAACAGAGTGAGCGCAAAAGAAGGAGAGAGTGTTAAGCAGCAGACATGATTAAATTCCATCATCTATTATGACTCGGCTCGACGCTTTCATCTGGTTTCAAGGCCGAACTCTCTGACGCGCTCGGGCTCCGTTCTCAAAAGGTGACTCTTCCTGTGCCTTGTTTTGCCATTTATTATTACTATTACTCCATGCCTATGAGGAAACACATCCATGTATATATGCCCATGTATGCCCACACACACTTGCCCAGACACTCATCATTAGCAGGGGTAAGATCCTTTCAATTTGACTTTCAAAGGGAGAAACTTTTAGTCTCCCTCTATTCACTTCTTATTTTTTTCCTTCCGTTAAACATTTTTTGTTCCTCTTTTCTCTTGTCGAGCTTTTCTTTGTCATCTTCTCTTCAGATTCTAATGCACTTTCTCTATTTCAAGGTACTTTGCAAGCATGGAACGTTGTGGCAGCAGCAATCGGCAATAAAAACAATTGCGTGCTTAAAAAGGATGTTATAACGTTAACTAGTGAGGCTCTAGCAGCAAAGGTTGTGTCAGCAGTGGAAATGAACTAAATTAGCAGGTTCTGGTTAAAGAATCCCTTTTTTAAAATTAAAATCTATCCCAACATTTTTTCTCAATTTTAAAAGTTTGCACAGGATGAAAACCAATTAAATGACAGGCGAAGTGTTAACGTCACTCGACCTCTCTCGTCTTCTTCTGACCTACCACTCCCAGCTTTTTCCATCTCATCTTTTTCACATCAATCAAATATCCTAACACCCCCTCCACACACACACACACACACCTCCCACCACACCTAGTCCCACAGATCCAGCTATCAATCTTCGTCCGTAATCCCCCATATGAATCTCCTACTTCTTCCCCATTCTTGCCTTCTTCCATCTGCAGTCCTCCATTTTCCTGGCAACAGGGAGCTCATATCATAATTCCTCTTCAGCTTCTTTCTTTCTTATCCCTCCATGTTCCATATCATCCTTTCTTGCTTTTCCCCTCCCTGTCTGTATGCTTCCTTGCACCTCTTGGGATGACATAATTCAGGGGACAAGCCTTTCAAGACCAAAGACTCTCACTCGCTCTGCCTGTGTCCCGCTTCCCTTCAATCCTTCTCTGTGGGGTTCTCAGAGGGACAGTGATTACAACCAAGCGACTGATGCCTCTGCCATGCCAATTAATGTGGGGGGCTTAAAGATGGAGCAAAGAGAAAGAAGGAAAATGTGCCTGTGCCCGCATCTCCACACATTACCATATTAAACAGGCTGGTGGGGCATCTCAGCCCAACTGGTAGCTTTAAAACAGACACTTCAGGGACAGGTTTCCCCAGCCAGACATACTCCAAGTCAGACATGTTTGCATAAACTGCCCCACTCTCTCCAGACAAGCTTGGCGACGTGTCCTTCTGTGTTTGTCCTTACAGTCAAGGTGCTAACATTTGACATTATAGTATGGGTCTGCTTTGTAATTGGGTGTGAAATTACTGTCATTCCAGCCTAGGCACTAACATTGTCTGAGTGACTCTGCCTGTGGGTGATAGGTGCATAGAGTCAGGCATACACTGCACATTTGAGCACAGACAAACCTGGCCATGCTACAATGCATCATACACCAACGTGTTTTAAAGTTATAATCCATCAAACTAACTTCAATGTTCCTCCTCCTGTTGAGTAATGATGCACTCAATCCCACTGTGGCCATTCATACTCAGCCATGCATCATGACCCGCTTCGTACATCAGTTATACTGAGCAAAAAACCCAAAAAACAAAACACAGTGACTCTAACAGTTTGCCACAAGAAAGCCAGGAAAGAATCAAAGAAGCATGCTAGCTCTGTTTAATTGCACCGCGACAGCACCGTGGCGCTTGTTAGCCAAGTACAAGAAGAACTACAAGATAATGGTCACTCACTGAAGTCACAAAACATGGGAATGGTGATAGTGTAACATTTTTGCAGTGAGAATTGGATTATTAAGACAAAAGTTAGTTGCAGTAATTGGTTACTGTGGCTAAAAGAACCTTCACTTACAGAGAAATTAAAGACTGAAGCTAAAAACAGAAAATCTACTAAAGGTCAGAGCTCTGATATGACTACTCTAATTAGTGTTACTTTGGAACAAGATGAGGTCTTTCTCCTCGGCAGTGTCTCCTGCTGCACTGTCAGTAAGAAGGTCTTTTCATTCTGCTAGTATATTACAAATTTCTTTTTCTAACAAAGGTGCCCAGTTCCTCTTTAAGCAGCCCCGCGCAGCCACTTCGCCTCAACCAGTCTTTTGCATTACTTTGCCTTCAGCCAATATTTATAATTACTGCTGAAGTGCACGCTCATGCTCATTCCTGACCTTAAACATGTACTTTGCAAGTTGTATTATGTACTTATCTTTTCGTGCTATTATGTTGATTTTGTTTCCTATTCCATTTTCTACTCGTTCATCACAAACATGTGCCCTCCATCAACACAGTTTGAGATGAAAAGGGGTCTTATTGAGCCCTTGTTTAGTGCAGCCTCTCCAAGTCTGCAGGAGCCCTCAATCCCAGCTCACTTCTCAACGCTGCACACTGATGCAGAATTAATATGATTGCTTGTGTTCTTCTCTGCAGTTTCGCCCTCCGTGGGACTAAAACCAGACACTGGACCATTAATGCCTTCAGATAAAAAATAATAATAATAATATTTAATAAAATAGAAAACATCAAACCAGGCTTAACAGCCATAATGACTCTAAAGTGAATAATCAGAACCTATGACGAGATAATAACGCTCTTTAATTCATTCCTGTATATTTCACCCTCAAATGATAAGAGAACCCCTATTCAATAAATGATTATTTATCTTTGTAGCTCCAACATGAAATATCTGCCGTGTGCTCAAATTGGCACCTCTCAAAAGATGAAGCACACAATAGGAGAAAATGATGGTCGGGCTCGTGCTGCTTTATCATCACATGCCATAAACACTAGGTGATTGTGTACAGTTTTTCAGTTGTTTATATGTAGCAAGTACACTAAAAACATAGATTTATATTTCACCGAACATCCATCCTCTACTGTTGTTTTCTTTTCATCGTGATTTTTTTATACTTGTGTATTAATTTATGTTTTTGTATTTATATTTTTGGGAGCTTTGATTTTCTTTGACTTCCCATCGATGTCACTTGAGGTCCTGCTGGGTAGAGGTGGGTTTATGCTATATTGCTTGTGCTGTTTCATTGTAAGACTGCAGCCTTGACAATTTTTTTAAAAAGCCTACTGATAAATTTATATGTGCAGTGTAACACTTGTTAACCCACTTCCTGTGTGTCCTTCTGACTCATGTTTTTATTTCACTTACAGCCCACAATTTGCAAAGCTAACTTGTGTAATTTTGAGGAAAAAAATAAAGAAACCTAAAAACAAAATGGGACAAATGATGTTTCCACTGATTCACAGGCTTCTAGTGCTCAGCAAGAATATCTAGTAACTTGCCATACTTTGGCCTCACTTTTTCATCGTGGGAGGAAGCAGAAATTTCCATATGATGATGCATGTCACTCTTTGTAAAAATTAAGAAATATTCCTCTGGCTCAGCTCCGCTTTCCTGCTTACACTGTGCTCAAGGTGTCATGCAGTTTGATGGGAGCTGACGAGGTCTGAGGGTAATTGGCTGTGTAAAGTCTGCGTCAAAATGCAAATTTATGTCAACATTTTCTCAGGTGTTTCTACTTTTATCGCAAAACTTGGAACAACAGAGTACAAACAAACTGCAATTTGTGACAGGTCTATAAACAATATTTGTGAGTACACAGGAACTCAGTTGAATTACTGATTGCAATCATGAATACCATTAATGAAGCTTCCCAAGTGCAAATACTGTATCTCTTGTTTGGATCAGAGTTTTTAGCGTCACACAGAGCCAATCCTTCTATGCTAATGTGGACGCCGTAAAATGGCTGTCCTGCGGCATTTACTGAACGTCCAAGTGAAGAGCAGGAGGAGGATATGCTGATTAGAGGAACAGTATACCATGCTGTGCTTGGCTGAGTTGTTTTGTGCAAACAATAGCAATATAAGCCCTTTTTAAAAATAAAAAAATAACATAATTCAGGCCAAAGACCAGACCTAGACGGCATTTATCAAGCTCTTTTGTAGCGTTACTGACCACTCAAAGCACTTCACGCTATAAGCAATCTACACAGTGCTTCGCTCTATACACTTAAGTGCTTTGTTTCACATCTAAACCTATGGGCAATTTAGAAACACCAATTAACCCCGCATGAAGGTCTCTTTAATGTAGAAGGAAACCCAGGCAGGCACAGGCAGAACATTTAACTCACACAGAAAGACTTCTGGAAAGACCTGTTGTCTTTATGCTGGTGCTCCTGTGATCTTTATACCTTTGGCAAAATAAAAAGAGGACTTGTATTGATTGTATGTCTCTGTCGGATCGTTTTCTTCATCACAAATAATGAAATCAGACAGTAGGATTTTAAAACAGTAGCCAATGGTTAATATTATAAACATTATTGGCTCCTGATTCACTCTACTTTATAAGATCTAATTAATATAGAATACTATTTATAATCAATTCACCCTCTATACATAACTAATGCTGAGCTTTGATTAGCTGATTCATTAATCAGAGTTTTCTTAGTGCTTGTCCGTTCACCTTCCTCCATCTTTCATCTGAGGGAGATATGTAGTCCATTTATCCCCAGCTGTATTTATTCTAACTCTCGATTATAAATCACCAAGCAAAGCTTTATTACTTATGCACTTAGGGGTAATAAAGCATTAATTGGTTATCCTGGGAATAAAGAAACAAATGGAACAGTTAATCAGCTAATATGAAAATAATAGTCTCAAGGATGTGATCAATTCTGCAAAAAAAGAATGTACTCCAGGGCACTGAATAAGCTGTATGTTACTACCGGTAACTGAAAAGGCCAGCCGATGTGATGCAATATGACTGTAGTGAATTGCCAAATGTTGGGAAAGTATGCAAAAAAAAATGTTATCAAAGTTTTCTGAGATTCATAGCTGCCTATCTGTGTCTCCTTTTTAGCTTTAAAGCAAGATGATTAACTCACAGTGTGAATGGCCCTTTAGATCTTTACAATAGGCAACTGCTTTTTCCGCTTTTAGTACCAGATGCAGCACAGACACTAACATGTTTACAAATGGCTCATTAGGACTCCTGCATAAATATAAAGTGTCTCTCTAAATGGGTTTATGTTGCCTACCATTAAGTCAGGAGCGTAATCAGATGGGGAATTTTCTGCAGCGCCACAGACATCAATCAGTCCAGCGCAAAACTTTAAAGTGTGCGGTTTTCTCGTGCTCTTCACAAACTTCACCATTTTCTGTATCCCCTGACATATATTTACATCAACTGGGCAATATATTCCCACGACAAGATAGCCTGTCATTCTCCCTCATTTCGTTTTCATACATCATGTACAAAGCCTACCAGCAGAGCCGATGTGGCTTCACCTGTCCCTTAGCCTTCACCTGTGTTCCCCTGTAGTTAAAACGCCTGCGTGTCCGCCCTCTGGACTGTTTTCTCTGAGTACTGCAGCATCACCAAACCGGCTATAAATCACATTGCATTATCACCGCGCCGTGCTTTGCCTCTCGCTGTGCCCGCCCACCGCACGGCTTCGATTGGCCTGTGCAGGTCCTTGGTCGGCCTCTCTGAGCGGGACATCGGCGCAATCGTAAATCCCGCCTCCTGCTTCGGGATCGGTGATTGGAAGAAGGGGTTTTCTGCTAACTGTCAGTCAGGCTCTTTTCTTTTCGTGAGTCTCGCATTCAGTGCTGCTGCCTGCGACGCGCTGAGTGCGGAGCGAGGAGACGCGCTGCATACCAACAGAGACATACGGAGAAGGCTAATTTTTGGCCAGGACGCACACAGACCCCATCCCGCTCTGTGCCAAAAACAAATTTATATCTGGTCATTGGACAGTTTACATTTTAACCTTTCTTCTCATGCATTTTCTGAAATATTTTTTCTGTCCTTCAGTGAACTAAAAAGCCAATCAAGTGTCTGGGATATTTGTTCTTTCTGCTGTATTTTTTTTTCTGGTTGAGGGATTCTGCTCCGAAGAAGATAAACAGCCCTACCCACCCCTCTCTCTCCAACGGGAGTCACCAAAAGGAAAAGTCAAGACTGATGTTTTCATCCACTCACATGTAGAAGCGTTTGGACTATTACTGTTGACACTCGTTCACTGGGTCTTTGTTTTAATATATATATATTTATATATATTTAATCAGATTTCCCGCAACTGCACCCTAAGGGAGGAATACCGAGACATTTGGCTGCAAAAAAGGGAAAAAAAAAAACAAGCATAAAATCAATCAGAACTCCATCATGGGCTGCCCCCTCTTGCGGAACGTGTTTGCTGCTCTGATTCTGGTTCTGCTGTCTAAAGGTAAGTTCCTTATGAGCTACTTTATTGATGTGCTGACGGTTCTGTGCTGCTGCGCCTCTACGCATGCATCTTTCATTTTCTGAAAAGCGGTTGTGGAGGTGAATACTAATGACGATGATGAGGAGGGGGGTGTTCTACCTGCTTGTGAATCACGCGTGTCTGCCGTGTACTACGCTCCAGCCTTCTATTTGCTTACACACGGAGATGTAGAGAAATGCTGTGTGTGTTTTTGTGCGGGCGCACACCAGTATGCGCGTACACGTGAGCGCAGCGCCAGGTTCATCTCTAAGCCAACCTCGTGGTTGAGTGTATAAGCACGAGTGATGCATATTAAGATGTTTACTACGGAAAGAATTGACTCGCATCCGCGGTCTTCTGTTAACATTCCTTTACGTGGCATGGACTGCCCCCGCGCGCACGACGCAGCATCAGTGCGGGTGGGGGTTGTGAAGTTAACGTGAGTAAGGGTAGTAGCAATGCAGAGACTCGGGAGATAGCCTGTGTTTTGTTCTCTCACTTCAAAACCAAGGCCGAGAGACACAGAAGGCTACATGTTGAAGGATGGACAGTTGGGAAGGCTTAGGGTTTCCAATATGCGCTCGCTGGGTAGTCAAGCTTTAATTCCCTGTTTTATTACTGCTATAAAACATCCTCCCAACAGCTCTACAAAAGAGACAAACACACTTCATTCATCTCCTCTGAAATTCCTCCACTTAAAACTGTTTAGTCCTCAGATAACTTTCACAGCCCACATGATGTGGAGGGTATTTAGGCTTCTTTATTATGAGGAACACAGACTTGAGTGCTGATTTTCAAAAGTCTTCTAATATCTTCCTCTAATAATCTCTCCATGCTATGGGATGTCCCACCATATATTAACCTGTGCAGCGGATTCTCACCATGCACTGTAATTTCCCCCTGCCCATCCATCATGGAAAAAACACACACAAACACGCACATACACATGAGCACACAAATATACACACCTGGCTCAATTAGTCCTGCCTTAGTCCTGTGGGAAATCAGTATATAAATAAATTACTCTGGCCCTTAATAACAATAATTGATGTGTCAGTGCAATAAGATGTGAGGTTAACAACCTGCAGATGCAGACGGGCCCAAGCCCCCTTCGCCTGGGCTCCTTGTGGGCAGGAGAGCCCAACTGGTCATGGTTGGCTTGACACAGCAAGCCCCTTCTCCACACCAGGCAGCGAGCAGACGGACTGCCCTGCAGGATGTACACAGCACACAAACACAATAGGCTCAGCACCTCACAAAACGAGCCCTGCAATCCCATTGAGTCTCGTTTCAGTTTTAAGCCGTTTGCGTTTGGACCCATGGGTTTTGTGATGTGAAGGTGTGACCGATAATTTAAGCCACAGTTGCGGAATGATTGAGTATTGATGGGAATTGTGCACACCAGATTCGTCTTGGAGAGAGTTCCTGCCTGCTCCTATGAGTTTCTGTAGGTCCACAGTGTGTCCATCTTTTGAGGTAAAGAGCATGCATTATAAAGGAAGAACAAGACTGTTAAAAGGGCACCGTTCCCTGGTTGATAAATCATGCAGCAGTGGAATAATCTTTTGAATCTGTGCCCCTGACATTCAAGCAAGTGTCGTGTGCGTGGTTTAAATGGTTAACCAAAACTGTTTAGTAGATTTGTTATTTCCTGTGAGTTTTTATTTCCTGTTTAATGATGTACAAGATGAAAATCTCTAAATGGTTGTACGGCTTTTACGGTATGTTATTCATTTGAAGACATTTCTTCCTCTGGAGATATTTCATCCCCTTATTAATACTCATTTAGTCATTCATATCATGAATGACCAATATTTTTAAGAGAGCGGCATTGTACTTCACAGTGCCATACCAACCAGGTCAACAAAGGTCTTTTCTGTGCTGCATAACACCATTAGGCTATTCAATGGTTTCCTACTGGCTTGGCGTGTGAATGCACAAACCTCTCCATGGGTGTTGCAGCCAGACCCTGGCTTGACATCATATCTTTCTCTTCCTCATTAATTTTCTCTTTTTTCTTAAAATGCATGAGTACCATTAGGCTAGAATGGTGGATGGCCACTCATATGTGCAGTAAAATACCTGCATATTTCTTGCACAAAAGCTGCCTGCAATTACTCCAAAACTGTTTCATCAGTGAACCAGGCCAGTGATGAAAGATTAAGGCTGGAGTCGATCTCCACACACCTCCACACAAAATTAAACAATTTACCCTCTGTTCAGATGATTTCTGTTATGACAGAAACCTGAAATATCTAATAATGAGAATAACAGCCTCGCTGATTCAGTGAAAAGTGAAGATGACAAGAGAAATTGCTCCAGCTTAAAGGTCACAGCAGAGGACATTTAAGGTTATTTCAAAGGATATTATGTTAATGCTGTATTTGGATGTTAAAAGAGTTCTACCTTACAGACATGGATCGGCTCCATTGCAAGAAATTCAACTTTGACAATATACTGAATACAAAACATAGTAAGTTACTAACGTTTAAATAGCCCAACAGATGGATTTTCCCACCAACATGATAGAGGTCGTTGTAAGAGGAAGTGTGCAGGGCAGGAACACAGGTGAAAACAAGTGGGGTCGCTTTGTAGCCCGCCATCCTTATTGTTTCAGCAACATATGGGGGCCAAGTGGGGTCAATGCACATTGCACATGTTAGCACGTAAGCACCTCCTTCTTCCCTGTCTCCTCTCCCTCTCTCTCTCTCTCTCTCTCTCTCTCTCTCTCTCTCTCTCTCTCTCTCTCTCTCTCTCACACACACACACACACACACACACACACACACACACACACACACACACGCACACACACACACACATTCAACTGGATCACCAGTCTTGGCTTGGAGATGAAGAGAAGGGAGATGCCAGCATCAACAGATGCCTAGTGCTCCTATTCTGGAGGGGTCTCTGCTTTTTCTCCCTCCCTTTGAAATCCACGGTCTCTCTGTGCTGTTGTTCTCCATGTTTGGCTTACAAATGGTTTGCCATTTTGGCAGGTTTTATGTATCTGCAAATGTTGGAGTAAGAGGGCCTGGATTTGGGCTGAAGAGCTTTGGGGACTAAGGTTGGAGGTATAACCAGCCTTGAGAGGGCCTGTGGTCTGAATATTTTCCCTGAAGGTTTTGCTTTTTTATTTTGCTCGATGTTGTGTGGTCGACTTTAGTGCAGAGCATTGAGCGTCATAAACGGAATAATTTCCTCACATGTAGTGAAGCAGATCAGACCTAAAGAACACTCAGCTGTGACTGGGGCGGCTGTGGCTCAAGAGGTAGAGTGGGGCGTCTACCATTTGGAGGGTCAGATGTTTGCTCCCTGGCTCCTTCAGTCTGCACATTAAAGTATCCCTGGGCAAGATACCGAATCAGGAGTTGCCCCTGTTTGTTGCTTTGCTTTTTTTCAAACCTCATATTAAAAAAGTGGAATAGAGGGGAGAATAAAGTTGAGATTTTTCCAGTCTTAAAGTACAAGAAGAATTTTGCAAATGTACCAAATGTTATTACTTCTGACTTAAGACAGTGTGAAATCACTTGAATTGTCTAAATTAAATACTACCACCAGAAATGAAATGGCTATTGTAACTTTACTTGAATTGTGAATGCAGCACAATGAGTTATGATTCATGGCAACCACTAGCAGTATTTGTATTGAATCAAGGTTTTAAGGATGCATCTCAGGGACTGTAAAATGCAACCAGTTCATTTTAATCTTTATTGTCTGCAGTAGGGAGCCTCTGCTTCCGGCATACAAGAACAGAACACTCCAAAGTTGATTGTTGGGTGCATAAAACAGATTAAAAGTGCAGTTGCGGTAGCAATAGTATTAAATGACCAAAAGACCAAAACAGAAAATGACTTCTGCTGTGTTGGTTCTTGTTGCCTTACTGTGTGAGGTTTTCCAGCCGTTTTCCAGCATATCCAATTAGTTTATCAGGGATGAATAACCCCTCAAGCAATGACCGTTTGATCTGTCGTGCTGAAGCTGAAATCTGCGTCTCATAGAGTTTGAAGCTATCTGAGGTCATGGGTTCAAGTCCTTTGAGGATGGTTACCTAGAGTACTGGTGTGGTTGGTAGTTGGGTTCAGCATCACCTTACTGCCCTTGAGATTGTTCCTGTCGGTCATGATTAACACTTTCATGGGCCTCACATATTGGTTTGGCAGGATTGGCAATTACATGTGATGTCAGTGTTATAAATAATAATTACTGCGAGGTTTGTTTACACTTATATTTATAGTTAAAATATAGGATATGGAGTTCAGCGTAATGGAAAGTAACCAGACTGCTTTCAACCTGGGACACGTGGTTATACAGACTAAAATTACCACTGTAATTCATTTTGTTACAACCTCCCCTCATCTTCCTCTTCTCCCACTCCCAGCCTGAATATGAACTTTATTGTTGGTTTCTCAGTGTTATGAATCCTTATGTTTTATTTATTCCAAGTGAAGGATCATTCAAAAGGTAGCTGAGTGGGTGTATAAGCAGTAGTAAGCAGTGGCTTGCGTATTCATGTGGACTTGTGCCCACAGAGGGACATATGGACTATTGAACATATGTGTGCACACACCGTGGAATAGTCCCTTTACTCGGGCCATTGGGAAGATGAATTTCAGCAATTTTCCCACTAAAGGTGTTAGCAGTAAAATCAATGGAAAGCCAGTGAAAACGTGACATCTTTTCATATACATCAGTGTGTCTATTAATAACTCTCAATGTTCTTCTCAATAGCATTCACATAGAGAAATCAAATAAGTCTCTGAACAGTGCAAATTTCTTCCATTTGGGCCACGAGACTTCAGTCCACAGTGCAGATTTAGCTATCTGCAGGGAAAAGGAGAAACACGAAACAGATATTTTCTTGTTTGGTTATGTGGAGATGTTATACATTTAGGAGGAATGAATACTGTTGGAAACAGAGAAAGAGAATAGCTTGTGATTTTCTTGCCTCTATTCCGCTTCCTTCTAGTCTTTTTTTGTGCCACAGAGTTAGTGTCACTGGAAACACAATTCAGATTAGTGCAGGCGGCTTGTCCTCAGGGAGCCGGGAGGGACGAGGGTCCCGCTTTTCTCCCTGTCCTCATTACCAAAAGACAAGGAGCTCGCCGGCAAATCAATGGAAAAGGCTTAGGCACTAATGCAGGCCATGTCTGGCGATGGGACTTAGCTTTGTGTGCGTTTTTGTGCCTCGGTGTGTTCATGTCCCATTTTGTGTGTGTGTGAAAGTTTAATCATTTGTGCTACAACAGAAGGCTGGAGAAAAACATTAGTTTCAAACGACTGCTGAATTGCTCGCTGTTGGAATAACCTCAAAAGTCCTGGTTAACTGCGCTGATATTTACCATGGGGGCGTATGATAGCACAGAAGCCCTTTAATTATGCGGAGATAACGTAAGATTCATCTGTGAATCCATTTAGTCCAGTATTAACGCCGTTCCCATTGCAATTATAATGGCTCCGGGCATTGTTGCCATGGCTACTACTACTACTTCAATAGCCAGCAGTTGTGTACAACTTCCTTTACACAGTCAAAAAAAAAAGTGGAAAAAAAGAGCAGCACCTTGGTCTTTCCCATCAACAGCCCCCTGCAGTGTATGTTGGTATAAAAATATGTGGAACGATCCACGTGTCTCACCGCTCAATCTGTTCTTGCTCTGCTTGATGCGGCTGTCTGTCTGTTGTTCTTGCATTTGCCTTCATCCCTCGCGTGTCCTATTTTGTTTACACAGGTAAAACTACTGGGTGCAACAAATGCTAAATAATGGTTTTATGTTGTGGATTTTCAGCCGCGCTGCTGCCTCTGACATCTCGTGGCGCTGGAGGTGTTCCCGGGTCTGCGCGAAGGGGAAGGGAGAGCAAGAAGGAAGGGGGAGAAATAAATAAAACTGAGGAAAACAGATCAATAAATATTTCAGCAGCTGCTCCCTTCACAGACTTCTCCTGAAGCCATAAGAGATGGAAAGAGAGACAGGGAATGGGGAGGGATGGATAAAGTGGAAGAAAGACAGGGGGAGAACAGGGGTAATTGTGTTCCAGACACTCATTCGCAGTGAACGAGAAAGATGGAGAGTGAACGAGAGCAACAAAAAATGGGGATAATTGTGTCCCAGACTTTTATAGACAGAGAGAAGAGGCATGAGTGAGGGGTGGAGAAGCGACACAGGGCGTGCTAACGAGCACCACATACCAACATTGTCTTCCATGGGAACAAAAAAAGCCATCTGAGAGCAAGAGAGAGAGAGAGCTCCCAGACTTTGGCACTCTATAATAGTGACTATAATAGTAAGAGTCTCTCTCTTCCTGACTTTCACGTAATTTTAATTCCTGTCAGGAGTTAGCAGCAAACCGTGTGGGTGTTTGCAGTTTGTGCAGCGAGTATCTCTAAATGATAATGAGCCGGTCAACAGCTGAGACGGCCAACATGTTGCTCCGAATCAGGCGTGGCCACTGTCATTGTCACTGTGCACCCACTCATCATGAAGTCCTGGTGCCCAGGATGCATATTACATGCAGCTTTCGGCGCACGTAATGTATGTTTAATGCCGAGAGCAGAAAAGGAGAGGAAAAAGACAGAGGGAGCTTATGAGGATGGACAGGCCAGAGAGATAGAGGAGTTATGAAAAAATGATTGAAGGAGGGCTGTTGGGAGGGAGCAGAGAGACAGATGGTGTGAGGGAGGAAGGGGAGGAGGAATTCAAAGACCCGCAACAGGCAGTGATCGAGATGGATTGATTCTGCAGCCAGATGATTAGGTGGAATAAAAAACATGGCAGGTTTATCCTGCCAATGAAAACTGTGTTTGGGTGATATTGCTGTGAGTGGGAGCAGTAAAATTGTTTCAGGGTCACTCGTTGTGTGATATTGCAGCATTAAGGAGCTGGTGCTAATGCGATATGCCACTGATTAGGGAGTCATTCCAGTGAGGCAGCACACCTCTAATAAGACGCTCATGCAGTGTGCCCACATAATAACAAGTGGATTGGTGCTTGTCAAGAATCCAGACTACATAAAATATCATATTTAGATAGCCTTTTAAGTTGCCAACATAGCAATCAAATGTCAGCGCTACGTGTTTCGTTGTTGCTGTTTGGAAAGCTACATAATTAGGAAAACAAATCATGTTGATGCCCAGTTGCAGACAGTACTTGGTGCCATCCACCCAAGCTTGCGCTGCTATTTAGAGACATGCCACAATTCTCTTGTAGTTTGCGGCTGGCATGTGGCTCTGGCTCCAGCTGTGAAGGTGCCGGTGGGATTTCTTGTATTAAAGTGTCTATGTTAGCATGAAATACTCACAGTAAAGACTCAGTTAGCCAGAATTTCACTAAGGATTTGTCTGTGACAGCCCATAAATTGTCTTGCAGGAAATGTTCCACAGCGTCTGATTCCTTTCTCCAAGCACAGTGTGTTTGATGCTTAAAAATTGCTGCAAAATCATTTTCAATCAGATGATTAAAGAAAATACCGTATTCGTGATATCGTGGTCCTATTGTGTTAATTGGGATGTTAGGTGAGATTTCATTAAACATTCGTGCACTATAGAATCTTAATTGGGTTTGGGAGAAGAGGCTTCCTGTATTATTGTGTTATGATATTTCACTAATTAAACGTGGAGTTGGATAACACTAAAAGCCCTTGCAGCTTTTCCCAGTTTTTGTAATGCACTGAGCGAAATTCCATTAGTGTTTGGACCAGCATCGGAACAAATAGGGGCACATTTTCCGACTCTGATTATTTAAGTCATTTCAAGGATATAGCATGCTTTTAAATTGCGCTTCAATCACATTTTTCTTCCTGTATTTACTGAGGGATGCGGATGAATAGGGCTTACCTAATTTGTTGTGTAATATCATTCCTGGGGTGCCACTGTGAAGAATCAGCTTCTTTTTAACATTTCAAGGCTGTGCTACAACCCTTGTCAATTACTTTATTTCTTGTCTTCTGTGCTTTAAGAATGAATATTAAATATATAAAGGGTTTTGCCCAAATTATGCTCAGTGCAATATATAATATGATTCTGGGGACGCAAATAAAATTCTCCTATCTTCCCGTCCTCATTTGGTTGCTGTTCACTCCTAGTTGCAGCAGTTATTGCAAAAGTAGAGCACACGGAGATGTATCAATAAAAATGATTGCCAGAGCCTGTCATCCAAAGTCTACTGGGTTAATATAATGTTTGATATGCAGATTAAATATAGTGCTTGAAGCCACACATAGCTTTAAAATTCAAGTTTTTTAGCAACTCTCCCTTTAGAAATGACTTTGTGAAATCGTTTTGTCACAGCACCAAAACATCTCACTCTCTTCCCATCAAGGGGGCACAGGCTGTATCGATGTGACCTTTATCCGGCCAGCAGACCTTCAGTTCCATTAAGAAATAATGAAGGTGTCAGAAAAGGGCAATTAGCTGCTTAATGTTGGGCAACAGTACTCTAATACAACATAGTGTTTTTGCTGACAAGTCAATATCTATCTGACAACAAGCACTGTATTTTAGGACAGACTAAAATCTTATTGGAATAGCTGGCATTTGAGAAATGACTTGGATGAAATGGGCTTCTATGCCTCTTTAAGAAGAAGGCTATTTCTGCTGCGGTAGGTTGGAAAAACAACTATTATAGACTTTGTGATAATGTGATGATGAGATGCAAACAAAAGAAAATGTGGGAAGCATCAAGACAAACGCACGCAGACGCGCGTACACCTTTGCAAAACAACAAAACAAATTTAGTATCAGGGTGATATCAAAGCGAGACCCATAGTATTGAAGAATAAGATATTCGGATATCTGAACGGCTGGAAATAAAAAGAAACCCTTATTATGCCTCATGCTGGCCTGTTTACTGTAAATATCTGCTTGATCAAACCTTCAGTTAGCTTTGTTTGTTATTTTGAGTTTGACATCTGTAATCAGAATTGATCCGTATGCTACAGGGAGGCAGCTAAATCAGACATGACAAATGCAGGGCAGACAGTGCAGGTGCTTTCTCAATCAGGCCGACGTGATTGATCCTCTCTTGAATCCATCATGATCAAGCTTTATTGACATCGGGCTTCTATTAAGATTTCTTTTGACAGTAGAGAGAAAAGAAAGATGGCAGCTTATCACAAATGAAAAAAAAAGTTTGAGTAAAAGATTGTATTTCACTTCAGCTCTACAGAGCATTTATAAAGCCCCAAAAAATGTTGAAGGACTTGTTCTAGTGCTATTGATTTTCCTTTAATTAGATTTTTTTTTCTTTTTTTACGATCAGAGCAGTTTTGTGTGCTGAATTAATGTGAGTTATGATGGTGAGACCACACTTGTGTTAAGGCGCTGACTTCATACATGCAGAATTCTGGATGTAACTGAAACATAAACATTTGGTATAGAGCTGAGAACATGATTCACTTGAGAAAATCAGATTGATATCATGTACTCAATAAGAAGCACTTTTGCCAATGTCCATCATTTAATGCCTCATTTCTGCTCCCTGAATCACAGCAAAGCTTTTATTCTAAAAATGTCTGTTGTCAGCGTTTTGACAATAGAGTTTGATGTAGCGCGATGATGTTTTTTTCTTCCCCCCCTCCTTAAAGATGGGACTTCTAAATGAGCAAAGATTCCCTTTCATATGAGTGTGCTGCACGGGCTGAAAGCAGAGATGGCACAACAGAAGCTGTCAAGCCATATAGACTAAATGGCTTTGAAATGCTGCCTCTTTGAAACTGCAACATTTCAATTCAGAGGACAGCAATTATGCAGTCAAACGTGGAAGTGGATAGAATTGCATTACAGTAGCGCCACATTTAATATAATGTAAAACCCAGCCAGTTTGTGCTTCACAAGTTATGCTTTAGTGCTTAGCCTGGGGGACCCCGCAGCCCTTCTAACTCTGCCCGCACTGCCAGAGCCCGCTCTCATCTCGTACTTAAAGACACGAGTGCATAACCTAAGGACATCTGCTTGCCTTTTCTCAGGTTCCTTTGTTTCTGCAGGGATGCGGACATATGTGATAAAAGTACCATCAGCGTTGTTAAGCTGTCTGCTCTTATTACCTGGGGAACACCACATCTTCACAACCGCTAATAAAAGCTGTCCCACCCTTGCTGTGGGGCCCCGGTAACATACTCCCTTTGCAGCAAGCTTAATGAGATATTAATTACTTTATTCATGCCATGTTCGGTCCAACAAAGAGAGATATATCCATTGGTGAATATACTCCCCTGGCGGGCTGTTCACCTTAAATGGTAATATGGCTTTTTTCAATATCACAGTAGTACAAATAGTTTTAGAAAAGCTATACACAGATGGGCGACAAGTCAATGGAAAACCAAGCAGCAATGTCGTACTAGGTCTCGGGCCTCCATGTACCTCTATAACGGCTTTCAGCTTTTCTTTTAGTGTGTGATCTCTGAATCCTTTGATGATTATGGAAATTATGTGATTCATATGCTGTGACCTTTGCAGTCACAACATCTCAACACAATTGAAAACCTGTGGGAGATTTTGGACTGACATATCAGATCGCACTCTTTAACCATCATCCTAGATGAGAACACTCCCGTCTGGATAGAAATGTTTCATCATGTAATAAAGGTGATCCCTCAGAACAACCTGGTATTGATTTGCAGTGAATCTTCCCTCTAGCTGGACACGAGGACCTCAGACCTGCCAGAAAGTACCCCCCCCCCCTCCCCACCCCACAGAATAACAATGCCACTTTCATGGCAGAAGACAAGAGTTTAGGTTTTTCCTTAACTTTGTTAGTCGTCTTCTTCATTATTGTGGCACATTTATGTAAAATTGGCAGTTCCCAACTCTGCTATTAAAATTATAATCAGGATGTTTTGTTAAGTAGTTTAGTTTCTTTACACAAATTTTTTTTGTAAACAATAGCACAGCACCAACATACAGGTTTGACCAAATTGTACAAATAGGACATCTATGCTATGATCTCAGTCTCTAGTTTCTTTATGAAGCACTTTTCACAGGCATGTAGTCACAAAGCGATGTGCGACAAAATAGAATAAAATAAATAAAAGAAGCAGGAAGAGACACAATAAAAAAGTAGGCCTATAACAGACGAGTACAGTTAGTAGCAATTCAAAACCAAGACATGGAATAAAACAGAATAAAAGGAAATTGATCATTTAAAAAGCAGTCAACAGAAAGCTCGGTTGAACAAAAAAGTTTTTTATCTGTTTCTTAAAGGAGTCCTTAGAGTTAGCTAAATGTAGCTGTATTGGGAGACTATTCGAAAATGCTGGTGCCAGTGTGTGAAAGACTCTGCCTTTCCCCCAAGTCTTCAATCTAGTATAAAGAACAACTAACAAATTCTGAGCCTGCAATTGAAGAGTACAAGCAGCAGTGTGTTTAAGGAGAAGATGGGCTAGACAGACTGGAGCTTGTCCATTTAGTGCTCTATATGTAAGTTTAAGCATCTTAAAACCATTTGTAAAATCCACCAGGGGACAATTTAGAGAATATAAAATAGGAATAATATGAGGCCACTTACTAGAATGCAACCGTAGTCTGGTTTCAGAATTTTATATTGCTTGTAGGCGTGAAAGAGAACTTTTTATCTATGCATTTAAAAAGTGCTATGCAAAATATTAACAATTGGTACCATGTTTATTTCCTGTTTTTTACACATTATTTGTATTTTTTTTTTCTTATTATTATTATATACTAAAAATATGGTGCTTAGCAGTTTGGATAAAGCTAACCTAAAAACCGATCTATTAATAAAATAGATGCTAACATACACATTTATGGAAATTTAAATGCATATATGGTCTTGATGAATGCTCAATCATCCAGGTAAGTAAATCCTCCAAAGTTGATTGTGTTCATCTGGATGTAGCGTTTTCAGTAAACTGAAATGCGTAACTGAAAATGCTACGTCCACGTGAACAGAATCAACTTTTGGGGAAATGCATATATGATTACATTTTAGTTCAAAGAAGTGTGAGCCACAGCTAAATTTAAAGGATAAATCCCCTGAATACACTAACACCGGTATAAAAGGCTAGAAAAACTACAACCTATTAAACTGTGTTTTCAGCTCACATTTAAAACAACAAACCAATGATTGAACCTACCTGACTGAGGATGGCTTTTCCAAATGATGTCAAAACAAGATTGGCATGGCAAAGAATAAAAGCAGCTGCCCATCATTTCAAAAGCAAAGTTTAGCGTTAGATGTTGGGAAGTTTGCAAGACAAAGGGTACTGGTGTGACGTTTGAATTACATGGAAAAAATATTACTTGGGAACAATCGATCGTGACAGTGTAACACTAAGGCACTTACATTTCAGGGATACCAGGCTGTCCAGTTCAGAAGCACAAACTATTATGAATCTGTTTCACCTGCTTTGATACAAATGAAAGTGACAAGAGGAGCACTGGAGAGGCAAAAGCTGAGTGTTTTTGCAGGTGGTGGTCACAGACCATTGCTCTCTCCTTATCCTTGCAAAACCATTATATTTTGGGGGGGGGGGGGGGGGGGTTGTCATGTTGTTCGCTCTCCCGTGCACCTGTTGTCACTTTCATTTGCACCAAAGCAGGTTAAATGGATTCACAATGGTTCATGCCTGATGGTTAACTGAATTTGTGTTGTACTGTGATTGAGCGTTCCCTTATTTATTTATTTAGTTATTTATTTATTTTACCAGTATATGGAAACTGTGTCCGAAAAAGTAATGTTTCACATTCAAAGACGGGGTTGGCAGTGACCTTTATAACAATCCCAGAGACAAAAAAAAAAACTGCATAAATGATCATTTTTCATTTGACTGACATTTTTTTGGTAAATAGATTCATGCACAACACACAGAGGCCTGTAAAATAACTGACTTTAGGGTGACACTGAATCGAGCCCCAGTGTAATCCTTTTTGCATTCAGGTCAGCAGAAAGCATCACCTGTAATGGTTCCTGCATGTAAAAAAGTGGAAGGTGAGGACAAAACTAGAAGGTTAGTGGTTTCACTGTAAGGCCACTTCTGAGATGGACTGTGCTTTGTCCAAAGAATAATTGAGGCAGATAGAGTTAGCTGAGATCGAAACACAGCAGATGGAGGGTTGTGTTTGGCTGCGGTTGGTTGTTTTATTTATTAGCTCTGCCAGGTTGGTTGCTGCATTCATTTCATGCCTGTGTTACCCCACCTGCATCTTGTGTTGACTTCAAGTAGCTCAATAACAAGGGAATACAAGGTTTTCCTCAAAAATAATAATTAAGCAGTGCCAAACTGTGCATTTATTGTAATTATAAATGATTAATGTGTTTAATTTGTATGTATTAGCTTTAAGCCTTTGATTGCGTGCACACACTGGCCTTTTGATCTCTTATATTCCCTTTTCAGTTATAGGTTGCATTATTGAATGCTGATTGCCTTTGATATAAATGCAAAGTCCTGATTTGAGCAGCAGCTTAACTGTGGGTGAAAAATCAACTCAGCTGTCGTGCATTGACTAATATTTACTCTTATCATGTTCCCTGGCATGTTAGCTTTACTTTCGTTTAATTTCACAGTTGTTCATCATAAGGTTAATTATGAATGATTTGAGGAGATTTTTTTGCCGGGTTCAAATGAAATGAAATATTTAGAGATTAAACAGTCCTCAATAGCCCCCGTTTCCAAAATGAGATGGTAAATCTGTGTTAAATTTGAGTTGCTTAAAAATCAGACTCACACATCTGCTGTGTCACGGATTGGGTCTGTGTATTTAGATTTAGCCCTGGCCAGAAAGACAGGTTGCTTGTGAACTGGTAAATTGGCAGTGGCAGACCAAACTGAAAGGTGGTCGAGTCTGACCTCGTGGTCAATTAATCATGATTAGTTTTCAGAGTAGAGGCTGTCAGTGGCATACTTTTTCTATCACACTGAAATTAATTCCTGGAAGAAAAAAAGCAAGCACAGCCTCAAGAATCCATAAAATACTTTCTGACATGCATAATATTTATTTATTTCATATCGTCTGTTGATCTCCTCTGCAGGTTTCCCATAACTAGTATAATAGGGAACAAGTGTGTCTGAGAACTGTACCCTACTTGGCTTCTTTTGTGTCTGTAACAGGATGACCTCCCTGTCTAAAAGATTGTCTGAGACTGCGATTGAGGAAACCAACCCGAGAGTTGTCTCATGATTCATCAAAACCTAAAGGGAAACCATTCTCTCTTTCCTTTTTTCTCATATTCCCTCCACATATCAAACAGGCAGCCACTGCTAAAAGATTCATGCATATGGACTTTAGGGTCATTAAAGAATGATCCACAGCAAAGCTGTTTTTTTCACCCTCATAATGAAATCCAATATTCATGAAATAGATTTTCCTCTCTGCTTGCCCACTCACTCCAGTCACAGATGTGCGTTTACTGTGTATTTAGTCCATGTGTGCACAGGCTTGTTAGGCTAGCATGGGTTAATGGTATCCTAAAGGCGCATTTTCAGGCTACCCAGTTAATTACACAGGGTTGACGGATGACCTTGCCACACGTTACTTGTGTAAAGCAATGTAGAGTTGGGTCGTATCTAAGCTCTTCGAAGATTGGGGTCAGAGTAGAAAAATACATGCCAAGTGCTTCTAGTCGGAGAGGGCAAGATAATCAGATAAGCAAATATTTATCTAAAAAATATGGTATGCAAATTTAAAAATTAATATTATTATTCCATCTCATCCTGACCCAAGTGTCCTGCCACAGAGAAGATTCATGCATGTAATGAGGGAGGAGATGCAGAGTGCTGGTGTGACAGAGGAGGATGCTACGGTTAGGGTGAGGTGGAGGCAGATGATTCGCTGAGATCATATCCATCAGCCTATTTTTAATAATGTAAAATTCAACATATGTTGAGCTGTATACCCTTTGCTGTGCATTTATCAATCATGTGGGCGTAGTACTTAAAGCTCTTTACCTGTAGCATCATTTTGCTCAAGGAATTTGATTTGCTGCATGTATGATTATCCATTAATCATACAGCATGACTCGGATGTTAAGGCCTAATTCTTTTATGACGTGATACTCTCAACAGTGACAACGCAATGTAATAACTCCTGAAACATAAAGGGAACCACGTCACAACCCTATCTCTAATCAGTCTGTAAAAGAGGATCTGATTTTTCAGGATCTGACCACCAGGTGGCATTTTCATATTGTTTGGTTTAACCATACCTTGGTGGAACTCCTTAAAAATATGCAATTTATCAAATTTAAATTCTTTAATTTCTTCCAGACATATACTGGGCCTGAATGCCGCAGGTTATTTATTGGACAGTTCATCAGTATGGGTGACAGGAGTTAGGGTTGGACCTTCACTGTCTGAGGGGAAAGGGGTGGAAAAGCTTAAAAGCTTAAAGTAATAACTCACTTCTGTATAAAATGGCCATGTAGGCTTAATTTAATTTTAGGGTTAGCAGTCGGATTAGATTTTAAATAAAGGAAAGCCAGTGACACCAGTGTTGATACCCCAGGGCAGTAATTGTGGTTGAATATTCATGAAGTCATATGGAGGATTGTGTTTTACAATGAGGAGCGAAGGAAAAAAAACAAAGAACATGTAAAATCTGGAATCTCTGTGATTAAAATTGTGCCAGTAAAATACCACTATCATCACTTGCATCAGTAGCAATTTTAATCAAGTCATCTTTTTTGTCATATCATCAAGACATTATGCCACGTTTGATCCTCACCACCTTCATTATGATAACCACCAACACTGTTATCATCAACACTGATAATCAGCTGAATCTTTTCTCGCCATCTTCTTACTGTTATCTCCATCTTTATCACCATCTTTATAATTCCAAGCATCACACTGAAAGCTCTGTGTTTTGTTGTCGCAGCAAGTCACTGTGTTTTTTACTACAATTACATACTCCACTGAAGCAAAGGAGGTAATCCTTTCTCTCACTTTGATTATATTTTATTACACCCGTTCTTCAATCCACCATCACTCTGGTCATCACCCCTCCTCAATTCCATGCACTCTCTCCTGGAATTTCCTGGAATATGACCCCTTTTTGCTCCTCTGATTTTTGACTCGTTTCGCTTTCATTACCACTTTTTCTGTCCGTATGGGTCTTCTTTAAAACTCATTTCCTTGTTTTACTTGAAATGTCTCTTTCTGTGCCTTTGGGTGTTCCTCTCTCAACCCATCTGCTCATCATTTCTGTTTCATTTAACCCACCCTCCTGTTTCCTCACTGTTATGTGATGGACCTCTGTTTCCCTTGCACTCATTCTGCGAGATTGCTGTGTAGCACCAGGCATTCTGCTCTGTGTGGAGATGTTTGGGCTGCAGATGGTATGCAACAGGGGTGCAGGCTCTTCAATTGGAAGGGCAGAGTGTGTTTGTGCACATTTGTATGTGTGCATGGCCAGCATGCACGCATGTACATGAGCGCATTTGTTAACCAGGCCTGTTCACAGTGTGAATCTAAGTGAATCCAGAATCCTGGAAGAAGTACTCATATCAGGAGATCTGTGCCTGTGTGCACACATCAGAATGTTCACGTACACACCGGCTCGCTCCTTGGCGGCCGCTTGTCGGGGCCTGGGGCCTGGGGCTCGCTCGGGCCCCTTTAGAGGTGGGGTGCCCCCGGCCTCTCGGCCTGGGGCTCGGTCACTCAGGCACAGCTGGGGGCCGGCGGAGCTCACGGGCGCGTCACTGCAACTCCCCCTGACTTCTGCTCCGCGGCTGCTGGGCGAGCCCTCATCTGGGACTCTCCTCAGCTCTTACTGGAACAGTGGCGCGGCTGCCCCTCTGTTGGTCTTCCATGGTCTCTTGTGTTCTCTGGATGTCTGGAGTTTTGATCTCCTCCATACCCGCTTCACACCCTGGAGGACGGGGCTGTGGCCCCCCCACACTCCCTAGCAGATCATTACATGGAGAAACCTTTGGAATGCAAGCATGCTGATCCACACAGGTATGCACACATGGGTATTCACAGACGCGGACTAAAGCTTTCTTGGCTGCTGCCTCAAAGCACACTGTGCGCTGTCTATCTTGCGTGCTGCACAATATCGTTTATTATTTAGTAAATATTGATATCTATGACTAGCTAGTTTATTGTGATGGTGCTTTGTTTTCTCTATTATTATGTTGCTCTTTGTTGTTTGCTGTCTCCTCTGTTTGTTTTTTTTGTTTGTTTGTTTTTTTTTTCCATACAGGTGACCCAGGAGTTCTTTTTTTTTTTTTCTCTCTCTTCCCCCCCCTTCTCACCGTCTCTTCTCCCCTTTGGTTTTCTTTCTTTCGCTCCCCCTCTTTCTCTCATTCATTCCCCCTGTCCTATTTATTTAAAAAAAAAAAAAGACAAAGGATGAACTGAAGCTCTGCCATCACGTAATGTCGCATACTGCTGTTTCTGATGTCATTTAGAAAAAAAAAAAAAAAAAAAAAAAAAAGAATGTTCACGTATGTGTGCAGCTTGCGTGCATGGCTCCATCTTTGCGTGCATGTGTGTGACGACAGAGCGATGGGTCACGTCAGTGACGACTGAGGCTTTGAACACACAAGGAGGCTGTGAAAAGGTCAACACAGGGTAATCCCTCCTCCTCCTCTGAATGAGTCATCACAGAAAGTGAAGGACAGCGGAGGGTCCAGTGCAATGCGTACCACACGACCCCCTGAGAGCATGGCCACCCATGGGGACAAATGTCATGTTATCTCAGCGACTGTGTCGTTCACACCTCCATTGCCCCTCACCAATACACACACACAGCGGCTGGAAGAAGAGCATTTGCTCCATTAGCAGGTGTTTTCAAATTGGCTCTGAGCATTGACAGACAGCCATGCAATGAACAAGAGCTTTCTATAAATACAATCTAACAGGCCCGCTTCATCCCATCGTGAGGCGCAGTAAAAGGAACGCTCGCATGCACACTGAATCATGCACACACACCTGGCTTCACACAGGCACACGTGTACACGCGTACGACGCACAAGTTCGACAAACAAGTGAATAAATCAAGGCTTGAATAAATCAGGAGATCTGGAGGGGTTTTTTTTTTCGTTCTTTCCTGTTGCCTCATCCATTCCTACCTACTGCTTCATCTTTCAGCCCCAACAGGAAAAGAGAAATTGAATTAAAAAGTGCTTTTGATATCTCTTCCTTGCTGCAGATAAATGAAATGATCAGACCCTGTCAACGGGATGACTTCCGCTCCTGTTTCACCCTCCTCCTAGTCTTTTCAGCACACCCTCATCCTTCCATCTCTGTACCCCCTGCCTCACATCCCACTCCTTTTCTCTGATTGGAATCTGGAAACCCATTTGCTGTCTTGCTCTCAGACCCAACTCAGGCCGTGTCAGGTAGTCTGCACACGTCCCCTTCAGTGCTTGTTCCCTCATTCCCCTCCCTCTCTCCTCCCTTTCCCTTTTTTCTCTCTTTTGCTTTCCGCTTTCGTCTTTATCCCCTCGCCGTCTGCTGCAGACTCTGTGGAGAATTTGCCCAAATTACCTGTCATACTGGCAGCTACGTGTAAATAAGCCCGGAAAGTATGTCGCTTTTTCTGTGTCCCACTCCCTCCCTCCTTCTCTCTTCCCTTCCCTCTCCCCACCTCTACGCTATCTTGTCTCACTTCAAACCAGTCCTCCCCTTCGTTTCAATCCATCACATCTTTCCCCGATTTCTTTTTTTTTTTTCCTGTGGCCTCAACCTCAATCTCCCCTTCTTTCTTTTTTTGCATCTCCGCTCCCTCAGTTCTCCAACAGAACTATGGGGAGGCCGGGGAAGTCTTTGTGGTTCTTTCTAGTGGTGAAAATTAGTTTGTTGCTGGCTCTGTGGGAGGAATTGCATGCAGAGAAGCAGGCCATTGACTACCTGTCATTTAGCCTCTGGGCTTAGAGAATGAGAAATTTCAGCTTTTGGTCTGCTGTCCTGCTCCAAGCTGCTTTGGATGGTGGGGAACTGGGGAGCAGAGTGTCTTGTCTGTACTCACTAAAGAAAAACCAGAGTTTTGTGTTATTTCACTTTCATGTGCTGAATTTATATGTACTTCATCCAATAAATCTTCATGCTCGTTACTTTCCTTTTTAACTATACCCATATACTTCAATATGTAATAGTGCTTTCAGCAAATCCCCATAATAGTCAAGATGGATGGAGGTGGAGGTGTGCCAGTGAGGCCAGGGCCAACCTCTAAGTTCAATTTCTGCGTTGGAAGGTGTAATCATCTTTCACCCAGGGGTTACAGGTGCAAAGACTGTGATTTGGAGTGAGGGAAGTGGAGGATGTTCCAGAGAAGTGGAAAGAGCGATAAGGGAGAAGACATGAAGAGAAGGGGTCCTTAAACCTTGTCCTGGTGACAGCGGCAGGCTATAGCAAGCCAAGTTTATGGAGACCCTCCCCCACCACATACTGTACATACACACATACAAATGCAGGCACACGTGCACACACTAACTATAAGCATGTATAGATGTTTGTAGAGTTTTAAAACCTGGGCTACTTCTTTCATCACAGTGTACTGTGGGTTTAACATCTTTAGATTGATTTAATACTGGCCGGCAGAGCTGGAACTCACTGGGGGTTTGCCTACACAAATCCAGGAAACCACCTCTGTTGCAGAAATTGAACACCTTTTTTTTTTAGCTCTTATCCTGAAGTCCAAAAGCCCATTTTCAGTGTTCATTCAGTCTGGGATTTCATGCTGTGCCTCTCTTTGTCATCAGATAATTTATACATTTGTTCATCTTTTACACCTTTTGTGGAGGGCTATGAGTGTGAGGTGCTGGCAAAGGTTTGCAGAGATGATAGCACCTGTTAGCTAAAGGGGGCTCAATCATGAGCAGTCACGCACCACCTCACTATGATCCTGCCATGTGGGAAAGAGGGCAAGATATGCACACTGAGCCCAAGCTGTAATGGGGATGGAGTATAAGTCCCCTAATTGGGGACGGCCTGCAGGAGGAGGTGATAAAACATGGGCATTTTTGTTTGTTTTTTTGCCTGTACATGAATCTCAAAGGATATAAAACACCTTCTGAAGAAGCATACCAATACAAAATAACATATAATTTTCCATAACATCTTGCTAATCAATCTACAGTAGTATAATATGTTTATGGCTCACATTTATTATGGAAGAAAACTAATGCTTCCTTTGAGTAAACTATTAACATGCCTGGTGTTATATGGACCTCAGGCTGTTTTTTCCACATGCGGAGAAAAAACAGAACATGTAAGAGATAAAGGTGGATGAGCAAGTGTGGGGGGACATTCAAAGAAAGCAACAGGTGCTATTTCCCTGGTGCATCACCTTTTATCTCTGCAGCTTTTTCTCAAAACCTTAAAAGATGACAGCGAATCTTAAAGGCAACACAAGGTATCAGGTGTTGTGAATTCCAACCTTCTGCACCTCCAGACTCACACACGCTGATAAAATCAGTGTGTTCCAGGCAGTGTCTTCAGATTTTTCTTTTGAGGCTAGCCTCTACCCATATTAGTCCAATCCCTCTACTAGTTAGTGAGTCAGGAAGCCAGAGCCAGAGAAGCAACAGAGAAGACGTTAAAAACTGACAGCAAACTGAGAGAGACCCCTTTGATCAGGGCAGCTCTGTGACTCCACACAGCCCTATTTACTCTGGTCTCCCTGACACACAGGACCCTCTTCCTCACTTCCTCTATGGCCCACTGTTAGTCTGACAAGCTGACGCCAGGTTTGATTTCTCCCACGGTTACTATGCCAAAAAATATCCTTAGAACAAAAACCCAAACAAACATTCTCAAATTAAAAAAGAATACATGAAAAATGTGGGAACCCGTGAGGAAAAAAAAAATCTATCGGCATATTGTGCACCATTACGAGCGAAGAAGGAAACATGCTTTTCCTAATGAGCTCAGGATAAAATTCCCCTCCATGCCATGTTGGCTTTTCATGGCTTGATTTCACATCCATTTATCCGCCCCCTCACAGCAAATGGGCTTGAGAATTTATGCTTTTCTACGACAGTGGTGCTATCAAAGCGAAAGGCTGCCTTTGGATGGAAGAAGAGATAATAAAAGGGGGTATACGACTGGATCAATACCACAGCATTCGTTTGTGTTCAGGCAGCAGCATAAAGGTGTAACAGAGATTGAGCCAGATGGTGAAAAGACATGCTCTAGTAAAGAAGTTTTGTAGGTTTAATTTTATTTCCATTTCCTGAAAGAGTAATTCATGTCCGAACTGCCAGGACATCCTTGGCTTCTTTGAAAAAGCGCCGCATTACGTTTTACGCTCTGCTGGTGTTTGGTTCAGTGTCTCCCTTTTTTCCCCCTCTCTGTTTGATCTTTTTTGTTTGTTTGTTTGTTTGTTTTCTTTTCATTCTTGCACGCAGGACACAAACAGTAAGGCGGAGCTGGATCACATACAGTTTTGGCTCTCCAAAGATGATTGAATTCCTAAGCCCATTTCCCTTCAGAAAGCGAACGAGGGACGGCAAAAAATTATGCATCTCCCAGGCGCTGCAACAGTATCTTCTGCCTTTTCATTCTCTTTCCAATTTAACTGCGTAACAAAATCCCAAGTTCAGATTGAATGATATGACCTGCTTATTCACTCTTCTGTTGTACTTAATACAAGCAGAAGCATTTTTTTTCCAAGCAGTGACACTAAAAACAAAACTTTTATTGGATTTTCTCCATAAATTAAATTTAAACTTTTTAAAAGGAAAGGGCTAAGAGACACAGGGGTTTTGAGACATTGATTTCTGCACATTTCCTTGATGGGAATGCTTTGCAGCTGTACAAATGAGAACATAATGGTATCCCCATGATGCAGTCTTATTGGATTACTCCAGTTTACAGGAACGTGTCTGGTCTATATGTTGGCAGTGCAGTGAGTACCTGAACGTTCTCAGATTTTGATTGATTCAGCACCTTGCATTACTACAACGCTTGTTACTCATCAGCATTTCCCCAACCACTAAATTATCTGGAAAACCCAGAGCAAATTAGCCCTAATATCCAATTTACGAGCTAGCCTGAGTGTTCGTTCAACAATGTCCAAGAAACGTGTCTTCCATGGTGACTCAAGGTTGAATTCTCAGAATTGTTGCAGCTGGCTACACCATTTAATGACAGTGAGTCTCCTAAGGAAAGTACATCTGCAAGGACTATTACTCATACTCTTTTTTTGTTTTGTTTTTTTACAAATGACATATTAGAGCAATGTGAGTTGATGTGATTCCTGAAGTTTGTGGATTTGTGCTGTAGCTCACTTGGAGACAGACCATAGCTTTCCTTTACTATTAAGAGGAACTCTGAATGTGCCACAGAGAATATCTGGGATCCTGTCAGCTTCTCTACATTTTATTGGAAACAGAACTGAGTGCAAGTAAGAAGGGAGAAAGAGTGAAGGCATAAAGTGGGGTAAGATAGATGGGGAAAATATGTGTATTTGTTGTAATGGAGACAAGAAGTCATGGCAGTGTCGAGAGAAAACACTTTGCTGATGACAGCAACGCTGAAGAGTATCGTTAGCCGTGGTGGGAAGTCGTGCAAATGAAAGTGAAAGGTGAAAAATGATTGGTGAAGGTAGATGGTCAGAGCAGCTGCACATTTTACAGTGACGATGAGAAAAAAGAGACTGGGAGAAGGTGACATACAGACACAGAGACATAAACCCGGCTCATGTATTATTGCTGAACATATTGACTAAGCTGGGAAGACAGAAAAAAAAGAGAATGACTGACTGCTGTGAAACCAGGTACTGATGGATGGGAGCAATGGATGGCAGAATGACAATAGTGTTATTTAGATGAATGAGGCATTCAATCTTCTTCGTGAACAACATTGTTGAGACTAGTGAGCATTGAGTGCATTGCATATAGTTCATCCTAACTCTGTAAACAACGCCCTTTCAGAAATTTATAAGGGAGGATTTGTTACCCTTCTAGGTTAGAGGCAGATGATCTGTCGACAGAATGATTGCCGCCAACACTCCCAGGGAGGGCAAAACGCATGTTTACCATTGCTGATTGTTTTTTGAATGACTAATACAGGCAAATACAAAATGGTTGTTGTCTGTACCACTTTCTCCCCACAGGCCACAACCTCTTACAGAGGCAATTAGAAACTGAGCAAAGACATAGACGTGCGAACGGAGGGAGCGCTACGTCTGGCTCCTTCTCCCCTTGGGGGAAAACCAGTGTCTGTGACCTTGAGCAAGGTATGCAATTTTCAGTGAGTGAGCATGTGACAAGTGCAGCAGTTGCACTGAACAGAGTCTTATCAATGTGGGAGTCATCTCATCAAGCTGACATGCAGATAATAATATCACTGAAAGAGGAGAAAGACAAAATGTTTAGGGGGAACCGCTCTCGGCTCGGCACGTCTTTCTCCGAACAAGCTCTCGTCCTTGGCCTCAGCCCGGGTTTACTTGTTCTCTGGGACTGTGTGTGTGTGCGTGCAACATACCCAGCAATGTGTTTTCATTCTGTTTGCGTGCATCCCCGTGTGAGTCTGTGCGTGAGTGATCTGTGGTTAGTGCCATCCCTCAGGTGTCTGATATCTGATCGTCTGGATTGATCGGCCCAAGGAGAGCGTGACATTCAGCTCGTACTATCATGCCACACACTCACCCGCAAGAAGTCTGTGGAACGACAGTGGTGGTACAGCCCTTTGTTAAAGGGAGTTAATTAAGTCTTTTCGAATCACATGTGAAAAAAGGGGAAAAGGACAGAGTAACTACTAGGAGTTATGTTAATTTTCCGGAAGAGTAGACCCTGTGGTGGGGCTTTCCACAGCTATGATGCAGTGTTGGGGGGGTTCCCCCATACTGCTGTAAGGTGAGTCCCCGGGGATGTCAGCTTCATCTTTAGATGAGACATAGAGGCTTTTAGTGCGGCTCCAGGCAGGAGAGATAGTACCCTGCATGCACTGATCTCTCATCTCTTTATAAGGAATTGTCATCCATGACAATAAAGTGCACCCAGGCATGTCTATAAGACATGGTGCCCTAAAGCGTAAACGTCAGAATGTCTATATGTCAAATGAAAGTTTCAGCATGTGTGGATTGTTGCTAATGGACTAATGGAGTTTAATGGCCATGGTAAAGAGTGCATAGTACCTTTTAAATTCAGTGAATGTGTAACAGCTCTGACATCTCTGTATTTGCTTCCAGTATGTTGAGAGCTTACAATGCATATGCATTTCTATAGTTTTGGGATAAGAACCTTCTTTTGATGTTTGAGTCAAGAATTCAATCTGTGTTGCATCCTGCTTTCCATGTCTTATAATATTTTTATTTTTTGTTTTATATGCTGTCTCTCTTTTGTTTTGTTTGTTTTATTTGTTTGCTTTTTGCTTTCTCATCTATGTAAAAAAACTTTAAAGGAAATCTTCTTTACTTATTTTATTTATTTAAAAAAAGATCCCCTCAAGCTACCAGAGGCCTGGAAGCTTTTGGGACCTGTGCAATAACGTAGCTGTTTCTAGTACAGGAACAAGGATCTTGACAGGGATGCCAGTCCTGGGATCTGCTTGTGCCACTCACCCAGTTTGGAGGTCACTGCCCCAAATGTTCCAGTTTCCACTGGAAGGACGGTTACCTTCACCCTCCACATCTTCTACCAACCCTCCCCTGGCCTTTGGTATTTCTCAGGCTTTTTCCTTCTTTCTGATGTTGCTGTTATTCGGTATAGCTGCATCTATCATTACAGCCTTCTTCTGCTTGTCTGCCACTACTATGTCCAGTTGGTTAACCATCATTAGTTTGTCTGTATCACAGGATCTTAACTTGGTCATTCTCAACTATCCTAGGAGGGATGTCCTATTTTGACCTTGGGACGTCCAGGCCATACTTGGCACAGATATTCCTGTATACTATGCCAACCACTTGGCGTTCCATGTATTTCCTGCCTGCTAGCATCTTGCACCCTGCTGTTACAGTATATGCTGGGTTGTCTCAGGGGCATCTTTACACAGCGTACACCCGGGGTTTTGCCTGGTGTGTTAGATCCCAGCCACTATCAATCTTGTGCTCAGGGCTTGTTCCTGTGCTGCCATGATTGTTGCCTCCAGGCTGTCTTTCAGTCCAGCTTTGTCCGAACTGATGTTTTGTCCACTCCAGGCATGCTTGATGTCATCCGTGTAGAGGAAGTAGCTCCTGATTCTTCCTTTCCGTACTCGGTATCTGTAGCCAGTCTTAATGATCTGGCTTAGGGGTTCAGAGCATCTGCTTGGTAAGTCCCACGCTTCATGGCGACTTGTGCAATTGGCTAGAAATTGGCCTCTAATGTTGTCTTGTACATTCCTACCTCAATTCATGATGAAGGCTCTTAGGGTCCTGTTGATCTTGTATAGTTCTAAGCATTCCAGGATGTTTGTGGTTTGTAGTCAACTTGTAGTCAATCCAGTCAGTGTACAGGTTGGTAAGTTTGGTCTTGGAATCTCAAGTTTGTTTATCTCTGTTTACTAATAGCTGTGGGGCTTTTTTTTTTATCTCTGGTATTTCTGCCAAATCCTTTCAATGCCCTTGTATTGGGCCATGTGCCTATTCATTTTAGCATCTAAGATCTCTGACAGGACCTTCCATGCTGTGCTGATGTAGGTTTTTGGTCAGTAGTTGGACGGACCTGGGCCTTCTGAGGTCCTTGGGAATCAGAATTGTGCGGCCTTTGTTGTGGCCATTATGGGTGTGTTTCATCCATTAGTAGATGGTTCATTTGTGCTGCCAGACGGTCATGGAGTGCAGTTAGCTTCTTTACCCAGTAGGTGTGAATCAGGTACTGGGTAAGGAAGGTGATGGTTACTGGATCCTGATCAGGGGCTAGATTTCCCATTCAATAAAAAGTATTGTGGGCAATAATTTAAACAAAATCTTGTGGTAAAACTTCAACACAAAACATATGATACCATTAGTGATCAAATATATAGAATATCACTTTAAGACTCACAGTGCATTAATACTGAATGATATATCAGAGATTGAAGCAACGCACGGTGCCAACGTCTTTTTTCAGCGACACCGTTTCAAACTATATTCTGCACCCTAGTAAAGAATCCACTTGCTTTCACACACTGGGGAAACTTATTTCAAACTGAAAATTATGACAACTACAGGGGCAATGAAATTCTATATTAAGCCAAAAAGGGAAACCGTTTCACTTTCAGGACTAGAATAGTGAAACTCCTTTCTTCATCAAGGTCTGTTGTCAAAAGAAAAGGTGGTGCAGCACAGTGCCAAATCTGCCCATGTCATGAAATGTGCCGCTGGCATCAAATCAATCAGAGTAAATAAATACATAAAACAACTGAAATGTGATCTCCAGGATTTTTGGATAGTTGTCCTTTAAGTCTTGGTCATACATTATTTGCAAATAATTACATGTATTTTAAATGTACATTTTTATGGAGCATACTCTTTTGAAAATAAGGATGTGCGCTTAATCATACAAGACATTCCTGGACTTCTCATAGTGCAGCGGAGGCCAAAAAAACATAAATATTGTTTACCTGTCTCTACAATTTATAACAAGGCTTTAAATACTCCAGGAGCTTGCTTATTGGGAAGGAGCTAATTAGAAAGACATGACATTTTAATGGAAAACAGTTACTGTCAAATAAAGATCTGAGGATTTGTTTGTTTGATGGATCAATTCATCAGTTTTGTTGCTGGATTAAGCTTGGCTCAAAGTAATTCTGCAGATGATTTCCTTACATTCAGTTGTTCGTCCACAATTAATGTTATATTACCTTTAAATTTCCTCAAATTTGATCAGAATGTTTAGGAGAGAATTAAAGAGAGGTGAAAACGAAGAAAAATTGAGACCAAAAATAAATAAATAAAAAGAAAAGAAAACCGATTCAAGATTTGAAGGACAGGTTAAGTCAGAAAAGAGAAAACTGATTAAAAATCAGTCTCTGGCCTCACTGACAGGTAGAAAAGCAGGCGGGAAATAATGAGAAGGTAGAAAAACTTTTATGGTCTAACCTAATGATTTTTTTTAAGACCTAATCTAAATCTAATCAAGTTCTAGACACAGCATTGAAACACCATAAAATACTTAACAAATGTGTTGGCAAAGGGCGCAGCTCTATGTAACAACTGCTATTTATTTATTGCTGAGGTTAGAGGGTATTTACATTAAAAGCTGATTAGTTACAGGAATAAAAGTAACCAGTCCTAATAGTTTAGTTTAGTTCACAAATCGGTTTGTGTATTTTAATTAAAAACACTGAAAATGACTATTGACAGTTAACTGTGTTTGAATTAAGTATGTTATTTTTTTCACCACAGCTCTGATTATGGGCTGAAGTGATATAATGTTCCTTTATGTACAGTCTTTTCTGACGACAGATCTAACCCAGGCCATCAATTCAGTGAATAGTCTTTTCTTATGTGAGCCACAGGGCCACTTTCTCAAAGCAGAGCAGTGGGACAAGCACGACAGCTCTCCCCATTCAGTCTTTTTTTCTTCTTCTGTAAGTTCCCTCTTACAAAGCTTTCTCAGTAGTTGCCAATGGGGGAAAAGTTCTGCATCTGCATACACACGAAGACCTGTGCTCACATAGCATGACACTATAGATAATCGTCTTATGAAGATTTTTTTTTTTTGATGAAGAGTCTAATTCTGTAAAAAAAAAAAGAATTATTAGTTGTTATCAGAGAGCTCCAGGGGTGCTAGAAGTCATAGTGGATCCCTTTGGATCTAGATCAAGAGTCCTTCTAGTTGATGATCCCACAAGACATCATTAACATTAGCTTGGATATCTGGCTGCAGGGACAAATACTGTCTCTAATTCCATTTCCTGAGTAATTCCAAGTCATGAAACCCTCTTTAAAATGTGCAACCTAAGCTTGGTCATTATGGACTAAATTAGGTAATTCAAGATTAGTAAAAGCAGACAAAGGATTTCATGGACAACTAATGAGACATTATTCAGTTTTTGTGTTCAGTTTTCCGTGTGCTTGTGCTGTTGTTGCTGCAGTGCCAATAGTATTTTTCTAGCTGGCATTGTATTGATAGAGCTGACATCGTAGTCTGCATTCATCTGGCCAGCAGCCATGGTCATCAGTAGCAGTTATGCCCGTCTTTGATCATCAGCTGGGAGGGCAGTGCATCACACTTCACAGCACCTGGTTGCCTCACGCCCCCAGATACGATACACCTACCACTCTTCCCTGCAGTCTGTTGTGTCCTTCCAAACTCCTTTAGCTAGTCCTGCACTCCAGATGTCCGCCACAGCAAACAGGATGGAAGCAGGGGTGGGGGTATGGAAAAGCAATATTTTATAAACTGGAATTTGCTGAAAGAACCGATCAAAGACTCTCTTGCCTTTCTATTTAAATAATTCCCACTGTTTTTATTACTAAAAGCAGCTATGTTGCAAGGATGCACACTATGTATTTGTTGCAATTCTAATTAGGGACTTGAAGAAGAAGCCGAAGAAGCAGCAGGTTCAGAATGAGGTGAATAATTTTTGTGGCGAGGCAAACAGTTTGTCACACTATTAGACATGTGGCCTTTAGATGTACCCTTGCTGATGTAATTGCATATGTTTAAGTCACTACTTGTTTTGCTCCCAGAGATCAAATGGCTTGACCAACAGTTTCTTAATGCGTGTATTTTCTGAGGTCAATGCCCCCTTTCTTCACCAGTCATTATATGCACAGCATCTTCTAAACCTTTCATAATTTGCTAATGTAGCATTTCAGCTCTGAGGTCTGCTGTAATAACACATTTCTCTGAACATTTAGCCTTATCCGGCGTTTTGCTCAGAAAGCACTATTAATGTTCCATTCCAATTTGTTATTGGTAAACACTGTGAAATTGCATGAGTCAACAGCTTCACTGAAGACCTGATTTGCATGAGTTTGCCTTTTGAAACAACATCCTCCCTCTTAAAGTATGTTTTAGTCAGTACCATCTGGTCCTTAGTTCAGTGCTGTATCAAGCACTGAATAGTCAATCTTGCACCAAGAACGGAAGGTTTCAATTTTCTTCTCAATATATCCATTTGTAGCATTGAGTGTCAAAAAAACAGAGTAAATGATATGATCTAGGACGTGTCATGTCATTTGCCGTGCTGAGTAAACCCTAATGACTATTTTGTGGATGGACTAACATTCGTCTTCCCTGTAGATCTCTGATTCCCGTCTTTAAGTTTTTCCTGTGAAGAGTGTTTATTTTTCTCATCTTGAAATGCCAGACAGTACAGACCATAAAAATCTCTTCTGCGTAGCAGTTGCAGTGAATGTACCTAATGTGTATTTTTATCACGCCTTTGAAAATGGGTGACTGCCAAGTGGAAGGATAATAAGATGTGGAACGTGCGGGTGAATTTTAAAACAATTCCAATTTTGCCCTCCGTTTCCATTATCATAATCTTCAAAGATGCTTGTCTTGTTCATTTTGCTCATGACCCCGGCAAGTAAGTCATTGAATTTCCTGAAATAACTGCAAATAAGAGAGCCATCAATAAGATCCCCAGTGTGTAGGAGTGATAGGACAGCAGAGACTTCAGATATGAAAGGACATCCAGTTGATGGCTTTGCAAATGATCTGAACTCCACTCATGACATGAATGCAAATCTGTCAAGTTTTCCACTTCCTTCTGCAGTGCTGGCTGACCCCCATAATTAGATGAGTGCTGAGAGATGTGTTCGGCTTGTGGCAGAGCTAATGTGAACGAGAATGTTTTTTACATAGTTTAAAGGTTGTAATACACAGGGCGACTCTGATAGTAACACTGTACCTTGAATAGACTGTACCTTGAATAGTCTCATAAGACTGCTTTACTGGGCTCTTTCTTTCCTTTTTGTTGCCAGCGCACTGCTGCCAAAAAATGGCTCCAGTATGTATAGAGGATTTTTCCATATCAGTGGTAACAACATAACAGAGAGCCCTTTTTGATCATTAGATAAATATATCAGCCTTTTCAAAGCATCTGTCTTTAATGTCATCTTTACGCAGGCAGCCATACAAAAGCTTTACATAAGCTAACGCTATCCAAAGATCCAAAGACTGCTTGCATGATACCTGCTAATTAGTGCTACACAACATAATAAGAAAAATAAGCTCCTAGAAATTCACTCTCCAAAAACGGGAAAATAGGAGCACAAATTTCTTAGAAATCCTGTTAGTGCAGTAAAGCACACAGTAAACAATTTTATTTGCCAGGTAATTCGATTAAAAATGCTCCAAAAAGCACCAACACCTCAAACACAGTTTGAGCGGTCCAGTTCAGTGACTTGAATTGATACGGGTGAAGCCAGGCAGACAGCTGCTGGCTACAGCTGCATCCTATTCACACTGCCCATAACTTTAAAATCACACCCTATACAGCTGAAGGAGTAAATTAGCAATAAAGCCTAAATCATTTTGGTACCGTGCTGTAAACATATTTATATCTGCTGTAAAGTTGGGCGACATGGAAATCTATTCCAAGATTTACTCACTTTTGGAGCCAACATCAGGAGGCCACTCGAGGAACTGCGATTTCTGGGATATCTGCAAAGAAGTGGAAGGCTGGACTGCAGTGAGCACAAAGAAAACCTAGGAGAGGTTAAGGAAAACAGAAAAGTGCATCTATACACAGAGTTTACTGTGCGTGAAAGCCAGGGGCAGGGGCATGAGGCATGACTATGGGAAGGTGAACAGATGACACCAAAACAAAGGATGCAAGACAAATAGAAATTGGCACAGACAAGGTACAGAATTCACAAAATCATAAAAAGAACCTCAAGCCATTACAATTTTCAAACTTCTGGATATAAATCGGAAAATATATGCGATTACAGCATAATTAGATTAGATTTAAAAAGGATTGTGATTCTGACATTCAGCATTCACACTGTACCGATTCTGAAGCACCTCGAAGCAAACTTGTGATACGTGATGTACGCTTATATAAATAAAACTGATGTGAGCTGACTTCTTACCCACAGCTGTAGTGACCCAAAGCAAGAGCAATTATGAGACAGCCACAGAGGCCAAACAACACCAAAAAAAAAAAGGGAAGCATGCAAACAGGAAAATCACAGAAGAGACAGAGATCATGAACAGACAGACAACACTGAAAAGGACAACTGCTGGCCAGAATTGTAGCATAAAAGGCAGCCAGGCCTGCAGTAAACATGGGCAGAGGAGGGCTCAGCCTATCCAAATCAGACGTAACTTTGGAACAAATCACACCTGCTCCAAAATGTGTGTAAAAACGGTTTAGTCTTCCTCATATTTAAAGATAGTTGGATTTTGTTTTGTCTATTAAAGTTTTATGGTATAAAAAAGTTTAAGAACAGGAAGAAATTTTAGCACAGTTCTCCCTCTTTGCCTTTTTTGGCTCCTATGACAGTCACTTTTTCGTTTTCTTTTCCTATTTAGAGTTTCCAATATTACTCCATTTTTTCCCCCATCTGACATTTCTAATGCCTAGGGAAAACACAAGCGCCATCCTCTTGCTGTCTTTTTTGCGTAATTGAGCCTTCATTTCCCCTTTGAGATTTTGCTCCCAGTAGTAATAAAGTGTTGCATAATCAAAGCAGTGTATCATTCCCTAAAAGCAAGCCTTATGCCTATTCAGTAGCCTACACATCCTTCATAATAATCCCAGCATTACCAGTTTACATTTTGGAAAACACTTTCTCCATCTAGAGGAGACAGTCTGTGATTGCTTTTGTCTTTCAGAACATTATGAGGAGATCATTAGGAAAGGATCATTTCAGACATCAAGTGGAACTGGCCAATGAACCAAACTAAAGCCATTCCACTTGGAGATGGATTAATGATAATAACCAATTCTAATTTTATATTTTTCGGTCTAATTAGCTGATTGTGTTGTTGTAGTCTATACACATGGCTTAAAACTCTTTTAGATGAACTAGACTGATTGAAAATCTATTTGATCAATCCCATTTTTTTATATTGACTCATTAGAATGACTTATTTTCCTTGTGTAATGACATCTTTAGAGAATATAATCAGAAAAGTCAATATTGAGATATAACAGGATAGTAAAAACCTCTACAGATGCATTCCAGTGGGAGTATGTTAATGATAATTGCAATGTTCAATTGCATTTGAACTAGTTTTTTCCACCACGTCTTTTTTCTCATGCTTAATAGCGGCGTGGTATCTGTCATTATTCATTTACATCATGACTTGTACATGTTACATATGAATTAGGACTACAGAGTTTTGTTTCTGTGGATAGGGAATTTTTGGTTGGCCCGGGACTTCCATTGCACCGTTTTATGAGCTTCCATTGAAGTACACAAAGCCCCAAGGTGAGCTGGAGCATCCAATACTTGCCCTACTTTACTGAAGCACCCTTATTCTCCATTCCTCTACCAAACATTTCTCTTCTCTTAATACAATATTATCAAAAATGTATTAAAATATACTCCTTATAGCTTTGTGTTTGATTAATTCTTGTGTTTTACCATTCGGTGAAAATTATCCTTGAGCTAACTTTTAAAAAAGTGTCTGTACCACTTTGATTTGCTGTTTAATGAGAAAAAACCCTCTGAAATTTATATTTAAATAAGTTTTTTTTTTCCTAAAATGAGCCACTGACCATACTAATCATTTTCTGAAGTTTTCCATGAATATGGGAGCTGCTCTACAAAAGTTTGCTGCACTATGATGGTTTAAAAAGAGAAGAAACAGCAAATTGTGATAAGCTGCGCAATAAATTATGCTTCTGGGTCTTTACTCTAATTAGCTACCATACTAGTTTCTGTTTTGAGAGTTGACTTTATTAGTCTTGTGAGTTATGGGTTGCTATTTTTTCGCCATTTTAGTCTCAGTTAGAGATCATTCCAAATGATGCGAGTGACAAATGTGTGCACACACCGTGCCACTGTGTAATACAGTATTCTCTCAATGTGTACGTTTGATCTTTTTAAGAAACTATTTAATTGTGAAATGCAGCGATGAATGTCTAATTGTGTACATTACAGAACCGTATGGTGCTGCTCTAGGTCAGATGTGAGGTGCGCAGGGTTGAGGACACACATAATGGGAAATACGACTGTGCTGAGAAGCAGTTGCTGCACTACACACAAAGTTCTGCTATAAGGCGTGCTGAATGGTAGTTTGGGATCAAGGGACACAGCAGGGGACAAAGAAAACTCTTGATTTGCTGTGTTAGAGAGCTTTACCAAGCACATTTCTACGTGGTACTGGAAAAAAGAAAAAAAAAAACAAAGCTGAAAGTGGTGGAAAGAGAAATGCAGTGCAGCACTTTGATCCATTTTCAGGTTTGTCGCGGCCACATGGCGCTACGGTAATACAAATTGCCATAGCGTTACAGTAAGTAAATAAAATAAATAAAAAAAACAAAGTCGCAAGACCACATTTGAGGTTATAGGATTGTAATTTAACTCAGGGACAAGGTAACAAGCATAAAATCCCCTACACCTGGCTGTGGCGCGTGTCCAACTGGCTGTCGGCAGTGTGGAGCCAGCAGCAGGCCTAAGGACTAAAGTGACATGCTACATGCTTTTTTTCCTCCGCTGGTGCTTCTCCCTTTGAGACTTATTGTTTTATTATGTCACTTATTCGCCTCATGACCACCCTAATCTAATGCAATTTAAGCCACTTACATTTTTCATACAGTGCGCATTAGCGACTTAGTACTGCCTCAATGGACCAGGTTAAGGACCTTCCTGAAGGGCAATGTCATTGTTAAATGCTCCCTCATCTTGGGTTTTATCTGTTGTCTTGTACATTTTTTCTTTACTGTTCTTTCTCCACCCTAGTGTGGAGTGGATGCAAGGGCTCCTTCATGCTGGGGTTCCTCAATGGGTGGCTTAAAACCCATTTGCAGGCTTGAATGGCCTGGTTCTGCTCCAAAACACAACCTTTTGTTTTCATGACATTTTTTTCCCCTTGTTTTGACTGGACAGTATATAACACTGCATGAGAGGAAAGGCCCAGACTGTGGTGGTATGGGAAAATAAAAAAGAAACATAAATCTCTCAGTGGCTCCCCTAAGCCAGAGCATAGTGAGTAAATGACAGAGTTGTGGCTTAACGTTAACGTGACATGCACGGATAGAACAGAGACATTAAATTTTACGCGTGTTAGCCTTTATTTGTGTGTTTTTATGAACGTCTTCAGCCCTGATGTGCATATTCAACCTTGTAAGGAGACCCTCCCTTTGCTCACCTAATACAGCTTGTTAACTTATGCTGTGGCAGTCCAAGGGCAGAGCTTATTTTGCATTCAATATTCTCGATTACATAATAGTTATGTTTTACTTATGAAGCTGTGTACAGCCCAGGTGAAATAAATCCATCAGGGACAAGACATGGAGCAGAAAACAGATGTTATCCGGGGCTTTAAATATTAATAAATAAAAGAGTGCACTTGTTAATGTTGGTTGCAAAGATGTTAATGGCCTTGCACTCCACCACTCTTTTGCCCTCTTGCTTTGGTGCATTTCTGCTTTGCTTCCTTCATCTTCCATCCCATTGGTCTATCACGCCATCGTGGAGGTTGTCAGAGATGGAGGAGAGTAGTCTGGCTATAGAAACTCACATTGATCTGCTTGCCTGCAGTCCACACCCAAACCTGCTGACTCCCAGCAGAAAATAAAGGGAGACAAAAAAAAAGTCAACCTTCAGCTCTTTTTATCCTTCTCCACCCTTCCATTATCACAACCATCGACAATACAGGTCACTCTCACACTTTTTTGGTGCTTCTTCCTTCCCTGTGATCATACCATGCCATTTTCTGTCACAACAACATCATCCTTACATCAGATGTGATTTTCCCTTCTGTTTGTTCTCCTGTTAAGCATTTTTTTCTCATTCTAAGATCCAATTTTGCAATTCTCCTAACCGTCTCTCATATTTCTACCTCTCATCCATCTATCTTTCACCCTCTCTTTGCATCCTCTCTGTTCTGCTTCCCCCTGCACATCTATTGCTCTGAGTACACAAACACAGATGATGAAACACACACATATGCTTGCATGTACACACACACACACTTCCATTTTGCTCCGCTCCTGCCCCCCCCCCCCCCCCCCCCCCTCCACACCCCTGCTGTTTGCAGCCCATATTGGAGGCTCAGTCATAGGGGATTAGCCACAGACTTGATCAGAGTCTCAGTGGTTGCCAAGGTTGAATCTGTGTGGCATGAAGATTTACACCAGACACTTAATAACACACATGTTAAGGCCTTGATCTTGATGTCTGTTTCTTAGCTTTACAGGGCAGGCCGGACTGCTCATTGTGTGCTTTGAAATTAGCTTTCTGAAGACATGAAAGGTCCATGCTGTACAAATTATCTCTACACCACCAAATACAGCATTTCAACCTGAATATGTTTTGGCGTGCATCATCTATCTGATCCCATCAGTTTTACCTTCTGCCCTCTAGGTGTCACATTATCCCGAAGAGAAGATGGACGTTCCAAAAATATTCACTACAAACGAAATTCCTGTAATAAAAAAAAAAGAGACGTATATCTAACAGATTTATTAATGGATTAAAATGAAACAAATGAAGGTGTTATTTGAAGATCATAACACTTTGTACCCTTGGATTTTTGGACATATTAAATGACGAGTTTTGAATAATTATTTTTTTTCATTCAAAATGGATAACACTTTGGAAAAGAACTCTTCAAATATTAACCGATCGAGGATTTCAAAGAGAAAGCGCAAAATTTCTTTGTCATGAGCCCACTGCTGTGCGGTCGCGTGCACATGTGCCCTAGAAGATCTCTCATTCTTTTTCTCTCTCAGAAAAAAAGGTATGATATGAAATTCTTTGAAAATAACTTTTACTGAAATTTTCTTGATTGGTGGGATGAAATGCTTTTTTTTTTTTTTAATCAATCACCATTTAGAGCTATTAAAAGACTGTCAAAATACCTTGATGACGGCTGCTCTGTCCAGAGCTTGAGCATTAATTCAGAGCCACTGTGATTTAACACATTGCATATTCACTATCCAATAAGCATGGCAGGAGTACATTATATATTCAGTTTTCCATCATACGGCTCTAATTTATAGAACATTTTCATCAAAGCCTGAGCCAAGCTGCTGGATCAATGGGCGTCATGTCTCCTGATTTAGATTGATACTGAACGACAGGAGAATCAGTAACAATTCAGCTCGCGTCTGTTTACAGTTTGGTATGCAGCCATGCTATTACGATACAGCGGCTGCCAATGAGTTGACAGTCAGGAGGCTAAGAGCTTCCCCTCTCTCTACTGTGATAAGACAGATCTGATCCGCTCCTTCGCTTGGCTGATGTCAGCAGTATCATTAGAATAAATGAATCACCATATTGCACTGTCTCCGCTTCTTCACTTCATGCATACAAGAGGAGGAGACTATTGGCAGAAACCTGTGTACACGCTCTGCTATTTTGCTTTTCATTTATTGACCTCTGTGCAAGAACACATGCGTTTGAGCTGTCCAAATCCAGTCAAAAAAACCCTGTTTATTTACACAAATGAGTGTCCATGTTCCTCGTTAGTTCTCCAAACGAGGACTTAATTAGTTAATTGGCTTGTTACGCCGATTGCTCCCAGGGCAGCCGGTGTGGGTTGGCTGTCATTCATAGGAGTCTTCAACATGCAGTAATAGAGGAGGAGCTCTCCAGACCAATGTGAGACAAGGAGGCAAGCAACAGGGGGAAGCACCGTGAGAAAAATGTGGTAGTTGCTGGCTGATTTAATAACGTGTGGCAGTTCAGTGGCTCGACATTCCAGAGTGGGATCCTTGCAATCTCTCAGTCTGCTCTCAATTTCACAGTAGAACAGTGGGTGAGGGGTGACTTTCAATTAGCAGAATGAGCTTAATTAATCAGTGAGGAGGTGATCTGTAATGGGGACCAGCGGCACGGCGTGCTCATCACCGTGACAGGGTGAGAGGTTTTGCTGGGTCTGTCGACATGTTGTGGTGACCTTTACTGCTGCAGATGGGGACCCGCAAAGTGCACACATGACAGCCCAGAATCACTCTCATCCTCATTACTGAGCAATATGGTTGAAGTTTTGTTCATTGTCATACATATTGCAAGTAACCTATGCATGACGCCATTGTCAGCTACAAGGTTTGGCACGTGACAGCAATACACAGATTTTGACTCATCATCATGTACTTGCTGTATACCTCATATATCGGAGGAGAGAGCTGTAAACATTTCTGATTAAATGAAGAGTGGTCATTTCAAGGGACCAGAGAACCAGTTTTATTATAAAAGCAGTTATTTAACTTAAATGTGTGAAATTATGTTCAGTCACAATAAAGGAAATGGTAAATGGCCTGTATTTGTGTAGCGCTTTACTTAGTCCCTAAGGACCCCAAAGCGCTTTACACATCCAGTCATCCACCCATTGGTGATGGCAAGCTACATTGTAGCCACAGCTACCCTGGGGTGCACTGACAGAGGCTGCCGGACACTGGCGCCACCAGGCCCTCTGACCACCACCAGTAGGCAACGGGTGAAGTGTCTTGCCCAAGGACACAAAGACCAAGACTGTCCAAGCCGGGGCTCGAACCGGCAACCTTCCAATTACAAGGCAAACTCCCAACTCTTGAGCCACGATCGCCCGAAGGATCGAAGGAAGCATAATATTAGCATAATGGTGATATTTTACCACAAGAAGTGGGTGCAGGTACTCTTCTCCTATGTCACACCAAGTTGACTTAGAATTACATAAACATAATTCACAAATATGGCTGACATAGAAGAAAATGATAATGGTTTGTGAAAAGTTTGTAGATTTTTGTGATGCCCTAAATTATTTTGGCTGTGAGTAGGTCAAAAATAAAGGCAAGCAAAGTTCACTGTGTTACGACTGCTGTCGTAATGTTATCTCATTTGCAAATCTCAGTGTGCAGGTGCCTCTCCATGATTGGTGGATCCAGAGGACGGATCATACAGATTGGCTAACTAACTGGAGATGACTTATATGATGACACCGCCATGGACGGGCAGTCATTCATCCTCGGCTCATCCCAACCAGCAGACCTTTTGCAACGCTGTTCGCCTTAATCAGGAGTTTGTAGGGGTGGACTGCCTTTTGTTTGATTATAGTTTTCTCCTGTTTTTCTTAGTTAGGGAGGCAAGTTCTGTCATTTGGTTCGATTCTTTTGGTTCGGTAAGTCTGGTAAATCCTTGGGCTCCTTTTGTTTGTTGTTTTGGCGTTGGCCCGAAGTTAGAACCAGCTCCTTCTTTTGTGTCAAATAACCTAACAAAGTAATATATTGTAAATAAATCACTGTTAAACTTTACCAATTGTGTGATGTGGCTGCTTGGGGTCTGATGAGGATGGATCACCCTTATGTTGTGGACTGGCCACCCCTAGACGGGCCATAACAGCTGATTTTGATAACAGCCCATGCAAGTCAAAGACTAGACCTCATTTTAATTTCTCCAATTTCACATTCAAACCATCTTCTCATGTATCTCCAGACCACTGACAGCACAGCTGCTGTTTTATATCACTCTTTAGAAATCTCATCACGGCCACTTTTACTGTGCTTTCGGCAACTTCACTATGAACATCAAAACTGAGGAAACAGAGCAAGCAACAACTTTTCAAAGTGACCTGAAGTAGGCATGATCAGTGGGAACAAGAGCCTGCTCATTAAAGCGCTGTGAATTCATCCCCCAGGACTTGCCGATGCAAGTTTTACTGTTGTGTCCTGAGGTTTCTAGAGGAGAACAGTGCCTTTATTCTGTGGCTCACAGCACACTGAAGATGTAGGAGGATACAGCCGCACCAACACAAGCGCCACCTGGCTTACCCGCAAGTCTTGCCTCCTGTGATTTTGTCCATTTCCTCATGGCTAAAACCGAGTTGTAGGGTTGCTGTTTTGACTCACTGGTGTTGATCTGGAAGCATAAGTGCAAGGGGAGCAAACAAGACTTCCAGGGAGCAATCTGAAAAGTAAGAGGGAAAAAGGGGAAGTTGGCCAAAATCGCATATGGCCTTTGATTTTTATGGGCCAATTAATTCCTGTAATTTTTTCGCCTCTCAAGTTAAGCAGTCTAATGCAGTAAAGGAGGCTTTTTTTTGGCTTTTGATGATGCAGTGGGCCTCAGCTGTGAAAATTTCAACTCAGATGAGCTTCATAATACCTTCTGTGCTCCTCACTGTGCTGTGACGCAACAGACTAATTGGCCTGATGTGTGAATTTGCAAGGTCACATTAATACAATGTAGAAGTATGCTGGAGCATGAACCTATTTACGCATGAGTAAATATATGTGGAGAGCTCGTTTGCTGCGTGAGTTTGCTTGCTTCATATGTATGAGGTGTGTACATGAGTTACGGGGAATGGCGTGGGTGTTGATGGTGCATTCGCATTGGCAGTGGACTCGACAGATCTTCCTCTTAAGGCTAAAATGTTTGCACTTGACTAAAAGCAGAACACCCACATGCAACCAGGCTTTTCATAACTAGCTGGCTGTTATACAAGTTGAATGCTGATGCTACAGCTCCATGGGATCTCTCCTTTTTTTTCTTTTTTCTGCCTTTTCTCTGTCATGATAACTGCATCATAGATCACTTCAGAAGCAAAGTTTCACAAATGATGTTACAAGGGTGCAAATTATTGTCAAATCCATTTGCTTTCTATTCATCACCGTAGCATTGTGTTTTGTTTAATTGACTGTGAACCTGCTGGTGTGCATCCAGCTCGTGTTCAACAGACGCCAGGCCTTGCAAATGAGTCTGGGGGGAAATAAGAGGAGGCAGCAAATTAGCCAATTCGCATGCATGTCAGAGTGTTGAATTTAGGGTGACGGTGGTGTGATGGACTTGATAGACAGCAGAAACAATGTGAAAACACCAACAACTGTGAGAAGGTCTACTGCTGCATATTTTCTTCGTCACTGGCACAGAAGAGCATTGCACAGAGGTTTGTGCTCCTCTTCTCTATGTTCTGCACAGTCGCTCTCATGCTGAATAGACTACTAATTACTGAGGTACATGCACATAAAAACATTATTTTCTCCTCATTCCTGTTGCATTTAAATTTATGCCTTTGTACCAGATCCATTCACTGGAGGTGAAAATTTGTGACACTGAAATTAATTTGCAAGACTACTGCATGGTGAGTAAATGCTGAGCCAGAAACAAGCAAATGAAAACATACCATATGAGCCAGTTTGGATGTATATGATTTCCTTGATTTGCCAGGCGAAGCCTCTGTATGACTTTGAAAACTCAACCAGTGACATGGAGTGGCAAAGAGATCACAGATCACAGGATTTAATTGCCACTGAAGGGTCAATATGAGCTTGTGGAGTGTGTCTGTGTGGGTGTGTGTGTGAAAGAGAAGGACAGTAAGATGGAGACTAACGGAAAGTGAGTGGCATCTTCCTCCTACTTGCTTTCTGTTTTAGCTCTTATCACATCAAATGTCCCATCACTTTAACATCAATTTGTCACTCTCTCCACAGCACAACTCCAGGGCCTCTTTCATTAGCTGCTATTTTCAGTTGCAGGCCTTGTTTTTTTCTTTTTTTTTAAATTATACTTATTTATGCATTATGAAGCTGTCAACTTTAAGAATGCTGTCAGGATCTCAGCTACATTTGACCCTTTCTCCAGAAGGTCTTTAGTGGTGTGCAATCATGCGTCGGCTTGGTCTTACCGGCTATCGCTCATATTGACTTCCTTTTTTTAATATCCTCACTCTAACCATTGGGCCACCAGGCATTTTTAAGCCTCCATCAAATGAAAGTGAGAGTTGATATTAGGGCTGTTCGATATAACGATATATATCGGATGACGATATAAAAACCTCTATCGTTTCATTTTATGCTATTGTTTGTTTCGTCTTGTCGCAAAATAAACTGTTTACGGCAATATTTTTTCATCGTTTTGATCAATGACTGTTTTCTACAGTCATTGGTTTTGATGGTCACTGTAGTGGCTATATTAATTTCCTAAAGTTCTCTCTTTCTCTTATATTTAATATATCCACACTATGGACGGACAAGCGCCTGTTTCTATGCGTTGACATTAGCAACAACGACGGTAAAACTGTCGCGTTTCCGCTTGTTTATTTTCCACATAAACCTTTCACAATAAAGCTCAAGATCCTGTTGAGACTTTTCAAAATAAACTGAATCACGTGAAATAGTATGCAGAGTTTTGACGGATGAGAAGCAAAAAAGAGCCGCCAGGTGCTAAAAAATAAACCTTAGACTCAAACATTAGAACAGGCTTTTCCCCGCAGCACGCCGTGTAATAAATACTCACAAAGAAAACGGCGGCCGTTACAACTTATGTCTAAAAATATATCGTTTTACGCATCAGTTAAAACACTTGACTCCAGCTACACGATGCCCAGCTAGAAACACTCCACGCAAGTCGAGCTGCCCGAGATCGGATGATAGATGTCTTATATCGGGATATGAGATTTTGGTCATATCGCACAGCCCTAGTTGATATTCCTGTCTGAGTGACATTTAAACTTGTGCAACTTGATATGCTAGCATTGGACTTCTTGTTACAGTGAGGGCTGCAGCCTACCACTTCAGGACTCATGTTTTCTGGAAGTCATATAAGTAGCCTAGGCTGTTCGGATAATTAGCAAATTGAGTGGTTTCTTTATATAAGTCAGTAAGCCCATCATGTTTGCCTCCTAGCAGGCTGACACTGACAGGCATGCATTTAATAACTATAATTAGTGATATCCCCTATTCCCTCATTCTGACAAGAGTTCATCTGTATGCAGAAAGGATTGTTGTGTCAAGATTTATGTCCAAGCTAATGTATTTCTTTGCTGTATAGGAAATCCCCATTATCCATATAACTATGGTGATTCTTATCATAGCAACACTGCTTCCATTCAGTTTTGTCACAGATTAGCTAATAATTACACAGCAGGGGTAATTATCTACTGTAATTGTTATGAATATTGTAGTATCAATAACTTTTAACTCCCGACTTTTGACTTTCAGAAACCCATGTGTACACTGCAGCTGTTACTGCAACAAATCAATACAATGAAAAAAATTTTTTAGACCTGCTGTAAGAACATGTGAAGCTGACCTTGATTTTTATCATAAAATTTTAAACCATTCACTAGGCCAGTATGGGAAATCCACCTCATAAACCTTACGTCTAGTGAATGTTGAGTGGTGATTCCCCTCCTAAGTAGAAAGTTAATGTAGGAAAATGTTAAAATTTAGTCCACAAAAGTCAATTTTCAGCATTTTAGGGGCTCATTTTAATTATACAGCTAAAATGCACGGTATATTAATAGGTTACATTTGTTGATACAGCTGGATAGGTTTCTTCTGAGGACAATTACTGGATATTACTGGTATTTTTTTTCTACAGAGCAATTCACCACCTGGCATCAAAGCCTATTCCAATATCAGCACCTCCTGCATCCACCCAAGCTGTGCCAAGAACTCATTAGAACTTCCACTGAGTAAAAATGAGCATCTTGGGACAAAGGGAATGGAGAGTAAGCAATACCACTGACTTTCAAAAATCAAAAGTGCATCCCACAAATCCATACTTAATAAAGATTTTCAGCACAGGTGGAACTGGATCACTCACTTTGGATTGGAAGAACAATTCACATGGGAAAATGTGCTGACCTGTATGGTGGTATAGGCTTAATGCATTGATTAGCACAGGGGTCGGCAACCTGCGGCTCCGGAGCCGCATGCGGCTCTTTAGTCCTTATAGTGCGGCTCCGCGTGGTTTGGGAAAATAAATTAGATTTAGCTGAAGTGTATTTTATTTATGTTAGTTCTTTTTTAACTTGTAGTTCTAAATTGGAAGATTATTGTGATATTGAAATATAAAAATAAAATTATATTTTATTAATTTTTCATCACGCAAAATAAGCGTCACACTCGCGGAAGCCGGTGTACTGGGCGAAACGGAATGCATTTATCGACACTTTCAACCCCAGGTAGGCCAGTTATGGATCTTCGGATCCACATTATGTCAGCAGCTATTCTCCACCGTGAACTATGTTAAAAACAAACACCGCTCACGCCTCACAGATGACAGCTTCCAGTCCTGCGTAAAGATGAAAGTGACTTCGTACAACCCCGATTTGCAGACGCTGTGCGCAGAGGTTCAGGAGCAGAAGTCCCATTGTAAACATATCACGGCAGACGCGACGCTGTTTCCATGAACATGCTTGTCAGCATCTCTTTATTGACCACTTTTCACACACGGTTGCTGTACGCATACAGCCGGCTGTAGCTTTTCAGCTCGCAGCCCGACATATACCAACAACAGCATAGATAGCACAGACGTTAAGGCGGCGAGGCGTGATTGCGGGTGCCGCTCAGGTGCGTCCACCTCCCCTGCAGCGGCGCTGCAGACGATGCCCCGCCATACACATTAACCAGGTAAATTAGCAGAAATGAAAAGGGAGCATCAAAGACAGGGACAGCATCATGCACCAGTCTTGATGTGTGAGCTTTAGACCTCATAGCTTTATAGTAATAAAAAAAAATTTGGACAGAATCAAAATTAAGCTCACCAACCATGTTTTTGTAGCTGGTAAATGGTCTGTATTTGTATAGCACTTTACTTGGTCCTGAGGACCCCAAAGTGCTTTACACTATACACAGCCATCCACACACTGGTGATGGCAAGCTACAGTGTAGCCACAGCCGCCCTCGGGCGCACTGGCAGAGGCAAGGCTGCCGGACACTGGCGCCACCGGGCCCTCTGACCACCACCAGTAGGCAACGGGTGAAGTGTCTTGCCCAAGGACACAACGACCGAGAGTGTCGGAGCCGGGGCTCGGACCGGCAACCTTCCGATTACGAGACGAACGCCCAACTCTTGAGCCACGATCACTATCTTGCAAATCAGTTATTCAAAGAATTTTTTAAGTTGCGTATGCTTTTCCTTCTATATATCCTATGTATATCTATGTATATTTACTGTTTCCAATGTGTGATGCTCAACACGGCCAGAGTTTTAAATAATGAGATCAGTGGATGTATAAATAACCTCTTTGAGCCAAAGGTTCAGGCTTCACATTGCTCCAAAAGTTCAGTTTCCAGCTTGCTTTTGAATCTATATAATATCAAAAAGAGGGTATCACAATATCAATAACCGGACCTCATTATGACCGTATCATGATTATCTCAGGCTGTGAGCTGAGATTGGAGCTCCACCCACCAACTCTGGCTGACTCAGAAAGTTTTTCCACCACTCTGCAGCGGATTACTCGATAACTCTTGGTTGGCCAAAAATGCTTTTTCGATGGTGTAGAAAAGTTCAATTTGATTGCGTCACTTAAAAATGAATGTTCAGGACAACACTAGATACACTTTCTTTTTTCATTCCACCAACAGCCTTTTTCTTACCCAGCCCAGTGTGAAGCTAATCCAGGCTAATGATAGAATACAAGGCTCTTCCATCTGTAGCTGAAGGGCAATGTTGAAGAAACAGAACTCAAATGACACTAACATTATTCACTGTGTGACTTAATATTTGGTCAAAATGGCTTCTGACCACATCTTCTGTGAAGGCAGTGGTTGTATTTGCAATTTAGCTAACATAATTTCTTTTTAATTATGTTGGGGTTTTTGCACATTGAAGTCTACAGCAAAGTTTGAACATGAATATGTAATTTTCACTGGTCTTTCTTGCTATCAAAGTAAATGAGAATATGTAATATAGGACATATACATGAAAAAACTGATGAGTATTGGCTAGTTCAACTATAGAAAAAAAAAAGTCCAGCATCCCGCAAAGTCAAATATTTGAGCACACACTAATACAAACAAGATTTACATACCAATTATTTTTCATGATATATATTTAAAAAATAATAATAGTGGGTTAGGGTTAATTAAACAAAAGGTCAATCTGGACAGTCCAGAATTTTGTTCTATCGGGGTTAAATTATCTACTGATATTTTTGCTCTTATGGTACAGCTTGTGATATTTGTTCAATCCAAGTTAAATGAAAATTTCATTTTCTTCATTTTTATGACTACGAATTTACTGCTAAATAGTATTCAGTGTTTTAGTTTAGCAATATTGTGAAATATCAGTATATATTATTCAGAAATGGCCACTATTTGCTTGTCGCAATGTAACTTTTTTTTTTATTAGTGTGTGCTCAAATATGTGACTTTACAGGCCTGCCTGAATGTTTTTTCACATCTTAACTACCTAATGCGCAGACATCTATTGATGGATCTGTCCCAAATTATTAATCCCCGTTCTATATGATGGTAATAATGGACAGAGAAAATGTCAGGCTTTTATCTTTAATAGTCTTTGAGATAGTAGTGTTCAAACATTGCCATAGATTTCAATGTGCAAAAAAAAGAGGCATGAAAGTAGGTTGATGGACCATTTTTCCCCAAAAAAATATGTTCTGAAAAGTAGTTGATATGCAATGCTAAAATTTCACAGCGATCATTATAAATGTTCAGATTTTCTACCACAAATTTCTTAGGCAACTCAGACACGGCTCTGTTGATTTGAGAAGGAATGAGTCATGTGTAAAAGTTGTTGTTCATGGACTTAATACACAGACATTCAAAAACAGCAGAATAATACTTTCCTGGCTATGTTATCTTTGTTTTTTCTTGACAGAAGATGACTTCAGTCATCATTTCTTTGCATTTCCCTCATAGACACCTTTTAACAATAAAAAGAGCTAAAAACATGTCTGTACAGTCTTAGGTTTGTTTTCAGAAACTCCACAAAAACAAATGTTGGCTTAAAGGGAGGGTGGACTTCAGGGAAAAGCAGCTTAACAGCTTGGTTCAGACACTGGATAAACTAAGTGGCTGTGTGAAGACCAAAATAAGTTAAATACGGATTTTGTTTTTTGACTGTGAATCATGCAAAGGTACTCTAAATGAGGATAGATGGTGCTATGATAGTCCGTCTACTTTAATTAATGCACTAATACCAAAATATGAAAACAAGCAATATGTAGTTAAAGTATAAAAACCCCTTGACTTCTCAGAGGTGCATCATATTCTATAAAATCATGTTTGTAGCATAGCTGTCCTGTGAGAACCACATATCTCTAAAGAGTCAGCTTTTCATGAGCTCAGACAGCTCAGCCCTTTTTTAATCTTTGTGACAATGCATTTTCCAGCTAATCCAAGAGGGTTATTAAATAGTTTATTTAGCTTAAGAAGTGGGGCAATTTTCTCAGCCCATAAAGCAACATTTAATCCTTCAGTTTATCACAAACATTCAGCATCACCACATTTGGATATACAAGGTTTTCACCTGACAGGAAAGGTATGAAAAGGAAAGGCAGTTGTATACATGTGGGTTTTTTTTATTCATATTATATAGCCAACATTTATTTCAGAGGAGAATCGGTCAAGAAGACACCTTTACAAGGTTAGAAAAATTATCAAATTAACTTAACAAAGTCGAGTAAGACATATAGCATTTGCCTTTGGAATTTTGTGGCATACAGCCATCAGGTAGCACAAGTGCCTCGACTTTGGGCTAAAGTTCAGTACTTGAGTGCTTACATTCCACCACAGAGTGCAGTTAATCAGTGTTGCCTGTCCAGTGCATGTGTAATAAGGCAGCTCCGGTCTGCAAAGCAGGAGTATTAACACGCTTGAACGGACTAATTAAAGGGATCACTGTAAATCATTTCTGTGGCTGCTTAGCGGTCAAAGCGTGTCCTACGCTCTGACCTTTAGCCTTTGCCAGCCAACTCTGCTCACTACACCCGCCTGCTGGACCTGTCCGCTGGATTCAGGCTAACAAGCTATTAGACCATCCAGATGGTAACAGTGGCTGGGGAAACAGGCTTAAACAAGGCTGATCCATTGTCTGCTGCAACTCTGTGTGCGGCTGAAGCCATTTTGTCTCCCTGGAAGCCGTCTCAAGCTCATGGTTGCAGGCTGATATGAAGGGGAAAAAAATAATTCTATGCGTTTTTCATTGAAGTCATTTCACAAGCACTTATAATCTCTTTAGAGGGAAGAAGAAGAAAGCTACTGCTGCGGTTCCTTTTGTTTCCCCTCTTTCCCATCAGAAGCACTCTGGAAAGGAAGCAAACTGGAACAAAGAGACAACAGGGACCAACCACAGAAAAAAATATAAATCTGCTGATTTAATCAGGTTACCATGCCTGTCTCTCACCAAGTGGGTTTACTCCCTGCCTCCAGAACAGGAGGGGGCTCCGGCAGGCATCTCACTGATCTAGTGTAACCATGAGAAGAGATAGTGTCAGTCTTCTGGGGGGCATGCAAGTTCAGGTACTGTTTAATTATCATCTCATTAATGCATGTCTTCTAGACTTAAAAACTAAATGAAACAGCCAGTGTGAATTATTAACCAAATGACCAGTTGAATTTGGTAATTAAGGCTAGGAGTGAAAAGGAAATGAGCAAGCCAGTTGGACTCTCAGAGGGAAATCAGACCACACCTGGTGCTGGCTAACCTTCTCCTGCGTGATGCTCCAGCCCACGGAGCCTCAACATGCTCCCACAGCTGCAGGCCCACTAGGAGATCCCAGCACTGGAAGACCAATTTAGAGCCAAGTTGGACGATGAAATCATGGAAATAAGACTGGCTGTGCATATGAAACACATAATTTCTTGCCAGTCCTACTCACTGAGCTAATCATGAAATCCTGCAGGAGTGAAACTGGGTCTCGATGTGCTATGCAAGCATTCCAGCAGCACCTCGATGTAAATATGTGTTTGGTAATAAGGAGGAGGAATACAATGGAGGCAAAGTACGAGTCAGGTTTTGCAGCCTCCGGGGAAATCACAGTTCCAAACAGCGCCGTCACATGACAGACTGAGGTCCTCATATTAAGAACCAAAGCTAAGGTTCTTAGGTGTCAAAAGAAAGCAGGGGGCTTTGATTTAATGTGCGTCAATGTCAGGCACCTTGTGACAGCTGATGGGGAGATATACAGTGGACTGTGTACCATTTAACCCACATGACACACTCCCTGATTCACTCTGGCTGCCTGACAGATCCGCAGCCTCAACTGGGTGAGCTGACTGACATAGTAACTCACAGAAACATGAAGTCTCATTACAGGTAGAGGGGGGAAACGGAGACCCACGAGGCTGTTCCAAGAGCATCTCACCCTCCCCGTGCTTCTGGAGGTGATGGGCAGGATGCTAAAAGGGCAGAGGTTGTGTTTAAAGATTACTCTTCTTAGATCACACGGTGAAAAAATTATAATGAAAGAGTGAGTGGATGTTAACATCATCAATGGAGGCAACAAGCGGCCGTCTAGCCAGATCTGAGGGGGTGTGTTTGTCTTTTTCAGATCAATAACTCCTAAAATGATGCCCCGAAAGACAATTTATGAGGCATAAAGGACAGACACATTGGGCCATTTCCAAGTACCCAACCTTGGATTCTGAGATATCTTTGTCTGATTTTCTCATTTATTTTTTACCCCTTTACACACTTTCACATCTGATTATCCATTATTGTCATTTCATTTGTGCTCTCTTTGCCAATCTCTAGATTTGGCAGCCAAATAATCCAATCATCTTTTAGTGTTTTTTGTCACCCTTCTTCATCTTTCTCTGGCTCCCCTTTATCTTGCCACAGCTACATCTCTTTCACTATCCTTCCCTCTTTCATTAACTCCTCCTCTCTTTCGTCTCTGCCCCCCATTCCTCCCTCCCACCCCGCTATGCCGCTGTGCCAGCTGTGTGATGAGCCAGGGGCTGATAAGCGGTGGTCAGCCTCTCTCCAGATGGCAGCCTGAACAGCAGCTGCCTGGGGGGTGGGCCCGTGGGTGGTGATGGTGAGGGGGGTGATTACAGTGTTGTTGCATTTCCAGGTGAAAATGGGCACGCACAAAAGAAAATCAATTGTCGGCAGCATGCTACGTTTTGCCTGTTTGAGCCACAGTTTGACACACACAGGCAGCCTCTCTGCTATGCGGTTTCTCCTCTGTTGCCGTGGGTGCTGTGTGTGTGATGGTTCAGATTTGTGGAATCTCCACTCGAGAACACCACTGCCTCTGGTTCCGGAAATGACATCCTTGCCTTCCCATCTGACATACTTCTACCACGGCAGCCTGGAGGAAACAGTCTCAGCGGGGATTGCCGCCATATGTGGAAGAGACAGCAATCTAAGTGTGTGCAGTGTCGGGTTAAGCGGACCTGTTATGCAACCACATGAGCGATGTCTGGAAAAGGAAACACAACCTCCCACAATATTTGCTTTTGAAACAAGTCACTGACTTGTCATAATCCTAATTTACTTTGTCTGCATAGCTGGATATGAAGCAGGGCCCTTCTATTCACATCCTGGTTTTTCTCTGTGTGCATTCACAGTGTGGCTCTGAGTGAGAGGCCATCGCAAGGAAAGAACTCTTAAAACAGAAACTAGTTTTAGACAAAGTGAAATTTCTCACAAAACCAACTTTTACAACTATCATACGATAGTCAAATCTTTAAAATCAAAGTGACATCTGGTACAAAACACACACACAAACAAACACGTACTGTAGCCCTGGCATGTACCACTGAGCACACACTTATATTTATGTTCACCTGACTTGCTCCGTCGATTTCCCCAGAATGTTTCTGCAATTTCCTCCAGTTTCTCCCCTCTCTTAAGCCCCCCTTGTCTTAAATTTGGATCCTAACAAGGGCTAAACTCTCTCAGCATCTCATACATCCACTTCAAACAAGGCCTGTTTTCTTAGAGCTGTCGGTGGGAAAAGCCAGCGCCAGCAATAGAGGGTCTCCAAGGGACTTGTATGAGAGGCATACAAGAGAAAAGGGAGTGGGAGAGTCAGAGTGGAAAGAGAAGGATTGGGAGAGAAAGGGAGTGAGGAGAGATACCCCATGTGCATGACAATGAGGAGACCATTCAATTAGCATCGCTTTCTGGCCCCTGATGTTGATTACCTCAGACAGGCCAGCAAGTACCATCCTTTTACTGATTAAAACCAAGAGGAGCACAGCAATGAGACTCTTGGAGGGATTGGTCAGACAGTGGAGGCTTTCTAATTTCTGTTTCATAAGTAAGGAGAAACAAGGTCAATATATTCTTGGAAACAGAGCCCACTTGTGTTTGTCACTCCTACCTCCAGGTAATTGGACGTAAATGAAACACAAGCTGGGAAAAGCAGTCAGTAGTTGTCTTTTTTGAAATGGCCTTAGTATGTATGCCTTGCATGATTCTCATCCACCAAGGTAAGTGGTGCTCCACATGTGATTAATTACACTCAGAAATGTCATTACCCCTCACTGAGTAATCAGGATGGCTTCCAGAGGTGTTCTGCACTGATTGCCAAAATGTGTCAACAGTGTCAGGCTTTAAAGATTGTCCAGTTCCGCGTGCGTTAAGGTGGATGATTTTCAGTTTCTAGAGTGGACACAGCTTGATGCTCTCCGACTTCTTTTTATTAAAACAGTCATCTAATCACGGAAAGTTTGTGCAATCACTAGTGTATACAGTCATTCAGACATCCCTCATGTGAATGCACGGCGAGCTGATAATTGACTCTGCCATATTATATTCAGCAGGAAAAACTCCGTCAGAGGAGCAAAAACTTAAGATTTGGTGTTTGAAAAGCAAGACCCCCCACCGTCTTGTGTCAGTTTTGCACCATCAGTTAAGAGCCATCCTGTGCCATCAGGCAAAATCAGGAAGACATGCCGTTCACCCGAATGGCTTGCGAGTTCCTAAAAATATTCGCCGTGTGTTTGAGTTCTCACCTGCTTTCATGTTTGTCCTCCTCTGTTTTCATGGCTTCAGTCAAGGTGACACTGTCGTCAAATGTCAAGCGGCATAATTGTGGGCACTGGAAAATAAACACTGACATCAGAGCCTCAAAGGCCACTTGCAGCAAAAATCTGTGTCTTATCTGCCTTCTAAAAAGGACTGTGACAGACAGCTTTGACATCCAGTATGGGGGCTGATGTAAGAAGAAGAGCAGAAACAGGAGGGATGGATGCGAGCGGGCAGCTCGAGCGTGTATGGGTTTTTGTGTGTGCGCGTTGTTTTTTTTTTTTTAATTCTCACTGCCACTGCCTGCCTGCATGTCACTGGTTGTTGCTTATTTAATAATTGATCCCAAAGCCACTGACCCACTCAATTAAATCCTCCGCAATTCCATCTTACATTTTCCCTTTTCGCAGAGAATATAGAGAAGACAAATAAATAAAGCAATTTCAATGTTCAAACAGTTGCGGGGAGGGATAAACAAGCGGAGGGAATTGGTAAATATGATTGCCTCGGTAATTAAACAAAGAAGGCGAAAAAGGAGTGGAATAAAAGGAAAGGGGAACGGACGGGAGGATGTGTTAGTCATATCTGAGACGCGTTTGTGAGGAGATTACATGAAGAAAAATAGAAGCGGATTACAATGGGGCAAGAGGGGAGGAGACATGAGAGAGGGAGTGCACTGAGGCAAGAATTGGATGAGGTCTCGGAGGCCCCGAGGTGTAGACTTAGACCTACACTGTGAAAGGCCAGTGGATGCGATGTGTGTGTGTTTATGTGTAACCATATAACAAAAGCATATGGGACAAAGAGAGATAAGGAGAAATAAGGGTCTGATATAAATTAAATATACAGAAATGTTTATAGTAAAACTACATAACTGCTGTTTGTGCACGTGAGTTTGTCACTCCACTTTTTTTTTTCCTTTTCCTTTTTTAGGGACAAGGATACCCATCAAGTTCCCCATTGAGTTCCTTATGGCCTTTGCTGCCACAGCTTTGATGAGGGGGGCACATGCCAGTGCACTCGTGTGTGTATTTCTGTCTTTCTGCATACAGTGTGTGGTTGCGCGAACATTTTGTGTGGCTTTGTGAGTGCACTATGGTTCACCGCTCCTCTGAACCTCATTCACTCAAAAGTGCAGGCAGCAATGGAAAGTGAACAGCGGGTGGACGTGCAGTGGGGTGGAGAGAGGTGTGAGTCGCAGCAGTGTTGGCGGGCTGGGAGTGGTGTTTTTTTTACGTGGGGTTGGCGGCTGGCAACCGGAGGTGATGCTGGAAACAGTGCTATGATGGCAGAACTTGGAGGAGGGGATATGGCCAGTGAGTAAGCGGCAGACTAGATCAATGACACTGCGGGTGCGGCTAGAACAAAGTGCCCCAGCCCTGTGTGTTGATGTGGTGGAAATTGCATCTTCAAGGAAACATGCTTGATGAGATTGTGGGATCAATAGAGGACGAGGGCTGCCAGGCTGCTGAGCGGCTAGAGAGGCAAGGGAGCCGAGTCTGGGGCTGAATGAGAATGGGGAGCACAGACCAGGGCTCCATAACCTTCCTCTGATGGTCTAATACAATATGTCATCTCACCCACCAGAGGGGTTCAGCCAGAGAAGTGGGAGGAACGGGCCTGCCAACAGTAACGGCTGTTAAGGTCTTCGGAATCCAGGAGTAAATTGAACAGATTAAATTCCACCACAGCAATCTGGGGATTGGCGGAGAGGTTTTAAGCAGGCTGTGGTGCTTAATGGGCCCGTTATGCATGCAGCAAATGTTAGCGATGTCAACAATCTACCATCCTATCTCGTTTACAATGATGATATGGATTAATGAGCACAAAATTTAATCAGTATCTTCACATGTCAGTGGATGGCCATGGCCACACGCAGCAGGATGATGGACGGTTTATGTTTGCATTTACTTTCTGGAAGACATTCAAAAATAATTAACAAGTACACAGCTTCTTTTTTTTGTCTTTGTGTCCTTCTCTCTCTCTTTCAAAATGAACATAAAGACACACAAAAAATTTTTCCTCAACAAGTACTTGATCACAAACTCATTCATGAGGTCTCTATGAGACAAGCGCACACATGCACACACTCACACATACAAAACACTCATCTAAGTCGAGCAATGCGGCAGAGATTTTTCCCCCTCCCCTACTATACAAGGCTGTTTCTATGGCAACAAGATCCAGTTTCTGGCACTGAAGAGGGGAAAGTTACAGGAAGTATGAGCGGCCTCCAAGAGGCGGGCATGGGTATTGTTGGAGGACTGAGTTGGAGAGTTTGGGGTTCAAGAGGAAGGCTGCTGTGTGGGGACAGATTTCCGCTGAATGCTCAATTCAATGCATGGTCTTAATCAATAGCAGCTAATTATTCAGTCTACCCATTTCTTTCAAGCTTTGTATTTAATCTCTTATGATCTCTTTATCTGTCTTCGTGGTCTGTCCTTTAGTTTATTTAGATTCATCAATGGCTCCAGATTGACATCAAGGAATCTGCAGCCAAAATTTAAATGCAAATGGAGGGCCTTTGTGGTTCCACCTCAAGGCCTGACATGTAGGTCAAGGGTGCCTGGAGACAGACAGCTTGTTACTCATTTCTTTCAGTATGTCAGTTTTCCGTCTTTCTCTTCCCCATTAAGATTCTCCCGCCAGTACTTTTCTCTCCTCCTTCTGGGCTTATTGAATTATTCCGTTCACTTTTGAGCTGGTTTCGTGGAAGATTTATCAATGCCTCACCTATAATCTCGGCAGCGGAGTGACCAAGGCTTTGTGATTGCTTGAGAATCCTTCAGTCCTGAATTATAACACTAAGCATGGGTAAACATATTACAAATGCAGCACCATGCAAGTGTAGCTTCATTATCTGCCTTGAGAATTTTCTTTTTCTTCCCGTGAATATGAGCGCCTGTTTGTGCTATGGAATATTTGCCTGAAGGGGACAAGCTGATAGTGTCACGGGAGTGGAACGGACTCAGGCGCAGACTGAGGTAGCACAGTTCAACGACACTTTATTAATCACACTGGTGCACTGAAGGGGGGGGGAAACACCAGGGTCCCGGGGATCACTTGGCTGGGGAGACACACTTCTTCGCACTCGCTCTGCTCCTCGTCCAAACAGTCTCCACACAAGCAGCTCAGCTCACTCTCCTACTCACGGGGTCCAGGGGTCACAAAAGGGCTGATCCAGGTAAACCTGTTTACACAGACGAGGGTAAGTCGAAGGCAAACACGGGAACAGTAGAATCGCAAGGAAGCCAGGCAATACTAACGAGAGTTACTCAATATTCCAGCGACGAACAGCTCAGAGCCCCAGCCTTAAGAGCCAGAGAACTGCAATCCGCTCGAGATCAGCTGCAGGTGCGTGGGCCAAGGGCAGGAGCCCAATCAGAGCTCCGCCCAGGCAGACAGGTAGGAGAGACAGAGTGAGAGAAAAACAACAAACACTTGTGGCCACACTGGGCTGGCCGGGGAGGCACAGGGACCATGACAGTACCCCCCCCTCAACGGGAGCCCCCCGGCGACCCACCAGGCTTACCCGGGTGCAGGCGGTGGAAGTCACGGAGCAGGTCCCTACCCACGATAGCCGACCGGGGCACCCAGGAACGTTCCTCTGGCCCGTAGCCCTCCCAGTCAACCAGGTACTGAAAACCCCGACCCCGGCGGCGGGAGTCCAAGATGCGCGAGACGGCGTAAACCAGCTGGCCACCCACGAGCCGGGGCGGCGGCGGGGGCCTGGAAGGAGGGCACAACGGGCTGGAGACCACCGGCTTGACCTGAGAGACATGGAACACATCATGAATACGCATGTTGCGTGGCAGCGCCAAGCGGACGGATGCAGGGTTGATCACAGCACAGACATCAAACGGGCCGATGAAGTTGGGGGAGAGCTTCCTGGATTCGGCACGTAAGGGCACGAAGCGAGTGGAGAGCCATACCTTCTGCCCCACCACATACTCAGGGGCGGCCGTCCGGTGGCGATCCGCGAGTGCCTTATTCCGTTCCTTCGTCCGGAGTAAAGCCGCCCGAGTGGCCCGCCAGGCCCTGCGACACCTGCGGAGGTGATGTTGGACAGACGGAACAGTATGCTCACCTTCAACCATGGGAAACAGAGGCGGTTGGTATCCCAGAGACGCCTCAAAGGGTGACACACCGGTAGCAGAGGACGTGTGACTGTTGTGAGCATACTCTATCCACGGCAGGTGTTCACTCCAGATGGCCTGGTTATGGGAGGCGACACAGCGGAGGGCGGCCTCCAACTCCTGGTTGATGCGCTCCGTTTGGCCGTTGCTTTGCGGGTGGAAGCCAGAGGAGAGGCTCACCTTGGCACCTATGGCAGAGCAGAACTCCCTCCACACCCGCGACGTGAACTGAGGGCCCCGGTCCGAGACAACGTCCTCAGGGATGCCATGGAGCCGAAAAACGTGCGTGGTGAGGAGTCGGGCAGTGTCCAAGGCTGTGGGGAGCTTAGGAAGCGCAACGAAATGGGCAGCTTCGGAGAAACGGTCAATGACGGTCAATATTGTAGTGTTACCTGCAGATGGTGGCAGACCAGTGACGAAATCCAGAGAGATGTGGGACCAGGGTCGGCTGGGTGTGGAGAGTGGCTGCAGACATCCAGACGGATGTTGATTGGAGTGCTTATTTCGAGCACAAGTGGTGCAGGCGGTGACGTACTCCCGTGAGTCTTTAATGAGGGCGGGCCACCAGAAATACCTGCGCAGGAATGCAGTGGTGCGGTTAACTCCTGGATGGCAGGAAAAACGGGCCGTGTGAGCCCACTGGAGCACCCGGGACCGGACAGCCGCCGGAACAAAGAGTCGATCAGGGGGGCCCGTGCCAGGATCAGGGTCGGTTTCTTGTGCCTCCCGGATGAGCTCTTCGATCTCCCACGTAACTGCTCCAATAACGCAGGAAGTGGGCAGAACAGATCCAGGGTCGGACTCCTCCCCGACTGCGGCGTATTGCCGGGAAAGAGCGTCTGGCTTAACATTACGGGAGCCTGGCCTGTACGTGATGGTGAAATGAAACCGGGTGAAAAACAAAGCCCACCTGGCCTGCCGTGAGTTGAGCCGTTTCGCCGAGCGGATGTATTCGAGATTTTTATGATCGGTCCAGACAATGAACGGCTGTGCAGCTCCCTCCAGCCAGTGCCTCCACTGCTCCAGAGCCAGCTTTACGGCCAGAAGTTCGTGGTCTCCGATGTCATAATTCCTCTCAGCTGGGGAAAGACGACGAGAGAAAAAAGCACAGGGGTGGAGCTTACCCTCGAACCGTTGGGAGAGCACGGCCCCTACTCCAGACTCCGATGCATCCACCTCCACAACGAACTGCAGGGTGAGGTCAGGCTGGCGAAGGATCGGGGCGGCGAACCGTTCCTTGAGGCGAGAGAAGGCTTCCTGAGCCAGCAGGTCCCAGTGGAATGGCACCTTGGGTGATGTTAACCTAGAGAGAGGCAGAGCAATTTTACTAAAATCCCTGATGAAACGCCTGTAGAAGTTAGCAAACCCCAGAAAGCGCTGAAGCTGCCGGCGATCGGGTGGTCTGGGCCAGTCCAACACTGCCTGAACTTTTGCCGGGTCAGGTTTCAAGTCCCCTCTGGTGATGATGTAGCCCAGAAACGCCACTGAATCCATGTGGAAGTCACATTTCTCTCCTTTAACAAAGAGCCTGTTCTCCAGCAGGCGCTGCAGGATCTGCCTTACGTGGACCTCATGTTCCGCTTTAGATTTGGAGAAGATGAGAATGTCATCTAAGTAGACAAAAGCACATCGGTTAATAAAGTCTCTGAGAACATCGTTAACAAGAGCCTGGAACACGGCTGGGGCGTTGGTCAGGCCGAAAGGCATCACAAGGTACTCGAAATGGCCTAGGTGAGTATTGAAGGCCGTTTTCCACTCATCCCCTTCACGGATTCTCACCAGATGGTAGGCGTTGCGCAGGTCCAACTTACTGAAGATCGTGGCACCCTGAAGTAACTCAAAAGCAGAAGAAAGAAGGGGCAGAGGATACTTGTTACGAACAGTGATTTTGTTAAGCCCACGATAGTCGATACAGGGGCGAAGGGTCTTGTCTTTCTTAGCAGCAAAGAAAAACCCCGCTCCCACCGGGGAGGACGACGGCCGAATGATGCCCGCAGCGAGAGAGTCAGCAATGTAATTCTCCATAGACTCCCTCTCTGGCTGAGAAATGCTGTACAAACGACCAGAGGGAAGCGGAGCCCCAGGCAGGAGATCAATCGCACAGTCATACGGTCTATGAGGGGGGAGTGAACGCGCCCCATCTTTACTAAACACTTCAGCCAAATCATGATAAACACGCGGGACCGAGGTCAATTCCGGAGGCTCGACCGGCTGGTCAGGCCCTGGAGATGTGGTAGGAGTGGGTGCAGCTTGGAGACAGTTCATGTAGCATTCGATGCTCCACCCGGTTACTCTCTCTTTCTTCCAATCGATGTGCGGATTGTGTTGGAGCAGCCATGGATAACCCAATACAAGGGGGGTGCGCGGTGCTTGAAACACGAAAAGCTCGATGCGCTCTGAGTGGTTACCCGAGAGAGTAAGAGACAGGGGTTCCGTGATTTGGGTTATGTCCGACAAGCGTTGCCCAGACAGGGCTGTGACAGCAAGCGGATCGGGTAGGGCGTGTAGTGTGATGTTTAGCTTTTTTGCCAGAGCTGCGTCAATGAAACTCTGCTCAGCACCTGAATCCACTAGAGCTTGAAGAGAGTGGGTAACATTCTTAATGGTGAGTTTTGCAGGCAACATAAGCCGGGGGAGAGAACTTTTAGTAGTTATATCGCCCACCAGTATTCTCTCAACTACTGGCGAGCGCGCCCTTTTGCCCGTGCGCGGCATGAAGAGGCAAAATGGCCCTGACGGCCGCAATATAGACAGACACTCACCGGCAGCCATACGCCGTTGACGTTCTGCGGGTGAGAGCTGCGAACGTCCAAGTTGCATGGGCTGCTCCTCCTCCTCAACCTCGCCGTGCTCGAGTGCCGCTCCAGGCCCCGGTGAGGCGTCCCGCGGTGGCCGAGGCTGAGCGAAGCGACGTTGCGTGCTTCGCCGTGCACGCAGGCGATCGTCTATTCGGATGCATAGGGACATGATCGCACCTAAAGAGGAGGGTAACTCACGCACCATTAGTTCATCTTTAATCTCCTCACTCACATTGTTTAGCAGTGCCGTCTTTAATGCTTCCTGCCCCCACCCCGCTTGCGTCGCTAGTGTCCAAAAGTCAACTGAAAAATCTGCCATGCTCCGCTTACCTTGCTTCAGGTTCATGAGGCGGAGCCCAGCCGCCGCAGCAGTGGAGCCTTTATCAAAAACACTCCGGAACAGAGACAAAAAATCATCATAAGTAATTTCGGGACTAGCGCTCAGCACGGCTTGTGCCCAGGTCAGCGCACGATCTCGTAGCAACTGAACAAAATATGAGATCTTACTCCCGTCATTAGAGAAGGCATGAGGCCGCTGGCGAAACTGGAGAGCGCACTGCATAAGGAAACCCGCACACTTCCCTACATCCCCTGAAAACAGCTCAGGTGTGGGGAGATGAAACTCACACACAGCCGGGACCGGAACCGGTGAGGCAGCACTTACTGCAGAGCTTGATGACGCCTGGGCGGGTTCGCTGGTAGGCGAGGGTTCCGGCAATGGCGTGCGCTGAGCAGCTGCTAGTGTTAAGGCAGCGACATTCTCGCTGAGGTGAACAAGCATTCGCTCGTGGCGTTGTAAGATCGCTTCCAGTGTGACCGGGGCGGAGGGAGACGGGGAGGAAGCTGAATCTGCTGAGTCCATGGTGGCTGGAATATTCTGTCACGGGAGTGGAACGGACTCAGGCGCAGACTGAGGTAGCACAGTTCAACGACACTTTATTAATCACACTGGTGCACTATATACACGTGAAGGGGGGGGGGAAACACCAGGGTCCCGGGGATCACTTGGCTGGGGAGACACACTTCTTCGCACTCGCTCTGCTCCTCGTCCAAACAGTCTCCACACAAGCAGCTCAGCTCACTCTCCTACTCACGGGGTCCAGGGGTCACAAAAGGGCTGATCCAGGTAAACCTGTTTACACAGACGAGGGTAAGTCGAAGGCAAACACGGGAACAGTAGAATCGCAAGGAAGCCAGGCAATACTAACGAGAGTTACTCAATATTCCAGCGACGAACAGCTCAGAGCCCCAGCCTTAAGAGCCAGAGAACTGCAATCCGCTCGAGATCAGCTGCAGGTGCGTGGGCCAAGGGCAGGAGCCCAATCAGAGCTCCGCCCAGGCAGACAGGTAGGAGAGACAGAGTGAGAGAAAAACAACAAACACTTGTGGCCACACTGGGCTGGCCGGGGAGGCACAGGGACCATGACAGATAGCTTGGCAGTTGTACTGGTGAACAAACTGGAGGCCATTTTCACAGCTAAGTCTTGCTTGACTTAGTGCAATATTAATATCTCTCTTCATCACCAGCCTCACCTCTCCCATCACCTCACTTCCTCTCCAGAGAGATTTCCAATGTGACTGCGACAAACATCTAAGCTTTACTTTTCTATCTTTTTGTTGCTCTTGGTTGCTTCGGCTTACATTCACGGTGTCTTTTTCTCTCACCTTCCTTTTTGTTCCTTTTCTTTCAACTCATTGTTATTTCATTTCCTTTCTCTTTTTTTTGATTGTGGTGTCTTTCTTCCTTCAGCTCTTTTTCAGCATATGCTTCAAAATGACTGTGATTGACATACCTAAAGAGAATCCCATAGCTTTCATGACTTTTTAAAAATGATTTTTTTATATATATATTAAGGCACATGTACACACGTATTTTAATACATTTCGTTCACAGCATTCCCCTCTACTTGATCCCAGTGGATTTAAAGGTTTGCACACTTAACAGCTGGTTTACAAGGTGAAATGTAGAGTGCAGTTGCAAAATGACAGTATTTATGAAGGTTGAACTCAAACATTGTACTTGCATCAAAGACAGACATATGGGGTACTTGATCGTACTGTTCACTGACAAGACTTATGCCCAGGGTTAAGTGGAAGAGTATTTTATAAATCATGGACTTTCACCTCGATCTTCATCACATAGTAAGTTCTATTGCTGCTCTTCAATTCATCTGCCCCTCCAGGGGAAAGCCCAAGAAAAAGAACTTGACAAGTTTCCTGCCTTCTCTGTTAAACATGTCAAAGTAGTGCTGAACTATTCAGAGTTATAATTTAAACAGGAAAGATTGGGGTGAGCTGGGCTAGGACATATAGTGTTTGCAAGTACATAAACTGCCTCCACTGCCTTTGCCGTCTGAATAGAGATATCGTGCTCTCTTGGTGAACCAGTATTCAGAGTGATTTAGCTGGAATCTATCTGCCCAACTTAAAATTCTATGATCAACTCCAAAACTTTGAAGATGCCTCTGACTGGCTTCTGTAAATGAGTTTTTCTTATTTTTTTTCTCCTCTGCTTTTGGTTCATAATCCTCCCATGAGTCAGTGTTTCTTTTTCTCTCTATGTTCTCTTGGCTTCTTTCCCTCCTTGCGTTTCATCTCCACACTCCCTCTACCACTTTTTCTGCCTCTCTTGCTCCAAGTCTCCCTTGTTTACCTTTGTTCTCCCTTGAACGGACTTAGAAAAGCCCAATTCTTCTGACCCTTGGTACCCTGTCCTGCCTCCAGCCTTTCCACGGGAATGAACAAATCTGATGATCAATCCTGTCTCCCTTATTGCACACACAATCTGACAAACACACACACACACCAAACTGTCTAGCTGCCTGCCAGCCAATTACCACACCACATCTCCAACACCCGCTACCTGTCCCTACTCCCCACCTGTGTGACTCCATGCTTTAATCTGTTCTCAGCCACTTCCTTCTTCCGTTACAATCCACACTTAGATTAGTCTACTTTTATCACATTTAATTACTCACTGTGCCAAAGTTCGGCCTCCTACAGGGCACGGACCTCCGATTGTCTTGCACCTTCACCTCCTCCATGAATCCTCTGACAGCTCTTGCCCTGTCTTCAACTTGTTCACAATTATCACCTTAGTTTCTTTCTCTTTTTTTTTCAGCTGTTTGTTTGCTGCTATCTTTCCAGAGCCCTGCTGAGCAAGCACCCCGGTCTTCTAGATGTTTTTTTTTCTGCTCAGCGCTAATTGAAGGCTCTTTGACACGAGCACCCATTTTGTACAACTCCTCCTTGAGTGTGTAACAGACATGTAGTGCGATCTCATTAAATACGCATCTGTTACATAATGAATGCCTAACACTTGCTAATGGGTATCTCTGTCATTTAGCCTCATGTCATCTTGTGTTGTAGGAGAGTGAAGGCAGTGAATGTTTCCTAGATCAGCTCAAAGACTTGAATTGTAGTTTTGCCATCAACTGTTTGCACATGATGTCAAATTTATTTATTTTTTTGTATGTATGGGTTAAAGCTTGGCAGTTTAGTGAACTGTGGGTTGTTTGATTTGCAGGCTCATGAGCTTATTGTTCTGTAAGCTTGACTAGACAGACACAGTGAGTCTTAGATTTTCTAAAAATGGTCTTCCATCACACTTCAGCGCTTCATTATACTAGATATATTTTAGTATGAGGCCCCAGCTGCTTCTCTAGCATCTCCACTGCAGTGTGGGTGTGATGGCAATGAAAAATTGAATGTCCGACAAAAGCTATTGTGGCTTCGGCTTGCAGCCCTCTGAGTTCTTTGCCCTTTTATTACCTAATTTGTTTGGCCAAGTGTAGTTGGATTAGACATGTCATCCTACTAACTGGCACTGGTAGCCACAAGGTCAGTGGTTAACAGCTCACTTGAACTATCCTGCTACCTCCTGAAAAGCACATTTTTTCAGTTGGAAGGTACTTTAAAAGTGAGAGCAAGGAGACACAAGGGCTGGGAGGTTAGAGGCCGTGTCATCCAGTTAAAGCTGTTTACATTTAAGCAAGCCTTAAGGAGGGAAGGCAGGTCTATTGCTGCTGTAAAACAAGATTGTCACGATTGCTGTTATATTTCCAAGAAGAGAGATGCTTGTTTTTGCCTTATTGTATTCATTATAAGTCAAAACTGCTAGTCTAGAGCCCTCAAACCTCTTTGATAGCCCTTTTCCAGCAAATAGAAACAACCACATTGAACAAGGATTAGCCTTTCTGTACAGGTGTCAGGTTGTGTTAACAGCAGAGCACTTATTTGTCCCATTCATCTGTAGTGTTTTTGACCTCTTATCCTCCATCTGAGCAGCCGGCATCCTCCTTCTGACTCTTCACCTCAATTTGCTGCTTCACATCCACAAGGCCCAGGCTTCAAAGTTCTTGTGACTGATGTGCCTGTCTCTCCTCGTGTTTCAGAAGTTCCTTTTGAAGTAAAAGTTCAGTCTGGAACATTTCACGACCAACTTATTTTCTAGCTGTTTCCTTGATTTTCTATTGATTCCCATCTGCCTTGGTCGGGTGGAAAAGGAGATGAAAAAGAGAAAAAGGAGAGAAAAAAAAGGCAACACCCCCGAGGATGGTGGTGGATCGATGCTAGCTTGACCTCCCATGGGGGGTAAGGTTGGGTGTATTTCTGGTGAAAGTAATTAACCATTTCTGGCTTGACAGTCTGACGTAAAGCAACATACTAACTATAATTAGGATGTTATTCAAATTCCCAAAGCTACCTCAACATTCAAGATATCCATGCAGCCCCCTCTGCCATCTGCCTTCATATTGAACTCACAAATTGTGTGACTGCGAGACGTTGGTTGTTATTGAAAATCATTAAAGAACATCAAATTGTGTGCTCAAGGCCAACTTTGAGAATGATTAAGGCAAATATCTGTATCCAAAGTAAGCACAGACAATGTAATGCACTGCATTACTAAATCTTGCCTTGCAGCAGTTTCTCTACTTTTATTGCATCTCTGAGTCTGCTGTCACCAGCCTGACACACTGATCGGGAACTCGGAGCACTTTGTGCTACAGCCGTGAACTACAGCGCAGGGGGGAGAGTTGCGTGGAGAAACAGAATGATACTAATCACAATCCCAGATGCTTTCCCTTAAAAATACAAATTAAATTGACATGTTTTTGGCAAGCCACTTATTAATTATGGTAATGTGGTAGACCTCAAAACCTCAATTCACAAACTGCACAGCTGCACGCAGGAGTCTTCTCTGTGTACTCTGTATCCCTTCTCTGTGTACTCTGTATCCCAGCGCTGTATTCCTAGAGACTCCTTACAGCGCTCCCTCACCAGTCGTCCTCCATGGCTTTGGCCAAGCGTGCAAATGGCAAATGGACAGTGGGCGCCCCAGTGGCCCTTTCAGTCCATGTCTTATTCATGAGCATGGGTCAGCGCGATGACCCTCGTCACACACCATGTCAGCAACACACTCTGTCCTGTGCACTGAAGCCTCTTACCACACTCCCCCTCAAAACCTCTTCTACCCACTAAAACTCCCGTGACATTTTGACTTTATATGCTGCTCTGCCGCTATCCTGCCTAGCAAAGTAGGTGATAATAGTAATAGCGAGTCGTAACAGCATGAAACACTCAGATGAAAAGTAATCCAATGCAGCATTCAACTCGCAGCTAGTCACTCCTCCACTCTAAGTCACACAGATGCTGCATAAATATGATAATGTGATTACTGGTGGGGTTTTCTTATATCGCAGCACATCAGTGAGGAAAATGTAATGTTGTGGTCAGGCTTCAGGCAAGAATGCAGCCTGCCCATCTCATCAAGCATCTCATAAAGAGCAGAGAGGGGTTAGATGATTACATGGCTCTGTGGTTTCATGAAGATGGGTCCAGTTTCCCGGGAACCATGACATCAGTAGTCTGACATTCAGGATAAAATGTCTACTGTGCAGCACTGGCACTGCTAAGCCAGTGAAGTCAATAAAGTAATAAAGTTGTATTGAGTACCGGGCTTTGTTTAAAGGTCGGGTCTCTTTTGGTGGCCAAGTGAAGGTGCTGGCTGTAGAGGAGGCAGTCGCATTGTCAACAATAATATGTGAGCTTCGGAGAACTGCAGCATTAATTGTGTTCAATCTAAGAGCAAAAAAATTGAAAAAAAGTCCTTTGTCATTTTGACCCGATGTTGCAACAGTGTTTCTCAAAGTTATTCTGCTGTGCTCCTTTTCCAAGGCAAAAACAGTTACAGCCTACACCCCACAATTTCTGTCAGTCACTAACAATAAAGCATCCATTATGAATCTTTGTGCAATAAACATCAAAATGATAGCCTCGATTAGGCTTTGTTTTCATTTGTGTGCTTCATGTTCTGTATAGATATATAATTAAAAAAAAAAACATTAAGTGCTGGTGCCATGCCCCATCAGTGGGGCACACCCTGCATTTTGAGAAACACTGTGTAAAAGCAACAATACTGACAAGAAGTTTCCCCCTAGAGACTTTCTTTTAGAGGGTGTGCATAGGTGAGTAGAATGAAGCCAAATTAAGGAACTTCACCTTTATAGTAGCTTCATCTTTTTTTTCTTCCTTCCCCTAAGTTCTGGCAGCTTCATTGAGAATCAATTGATCGATTAAATTTTAATAAGACACCAGTGATGGGCTCTCTGCAGGGTTTAAACATCCAATCTATCATGGCCATGGCACTCCTTCTTTCGCCTTGTACTCAGCTCTATCCATCTCTTTCTTCTAAATGGTTTGGGGAAGGGAAAATTATCTCTTGATTAAAATTTAATTAAAAGCCATTTAAAATGTTCCCTCCTCCTTCAATGCCCTTAACAGAAACAACTTTCCCCTCTAGGTGGGGAGCATCCCACTTTGGTGACCACTCAACTATCCCTGGGACAATGATTATTTCGCAGCTTCTTTTATTGCACCTATAGATCAGTGCAATTAAGGTCCAAAAAGAAGGTTAATGAAAATGCCTTTTTCCTCTTGCTATAGTAAATAAGCACTCTCTTGGGGGTCTGCATGGAGATCCCACTAACTATTCACGACTATTAATCCTGTTTCTTCCCCAAGTCTAGTTTAAATTTTAGTTGAAGAAAGCAGAAATCAACTCGAATCCACTCTCGTTTTATTGATTATAGTGGCTCTGACCTCTCTTGCTCTAACTCGACTTTGGCTGGAGATCGTATCGTGGGCTCTGTCCCCATGCTGTCTCGCTTGGGTCGAGTGAGATGCAGTGGCAAGGGTCAGGATGCACAGCCACACAGAGGTTGCAACGAGGATCCCATCTTCTCAATTAGCCTCCTCCTGAGTCTTCTGGGCCTTTGGGGGCTCAGGATTTAATTAAGCAATTGAATCGATGATTCCCATTTGGCTGGCTCAGGCTACACTGGCTCCCCCTGTGGAAAGTAGCAGAAAGTAATGTGCATTTATGTGGACAGCGTGCCATATCTCTCTCGCTGTGTCCCCTTTAACCACCCTGGTAGCAACGAAGCAGTACTGCTTCTTTCTAGTAAGTCACATTTGAGTGTCTGTGAGCTTATGGATCAGTGTGCCTTTGTCTGTTCATGTGTGTGTGGTCATCCTCCGGCTGTGCTGCTGTGCCTTAATGACCCGTGCAGTGCCTGGGAACTGGGGGTGTCACGGCATCGTGACTAACAGCCTGGGCAGATTGGCTGTTGCCAAAGCCACATCGCACTCCTGGCACACACACACAGGCACACCCACGCAAACACACATTTCTACAGTGTGTATCCTGCTGCTTAGATTCCTCTAAATGTGCTTATGTTGCTGTGGATGGCTGCCTTAAGACCTTATTATGAATTTATGTGTCTCCAGGCTAAAGATGTGTGCGCGAGGGCAGAAACGTGTATGCGTTGAGTGCATCAGTATGGAAGGATGAGATTGATTGTGCAGTTGTGACAGACCGCAGCAGGAGGGAACATGTATGTGTATAGCTTAACAAAACATCAAACCAGAGCTGAATTAACCTGCTAGGGGTTCCTGGGGGAAAATAGTGTCCCCTTTATAACTTCCTGTTTTTTCTTTCACCAGGTAAAATGTGCATGTTGAAGCAGAGATTTGAATTATTCTTGCTGATTTATATTTATATAAATGTAGACAATTACAATCGTATTCAGTGATACTGCCCTAACTTTAAGGCATCAGTCACCGGGTCATTTTAATAATCAGAAACTTTTATGTTGGAATGGACTTGAATGATTAGGATTTGTTATTAAGATTCACTGTGCATTCCGGCGCTACACTTGTGAGAGTACAGATGGCTCCCAAGACATTATTTGTTTTTCTACTTTAGTTGTTTATTTAAAAAACAGCCTCAGCACATCTCTGAAGCATAAACATTTTCAAAAAACAAAAAGAATTTTACCCTAAAACGAGGTCTTGAACTAACAGATGTTATTGTTATTTGAAAAAGTTTGATCAGATATTGCACTTCTGAACTATTATTCTTCAGTCTTTGTCATTAAGTTTTCCAGATGACACTAAGAGAATATTAAAGTCAAATTATCTACCATTAAGCTGTTTTTGGACATGCTTAGGAGCCCTGAACTTTCTAGATGTGATAATAATAATAATGATAATTGGTCCATCCATTTTCTTATCCAGTTATCCTGCTTACGGTCACACATTAGTTGCAGCTGACATTGGGTGAAAGGCAGGGTACTCACTAGACAAGCTGCCATTCCTTCTAGGTCTTACAGAGACAACCACATGCATCACATCTTTACCGATTTAGAGTCATAAGTTAAGCTAACCAGTTTGTCTTTGGCCTGTGAGAAGAAAATGGGACTAGATGAAGGAAATCTATGCAAGCACAGACAGAACAAAGTAACTCCATTGTGCTGCCCCAAATGATATGTTGTTATAATAATAATAGCTTCAAAAACATTAGTAGACCTCTCTCAACAAACTTTGTTTTGACAGTTAAAAGTCATGATCATCTACACAAGGAGAAGTCACATGGTGGTGATATAAGTGTGCCCAAGGATAAGCAGACTAACAGCTGGCAGGGTAAATAAGGTTTTTAATGCAAAACGTAAACAGTGTTTAGCGCGCCACCTTGAAATACTCTAGCAGGAAGAACTCCAAGGCTCAGTTTTCCCCCACAGACGCTCACATGGACGAACCATCGCCCTGAGGCACTTTTTCAAAAATCCCTAACAGGATATCTTTTTGCGACAAAGCTTGACTCCACGGGTGAAGGCATAAACCTTTGCTGATTTAGTCCTCTGGCACTTTTGTGGCATCAGGTAATTTCTTCATAGACGATCACAGGCATCTCACTAATCGACAAGGTGGAAGTCTATGGCTTGGTGTTGAGTTTTGGCTCCTTAACTCCTCTTTGTTGTCAGTGTGTTCAGTTTTCCTGAACACACAGAAGTGAATCAGTTTAACATACAGATTTCAAAAAAGGTTAGCATACCAGTGAGCTTGACAGTTGAGCTAGACAGAAGGCTTTTAAATGCAGTTGGCCGATCGAAAACCCTTACCAGCAGTAGTCCTTGAGTAGCGGATGATGATGTTTTAGTACACGAAGCTAATGTTTGCTAGCATACCACTGTTGTCAGATATTTATGTCTCCCAACCATTTTCTTTTCCAGAATCATTCAGCCTGTAGTGTTTGGTTTTTTCCCTGTAAAATATTGCTTTCACTTTAAATCAGTTGAGGTCCCTCTCGCACATTAATTTTAATAATATCCTGCAGTGTGTGTTGAGCTATTATCTCCAAATCTTGTAGCATGTACATGATTTAGATCTGAGAAAGAAATTCTCTGAAGTTTCCCCTTTTGTGTGCATGATGCAACCTGATTTCTTAACTGAATGGGATTTTAAAACTCCTGTCGTTTGAGCCCAGCATTAGTTCTATTCTAGGTAACATTTAAGAGACCAGAGATAGAGGATCTTAGGGATCTGAAAGGAGCATACTTAACAATCAGATAATTAATCACGAGTTAGTCCATTTAAGTACTAAAAGAAAAATCTTAACATAAATTCTAAAATACTGAAGAGCCTTTGAAATGTGTTTAGTTTTGGTGCATCATGAATCACATGTTTGCATTAGGAACTCTTAGGTAGGACTATCCAAGTGGATCCATGTAATGATGAAATACAAGTTCTGGGAGCTTCACAGACAAGAAAGGTTGAGGCAAGGATTCAAATTTTATTTTCAATTACAAGGTTGGCTTCCACATATGTGCTGCATTGTGTTTCACAGTGATTCTCAATGCAAGCTTTGCGTTTCCCTGAAAGTATGCAAGAACTCCAGGCTGTTGTGGGTTTTCCTTATTGTGAGGCAAGATAAAAGGACCTTTGGTCAACAACAATAGAAAAATCAATTAAGCTATTTGGAAAAACATTACTTTCAAGGAGTTATTAAAGTTCAACAAATATAAGATGACAAAAATAACCGTTTCTGATTTTGCCATAATCAAGGAAACTTCTAAGGAAACTCTTGTGACGTATGCTGCCACCACCTCATAATAGAGATTGTTAAAGTTGCTTTGTCTACAAAGGATAAAAAAGCTGACAGTCATACATACACTAATAGAGAAGAAAGTATGTGACATAATTGGCTCCTGATATCACAGTCCCTCAAGACTAAGTAAAAAGTAAAGGAGGTCCATTTGTTGATGTTACACTTGTGCACATTTTATGTGTATTGTTTAGTTATTTAATTTAAGATAAATAATAAATATCCTTAATAATCACCTCTGTTCAAGAAAGAGGTAAGCCACGGAACCACAAGTCAGTATGTGTGTGTTTGCCTGGAGTTATTCCTTTACCTTTTAAATCTGTTGGAACAGGAGCATTATAAAAGCATCTTGGTTATTCTAAGGCTTAAAAAGAAAAATTAATACTCAGACACTAATCGATTATATTAGATACTCATTTGCAACCGTATTGATCCCAGCAGTGCCATCTTCACCTCCTGACTCAGTCCATGAACAGAGATCGTTCACCTTCAGCCCAAAGATTGTACCTTACAGCTAAAGCCAGCATGATTCAGAAGGCGCAACTTCTACTTTAAAGACGAACACTCTTCAGTTTCAGGTCGCACTCTTCACAGTCTCACAACTGCTAAGCGAGTGGTTGGTTAGTGTTTGCAGGCAAGCTGGTATTTACCATATAATCTGTGCGTGACTGTGGCAATGGCAAGGAGGTTTTCAGTGTAGCATTGTATATGTTGCTAACAACTTCAAGCAAACCCTCGGCAACCAGTCAGGCAATAAACATTTTTCCCTAGTGACTGGTGGTTACCATGGGGTCAGTGACCAATCTTTAGGCCTGCATGACCGGAACTTAGCAATCAATTTCACAGTGACCACCAGCAACCACTCACAACCTGTTGGGGAATGCTCATTTTTCCCTAGCGACTGGTGGTTGCCAGGCAGTCGCCTGTGTGAGTGAGGCCTTTGACAAATAATACTTGAGCTTAGGAATATAATACGATGTCACTAAAATAAAGTAGAGGGCATATTATTAGATCTTTTGGTTAGTCTTTGTTTCTGCTATTAAAATAATCATAAAAAAATGGTAACTTTGGGGGTTTTTTTTCATGTTCAAATAAAGTGCAAGAAGGTGGTGGAATCATTTATTTACTATATCATGCATGCACTTGTAAAATTCACTTATGTTCAGTGTTATTTAGTCTACATGGCAGTTCACATTAACAATCTTTTTATAGTAAGGTGGAGCCCCTGAAAAAGACAGAGTGAATGATAATCCAGCAATCCTACAACAGCAGGCAGGAAAAATTCTTTTTAACACGAAGAGAGCCATAACCAGGCTCAGGCAGTGTCGGGAGTGAGGGGAGAAAATACAGATAACAAACAACAAACATTTCAAACGAGACATCAATCTTTTACTTGTTATCTTCATATATATATATATATACGATGCACAGAAACACCCTGGTGTGCATGCTTTCATTGGCTTGTGCTGGCCTGCATGTGTGTTCACATGTACAGTATGCTGAGCAGCTGAGTGATGACCGCTGCAGTGTTTTGGTCAAAGAGCTTTTGGTTAGAAATCACAAGGGACTGAAGGGACTTGATTCACCCTTTGCTTGGTATAGATACAACCCCTACTCACAACATACACATGCTCGCTCGCACACACAAACACGCGCACACCCACAACTCTTGGAGATATGAAGAGAGCGAGGAACAGAGACCGAGAGGTGAGGGGAAGACGGAACCCACATCCTTTTAACTGGGTCTCATAAATCACAGACAGCAGCATGGCAGGATTACGTTGTCAAGTAAAAAAAATGTGATTTTGTGTGTGTGTGTGTGTGTGTGTTTGTGCTATATAGGTACTTTTTTGCGATTCTGCCTGGTAGGACAGGTGGCATTGGTGCAGCATTGTTCTGTTGTTGTTTGTTGGGGAAAGAGTACATAAAGCCACCTCACAAGGTAGAGACAGCTGAACAACTTGAAAAGACTCAAATGAAAAGCTGAACAGGTGGAGAAGAAGCTGAGAAGGAGTTGTAAAGGTTTCACGGTGAGGCAGAGGGGGGCACCCAGTGTGTTTGTATATGTATGAGAGAAACTGAGAGTGTGAGAAAAGAATTAGGATGGTTCAGTTGATTCATCACGAGAGAGAGAATGAAGAAAAATGCTTGAAAATGCATTTTGATAGCATGGGGGAAGTGAAGTGGGAGTATATTTAGAGGCGGAGGAGAAAAGATGGAACGAATGAGAGTGAGAGAGATGGCGGGGGAGAGAGTCCATCATAGATCTGTGGTTGCAGCCTTCAATCAATTATTAACGCCATGCAGATTAGCAGCCGAGCCGACAAACGATGCAATGATGGCTGTCAGTTTCCCCCGCACCGCCGCCTACCTCAGGGAATGATGGAGAATGAGAAAACGACAGAGGGAAAAAGGCAGAGGGGGTGAGCAATGATGAGAGATGAGATGGGAAAAAAAAGTTGGAGCAGACTTGTTCTGTGGTGTCCTTATTCCTCTCAGAGAAAGACTGAAGGAGTTACAACGTGTCTGCATGTGAGGAGTGTGATATGTTAATAAGGCAAGCTGAGCAATGAAGTACAATCATCTGCTCTCAGCGCTGGGTACGGTACAGTTTAGTTCAGTAGATAGAGATCCCGAGGCCATAGTCTAGGAAGTCGTTTGGGAACATGCTGTAAAAGCTTTCTAAGGTACTTATTGTGTTAAAAACTCTGCTCTTCATTTTGGGGCAATATTGTAAATCAGTAAGTTTCATAGCTTTTTGTGCTTTGGCAAATTTGATAATCAGTGAATAATTTAAGCCATCTTTCAAAAAAAAGTGCAAAAAATGATCTTTTGGCTTTTTAAAAATGTAAAAATATGCATGTTTTATGTCAAGGCAGAGTGACTATTGATGGCTTAATAGAGCAAGGACTTCAAATGTGCTGTTCAATCAATTTTTTAAAACAGAATAAATCACTGTCAACTGATAAAAAAAAAAGAACATTGGTTGTTAATAAAGTAATCGCTGGTTTTATCTCTAGACTGCTCCATGTTGTAGAGATTATACATTTACAGCATGTAGATCTAATGCATTGATTTTAATTATTTAATGCACTCAAATAAGCAAAAAAAAAGCATTGCCACTGTGCTATTTTTGCTACTTAGATTCACAAGCCAAATCAGTTCACATCTTTATGAAACCTCTAAAAGCTCATTTTAGTTTCTGTTGGTTCATTTTGTGGCTGATAGTCTCCCTGTATTATGTTCTTCATGTCTTTTATCTTTTCTAAACAATGTTACTGCCATTTGCTTTAAAATGATGTAAAGCACTTTACAGACTTTTTGAAAATGATCTTTTCCTCCTGTTTTTAGAGTCACACTAATAAATTTCCTTTGCTTATTTATTGTTTTAAGCTGTTTCTAAATTGTATTTCCAGACTTAGAGATTTGGGAATTCACAAATCTCTAAGTCTGTGATAGAAGATTACATCTGTGCCTATCTACTGTTTTAGTTTAAGAAATAGTCATTGCAAGGGGGGGTTTGTAATAAATAAATAAATAATAGTAATAAATAGAAAACATAGTGACAAATTATAAAGGAAATTTGGTTACATACAATGTTACATAATATGATCTACTAATAACTGAGGATTTAGCACGGTATAGGTGTGAAATTTTAGTGCAGAAGCCACAAAGAAAATCATGTAACACCAAGGAGAACAAATATAACTTCAAGTCTGCATCAGTAGACTTGAAGAGACTGTTTTCCTGCTGAAGACCCCAGTGTCTGGGATTTTCTTCCCATTTTTCTTCCCCCCATGGGTACTTTGTCTATAAATGTCAGTAGTAGTATAAAAACGCAGCAAGGTGATGTTGCCCACTTTTCTAGAAAGTTGGGAAATATATAAAAAGACTTGAACTTCAGACCTCTGCTTGGGAGAACGGTTTTCAAGTGCTGCATTGCAAGCAACCAGCATTGTCAAGGGAAATGATGATGATGACGATGCAATCTGCAAAGGTAAGAGAGAGAGACAGGAGAAAACGGGGGATAAGAGGAGGAAAGTAGGTGAAAAGAGGAGAGCAAATCTTTAGACTGTAGGTTTGTTTGGCCCTAAAATATATAACATAAGGTCTATCAAGGTCACCACAGCTTGGATGCCCTTCATTTGGCGCAATTAACCCATATGCCCATTAGTGCTATATATAGCTATGTATAGAGCATAGAATAGTGTTGAACGATGCCCTTTCAGCAGGTTAAATATCTCAAAATTTAAAAGTCACTTTGTATTACCTCAGAATGTACTGACCATATAGTACATAATGTTCCGTCCTATATTTACATTATTATCTTTATTCACACAATTATGTTACACTTGGCTAGAGGAAATAAAACACGCTTACCTGGTGATTACACAAAGGCTCAGTATAACTGGTAGACATTTTACATGTCACCAAATCTGAGCTCTATCTGGAAATGAAAAGCTCACACGAAATGTACATTTTGTCCTGCTCATTTTCTGTTTTTAATGTTAATGTTTAAAGTTTTACATCAGTGGTTCCTAACTTTTGCACATTATAATCTCTCAATATGAAGTAAAGTTCACTGGTAATTACTGCTTTCAGTGTTGTAAATGGCATCAAGCTGTAAGCAGATCTTACACTGAGGCATTTTCAGCCTTCTTTTTTCATTTTTTTCTTCTAATGTTGTTTCAGTTGAGTCGTTTTTGGAGGCCTGAGGCAAGAAGAACAAGTAAAAGTTTCCAGTTTTTGGAGGAAAATGCAAAAGTCAAGAAAAACACAAAACAATTTAAGTGGCTAAATAATTTTTTGTAGTCTTCTCTGTAATATAGTGTTATCATCTGAGGTTTGTCACAAACCACTGATAGAGACGATCTGGAAGACCTAAACACTGATTTTCTGCCACACCTAATTAAGTTATAACCAGGGATTAAGGTATGATGTGGCAGGTGAGGGTACCCCAGGATCCGATTTAGTAGTGCAACACAGAAAAATGTCTTGCCTCAGTGCTTGGATTGTAGTTGGTTAGCACCGTTACCTGACAGTAAGAAGGTTCCCAGATCAAACCTTCTTGCTGGCTGCTGGCTCTGTGCTAGCTGGATTTTTCTGGGGGTTTTCTGGTTTATTCCACCACCCAACTTTTTTCCTTTTTCCTCAAAAATCTGTTGTACAGAAGCAGACACATACATGCTGCTGTGAGATATAAACTGCTCAAAAATGCCTGAAATGATATAAATTAATAGTCAGATTTGCAAATGAATGTTCATTTCATTTTTTCCCAGTTTCCAAAACATTTAGAATTGTATTTCAGTTATTTCATTGTACAGGACTAGGTTTGAATAAGGCAATACATGCACCTGTACTCCACAATATATAACCAGCTACCACTATCTTGCTTCCTTTCCTACAGCTTGTCATAGTGAAAAACTTGAGAGTTTTACTAATGAGCCCTATCAGCTTGAATTCAAATTGATGACGCCACCCTTGACCTAATCCAACAGTGAGCATAGAAGCATCAGTCTGACCTGCACCAGGCAAATTTTACCAGGCAATAGTGGTTCAATGTGTTCTGAATGAATGATTTTTACCCACTTTTAATTTCATCTGGTTTATCAAAATGTCAGTTGCTGGCCATTCTGAATTTTTTCCATCTTACCCTTTGTCCTCTCATTCTTACATCTCCAACGCTGCCATCTGATAAGTACCAAGGCAGCGAGCCAAGTTTTACATTAAACAGATTGCATGTTTGGTGCCATTTGTTTTTTTTCTTTTAAAAACAGTCAAAATTATCAGTTTTAGCCTGTTTCCCTTCTGTGGCTCTAGTTAGATGTATATGATATGATCTGCAGCATGTGTCTGCATGGGATATAATCTGCAATAAACAGGAAATGGGCTTATGAAGGTATTGTAATAAGGCTTCGAAGCATTTTGTAGATCAAATAGTTGTTACAAATCTGTCTTCGTCCAACACTTCACGCATGCTTTCATTACTGATGCCTTTACCCATTCCTTAATGCGTTTGTAGGCTCTCAGAGACCAAGGGCAAAATAAATTATGCATGGATCAAGCAAGGTGTGTAAGCTGAATTCTGAAAAAATATAGATAAGGGTGTGGTGCTGGTTGAAAAGTTAGAGTGTGAAACACAAGTTAAGGTTTGCTTTCCTTGCCCGAAGGCTCCCTTGCAGGAAAAGAGGTTTCAGGCTTCCCAGAAAGGAACAAGGCTTTGCAATTAACCAGAGTGCCACTGATGGAAAAAAAAAGATGATGAGAGAGTGCTGGTGAAAAAGAGCGAAATGAGAAACTCCTCAGGAAGAAAGTATGGGGTATTTGTGGTCACACTGACCATCTGACTGAAGTGTGTATATATCAGTATCTCCACGGACTGGATGAAGTGAGGTTTAAGTAAGGTCACATTCTCCAATGTGTTGGTTTCTATCAACTTTTGAAAGGAGGTGATGGCAGGCTGTCTAGTGCTGTACCGCTCTGTCTGTCTTTCTTTCTCTCTGCCTTTCCCTCTTGTCAAGCTAGGGCCCTGACGCCAGTGGCTGCCTGCTGCACCATCTGTAGCTGAAAAGTGCCCAAAATTCATTAGTGAAGAGAGGCAAGGGAGACGAAAAGCAAAAATCCACCAGGAGAGTGACACAGAGGGAGAGAAAAAAGCAAGCAGGGAAAAGAGGGCAGGGGCAGGCAGGGTAACAGAGTTATGAAGCTTTTTAATGAAACATCTCTTTCAAAGGAATGCAGAAGAGTTATAACAAGGAAAAGGAAGAGCAGAAGGGAAGGGACAAACTTAGAGAAAACAGAGTCAAGTAGGCGCTCTGAGAAAATGAGAGGAGAGAGAGATGAGGCAGAGTAAAAAAAGAAAAATGAGAGGAATGGAGTGAAGCAAATGGAGAAATGAGGCGGAGACGAAGTGACAACAGAGAGAAAAGCTTGAGGATAGGGGAGCCAAAGAGGGGAGAAGATGAGGAGGACCCACGGTGGTGGTGGTGGTGGGTGGGGGGGGCTCTGCGTGGCAGCAAGATGTTCCTTGAGCCTGTCAGAGTCTGACTAAAGATCAGGATTTGTGTGACACATCTGTACTAAATCTCCAACGACATTCTGCCTGCCTCTGTCTTTATCTGGGGAGCTGCGTCTCTCACTCATTTTTATCTCATTTCTCTGTGTTTTTGGAGGCATTTAGTTGTTTTTGATCTGTTATCCCTGCTCTGTTTCTGTCCTGCTTTCGTTTAAAATTACGTCATGGTATTTCTGCTTTGTTTGACATAATCTGCAGCGGTAGGTGACACAGAGCATAAGAGAGCAGATTAAATGCCGTAAAGATTCTGAACCTGAAGACTCACGGGTAGCTGGATTTATTCTGCCCATCCAAAAGCAAGTCTCTTTCATTTCCCTTGTACATTATTTATTTTTTGACTCCTCAGATTTCTATTATCTTTGCCCTCTTTTCTGCACTTCATTGCATTTCATTTTTTTCCGTCGCCCCATTCTCTGACTACCTCAGCATTCCCAGGCAGTGCTTCCTCGCCCTCCACCTCACTTTCTGTCACCTCCCTGAACCTCCCGCACCCCCGCCTCCCCAGCCCTTCCCCTCCCCCAGGCAGCTCTTACGCCGTCATCTATCTGTAGCACTGACTCTTGATTCCCACGAGGGCTGCGAGGTGACAGGGATCATAGAGCTTTGTGGAACTTGTATGCTCAGATAAGCAGCTGAATTAGACGTAGGAGAAGATCAGCTGTGGCATTGCAGGGGAGAAGAGATGAGCAAGGGGTTGAGAAGATAAGAAAGTAGTGAGGGAGAAAAAGGAGGTTGAAGAGACATGGCAAAAGGAGGAAAAAGGGACATTATGGCTGGATATAGCAAAGTATTTGCTAAGATGTTTTACAAAGATTTTACATCATTGCAAATGCAAACACAGACAGATGCAGACATCACAAATGTGGAGTTGTTCTAGGCAAGCGGAATTGCTGCACAGACACTTATGCAGCAAACGCACAGAGCCTTTGGCACAACTGTGATAAATGAACACTCGGGGTTAGTTGGGAGTTTGTAAATAGAAAAAGTAACTGGTGAGGAGAGTTTCAGCGGTTAAACCTGCTGAGGTCTACACTACTTTTGGCAGAGTCATTCCGACTCTCTATTTGAAGTTGCTGGTTATCCTTGTTTCAACATTTTCCAGTGGCCACATGAGGCACATTGTTATTCATTGTTACTGGTAATGTATAGCGTACTTCTTTCTTTGTTTTTTTAGGTCAGTACCAGGACAGGTCTGTCTATATTAGCATAAATTCTGTTCATATCCAGGACCAGCTCCTCACACAGGAAAAACACCATGTCATGACGGTTCTTGTTTGGTAGGTTTATTTATTAGTTTTGCTTCTTCTGAAATCAGAAGTGACCATATTTTAATCAAACAGTGGAGTTAATGTAATAATAATAATTATTAATAATAATTATTGCAAAGTAGAAATATTTGAATTCCTCCCATCAAAACTGGAGCACGGACTTCTTGGACTTTGGACATTTTGGAGGGAGTCTGGTTGGGATATTTTTCCACATTTAACCTGTGATGTGTCATAAAGCAAGAAATTGTCTGCTTTAGACACATTTACACTGCTGGAAATGCTTTTGGTTCTTTTGGGAGTGACCTGGTTAGTGTGAGCAGAATGCAGCACACAAGATGACCACTTGTTAACGGCAAATGCACCGATCTGTTTGCTACACCGTTCGTTCACATGTCAGCACAATCCCACATTACCCAGAGTTTGCTCTAGGAAGCTGGCAGGTTAAAGAAATGTCTATTCCAGTTGCATTCTTACATGCAGCTCTGCCAGGTGATGTCCAGAAAGGTTCAGGACTGCAGCCTGTGTGAGAAAACTGCTTTTTCAACATCACAAGCTATATTATTTGCAAGGAAATTGTATTAAAAATTCTCCAAAAAGAAATGCTGTCAAATTCAGTTACTCTAAGTAGCTGAGATAATGACCAGTAGATGCAGACTGTCGGCATCCAGCTGTCAATTCAAGTGGCTACGCAATAATGCAAATAATAGTGCAAGCTTTCAGCCATGATATCATTTAAGCTAGTGTGTCGTAAAAAAAAGAAAATGTCGGGTTTCAAGGACATAAGTAATGTTTCCTGGATCTGACTTTCTGCTCTCTTGCTCTAAGAATGCAATTTTAGGGAACTACATGAAATGACTAGCTTTGAAATAAAGTCCAACAGCCATATCGCTACAAGGTAGATACACTAAGGAAGTAAATAACCTTGCTTTAAAAAAAACCCCAAAAAACCCCTACAAGACCTGAAAACTACAGACTTGTTGATGAAATTGCACAACATCCATCCATCCATCCATCCATCTTCATCCGCTTTGTCCGGGGCCGGGTCGCGGGGGCAGCAGCCTAAGCAAAGAGGCCCAGACCTCCCTCTCCCCAGCCACCTCCTCCAGCTTATCCGGGGGAATACCAAGGCGTTCCCAGGCCAGCCGAGAGATATAACCTCTCCAGCGTGTCCTGGGTCTGCCCCGGGGCCTCCTCCCGGTGGGACATGCCTGGAGCACCTCACCCAGGAGGCGCCCAGGGGGCATCCTTGTCAGATGCCCGAACCACCTCAGCTGGCTCCTTTCGATGTGGAGCAGCAGCTGCTCTACTCTGAGCCCCTCCTGGATGGCCGAACTTCTCACCCTATCTCTAAGGGAGAGGCCAGCCACCCTTCGGAGGAAGCTCATTTCTGCCGCTTGTATCCGCGATCTCGTTCTTTCGGTCACTACCCACAGCTCGTGGCCATAGGTGAGGGTAGGGACGTAGATCGACCGGTAAATTGAGAGCTTCGCTTTTACACTCAGCTCCCTCTTCACCACGACGGACCGGTGCAGCGTCCGCATTACTGCAGCTGCAGCCCCAATCCGTCTGTCGATCTCCGGCTCCCTTCTCCCATCACTCGCGAACAAGACCCCGAGATACTTGAACTCCTCCACTTGTGGCAGGAACTCATCCCCGACCCGGAGTGGGCACTCCACCCTTTTCCGGCTGAGAACCATGGCCTCAGATTTGGAGGTGCTGATCCTCATTCCCGCTGCTTCACACTCGGCTGCGAACCGTTCCAGTGCGAGCTGGAGGCCTTCACCCGATGAAGCCAACAGAACCACATCATCTGCGAAAATCAGAGATGAGATTCTGAGGCCACCAAAGCGAAAGCCCTCCGCCACTTGGCTGCGCCTAGAAATCCTGTCCATAAAAATTATGAACAGAACCGGAGACAAAGGGCAGCCCTGGCGAAGCCCATCACCCACCGGGAACGAGTCCGACTTATTGCCGGCAATGCGAACCAAGCTCTTGCAACGGTTGTATAGGGATCGAATGGCCCGTAGCAATGGGCCAGACACCCCATATTCCCGCAACACCTCCCACAGGACACCCCGAGGGACACGGTCGAATGCCTTCTCCAAGTCCACAAAACACATGTAGACTTGCACAACAGCATAGAAGAATTATTGAGTTTTCTTGAAAAATATTAATCTGATCTTGTTTCTCGTTATTGTTTTTGTTGAAAAATGTCTTTTTATTTAGGCCTAAATGTACTGATTCAAGCACAATCACGTCGTGCAGGTGGTTAACTTATCTCAGGGGTTCAATTTTAATCCTTTGCTCTACACTCATGTGCAAATTTGGGAAGAAAAACATCTGGCTAATGTGTTGTCGGGTTCATTTTCGAATCAAGTTTGTGCCGATTCAATAATGAGTGAGTAAATAAATGAGACACCTTGGAAAAAAGGTTTGAACCGCAATAACACTATAGCCCCTTAGTCACTAGCTTAATAGCTGTAATAAATGCAATTTAGAGTTAGTCTCGAGTCTTGATTTTTATGTTAAGCTAAACTTATAAAAACATTTTGATTAGCAGCACTCAACTTTAAAACTTTTAATCTGTTTTTTGTAAACATTCCTTATAGTAAAGAATATGCTTTCAGCAGTCGTTGCCATACACACCAATTTTAACACAGTTTTTTGACATTTGCAATACACCCTGGTGGCTGTGCGTGTTTTATTATTAATATTTCAATTTATGTCTCAGGAAGATGGTTACGTCTTGATGTCCCATTGTTCCCTGGCGCATTTTACGCAGGAAATTGTAACGCACTTGAAAAAAACTAATTATTCTTCAGTTCCTTTTGCTGTGGTTGTCAACAACTGTCAAGGCGATAGAACAAATAAATTGTATGCGTGTATCTAAATTTAATACCTGCTATTATATTGTCATATCGTTATATGCATTTGAATAAGGGATGTCTGCAGCCTTCACATGCTTGTGCATGCTTTTGGGCACGCAGTAGTAAAATTGTTTTGCAGCTCATTCACACATGAGGGAGAAGGAGCCAGAGATCATTTTCAGTGCTCCACATGAAGGAGCATTAATCCAATTCAAACAGCTCCAAGGAGACGGCCCTCTAATAACTTATGGTGACTTAGGAATTTGTTTATATTTGTAACAGTGCACTGAAAGATTAATAACGTCCACAATAGGAGTCGTACGGCAATATCTGCAAGAAAACACAAAAACAAAATGCAGAAACTAGTGATGTGCGGATCGATCCTGAAATATCGATTCCTCCAATACCAATCATTTATGTTCTAGAATCGATTCTCACATTAAAATATCGATATTTTAGTAATTTAGGGTAAATTTGTAGTTTATCATTAACAGGAACACAGTGAAAAGAAACTATAACATTCGGATTGTCTACATTCAAAGGAACTACTTCCTCTTCCGCCTTTCACAGTTATGTGCGAAATACAGCTGTATAAATGTCTCGCAGCCCCTTGGCGCGCGCACTCACAACAATGGCTGAGCGTAATTGTGCGGATGTATTTGACCTCCATAAACACCTGAGACGTGGTTTGCGATACATGTGGCAAAAAAGTGAGGTGTTGTGGCCATACCTGCCAACCTTGAGGCATCAGAATTAGGGAGACATTCAAAAGGGCTGTTGGGGGGGGGGGTGATGAATACATTTTACAGTGTTTATTTATCAGATAAAATACATTAAATGTCACCGTTATTATTGGCCGGCCCAGAAACAGCGGGGGTGTCCAAATTCAGAGGCTGCTTCCACCTGAGGACTCGGCTTTCGCGGTCTAAAGAAAGCCGGGTAGTACGTCACGAGCTCCCTCGGTGGAGTGAAACTCTGCCGTCTGCTCCTTGCTATCTAAAATATAACTGGGCGCTGGCGTAAACTCTCGACCGTCTCACACTTTGTTTAATTAGTTTTCTGTTTGACGTTTATTCAGCTGTGTGAAAACCCCGGAGGAACCATCCTGAGGGATTAATAAAGTTAAATTTAATTTAATCTAATCGAATAACTTTAATCTCAGCCAAACCGATTTACTCACGAACAAATAAAACACTGAAAAAGCCAAACAACACTTTTAAGTTATCAAAGTGACTTATACATGTTTAACCTGAGTAATGAAAGACTGCGGGGGTTTGAAGACGATTTGTCGATCGGCTCAGATATTTGAAGTTTACACAGCTACATTCTCACCTGAAAATATGTTAAAAGTTTTTTGCGACCCAGAAAGAGAAATAAGAGTGATATTAAAACTAAGTAGCTGCTGTCATTGTTGGAGACTGGAATTGGCTGGGCCGCGCTATGAATTCTGCAAAATGGTTTTTCAATTTTGTTGTCCGGGTGGAAAATCGGGAGAAATTCGGGAGAATGGTGGCTCCGGGAGATTTTTGGGAGGGGCACTGAAATTCGGTATTCTCCCGGAAAAATCGAGAGGGTTGGCATGTATGGTTGTGGCAACATCACTGACCTTGTCAAACACCTCAGAGTAAATCATATCACAGACTATGACGAGCGTATATTGAGGTGAACTGAAGAGGAGGAGAGGGACAGGTGCTGCTAGGGCGAGACAGACGTCTCTCACGGAGTCCTTCAGTGCTGCAGGGAGGCAATGTTTTCAAATAGCACAACTTCAATTTTTTTTTATTTCTATATGATGAACTCTGCATTATTAAGTGATAAGAACAAGTAATCTGATGTCCTGTAATCATTATGACGCTATAATGTGAGATACAATAAATAAAAGTTTTTGTACAAAGTATCGGTATCGGATCAGTATCGTCGATACCACCCTGAATATTACTTGGTATCGGATCGGAAAGGAAATCAGTGGTATCGCACATCACTAGCAGAAACCCATGTGTAGAGATAATTGAAAGGCAAATTAGCCAGTGGCGTTGTATTTAATTACACATTACTTCTGTCACAGCTCTAGTTATGCTACTGACTCCCTCCTATTCCTCGGTAGCCTCGGGCTTTGGTAAAACAGCTTCATCAGGAGCATGAGCCAGCAGATTCATAAGTGGCTCAGTCCACCAGGGTTGACATAAACGCACAGCTTAGTTTCACCCCAAGTAACTGGCTGCATGCTTGTTTCCCCCTCAAACAGACTATGACACATTAATTCACCTTTACCTCTCTTTTCATCTTTTAGTTTTTCAGTATTTTCTGGATGCCAAACACAAACCCCTCTCAGTTTTGCTCAGCTGCAAAGATTAAATGGACTCTCTATTGATTGCTCTTTTCAAATGCACTGGCCTTTCTAAAGGAATATCAAAAGCATACCATCACCTAGTGAAAGAAGGGGCTGGAGGGTGAAATAGGTGGAGGTGTGGGGGGCCAGACTTTTCTACAAAGTCTGAATTTATTTTTTAACTCAGTGGGCCTCTTTGCTCAGCAAAATGAAGAGGCCAACCAGTTATCATGTGAGCGAGACTATCATGCTGTCGAGAGAATGGATAAGGGCTTTTCTGCAATTGAGCAGTGGCAGTACGCTGGTGATGCCAAAAGCTAGCCGGGGTGTCATCCTGCTCCCATCTGGTGTGCAACAATAATGCTGAGAGTCAGACAAGGGAGCCCCCGTGATTTGGTTAAGGAGAATACATTCTAGCCAAGAAAGCCAGGTAGCTCATAGAAGAAAATGACGTCAAGCAAGCTCCCTCCAACTTACAGGCCTGAGCTTGTGCTGGTGGCTTGAATGTCTGCCACGTGCTCTCCAACACAGCTGTAGCCAGACAAAACTGGCACAGCGGCTATGTGTGCAGGATCTAGTGGTTACAACTCACAGCACTGGAGCAACAATGGTGAAAGCTGCTGCGATTCCGAATGCAAATGAACCCCATCCACAGCTGTAAGGATAGCTGTGGGCACAGCCAGGCGGGATCTAACTGCACACAAACAGGGAGAAGTGTGCAAACACTTGCACAAAAACACACACTTAAAATACACACACACAAATATTCACAAACATGCGCGTAGCAAACAGATTTATACAATTTTGCAAATGCACAAATTCACATTCATTATCTCTTTGCCCCTCTCCCACTCACAGACACACACACACACACACTGATGCTTACTTCATCTTTACTTGCCAGCATCTTAGTGCACTGCAGCATGCCTACCTTCCTTTTCTCTACCTCTCCCATTCGGTCCCTCTGGAGCTCCCTGCTAAGCAGGTGTTAGCTGATTTCTGTTCCCTCAGGTAATTCTGTTTTGTTCTTCGCAGCAAGTACTACTGCTGTGAATTATTCTGACAGCACCTTACTCTTGGGCTCTGGCCCTCACCTTCTCCGCCCTCCTGCCCCAGACTATTTTCCTTTTCTTTCCCCGAACTCTGCGCCTCCATCCATTCTTCCATGCTTGGATCTCCTCCCTTACCATCCCCTGTGGTGTGGATAGCAAAACCTATGGACAAGCAGCCCAGCGGTCCAGAACACATTAGCCTGCACACACAAACACCCGTGGCTGCCACAGTGAGTATACACACCCTCAAAAATGTTAACTCAAACACACATGTCGAGAAATGTACACACATACATCAATTCACGAACACACACGTCCTTAAATGCAATTCAGGGGCACTTGAAACCATCACATTCCAGCAGCACACGCAGTTATTTTTGCATTCATTGAGCTTAAAGTGTGTTGATGGAAAAATGTTGCCGGTTTTCGGTTGCCAAAATTTGGTTCCCTCCTGTTTTGCTGTTTGCAAAAGGCAGAGACAAAGAATGACTTATTTTAGATTGCTCATTACCACGGCAGTTTCAGACACCAGCTAATTGCCCTCCATTCAGTCATTACAATTAACTGGTCTTTTTGCTCTGTTTGAGTATATTACATATTTTGCATATTTCAACAAAAATATGTCATTATCAGAATGAAATGAATGGAAGTGGAAAAATTAATAAGCTAAGTCAGTAGTTGTGCTGTAAAGGCTTATGCATGCAAAAAAAAATCTAAACAAAAGCTAAATTAAATCTTTTATTCTGCTCCACAATGACTCCAGACTTTGTTCGAAATTCACTGAATGTATTTGCAGCGTATCTTTTGTCTTTCGTGGAAATTGTATGATTTCACTGTAAGTTAATGTCCAGATTAACAGAAGTGGCAGTAATTTTCAGGCTTTTGTCAGACTCTGTTTTTCTCATTATTCCTACTTTTCAAGTCTATCATAAATGACCATTGGCAGCTTATATTGCCGTGGTCATCCATTTCACACGCATACGGCCCAAACACTTGACAGACTTTTTGATGCCTCATTCCTTTTGACTCCACTTTACAGCCAATGGTCCTATCAAAAATAACTGTGTCCATGCTATTACACTTCTTTGTTTCCTGTCACAATCGGCCGGTAATTGCTGTTTTTATTGTAGCCTCTTAAAGGCTGGAGTGTAAACTATAGGGCAAGCCTCGCCACTGTGCTGGAAACTTAATCGCGTGGCTGGAAATATTTGCTTGGTCTCTCAGCGTTGCATGAGTAGATGTGCCATAAAGATGAAAAATATGGAAAATCAGAACATAGTGAGAGTTTTATTGCAGATTTTATTGTGAAATGTGGGTAACTCTTATCTTTATTTACTTTATAAAAATGACTCACTGTTTTGTTTTACATGTAAGCTTTGTGTTCGGTAATTTGTAACAGTAGAGGAAAGTTAACAGAGTTAAAAATGAACATTGTGTGACATTGAAATGTCCTAGCAAGAAAAATGACAGGATCAGCCATTTCAGCAACTGACGAAAACAAATGACAAAGCCTCCGAGCAGATGTAGAAATTATGACTGTTGCCCATCGGGAAATCGACTCCTGTTCATTTCCAACTTCCCTGCCAGAAGTTGAATCAAGACTCAATGCTACTTGAAGGATAACTTTGCTTTATACGTTTTTCTTATTGTCGACAGACATCAAGAAAAGATAAAAACTAGTATTGTTTATGCACTCCAAAAGCCTGATTTAGCTATTTTCTTGGTGCTATAGAACCTTGCTATTATCCCCAAATTAATCAAAACACATAACTCACTCACACTACTATACAGCATGCTGTATTTGTGCAGTATAAAAAAATGTCAGTACTATTTGGAAAATGCTTCACAGTCTAATAACAGTAATCATTTTCACAGTTGGAGAGCCTGTAAAGTGTATAGTCAGATGCATGTCTCTTTTCTTAGCCTACTGTGTCCATATGTTTACTTTGGGCTACATTTCCTTTAAAGGTGTACATGTGTTCAGTCCAACAAGCATGGATATATTGTACTATATGCACTCATCAGCCACTAATTTAGTTATAGCTTGCTAGTACTTAATTGGACCCTCTTTTGCTTTCAGAACCACTTCGGTTCTTCGTGACACAAATTCAATAAGGAAACGTTACTCAGAGATTTTGGTCCATATTGACATGATAGCATCAAACAGTTGCTGCAGATTTGTCAGCTGCTGACTAACCAATGATGTGAATCTCCTGTTCCACCACATTCCAGTGGTGCCCTATTAGATTCAGATCTGGTAACTGTGAAGGTCATTTGAGGCCTCCAGTGTACTTACTCCCATGTTCAAGAAGCCAGTTTGAGATGATTTGAGCTTTTGACATGGGGCATTAACCTACTGGAAGCAGCCATTGGAAGATGGGTACACTGTGGTCATAGAGGAATGGACGTGGTCAGCAGGCTGTGATATTTAAAGGATACTCAGCTTGTACTAAGTGGTCCAGAGTCTTCTAAGAAATGTCCCCTACACCATTACACCACCATCACTAGTCTGAACCAGTGATAGAAGGCAGGATGGATCTAGCTTTTCATATTGATTGTGCTAAATTCTGACTCTACCAGGCAACATTTTTCCAGTTGTCTATTTTGGAAATTCAAATTGTAGCCTCAGTTTCCTGTTCTTAGATGACAGGAGTACGGACTTCTGCTTCAGGGTTTAACATGTTTTGTGTTCTACTGCATACCTTGGTTGTAAAAAGTGGTTATTTAAGTTATTGTTGCCTTCCTGTCACCTCAAAGCAGTCTGGCCATTCTTCCCTGACTTCTGGCATTAACAAGGCACTTTTGCTCAAAGAACTGCCACTTATTGGGTGCTTTTTCTGTTTGTTTTTTTTCTGTTCTTTTTCTGTAAATCCTAGAGATGGTGAGCAGTTTCAAAAATTGCACACCTACTGGAACCAGTTGCTTCAGTCCCCTTTCTGCCCTGCCCTTATGAGCGGTTTGAACTTCAGCAGGTTGTCTTGACCACACCTAATTGTCTAAATACAATGAGTTGCAGCAATGCAAGTCAGGCTGCTTAGATATTTGCATTGGCATTATTATTTTTATTTGCAGAACTGTTTGGTCACTTTGTTAACCACATGTTAAAAGGCAAGCATGACCCACATGCAAAAAGCTTTCCCTCTATTTTCTGTTTAGTAGGATGACGATTCCCACACCCGGTGGCGTGATGGAAACACCGAATTCTACTTTACTTGGACTGTGATGGCTTACAAGAGCCTCACAAGAACTACACTTTGGACACTGTGTTTGTAGTAGATTCTGATGTAGTGGAGCTCAATGGAAACCATCATTAAGCTAAGAAATGTCAAAAGAAAATTTATAACGATCGGTGCTAATAGGATCAGAGTTCACTTTGTGACGTGTCAGGGATTTGTAATATCCAGCAGTCCATTTTCTTATCCATATTAGGGTCTGGAGGTTATCCAAGCTGTCATATGGTTACCAGTTAATCATAGCGTAAACACAGAGAGACAGACATTCACACCTAATAATTGCCACTGTTGCTTATGTAAACTGCAGCAAGCGCCAAAAGAAACATCACAACCGCTGGCACGCGCTGTGCTTTGATGTCGTTTTGGCTTGTTGTGCATCTCTCGATTTTTGTTACTTTGGTACGCTCAGCCAGGTTGGAGACATGAGTGTACGAGTGGGTTGGTCTTTGGTTTCATTTCAATGATCAATGTTGAAGCAAAAAAATACCCAGATTGAAGAGAGAGAGATGCAGCAACAACTTGAAAAGTGAAATATTCTGGAGAAACCTTTGAAACGCTTAAGTTAATGATATCAAGTGTATCTACAGACTATCTCTCTTAGAAGACCCACTGTAAAATAGAAAACATACACACAAAATAAACTGAATGTAACACCAAGGTGCACATCTGCAGCTTTGATTTACTTGGCGCCATAGAAGGCATCATGCTGCTGTTAGGTTGTCTTGCTGTAGGTATGATATTCCTTTTGTTGCCAATAAAGTATGTTATTGTCAGAGGAAGTTGGATGGTGAGCTAGTTGCAGTGAATCAGTATTTTAAGCTTCTCTTTTAAAGCTGTGACAGCACTTAACCACAAATCTGTCAAATTACCAGTGCACTGGGTGTATTTAGGGGGGTCTACAGGGCCTTGTGTACGGCAGGCAGGAAGGCAGGCCGGCACGCGCCTGTGTGCGCTCGCTGAAAAAGGAAGTAACAGTTTAACTGCTATATTGATCTCAAGAGTGCTAAGGGGTTTAGGCGCCAGTCCAAGGAAAATAGGGGGTAAAAGAAAGCGGTGTGGGGCTCGTCCCTGGTTTTAACACGCTCGGCTTTTCTCCCCAGCCACGCTTGATTCAATGGTAAAGATCTGTGGCTGCCCATTGAAGTTGTACAACTGGTGCATTGAGTACTGTATGGCTCTGTGCACTCTGCAGTGCTCTATTGATTGATGTGTGAAGAGGGATTAGTAGGTGGGAGGGAGCTGAGGGAAGGGAGACGCTGGGTGGGAATGAGCGATCAGAGGCGGAATTGTGGATGCAGCATGTGTACAATAAAAAGGGGCAGATGTCACATCTTTAGTGAGGCCAAGCTAGACACCCGGGGGTGATGACCTGCTTTTCTGTACATGTTGATGGTTTTCATCCTTGTGAGTTCAAGCACTGTTAGCAATTGCATATGTGTTTTTATATATCTGGTCCCTGCAACAGCAGAAAAATACACGACCTTGAGTGACGAGCAGCTAAAAGTCCATCCTGTCCTCTCAATGCCTGAGAATGAGCTTACTAGAGCACTTAATGCCAAAATAAGCTTCAGTCACGTAAACACTCATTTTAGTCATTCCACTGCGTTGCTTCAGCAGGAAAAAACATATTTGGTCTGAAAGGGAAAAATGATATTACCAGACAGATTCAAAACAATTCATTCACCGTGACTTCCCTGACATTTCTTAGATTTCCTGTCAAGTGGAATCCCGCCGACATCCATTTTGCTTCACCAGCAATTGTGAAAAGCAAGCGACCTGCATATCCATCTTGTTGTGCTGTTTGAGTGAGGGATCCAGGTGGTTTCTCACTGCTTGCCCATCACTCTCTCTTTGCTCTCCTGTTGCTCTGTCCCTGACAGGTGGTGCTGAGGGTGGAAACAGCCAGGAGGGGAGTCGCGGATTTCATTGATAGGGTGTAGACGGTTTGAATGAGCAGTGAAGTGAAGGAGAAGAGGACAAGGAGGAAGAGGGTAGGAAAGGGGTTAGTGGTTGGGGAGCTCGAAAGGGGTTAGTGGTTGGGGAGCTCCAAAGAGGTGGACGTGAGGTTGGATTTGGGCCGTCCAGAGTTAATGGGATCAGACGAGGTAGAGAAAGTGATATCGGTGCTGGTTAATGTTTAATCCCCCCATCCCCAACCCCTTGTCTCTTGCCTGCAGTTCCCTGCATCTGATAATCCTTGGGCTGCCTCTCTTCATCATCAAGGTGTCGAAGGGAAGTGCCTCTGTAAATATTTAATTGGCTGCAGCATGCCGGTGTTAATTATGCGGGTGTGTTTTTCCTTTGCTTTGCTCTCTGCCCCAGCATTTCTGACTATGTCCTTGCACTTTTCTCCCCTTTCATATTAATATTTCCCTATTGTTCCCGCTTTTATGGTTACTACTAAGGCCAATACTGGTATTATCACGCAAAACTACTGCTACAAAACGGCTATATCTGCTTCTCTTGATGTAGTTACTGTCAGTACATGCTGTAATTCTGTATTCCACTACAGCTTTTTCTCTTTCTCAGTAACTTTCTTTCACCTCGCCCCGGTTATTAATCTTCAGCTTTCCCCTTCCACCTTGTGCTATACCTCTCTCCTTCTCTTTTCAATTTCAAAACCACAGCAGCCCCCTTTAAAATGGATTATTGTTATGGGTTTCATTATAGCCTCTGCTGTTATCCGTCTTGACGCCAATCATGCTTTCAGAAGTAGCTTTCCCTCCTCTCTGTGTTTATTTGATCGTCAAGGGCAATGCGAAATAGATGAACAGTACAAAGACAGCCTTTCAAGGACTTTGCAGGCTAAAGTTGTACAGCTCAATAGGGCTATACTCATAAGTGTCTGCCAGTAGCAAGTGCAATTACAAACAGGCGCATGTAAAAGTCAAGAGAATACAAATCACATAATAGATGTCTCGTGGGTACTGAGCAAGCAGCCTTGCAATGCTTTTACAGACAAAAAGACACAATGTAGGGGAGCACAGAGACAAAAACACTGGACCACAAGTGGAGGGAATTATGACCAAGTCTACATTATGGGCAGCAACAGATAATGCGTTATCCACAGATGAGCAAAAGAGGTTTCTGCTTCTGCAGGGTGTATAAAAACAGAATAGAGTAGCAATGCAGTAGTATTGTGTAATCCCCTAGGCATCCCCATACAATTTTATTCTCTTAAAATGTCAAATCCAGACTTGAGGCTCAATGCTATGTGCAGACAAAGGCTTAAGGGGGTCATCTGGACAGGATTCAAGGATGCATTTGTGTCTATCCATGTGCATGTATGATTCTGGAGGAAGGAGGTTCCATTTGTGTGCTAAGCAGGTCGTAGCAAGGACGAGAGATACCAGTAGGCATGACAAGACTGTATCTGGCGTTGACAGCAGCGAGCAGGGAAATTCAATATGCCGGTGGCCACACCAACACCAGGGCTGGCTCTGTTCTTTATTATTCATTCTCATCAATGTTTTTCCCCATCCTTGTTTCAGTGTAGTAAAACAAAGTGAAGATAAAATATGTGTGTGCGTGTGTATGTTAGGTAAGCTAGGTAGCTGGTCGTTCAAGATTCCCCGTTGGCAAGCACATTCCTTAGCTGGGTGTCAAGATTTCTGAATCATCCAGGTGGGTGCAGTTTATCATCCTATATGCTGAGGGCCCCAGGAGGGAGAAGAGAAAATGGAGGATTTGAGTTAGGGATCAGTAAAGCTGAATGCAACAGAGAAAAGTGACATCTGAAGATTCTGTTTTGGCCATGAAACAGCACAATAGTGTTTCCACACAGGCCTCATTATTGTTTTGTTTGGCCGCGCCTGTTGTGTTTGACCAACGACATTTGAATTAATAGCCTGAAAGGAGTAAACACCACACATGCTGTCATTCAGTAAGATGATGTTTACATTTTGTTTTGCACTCAACACTCCCAGTTCACACTGCGGAGCCAGTCTTTTTGTTCCTTCGTCAGAAGCAGGTACTGACTAATTTCCATCAGAAAACATTGTTTTATCAGGTAGTTTAGACACATGTACTGCTGCGTGTAGGACACAAATTCAGATCAAGTAATGCATGTTTGTGTTCATGACTGGATGACTTGGACAGTCATTTCAAAAAAGGAGTACAGTGAACCCAAAGCACATATATTTCTATTTACAAATTAGGGCTGCCAGAAACAATTATTTTGTCAGTGTCACCGATTATTTTTGCGATAAGTCAACTAATCAGATCATGCATCCATGTGCACATGTGAAAACTATAACTTTAATCTGAAAAAAGCCAAACAATAACATTTTTAAGTTATCGAAGTGACCTATATATCATGTTTAACCTGAATAGCAAAGGACCGCGGGGGTTCTGAAAATGATTTGCTAGGAGTCCGGTGTTCTCACCGGCTCTAGTGAGCCTTAATCTTCCAGTCAGCTCGTCTCCAAAAACGTCGGTGCACTTTTGTGATGTCCTGATAAACTGAGCAGATATTTGAAGTTTACACAGCTACATTCTCGCCTGAAAATATCTTAAAAGTTTATTTTGTGACCCAGAAAGAGCAATAAGAGTAATATTAAAACTAAGTAGCTGTCGCAATTGTTGGAAATTGGAATTGGCTGGGCCGCGCTATGAATCCTGGGATAGGTTGGGCCACGAAGGATACACCCGACCCATCCTTCAAATCTGCGGAAAAGGAGGACGCATTTGTTGGAGTCTTCGAATTTGGACAGCCTTCCTCGCGTCACTGTCACGTAATCAGCCTATAAATGCGAAGGATGCAGCCCCTGAATTTGGACACAGCTACGATACCGAGCTCCTTCTTCTTCTTTGGCATTTAACAGCAGCGGGCATCCTTGTAGATGCATTGCTGCCATCTTCTGTTTCAGTCTGTTATTACGCTCTTAAATCCTACTGCTTATTCCTGTGTCCTTCAGGATCTTGTCAGCTATTAAATTAGTCATCAACGATGACATAATAGTGACTAGTCGACTAATCGTGGCAGCCCTATTACACACACACACACACACACACACACACACATATATGTATAGATAGATAGATAGATAGATAGATAGATAGATAGATAGATAGATAGATAGATAGATAGATAGATAGATAGATAGATAGATAGATAGATAGATGCACGTTGACATCATTGTTTAAACCTCTTTTCTTCACCTTTCCTTACAAAGCACCATGTAATTTTGGGCATGTAGCCCATCCCTGTGGACGTGGTTTGTATGCTTTGCCGTCTGTATTTTTATCAACACGGAGTCGTCCACCTGTCAGGCTCATAATATTATGACTGCTTTTTACAGAATGCTTTTCAGGAAAGTGTATGGTCCCCGCACTGCTCCGAGGGCACCTTTGTCTCAGGACAGAAGTGTTTTCTCAAATACAAATGCTGGTCCCGTTGCATTGATGCATTCGAAGTGACAGGGGTCAAAAAGGGTTATACAGTGGTGAGCGTGTGCTTGAGTCAGGTAGATATTATGCTAAATGTTTGTGTAGGTGTGTTCCTCTGTGTCATTTTTTTTGACTCCCGTGTGCCTACATGAAGTCACATTTGTATTTTCCTCAGGGAATGCAAAGGGAATCTTTTCTATTTTTGTTGTCACGGTGGCCTCTTTTATCTCGATGGGTTTGGTCCATAGAAGAGCGTGTGGGTGTACTCACAGACTTGCTCGTCTGTGATTTGTCCTGTGATTCACTGTGGGAGAGGAAGTGTGTGGTGAATGTGTTGACCTGGTTATCATGTTTTGCGGCGCTTAGGAGCGCAGGCAGGGTGATACAGGTTTTAGAATGCAAGGTGCCAATCGAGCTGTGAAAATGGGAATTGAGTAGGGAAATGGGAATAGCTCCCTGCTGGTTTGTAACCTTCGCAATGTTGTGTGGAGCATTCAGCGTATGCACACATCTTCTATTCAATCGATGTGGGTGTATGTGTGTGCTGCATGCGTGTCTCTGTGCTTACATTATTTGATAGAGTGCACCTTTTCTCTGCATGTGCGTCTGTAATTGTGTCTGTGGGGTAGCATATTCATGACATGTCACACAACAGAATTGAATGAACCTAAATATAGTCTAGTGGGTAGAGAGTATAGAGCACTTGAAAGGGAACAGCTGAGGGATTGAGCTGAGGACCATCTAAGTCTTAGATGGAAAGCATAAGCACTGCAACGGTGTGCAATATTACTCCAGAGTAAAAACCACAGACAGCTTTTAAACACTGGACATGATGGCTAATGCGCTACGCCCCTCCTTTAAGCTGTTCTGAGAGGAAGGGAGAGATGAAGCCAGTTCTGGGATCCTTGGCCAGCCTAGATAGCGTAGCAGCAGCACCCATTAATGCGATTACAGCTTTTAGTGGGAGATTTTCAGGGCCAGTTTTATTCTGAGACGTCATTAGTTTATCCTCCTTTCTTGTTCCCTGTCGGTGTGTCAGAAGACAAATATACACATTCACATCGAGGAGCAACCTAAACCTAGACACTCTGATTGCTTATACGCAAAATGAGCCGCATATGCACTGGTTCACATGCATGTAGCCAACGCATGACTTAATGAACACACATTCATGATTATAGCCTATATTTGCCATTGTGCAGCCACAGAAGTTATTCCACACTTATATTTACAAAAAGCCAAAGAGAACAGGCACAATTAGTCTTTATTTAAGAGATGATAAATTAGTCTGTAGTGCAGTTAGCACAACTGTCTGCGCTGCAGTTTGAAAACCTTTTGATTAGCGGCCCAAAATGTGCCTTATAATTCAGAAGCCTTTATCATTATTCTTTGTAATCAAAACATGATTTCACAAAGACCCTCCTTTAATTTAAAACTCCCATTTCCCATTTATTTAGTGGTGCACTGCCATTCATTTTGGGTCTCATCTGTTCGAAAATTCTTATACGGCATGCTTAACATGTCGTGGAATTTGTGTGGCTGCCTAACAAACCGTGAGGTTCTTCTTAGCAACTCAGTGCAGCAGGTTCATTTCATAAAGTCACCATTTATTAAACCTCAAGGCTAGACAGCAGCAAAAGCCTATATTGAGGTCATCTTTCAGGCAGTGGGAAGAAAAGATTGTCAGAGACGGAGGGAGGACACAAGCCGCGATATCTAGTGTCATGCTGTGTTTTGGCAGAGTTTAGATGGACAGAGCCAGGCGTCTTACTGGGGAGCGGCTTGCCTCAGTAGGCAATATCACTGCCAGCATATAAGGTCTTTGAGTGCGGTCCAAAAAAGTTTGCGAAATGACTTCAAACTGTTTACTTTTTTTTCTTCGTACCTGAGCGTGTCAGACACTCAGGTAAGCACTCAGGTGCTCTCAGGATTTGTGTCTGTTCTTGTGTCAGTTTGTAATATATGTTTGTGCTACTGCAAGCATGTGCCTGTTTTCTGTGTGTGTGTGTGTGTGTATTGGTAGGCAGGATGAGCATCCCTTCTGTTACCGTTGCTGTCCCTTCATTTCACGCTCCGGCAGCTCCGCGTGAATCCTCTTCCCTTTGCTCATTATCAGTGCTGTTCAACGAACGAGCAGCCCACCAGAATGCAGGGTAAAACCAAATCATTATTCAAGTATGGGGGTCAGTGCAGACATTGTGACTCTTTTGTTTAGTATATTTATTACTTTCCCTTCAGAGCAAGCAGGATGCAGGACACATCTCTGGCCTGAATGATTTTGTGAGGTGGTCGATCTTTAAGTATCTTACCTGAGATAGATGAACACTAGCGGAGTGTCTGGTGTTTTTATTGGATGCTGATTGCACTCTTCTCTGATTTTTCTTGGCAGGGTCCAGCGTGCACGGAGCAGAATTCGGGCACCTGCCGGACAACATTACAGTGCTGGAAGGCGAAAGCGTTACTTTGAGGTAACTCTTGATCCTACACCTGCACTGACTGATTACATGAAAATGTTTGCCTTCCCACCACCTGTCACACTAGTATAATTGCCAATCCTCTGTCACATAACTTCAATTAGGCATCCTATCCTGTGCCATATCTTCCATCTCTGTTTATTGTAGCTAACTGACTAATATCTGTCAAATGTCACTGGAGTCACCCAGTCCTTCTGAAGTCCAGTCCTGCTCGGTTGGTGGACCCTCACTGCATCCAACCACCACTACCTAGCTGTGAGTGATAAATCAGAAATCACAGCTTTTCTCTGCTTCCAACCAAGCAAAAAAAAAAACCCAGCCAACTTGCTTTTTTTCCTCGCATAGATGTGATCTGGCTTGGCAGTACACTCAGCAGTGCTAGAAAAATAGTGCCCCCCCCCCCCCCCCAAAAAAAAATTCAAGTCAACATTACTTCCATCACCTTTAAACCTACATATCTCCAACAGCTCTGAGCAAATTCTCAAGTTCCCTTTTCCTTTAAAAGAAGACTGGCCTTCCACAAAGATCAAAGCTATTATTCTGAAGCCAAGTACATTCTGTCAATTTTCATTAACATGAAAATGTCTCTCTAAAAAATTTAAATGAAAAACGCTGGAAACCCCATTCTTTTCAGGAAATTTAACTTTAATGGTTCTATTAATAAATAAAGTAATGTGTATAGGATTGTTTTGACCCCCCCCCCTTCCTTCATACAAGGTCTTTTAAAGTTTTTCTTTAGACACTGGCTACTTTTTTACAGTCCTTGTACTTGAACATTTTCAAAGAAAGGTTTTATTGTTTGTTTGTTTTTAATGTATTTATATATTTATCGTATATTTATTTGTTAAGTCAGTTAATGACCTATGAATCAGTTATCTGTAGAAGAAGAACCTACATCAAGGGATAAGCCAGTATTGTGTCTTTACAGAACAACGTAGAACCAATTTTGAGGCACTTTGTTACTAGCAGCCTGTTGCAAAAACACATAATTTGTTCTCATTTCTTAGTTGAAACTATGAAAAATGCCACAGAAAGCAGAGTTTGACAGGCGTAAAATAGTTTTTTTGCACCAACAAAGTGATTCTCACAGAGCTATTAGCCAAACAATATGACATATCTCAGCCTAGTGTGCAGTGTGTCTTTAAAAAGTTAAGGAAACTGGACGAGTAGAGGACAAAAGTGGCAGGCCTAAAATACTATGTGCAGCAGATAACCAGTATCTGAAAGTCATGTCCTTAAGAAATTAGAACAAATTCAGCAAAGACCTGACACAGGACCTGAGAGATGCATTTGGCAAGTGGTTGATCCATCTACTGTTCACTGAAGCCTCATCAAAAATGGTCTCGGTGGAAAGGTGGCTGCCAAAAAGCCATTCTTAAGGAATGGAAACAAGAGGAAAAGGCTGAGAGAGAAACATCTGAGGTGTGCCAAATTACTCAAGAACTGGACTGAAAATAAGTGGCAACAGGTTTGACGCAGTGATAAATCCAGATTGGAAATTTTTGGGTTCAAGTTACTGTTAATATGTACAGAGGAGGTCAGGAGAGAGATACAGCGATGAATGTTGAAAGCCATCACAGTGGATGCTCAGTCATAGTGTGGGGCTACATGTCAGTCAGTGGTGTTGGGTATCATGTCAAAATGATGGAATTATAAACTCAGAAAAATGCCATCAGATTTTGATCAACCATGCAATACCATTGGAAGGCGTTTAATTGGGAGCACCTCCATTTTTGAGGATGATAATAATCATGAACACAGCCAGTGGAGTGAATACCTGGATAAAAAAAACACACACAATGGAACACTATCATTCATGGATTAGACTCCCAAGAGCCCGGACCTTAACATTATATTTCATTTCAAGCAGTATGGGATCATTTTGACACAGTGCAGAACAAAAGACAGCCAACAGCCAAAGAAGAGTTTTGGAAAGTCCTTCGAGAAGCCTGGTGAACTATTCCTGAAGACTAGTTAAAGAACTTACTTGAAAGCTTGCCTAAGATACTTCAGGATGTGTTAAAGGATAAAGGTGGTCATACCAAATATTGGCTTTCAAACTCATTAGAAGTTCATTATACAGTATACTGTATTTCCATTTATATTTTCACGTTTCCCATTGTCTTAAAAACTATAAACAAATGAGGGGTGGCTCAAGAGCTTTGGCTTATTCTAACAGATAACATGCAACACCCGGTGATTGGGTGTGGGTTGCACTGTCACTTCACAGGGTATCTTAGAGAGTTACCCCGTACATGGGGAATAACGAAGTTGAGAGATAGTCTTGACATGATAAAGAACGTTTGGTTATTTTGTAATGTTGGTTCTCGGAAGGAGAGACTGTCCAGCCTCAGGCTGCTTGGAGACACATTCCGATTATACCTGTACTTGTTTCATGTCTGCAGAGCTGTTTTATACGTAAGCTGTGGGTCGTGGCTGGCCTAGCCGGAGTGTCTTAAAGAAGTATCAACTAGCCATGGCCTGGGGGCCGAGGTAATTCCCTGTACATATGGAATATGTAAGGAAGTGGCGAAATAGCCTCTCAATCAGAGAACCAAGGTTTCAAAGTAACCGAATGGTCCCAATGTTAATTAGAGGGTTTAAAAGCTTCGACAGTGGGGCTGTGAAGGCATGTTTCTTTCTGAAATGTGTGTGCAAGTTTAGTCTGTGCCGGTCAGCAAATATCTGTCATACAAAAGACTAAAGAGCTTTATAAATAAACTACATTTTAATGTAAAATCACTTGTGCCCAAGTGGCACAAATACTTGTGTTATGTTTGAGACAATGCTGTTTTGTTGACTTTGATGCGGGCCATTAAGATGAGGCGCATTTGATGCTATTATGGTGCTCATTTCCTCTGGGCTTGCAGTCCTCTAGCAACATCATCAGTGCAGAAGTGATTAATTTTAAAAATAGATTAATAGAGCGTTTGTACACAGATAATGAATTTTTATGATGTATTCTTTCTCAATTCAAGCACACAATGCACAAACAGAAAACTAAGCATAATTTAGTCTTAATTATTTCTCTTCCTTTATTCCTCTACCTGCTAGGAACACGAACATTCGCACATGTCTTCTAGGGCATTGGTTAATAGCTTTCAGGTTTACCTGTTTTATGGGGTTTTTTCTATTATGGTGCTACCATTGCTGGCCTGGCAAGTGATCTAAGATTTACTTTAGTTAAAATTTATCTAGATCAAGTCAGTTAAACATAAAGACAACAGTTGAAGCTGGGTAAGGACATCTAGTGGCCAAGCCAGGTCAAGCCAAGTCTCACCTTTGGCACCTTACACCTCTTCTGCACCATGCCTCAGAATTTCAGCCGCTTTTACTCAAACATGCCAACAGGCTTACATCAAGACTTAAAGAGTGTGTGTTTTAGACTGTATTTAAAGTTTTCTTCCAGAGAAAAACAATGTAACTAAACTGTAACTAATAATTTACAACCGCTTTTTGTAGTAATGTGTTGCTAACAAGCTGTTTTATTTATAATACCATTAAAAGAGTTTACAGACAAATCCAATAAAAGTACAAGTAAAAGAAGCCTATGGTATTGAATGGAGAAACATAACAAATACAGTTACATAGCCTACAGTTACTTAATGGATTGATGAGTATGATAATGAGGTGACTCATAGGCTATAGCCTTGGCAGTCACAGTCTTTCCACCTAATTGAACAATCAGCGCTCGCTATCATTATGAAAACACCAGAAGAGGTACTATTTTAAGAGACTGTTGTTTCTTTTACTAAAACTCAAAGACTGAAGCACACATTCAGCTGTAATGTGCAGGCTGCTCTGGTGGCTCGTCGATGCTTAACACTGTACTAAAAGAGAGGATATGCCTAATATGGTCATCAGGGGCATAACTCTTTGAGCACATAAGTCCCACCCATCTCCTATTTGAACCGTTTGCAAAGGGCAGCCAGTCAGAAGAAATGGGTCTAAAG